>NW_027556402.1:23320573-24065573 GCF_003287225.1 Phascolarctos cinereus
CCCTTCTCTGATGGGCGTAAGAAAAAATGGTATCACTACTGTTTTCTAGCACAATAGTTCTCATATATTTTTGGTCTCAGGACCCCTTTGCACGCTTAAAAATTATCAAGGACCCCGAGAGCTTTTGTTTATGTGAGTTTTCTCTATCAATATTGTCTAGTATTTATTAGAAATTAAAACTGGTAAATTAAAAATTTTTATTAGCTTGTTAATCTTATTACATGTTAACATAAATGCTTTTTAATGAAAAATCAGCATTTTCCAAAACAAAAATAATTAATTAGAAAAATGGCATTATTTTACACTTTTGTTTTTAAAACTTTCTCACGCTTAGTAGAGTGCAGCTTGATTCTCATATCTGCAGCAGCATTCAGTGTATTTTAATATATTTGGGTTGAAGCATAGGAAGAAAATCTAGCCCCACACAGGCATTTAGTTGGAAAAAGTGAGAAGTATTTCAATAAGCAAATAACGTCTTCATGTTATTATGAAAATAGTTTTGAACTCACAGATCCCCTGAAAGTACCTTGGGGGACACCCCCCCCCCCCGGATTTGACAGCCGCGGTTAGAGATCTGCTGCTTTCGTGTATTGAGTGTACCTCAGTAGAAATACACAGGGGGCAATTTTGGAAATAAATTAACCCAGATAATTTGTGCAGCCCAGAAATGGATACTGCAAAGTTAGCCGTAAACTTTTAACAGGTTTTTACAGCATGATTCCACAGGGACATTTAAAAGCCTTTCAGGATTTTGCAGGTTGCCAAAAAATGTTCCTTATTTCTTCAGTTTCTTACTTAAAACCTTGACCTTCGCTGGTGAGTCCACGCCTCTGTGGATCTAGAGTAGCTTAGAAGACCCTGCTGGAAGCGCACAGCTGCCTTTCTGTGGGAAGTACAGAGTAGAACCTGTAACATGGAGGTGAACAGAAGCTGTGGTGCCTAGCATCTCTGTCTTGTTCAGAATACTCAGGAAGAGGGAAGAATGAGCAGCCAGCCGCTCCAGTAGAAGAGATATGGAAGCAAGGCAGCATCAGCGCCAAGCGCCCACTGTGTGTAGATCGCTTTACTGGGGGCCACAGACGAGAAGGGCATGATGAAGGGTAGTGAATCATGATGCATGCCCATTAGGGCACACCCTGCTTGTCCTGAAAGAACCTGGAGTAGAATTGGGGGCAGCAAAACAGGTCTTAGTGAAATGAATGACATGTCCAGTCACTAGGTGCAAAATAATTTAACTCAGGAGCCATTTATGTTCGAATCAGAAGGCAGGGCCTACCTGCTTCATAGACTCTTACACCATGTGATTTTTATTTATGTGATGCAGGGAGGAAGTTTTAATTTGATGTGTTATTTACCAGTTTGTGTAATAATGAACTGCCATAATGGGGTCCAGTGTGTTAGGAGTTAAAGAAACGTACTGAGAGACTTTGAATAAATAAGGTCATGAAACTGTCTAGACAGACTTCTTCTGAGACAACAAGCTGTTTTGTTTGTTAAATACATCTAGCATGCAGTGAAATAGACTCAGCATCGTCCCCCAGATATCCTAAGTGTGAAGAAATTAAAACATAGAATGTAAGCCCCCTGAGGGCTAGGGCCCATTAGTTTTTGTGTCTTCATTCCCAGTGCCCGGCACATGGTAGGGTAGGCCCTTAATAAATACTTGCCGATTGATTGCATTTACTTAGCACTTATTTGAGAAAAGGACCGCCATTTTTGTTTTTATTTTATTTTATTTTTTATTCTGTTTCATTTTATTTTTACAGACAGGTTCGAGGAGAGAACATCCTCAGATAAGAATGTAGACCCACTTTGCGCTTCACAGAACCACCCTCCAGAAGATCCTTTTGGTTCTGTACCTTTCATTTCTCACCCAGGCAAGTTACAGTTGTAACCACATCACTGCCATTTTTAAAAACAAGTAAATTCATTTCACTAAAGCAGTTTCAAACTGAATCGAGTATGTGATTCCTGAAAGTAGATTGGAAACTGTTTTTTCAACTTGACATTTTCATCCTTTTCATTTTAACATAGCATAGAGTACCATGGAGGTACCAACATATTCAGTTGTGCCTTTGCCAGGATATGAAATGCTAATTTACTTAACAGGGCCTGTACTCTTTCATTCATCCTTATTATTGAATCACGCTGAAAATGAAAAGTACATGTCTGGGAAAGCCCTGTTTTTGTTTTTAGATAGATCAAACGAGCCAGAAGGGATTCTAACCTTGTGTCACCATGCTGAAGTCCATTCCCTGGGTTGAACATAAGAGGAGCCAGCCCCGGTTCCTTTCTTGCAGTCTTTTTAATCTGTTTCAAGTGATAGAAACATTCAATTTTCACTCATCTTTTATTTTTAGTTTGCTCACACTCATTTTTAAAAGTTACCCTCTTGTATGTTAAATGTCATTTGCAGTTTCAGTGTTTTTTCTTTGTACATCAGTATATTCCAAAAATTACAGCTCCCTTCTCTCTTCCACAGACATAAAAGGTGTTATCTAAATATTTGTTGAATTAATAAATTATCCAGTAAGCAATTTTGGTGGCATAGATGATAGAATCTCATCACCTGACAGCAATAAATTGTTTCTTAATATTATCAATAAAACAAGATTGAAACTAGTTGAGGAAAATCCTCTGATTGCAAGAAACAATGCTATAAAATATGGTCATGTTTTTGCATAATGTATCCAAATGAGCACATTCAGATTTCTCATTGTCTTGGGTTTCTTAAAGGGATGGGGACTGGACTTGGTATTTCAGTGCTTACGGGGAACTCCTAGGTGAGAAAAAGCCCTTCACCATTTCAGGTCTGCCCCTTCTCTGAAGTGTCTGGAGCACTAGGAGGCTGTGATTTGCCCAGGGTTATATGTCCAGAATGTCAGCAGCAGGAGTTGAACACAGGTCTCCTGGTTGTGAGACTGGCTCTTTTATCTACATGTTTAAATCTGCATGTCATATATGTACTTGGGGAGAGTGAGGAGTATTGTTACTTTTGTTACTCTTAAGAGTCCTTGGGGCCATGTATCATAGAAAATGATAGTCACCCTAATATTTATCCCTTTCAGGGAATTCTTGAAAACATTGTTCTCTTTTTCCCTTTCCTCAAAGTCAGCTTTTGGTATTGATGATAAAATTGGTGTCAGAATATTAACAGGGGAAAAAAATTACACTGTTAATTTACATCTTCATGAACACTGTTGTTTGGGGAGCAAGGGGCAGCACAAAATGGGTATAGGAGAGAGAGAGAGAGCGAGCGAGCACATTATTTTTAATTCAGAATCGGAGGCGTAAGCTCGCAAGACCGTAACCGTGCAGCTCAAGTGCTGGTTACTCACAGTGACAGTAGGAGGGCTTAGCCTTTTTCCCCTATGCTTCACATGAGCTGCTCCAGCCTCCATGAATCTGCAGGCATCCCAAAGAGCAGGTTCTGGAGGCTTGGCCTTCTCTCTGAGACTACCCCTAATTTATCCTGGCTGTGTCTTTTTTATACATAGTTGTTTACATGTTGTCTTCCAGGCAAGGTGGGTTCTTTTGGCACCCCCCCCCCCTTTATTTTTTGGATCTCCAGTGCTTACTTAAGACGGTGCTTGGCACATAGGCATGTAACAAAGGCTAGTTGACTGATTCTTTTTTTTTTTTTAGGCAGTTGGAGTTAAGTCACACAGCTAGTAAGTGTCATGTGTCTGAGGTTGGCTTTGAATTCACGTCCTCCTGACTTCAGGGCTGGTGCTCTATTCGCTGCGCCACCTAGCTGCCCCTAGTTGACTGATTCTTCAGAGAAATAGAAAAAGAGATCTTAAGAGAAATAAAGCTAGTTTTAGGGATCTGAAGAACCAAAGCCTTTTTCTCAGAGTATAGGGCCTTTGGAAAAATAGTTTATTTAACTTGGACTTGTTAAAAATTAGAATCTTAAATAATTTTAAAATGTGCAAATGTAGAGCAAAAACCAATTATCTCTTAAAGGATGGAAATCTGATTAAAAGGGAAGTCATCTGAGTAGTGTGTGTTGCAGTAGAATCTTAACAGGAATATTTCTTTGGCCTTCCGGAAATATATGTGTTTGAAATTTTGTGGTAGCTTTCCACCAAGTTATCTGTTTCTAGGAGGACTTAACGTAGGCTGCACCGCTTCTCCGTGGTGGTCTCTTACTTGCCAGGTCTGACGTCTTTCAGAGTCCTCTTCAGACTGTCTTCCTGGGGCTGCTCACTTCACTCTTCCCCAGCTTCTCCTAGTAGCCAGGATTCTGTGAAGTCGTCTCTTTTGCAGTTTTTATGATTCAGTAAAATCGCCTTACATACATTCTTGTACCGTGTCTTCCATGTTCAGCTGTTTGCCGTTGACGGATGGTTCTTTTCCCTTTTCCTTTTCCTCTCCCTTTCAACCGCAGAAGCTTTGTTTTGCCTGCAGCTCTTATTCCCTTCACTGCATGCTCCCTCTTAACCTTCCTTCCCCCTGTTCCTCCCCACCCCTCACTTCTCCATCCCCATTTGTTTCCCTTTTGGGTTTGACATATTTCTAAATTGTGGGTTCAGCCCTCTTTTGTTCCTTTCAGATGAGGGAGGTTCATCCTATACCTGCTCCCCCTCTCACTCTGTGTTTGTATACAAGCACCTCAATTATGATGAGAAATGCCGATAACCATCGCCTCCTTCCTCTTTACTATACTAGTGTATTCCTTTTAGCCTCCCTTCTCCTTTTCTTCTTCAAACCCTCAGGACAAGTTTAATCCTCTCCCAGGACCTTTCCATTCATTCATTCATTCATTCATTCATTCATTCATTCATTTATTTTTGGCTAGGCAGTGGGGTTAAGTGACTTGCCCAGAGTCACACAGCTAGTAAGTGTCAAGTGTCGGAGTCCAGATTTGAATTCAGGTCCTCTGGGGCCTGTGCTCTATCCACTGCGCTGCTTAGCTGCCCCTCCTGGGACCTTTTTAAAAGGAAAAACAAAACAACTCTCGCAATAAATGCTTTCTGAAGACATTTAAGATTTTAAAGGGACATGTATGTCTTTTCCCCCATTAGAATGTTAGCATCACATCTTCATACAGCTTCTTCCAATTTTTCAAATACCTTGACCTTCCTAGGTTTCTTTTGTATTTGCATTTCAGAATTTTTACTCGGCTCTGGTCTTTTTATCAGAAATCCTAGAAAGTTCTCTATTTCATTAAAGGTTCATTCTCTCTCCACCCACAAGTGGGATGACATTCAGCTTTGTAAGTTTGCTGCTCTTTTCTGATGACTTCCCAGTTTCTTCCACAATTTAAATTTTTTTTTGATGCAAGATCATTTCTTCTAGGTGTTCCTGTAGAAAATCCGCTTTTTTCCTTTGAGTCTCTGCTTGTAATTGTCAGGGAGTTTATATAATCCTTTTGGGGAGATTTGCATTAATCTTTGATACTGGTCCTTGCTAGTTGATGAGTTTTGACTTTGTGTCTAGGCCAGGTTCTGCACCCTGCTGGGATTTTGGGTGAGATGGCTGGCTGTGCTTGGTTTATGCCTCTACCTCCACCTTAGACCTCCCTAGATCTTTTACATTCAGAGTGGTGGACTTGTAGGGCCGTTTCTGGTATCTGAGAATAGATTATTGGGCATCTCAGGTCAATCAGCAAGCCTGTGGGAATACAAATACAAGCAAAACAAAAATGGTCCCTGCCCTGGAGCTTGCATTCTAACGGGGTAAGAGATGTTAAAGGAAGCTGGGAGAGAGGGAGGAAGGGAATCACTGGGAAGCTCGATGGAGAAGCCTGGATCGAAGCTTGGTGAGAGATAAAGAGGTGGTTGGCCTGAGTACCCTTTTGATGAGGTCAGGCTCCAGCGTCCTTCCAGGGTGTGAATTTTAGGGCTGAAGTGATCTGGGGTGAAGAGGTTTCTGGAGCATGATGGAGAAGTCTGGAATGCATCCTGTTTCAGCTGGGCTTCATATCCTCCCTGCCTCGGTGTGTCGAGGCTGTCCTGTTCTGAGTCTAAGGCACCATGGGAACTGGCACCGGTCCCTCCCTTTTCCTTCCAAGCTTCCACTGTAGGCGTTCTGACGACCCTAGGGCTTTTCCACCAGTGCTGTGTGCACATTTTGTCCTAGACAGGGCCTTACATGTGCTTCTCTGGCCATGCTGGACTTGCTTTGCTGAAGAGCTTCCGTTTCCTATTGGCTGTGGGCTTCTGGCTGACTTTTTGGGCAGTTTGGCAGGGGAAGAAATAACTTGCTATAGGTTCCCCTTGGGTCTTTTGATCATCATTTGGACATCAGAGTTTTGCTCAAGAGGTATTAGCCTCATTAGCCTCACATTCAGGCAGCCATCTTGGTTGATCACAGATGCCACGTTCTCCCTACATCTTTCCCTCTTCAGGCATCATCAAATGATGCCAGGGTTCTTCACCATTGTTGGTTATATCACGTGAATAATCTCTAGTTAGTAATTGAAAGCCATACTCCAGACACGTCATCCGATCTGTCTGCTCACTTAAGGCATAGTGGAACTTGCGTTTGTGTTTTGATGCTGTGACTCAGTGCAACTTAGCAATACACTGGCTTCTTTAGCTGCCATGTCACAGTTTTGACTTACTTTGAGCTTAAACCCACTGGAATTCCCAAATCTTCTTCATGGAAACCGTTGTGTACACGTACTTCCCCTTTATACTTGCGAAGTTGATTTTCTGAATGTGGGGCTTGGATTAGATGATTCTAGTAGACTGACCTTCCAGCTCTAAAACATAGGATCTTGGGGTAAGACAGGGTTCCTGTCCCCCAGTCCATTGCTCTTTCTACTCATTTTATTTTGGATTGGGCCTGTATTTCATTGTTAAAGGGAACTCCCAATAAGGAATCTCCTGTACCAGAGTAGATTTTTGACTTTACAGTTTAATCTTAATTTGGAGCACTGAGAAGTTACACGATTTCCTCAAGGTCACGCGACAAAATTGCAGAGGTGGCTCTTGAACACTGGTCTCCTGACTCTGAGCATGTAGTACCATACTGCCTCTTCAACATCTACTGAAGCTTTTTAAAAATATGCAAAATAACATAATTATAAAAATATAGGGAGAGGTTGATTTCTGATAAAATGTTTATCAGCTTTAAATGGTGTTCTGTCGGTCACTGAAAATTTAACTGAAAGCTTTGGAGAGATCTTATTTTCTGTAACATTTGATTCTCACTGAACACAGTTTAAGGAAACTGCAGTAAAATCTGTGTCGAAAGAAAGCTCTGATGTCCGAGACCGGTTCAGTCTGTATTTGTTCCGCATTTCCCTTCTTTGTGTAATTCACTTATGAAGAGTATGCAAGTGAGTTCCATAATAAACTTGTGTTTCTTTCCCAGAAAGCAGTATTAGGAGAAAACCAAAGTGCACAGATAAGTCAAAACAAAACAGAGGCAAGGTAGATACAAGGTAATGCCACAGGATGATGTCAGATGAAAGAGGCGCTCATTTCTTGACATTATTCCTTTATCTGATCATCTTTTTTTTTCCTTTTAATTTGTTTTATTTATCAACAATCACTTCCATATACTTTTGAGTTTGAAATTTTTCTTCCCCTCCCCGCCTCCCTCTGCAAGATGGCCTGCAGTCTGACATAGGCTATACATATACATTCCTATTAAGCATATTTTCACATTAGTCATGTTGTAAGGAAGAATTAGAACCAATAGGAGGAACCATCAGAAAGAGAAAACAAAACAAAACAGAAGAAAAAAAAATAGCAGATAGTATGCTTTGATCTGCATTCAAACTCCGTAGTTCTTTCTTTGGATGTGGATAGCATTTTCTGTCATGAGGCCTTTGGAGATGTCTTAGTCTGATCATCTCTTATCATTCTGTCTTCCTGTCTGTCTTGTTTTTTTTTTTTTAAGGCAGTTGGGGTTAAGTGACTTGCCCAGGGTCACACAGCTAGTAAGTGTCAAGTGTTTGGCTGGAGGCCAGATTTGAACTCAGGTCTTCCTGACTTCAGGGCCGGTGCTCTATCTGCTACGCCACCTCGCTGCCCCCCTCTCTGTCTTAAAACCCTGAAATTGTTCTTGGTCTCCACCATAGCTGTGTAGTCCCTTCACGCCTCAGTTCTCTCCCCAGCCATCACGTCGGTCCTGGGTACGTTTTCATTTCCTTAGCTTGACCCCTTGGTGACCCAGTTTAATGCTACACTGTTCTTGGTACCCCAGTTGTTACCCCCTGATCTCATTGCCCAGCTTGCATTGCCAAAGCCTCAAGCTTGGATTCCTCCCGTCACCCACAAAATAAGGAAACCCAACAGATTTGTTAATAAGCATAACGGGGTCTTCACTGCTGCTCCTTTTACGTGTTCTTAATCAGTTAATTATGTCATATTGCAAGAGTGACTTTTCCAAACTTTTTCATCCCCCCTAAAGCTTTCCGTGGCACTCCCTTTCCTAAGTTTCAGCTAGCAATCTTGCATCATGCTCCACCAAAAACATTGAAAGCATTCATTAAGAGGTCCCATTTTTCCCATCCCCCTCCTCTCACATGACTCAGATGTCTTCCCCCCATCTCCTCTAATACCCCTGTGTCACATAAAGATGGGGCCCTCTTCCCCTTGCCAGCATGCACCCTCATCTCATTCTGTCCCATCTTCTCCAGCAGATTGCCGGCTACTATTCCCTCTCTCACTAACCTTCAGTCTCTGCTCATCTCCTTCTCTGCAGCTTACAGATGTGGTCACTTCTCCCTCCCCCTTAGAAAAAACCCCTCGTGTGATTGAACCATGGTCACTGGGTATGGCCTTTATCTCCCCTGTCATGGCTGACCTCTCTGAGAAATCTGCCTCGACTGGATCCCTCCGCTTCTTCGTGTTCTCTTCTAAGCCTGTTCTGGCTTCTGGCTTCATCGCCGAACCCCCTCAGAAGTTGCCAGAGATCTTCTGCTTGTCCGATTGAATGACCAGCCATTTCTCCATCCTTAATCTTGACCGCTTTGATGCTGTTGATCCCCTGCTTCTCCTGGGGACTCTCTCTTCTCTAGACTTTCATCATCCTGCTCTTTCTTGATTCTCATCCTAACTGTCTGACCATTCCTTCAGTTTTCTCAGCTGGCTCTAGGCCACATCTCTAACTGTGAGTGTCTCCATAATGAAGTACTTGCTCTTCTTTCTCTACACTATCCGCTTTCAAACTCTTTGGCTTCAGAGCCTCTTTACACTTTTAAATCTGACAACCCCCACAGGGGGTTATGTGGGCTTATATCTTGATACTACCCTATTAGAAATTAAAATGTGTTTGTAGAATGATGAAAATAGTTTTGACCTCATGGATCCCTTGAGAGGGTCTCAGGGCCCCCTGAACCACACTTTTGAGAATTACTGCTCTGTACTTTGTGATATCATTCTCATAGGTTCGGTTTTTTATGTCTACACAGGTGATCCTCATCTGTTTATCTGGGCCTGACCCCTAGACTTGTATCACCAGCTGCCCATTGGACACCTCAAACTCTGTTGAGTCCAAAACAGAATATACTGCCTTTTCCTTTTATGAATTTCCCTGTTCGTGCCAAGGGCACCCCCTTTCTCCCTGTCAGCCAGGCTTGACCTCTCACTATCATCCTTGGCTTCTCACTTCTCACTTAGCCAGTCTCTTGCCATGTCTTGTCATATCTACTTTCACAGCATCTCATATACATCCTCTTTTCTCTGCTTAGATAACCACCATCCTGTTGTAGGCCTTCATCATTTCATACTCGGACTATAATTGTAGCCTTCTATTTGGTTTCTCTTTTCCTGAGGCAGTTAGGTGGAGCAGTGAGTGGAAAACATTCAACCTGGAATCAGGAAGACCTGAGGTCAGATCCAGCTTCTGACATTTTCAAGCTTTGGGCAAGTCACCTAACCTCATTTTGTTTGCCTCAGTTTCCTCACCTGTAAACTGGGGATAATAATAGGACCTACCTCATAGGTGGTTGTAAAGATCAAATGAGAGATTTGAAAAGTGCTTAGCACAGTACCTGGCACGTAGAGTAGGCGCTTAAAAAAAAAGCTTATTTCCTTCCCTTCCTCCCTTAATTTCTCCCTACATCTGTGCTCCATTCATTTGCCAAAGCAACCTTCCTAAAGCAGTCTGACTATACTCAATAAACTCTAGTGGTACCTTGTTCTCTCCTCTGGCTTTTATAAAGCCCTTCAAACCTTCGCCTGCCTTTTGAGTTTCCTTATACTTAGCTTTCCCCTACACGTTCTACACAACTGTTACTATCTTGCTGTCCCTCACACGCTCCATACCTGGAATGTTTTCCTCCCTCCTTTCTACCTCCTGGCTTCCCTGGCTCCCTTAAAGACTGAACTTCACTTTCTGCTGCTTCTAGAGGCTTTTCCCAGTTCTTCCCCCTCCCTCCTCCTCCTCTCCCGTTTATCCTGTATGTATGTGTGTTATACGTACGTAGTTGTTTACATAGTTTACCCGGTCTGCATGTGAACTAATTGAGGGTAGACGCCGTGTTTTTGCCTCTGTTTTTGTCTTCGGTGCTTTAGCAGAGTGACTGGCACATAGCACGCCCTCACTGATTATGTGCATCTTTTCAGTTGAAAACTTTATTTTTGCCTTTTGTTTTCTAACATTGTGATAGTTTTCCATATATATCCCCGATCTCTGTTGAATCCTTTCTCATTGCTCAGCAGAAGCCAGTGGACAAAGCAGTGACGTCTGGCAGGATCTTCAGCCAGGGAAGAGTGGGTCTCTGGGACCACATCGCCCTTTGCAGTTAACCTGAGTCCAGCATTTTGTTGTTTTTGATTGTGTTATTTTAGTGTACGCAGCTTTCTTATGTGATCATTATTTTAGCTCTTGCACAGACTCTCTTTCTTTTGGTCTGCATCAGTTTGTGTAAGTCTTGATATGTTTTCCTGAATTCTTCATTTGCTGCTGTTTCTGGTGCAGTAATATTCCATCGCGGTCATCTACCCATTTCTCAGCCTTCCTTCGGTGGATGGGCTCCCTCTGTTTCCATTTTCCTATTTTCATAAAAATGCAGCTGTGAGAATTTTGAACAGTGTGGAAGAGTTGAAAGGTCAATGGCTTTGGAGTCATAAGGACCTGGGCTCAAATGAGCACAGGCCTTGTTGACTGACTGACATCTGATGTGACCTGCACCATTCTGGGGACCTCACTTAGCCTCTTTGGCCCTCAGTTTCCTTATCTGCAAGATGAAGAGGGGGGACTAGGTGCTCTCTGAGGTTCCCTCTGACTTGAAATGCACAGTCCTCAGATGAGGTTCTCTGCTCAGAGTGTGTTTTAAAAGCATTTAAAATCAAAATAAAACAGCTAGGATTACAAACAGAGCCAAGTCTATTTAAATAAGATGTGCTTTTTTCCTGTCCACATACCTCTGGAGGCTGTGAATCCCAGTTTAAGAAGCCCTAGTCTGAAAGGAAGATTAGATCCCTTGAAGGCAGGGAGTTTTGGTGTGCTCAGAAGCACAGTAGAGCAGAAAGAATGGGCTTGGAGTCGGATCTCAGCCCCTGAGTTACCAGCTTTGTGACCATGGGGCTTACCTCTTCTCTCTTAAGTGAGGTAATGCATGAAGATAGGAGCAAAAAAGATATGGATTGGGCTTAAATGAGTGAAATCTCAGGTCCAGTTCCTTTTCTCTTAATGATTCAGGTAAGGGCATAGATGGCGTGTGTATGCTGATGGCGCACAGCTGGGAAGGGTAGCTGACACACAAAATGGCAAGTTACGCTCCAGAAACATTCGGCTGAATCTAGTAAGATTAAATATGGGAACAAATGTAAAGTCTTATCCTTTGGTTAGATTGGGAAGGTGCGTCTAGGCAGCAGCTCCTCTGAAAAAGATTTCTGGGTTTTTTGGACAGTGAGATCCACATGAGTCAGGAGTGCGAAATAACCAAAAGAGGCGCCTGTGATTTTAAGTTGAACTGAAGAGAACTCTTACCTTGGGCAAGCAAGCAAGTGACAGGCCTGCCAGGCCCCCTGCTGTGCCCCGATCAGAGCCCATATCTAGAAGAGCCTTATGGTCTGGCTGCCACATGTTAGGAAGGGCAGAGACAAGCTGCTAATCGTCCCGAGGGTAGCAGAGGGCCTTAAAATCATGTCATGAAGATGGGTCAGAGGAGCTAGAGGGATCTGGCGTAGAGAGGAGAAGGCTCATGGAGGAGGTGGGAAAAGAGTTGTCACATGAAAGAGGGATTCAGCTTGTTTTGCCTGGCCATAGGCAGAACCAGGAAGCCTTTGTGCGTGTTGCTAAGACAGCAGCTTAGCCTCAGCAGTGAGAGGTGTCTGAAAGAATTGTGTTGGGAACCAGAGCAGCATTTGATAAGGAGAGGAGCTAGCTGTTCCAGAAGAGTGAGTGTGCGTGGCTTTCAAGGTAGCATTGGCTACGGTGTGCATGTAAAAGAATGAAATGACATTCTAAAAAGGACGTAAATAGCTTTAAAATGACAGCTGTATACCTGCCGTACATTATTATACCTGTGGGTGACTTTGTATATGCACAGTGCTTATAGACTCAGAAAATCTGTGATTTAATAAATACAAATATTTATTTCATCCTTTTAAAATTCTTGCATGGCATATTTGATAATTAACTAGGATACTCCAGGCCAAACATTGTTGTAGTCACTTGATTATTTACCAGTAAAAATCAGCAATATAATTGGGACAGCTGATTGGCCCAGTAGTTAAGAACACTGGACCTGGAGGCAGGAAAACCTAAGTTTTGAAATATGATCTCATACACCTCCTAACTGTATGACCCTGGGCAAGTAATTTAACTCCTGTTTGCCTCAGTTTTCTCATCTGTAAAATGAGGATAATAATAGCACCTACCTCCCTGGGTGGTTGTGAGGATCAAGTGAAATAATAATTTTGTAAACCACTTGGCACAGTAGTAGCAGCAGCAGCAGCAGTAACGGTAGTGGGGCTGGTGCAAAATGATGTCATTGGGTTTGCAACATGAATTGTTGATGACAGTAATTTCAGAACTAGTGTTCATATTTTGTATCCCTGCACCAGCATTTAAATTGTAGCCATTGATGACTAAACACATAGGTAGCACATCATTTTGGATTATTTTCAAGACACTAAGCAAGCAAGACTTTAAATAATTTAGCAAGTTTCTAACAAGATAAAAATGAAAATCGTTAGGCAAAGAACTGAGCTTTTACTGTATTTAATAAATGTCCGGCTGAAACATATGTACCTTTTTCAGATTTAAGGCTTAATATGATGTGTGTCTGAGAGCCCTTTTAGATCTACTTTGTGTCTGTATGCATGTGTACATATATGTAGAGAGAATATATGTGTATATTCATGACTAGTAAGATCAGTTGTTCAGCACTCTACTAATGAGGCCAGGGTCAGGTTGGATCATTGTATAGTCTGAGATCTGTTGTATTTTGTGACACTTGGCCCTAGCCAATTAATTGTCTAGAAATATTTGCTTTTTGCTTGTAAGACGAAAGAACCAATTTTATAGGGCCAGTCCTCCAGTACAAGGGAGAACAAGATTCTGTCCTCTCAGCGGTGGATCAGTTAGTTGTACCTCCTTTGTGCACAAGGGACAACACATTGAAATACATATTTGTGTATGTACATACTCCTACTTAATATAAAATTGTTGTAGAATACAACCACAAATACCAGTTACTCTATAAAATGTTGATATATATATTTAGTAGACTTTGAGCATAATTTGTACGTTAAAAATGTCATCACTTAAGTGCTATAGGATCAATGTAAGTCTAATAACAAAAACACAGTAGGGAGTCCCTTCCTGTTCCCCAAAAGTGACTGGCATGAAAAATTCCAAAGTTTATACTGCTGGTGCTTAATGTGAACATTTTTTTTTGCATTTGAAATGCTTTATTAATTTTTCTTTGGACCTGCAGGTTCTCCTGAAAAGAAGGTTGAACATTCATCTAGCAGTCAAGAAAATAGCATAGGGAACTCCGTCAAAGATCTAAAAACAAACCAGGCATCTAAAGATGACCAGAATGGAAGCAAGACTGAAGATGCCTCTTCGGCACGGGGGCAGATGCAGAAGAGGAGCGACGAGTCTGAAAGTGATTTTGAATCAGATCCTCCTTCTCCCAAGAGCAGTGAAGACGAAGAACATGAAGATGAAGATGTTCTTCAAGGAGAGCAAGGGGATTTCAATGATGATGACACTGAACCAGAGAATTTGGGTCACAGGCCTCTTCTCATGGATTCTGAAGATGAGGAGGAGGAAGAAAAACATAGCTCTGATTCAGATTGTGACCATACCAAAGCGAACTATGCCGACGGAAGCCCTCTCAGTAGCTATGGAGGCCGAGCTGGTAGTGGCCAGGCCAGAGCTCCCAGGGTGCCCCTCCCCAGCCCGACGCTGTTCCCTCCTGCTGGAGGACGAGTCACCCCCAGGCAGGAGTTTGATGCGTTCGGCTCAGTCCCGTTCTTTGCGCTTCACGCTCGGCAGCCTCAGCACAAAGAAACAAATGAAAAAGACTTGTCCGCACAGACTGTTTTTCACAGTGTGGCAGCTGAGCAGGATGACTTCGACGTATTCACAAAGGCGCCCTTCGGCAAGAAGGCGACAGTGCAGGATTGCCCCGCGGCCAGGTCTTGGGCACAGACTCTCCCCGCATGCCCCAGAAGTGTGGACATATTTGGCTGCACTCCCTTTCAACCCTTGCCCCCGGCCACGCGTGAAAGTGAAAGCAAAGAGGACCTTTTTGGGCTTGTGCCTTTTGAGGAGATAGCTGGGTGTCAGCAGCAGCAAAAAGTGAAACAGCGAAGCCTGCAGAGACTGTCCTCCCGCCAAAGGCGCCTAAAACAGGAGGTGTCGAAAAGCAACGGGAAGCGACATCACGGCACCCCGACGAGCACCAAGAAGACTCCCAAGCCCACCTATCGGACGCCGGAGAGGGTCCGCAGGCACAAGAAAGGAGGTCGGCGAGATTCTCAGAGCAGCAATGAATTTTTAACTATATCAGATTCTAAGGAAAACATCAGCGTGGCACTGACTGACAGTAAAGACAGAGGGAGTACCCTGCCATCTGAAGAGAACCTGCTGGATCCTTTTGGTGCCAAACCCTTCCATCCTCCAGACTTGATGCGGCACCCCTCCCATCAAGGCCTGAGTGATAACCGTGGGGACCACAGTACGGCCTTGCCTGGGAGACCGAGGCAGAGCTCATTACATGGGTCCTTTCATAGTGTAGAAGGATTGAAAACGGACGACTTTGGGGCGGTGCCCTTCACAGAACTTGTGATACAAAGCGTCACGCCGCAGCAGCCCCCGCAGGCCCACCAAGGAGAGCTAGATCCATTTGGTGCTGCTCCATTTCCTTCTAAGCAGTAGATGCTTCCAACAAAACTTTTTTCATTGACTCCAATTTTTAAAAAGTGAAGTTTGTTTTATGAATTTTCAAGAAGACAATTTGTATCGCTCTTTGTACCACTCATTACTGCAGGTCAATTAGAATAGATTTAAAATTATTTGATTTTGTATAAACCAAATGGAAGAGGAAGTATCTCAACAGGGTAGAAACTTGGGCCCTCTGAATGTGGGGGTTCCTTCTGAAGAGGAGAAAGGGTAGCAGATATGAGCCCTAACAATCATTTTAGCTGCTAACTTTCTGGCACAGAAACGAGGGCTGTTTCACTAAAACAGTGAGAGAGCCTTTGGAGATAATTAACTTTTGCACTTTGTGCTGCCTTTCCACTCCTGGGACAATAAAGGAGGAGGGGAAAAAAAAGGTCTAACATTTTATACGTATAACAGAGTGATGCTTCTTGGATGCATAGCTCTGGCCCAGTCAGAATCCAGCATTACGAATTAGATGTAAACCCGGGCTGAGTCAAAACAAGTTAAATCTCTAAAAGATTAAAAAGCTGTAGGTCTCCATGTAGAACTCATTGGCTTCAGATCTTGTACATGCAGAGCCAGAGGTGACTGACTTGTGCCTGACATCTTTTATTCTTTACAGTAAGTGCCATTAATATATTTAAAAACTACACACATGCCTAAAATGGAAACTAAAGATAAGGAGAATCTGTTGAAGAAAATTTTTTAAAAAGCATGAATGTAGGAAAACTTGGTAGGGAAGCCGCCAGCATAATCAGCACTTATGAAAATGTATCCATTAATGATGAAGGGCTGATTTAGCCAGTGCTTCAGTAATGCCCCCATAATACAGCAAAACATTGGGTGAAGACAAACAAGAGAATTATGCAGACATTTTATCCTATGAAAAATTAGGGGATGTAGCTAAAATAATTTCATTTCATGAGTGATTTTATTGCAGAAATTTTATATATAAATCGTGTTGCATTTAACATTTTGTTTACTATTATATGTTGCTCATGTGAAAATTATTTTATTTTTGGAGGGTAATAGTAGTATTTGCCAAATGCACTGAGGTGAAGTGCATGTGACACTAGTTAACAGACAGGTGCAGCAGAGGAGCAAACTACAGGTAGTTCTTGGAAGTCTGGTCCTGTTCAATTGGGCAACTTCATAGCATGCCACAGAGCCTTACAGGCAGGACCCCACACCTGCAACAAGTACCTCCACCTTAATTAAAGTACCTCTTTTCCAAAAGATGCACACAATTCTTCTAAAAAGGAATGCAAAAGCATTAGGCACTGAGAGGTTAATGTGTGTCAATCCACTTTTCATGAAAAGATCTTAGTTACCAAATTATTTTTCTCAGTACCACAAATCCTGCTTGGAAACTTGAAATGTTCACAGAAATTTTCATCATGTCTGTAAGGTAGAAATTACAAATGTGAATGACTGAACATCTATGTGAAAGTTTGTATATGTATCTCTGGTGTTCTCACTACTCTTCCTCCCCTCATTGTCAAAATGGATGAAAACAATTTAAGACTATTTAAATGGCTCTTTTCTGAATTTAGCATTGGATTGACAGAGCAACAATTAGAAATTTCTCGAAACTTTCAAGATGTCCCAAAAAGGGGAAAAAAACCCAATCAGTTTGAATTCTTGATTTTTTTTTTAAATTTTAAATTCAGCTCTTTTGGAGCCCTTGTAATGAATTTCTATTAGTAATTGAGTTAGCCTTCTTGGCAATAGTACCCCATTGAGATGGGCTGTTTGCAAGTTTTCATGGAAAGAAGTCAACTAACTTTGGAAAGAAGCCAAATCTATGTGTAATTTTATACCTGTCTCTTTATTCCTTCATTTTTTTCTGTTTTCTAGAAAATGCCAACTCACGGTAAAAGCTGTGCTAAGGTCAATATGCAGAGTTATTTATAGGGTGGCAGCAGGCTAGTATTCACTTGCTACTTTGACTTGGAACTGAACTTGGTTGCTCTGTTAGACTTTATCATTTGTTTCTTCTTTGTGCCAAAGGCAAATATGTTTGCACCTGTTTTTGTTTTTTTAAATTCTCAGGTTGATGAAAATAATTTACTCAACTTCAAGTGGATGCCAGTTAAAAAGAAAATATACCGAAATTATTTAAAAGTGAAAAGAATTGGATTCAACAAATATTAAACACCCACTGTATTTAAGGCATTGTGCTAGGCACTGGGATGTATAACAAAGTTGGAACACAGTTTGCAAGGAGCTTACAGTCAGATGGGGGGAAAAGATGTACCCTAATAATTGAGGTATGAGAGTGGGTGAGAGAGGTGCAAGAACTAATTATTCCACATGGCAAATTCATGGGTTACAGTAGGTGAACAGACAATGTCAGGCCAAATACATAAATATAGATAACATATGCATGTATGCCTTCATGTATGTGCACCGTCCATCTCTGATGATAGCTTTAGGTTTTTGGCTCCTGGGTATATGCCAGAATCCATTAAGTTGTTAACTTTCGAAAACAGGGGCGGCGATGTGTGTGTCCTTAGTAATTCTAAGTGGACTAGAGAAAGAAAGTAAATCTTGTTCATCATCTTGAATTTTTAGGTCCTGTTTACTTGCCTTTCAGTATGGCAACGCTTCGATCGAGGTAGTGAAGGCCTCTTAGGCTTGCCATGTTGTCTAAGTGATAACTACGTTGAAGGGTCTTGTAGACAGCACTCTTAAACTTTTTATGATATGCTTCTTCAGTGTAGAGTGACCCAAACAAGGGCTTTCTCTTTTTGAAGGGAAGTCCTGAATAAAAGCTAGCCTACCAGTCAGGGTCAACTTACCTTCAGAGACCTGGCAGGTTCCTTTGATGTTGAGCCATTAGCCATTTTCAAGAAAAGATGGGCCACTGTTTTCTCTCTCCATATTCTTGTTACTCTGTCCTTCAGAAAAGGGCCTAAAGGCAGACTATCCATCCCACTATGCACGGCTCTACAGATAACATACAGTAGCTGGCAATGCTCTATCAATTCAAGGAGGAAGTTCCCACACCAATCAAATCAGGTTCTTCAGTTAGTTCAACCTTGGTTATTTATAGCAAGAAACTTAAGAGATTTTACTTTGTCTTAGTCTTTCTCTTCTTTGCCTTGTACTCCTTTAATGATTTAAGAAAATAGTCTTAACTCCAAATTCTAATGCATTTTAGCAATATCGAGGGATACAGAAGGGTGTCTCTTTTAAACTGACAAAATTCATAAAATTTCAAAATTCTTTATTAATAGCTTTAATATTGCTAATTGCTTGCTAATGATTATTTTTTAAAAAAATGATCCATTTTTCTAGTTGACTGTTTTGATGTTTCTATCACATTCACCACAAAAGTAACCTGGCATAGTGGATAGAGAATGTGTCTTGGAATGAAGAAGAACTGGATTCGGGTTCTGCTTGTCATATACTGGCTTATGACAATGGATAGGCAAGGCCCTGAACTTGTCAGTACCTTCAGGCAATTCCCTAAGACTCTATCTTGCAGAACAATCGATGACCTGCATCCTTACTGAGAGGTCCCTAATAACAGATCTTGACCTTGCTCCCAAAACTATTTTCATGTTAAGATTATTGAGGTAACTCGATAGGATCAAAGAGATTTTACTTGGTGGTTGTGCATTCAGGTAAGGAAAAAGATGTAGATATTGAGAATGATCAAAATTATAATTGAGTAGCGTTATTGTTCTTTAGGAAAAAAAGACATCAATACAGAAATATTGCAGCTTTCTTCCTCTCCTCCTCCTTCGCCCCTCCCCCCCAGCTTTATGTGTATGTATGTGTGTATATATATGTATAAAATGTTGTGTGACCATATCTGGGGTAAACAGGTGGATGCAATATTAGTCATGTCCCACTTAACAATGATAATTAAGTGACTATCTTCCTCTTTAAGAGCCTGTTCTTTTATTTTGATACTCATTAGGCCTTGAGTATCTCAGCCACTCTGCTGACTTTTCTAAGATATTAAGTATTGCCCATTGGCACTGGGTATCACAATGGTACTAGAATCCATTCTCGGCTTAATCTGTTCTAACTGTGAGCAAAAATTACTAGCTCTGAGGGATTTTGGACTAAGGGTGTATAATGGACATACACAATGGTAGGTGACATTTTCATTTCCCCACTAATTGTGTGTGTGTGTGTGTGTGTGTGTGTGTGTGTGTGTGTATGTGTGAGAGAGAGAGAGAGAGAGAGAGAGAGAGAGAGAGAGAGAAACTCCGTTATTGGAAGTATTTTTTTCATTGTTAATCAGATCCAGATATTGAGATGACACATCTACTGTGAGAATGAGATGACATGTTTACTGTGAGAACACCACAACTGATACTGTTTATCTGAAAATTTTTATACTCGTTTTATTTATCAATATATACACACATGCATGCACCTATCACATTTTACTACTGTAGAGTTAATGTGAATTTTTTAAAAATGTCATTGCAACAACAATCATTTTCATATGACTAGGAGAAAATCAGTTCCTAGTGAGTGAACAAAAGCCACTAAATTAAAAAGCAGGATGCAAATGCAAAGGGTAATGTTAGGTGTGTCTTTTATTTTGTTTTGTTTTAGTGCTACTCTTGAGAGAAAAAAATAAACAAATGTTTATATTACTAAGTTGTTTCTGTGATTGAAATGCCATCAAATAGTAAACTGTTTAAAAGCTATTTTAAAATTGCTGGCCAACTGCTTTAAGTGCACTTTCTTTGATTTCATCTACTTTTTTGTTGTTGTTAAACTTGAGTTTTTTTTGTGTACCGCTAAACAACTTTGACTTCTAGACAGAATTGATACGTGTATATGGAATGGAAAAGCGTTTATGAAGCGCTTGCTACCTGCCAAGCACTGTGCTAGGCACTAGGAATACAAAGAGAAAAGTAAGATGGTCCATGCTCTTGGGAGCTCACGTTCTAATGAGAGAAGACAACCCATGCAGGAGCTGTTAGTTGCAAGGCAGAAAGGCCCAGTGGTCCATGGGGTGCAGTGGGGGGTCAGATGGCAACAGAGGTGGGTCTAGAGGGCATAATGGCAAGTGGACCTTTGGGAGCAATCACAGGGCACACAGTAAGGCCCAGTAGTCTACCATCTTTACCATATTTCTGTCTTTACACTATCTGTGATTATTACAAAGTAGACAGGCCAAATCTTCAATGACCAAATACAACTGGGAAATAACTAAAGTTCATGATCAGTTAGTTTTCTCTAAGCACTAAATAGAAAACATTTACTACATAACTGTCTTAATTGCTTGCCAAACATGTCTTTCATTTTATTTGAAATTTTAAGAATTATTTTCTAATTGTGTTTATCATACTTGATGACTAATATTCTATTTCCTTTTTAATGCAATAAATTTCAATTGGATTCAGTATTCTATACAAACAACCAATGACTATGTTATTGATTGAGTTCATCCTTTAAAAAAAGATTTTCTAATGTAAACTTTGGGGAATTAAAATGACAAAGTTGGATTTTCTGACAGTTCTAGGACAGGTCTGCTTTGCTAGTATTGTTATAATGGATGTTCACAATGATGATGAAGCACAAGTTCTTGAAGTGACTTTTGAATCAAAGATTAAACTGCATTCTGTATAATCTTTAGCTTCACATAATGTTTAGTTTCTTTGAAAACTGGTAAACCCTGTCATAGAAAAACTGACCAGAATTTAGCCAAGACCTGCTGACCATGCCAGAATTTTATTGATATTAAAGGTAAGGTATCTGCTAGTTTGGTGTGTTGGTTGTGTGTGAAATCCTGAAACTTTCTATTCAAACCACAGGTGATTGTCATATTGGTTACTCATGAAGGGCACTTTTGTTCAGAATGAGAGTCTTGGGGCAGAAGCACTTATTTTTTCTTATAATAGTTCTTAGATTTAATTAGACCTCCATGTGACTCAAGTAATAAATAGTAAAATTTAGGCAAGGTTACTAAGTTGGTAGATCAGAGGAGTGATTATGGGTGTTGAATTTTAGCAAGACATCCTTGTAGACTGGGTAGTAAATAGTATCGTAAGGTAGGTCCATATCTAGCTAATAGACTGCATCAACTTGGTTAGCTCTGTTTAACAGAGGGTATGATGGTTTTGTTATGAGCCTATTTCTTTTTCACATGTTTTTGCCAATGACCTTAGATTTAATTAGACCTCCATGTGACTCTTCATAGCATGGTCTAAGACATGGTAAAGCCGGGGGTCTCTGAGGTCAAAATTATTTTCAAAATGAAACTAAGATGTTTTTATTTCTAATATGATAAATATCAATGTAATCCACATAAACAAAAGCTCTCTGAGGTCATCAGTTTTTAAGAGAGTGTAAAAGGGGTCCTGAGACCAAAAGTTTGAGAACCACTGACTTAGATGGAATTCTTTTAGATTTGGGGATGATGAAAAGTTACCGAGATCAAATATAATAAGATGGGGATTGTACCTGTGATTGAGCTGGTACAGGCAACACAGATGAGGAAAGTCCTTTTACAACTTAAAGTCTTCAGAGCCTTGCCCCAGGTCACCCAGCTAGGCAGAGGCGGGACTTGGGCTCCAGGGCCTGTTCTCTCTTAAAAATACCACACTGACTCCTAGGCTAATAAGATGAAATTTAATAGGAATAAGTGATAAGTCCCATATCTGATTTAAAAAACAAACTACAAAAGTTAAGGGAAGTGGGAGAAACAGAAAGTTTTAGCGGCCCATGGGTTCAGGATGAGTCAGCAACGTTACGTGGCAGCAACTACAATAGTGTGGTCAGAGCTCATCCTAAAGTGGGTGGTCACAATGTTGGGTTGGAACCTTGAAGGGCTGTCCCGTGGGGAGGCAGGGCAGCCAATGGGGATGGGTCGGAATGACTGACAGGAAACCAGA
The DNA here is from genome assembly GCF_003287225.1 of Phascolarctos cinereus. Classification (NCBI taxonomy): domain Eukaryota; kingdom Metazoa; phylum Chordata; class Mammalia; order Diprotodontia; family Phascolarctidae; genus Phascolarctos; species Phascolarctos cinereus. The sequence continues at coordinate 23,342,746 of NW_027556402.1, forward strand.
TTTTAGCTCAACAGTCAGAGAAGATTCCCTCTCAATGAGAGCTATACCAAACCAGAATGAACTGCCTCCACAGGAAAGACATTTCCTCCTCACTGGATACATTTAATGTCAACACAGCTGTATTAGATGACTTGCTATGTAGAATGGACTCATGCTTTGAGTGTGGGGATTAAACTATGGCTCCTTGTAACTCAAATTTAAAAACAGTTTTTAGAAAGACACTCATAAATATGTTTTAATAAATCCCATTTATTTACAGAATACATATTTTTTCCATGCAGCCCACTGTAAATTGCACTCAGTATAAACACAAAGCGACAATATCTTTGCTACTTGTTGCTAATGGCTTGACTTTATACAAAGATACTTGTGTTATTAAAGCTAGTTGACTACTAACCCATAAATTACTATACAAAATTCAAAATGGCTCCAAACTTAAAAAAAATTTTTTAGTCTACAGTTTAAAGCAGCTTCTGATCCTGGCAGAACTCAAGTTTTATTAGTAATTAGAATATTAGTGCGCTTTTAAACTTGCTTTACTGACAAGTTTGGAAAATAAAATGAACAGATGTACATTTATAAAGGCTCAAATTTGGGAGGCAAGTTGTAAGTAGTCATTTAATGTTAACTAATAAGACTTCTAAAAATACCAGTGTGGAGTTCACACACAAGTAGTGGTCAGTCAGTATTGACAAACTGAAGTGTTTAGAGTTGTTTGCAACCTACATTCATTAACACCTCAACAAATAAATATACCACATTAAGATTTACAAGTAGTACAAAATTTACAAGAATAAAGGCTTTAAGTGTTGAGATGTTTCTTATACAATTCTCCCCGAGACTAGTATAGTCCATTTAAAAAACCTTGCTCATGCCATTGTATAAGTATCAAATAATGTTGCAAAGAACAAATTTATTTGTTTATGCTGAAGAGACTTGACAATAATCAGGTTGAAGACCCAGATGAACTCTTTAAGTTACCTGTAACTACTGTGGCATAGCACAGATCCTTTTTCCTTTGCCCAAGAAGGCAAAATGATTGATTGTTTGAAGGCAAAAATGTTAAAATAAGAAATGCTTGAGAGGATATACAGCCAATGTTTTGAGGAGCTTTCTAAAGGCATGATGGGGTTAACTACTGTATAGCCATTTTCAAAGTGGGAGTGCCACCGGAAAATGTGAAACGCTGTTTCTTTAACAAAAAAAAAAAAAAGGAAACTTTACCTATATACTGCACTTGAGTATCTCAAAAGCTGGGGGAGAAAAGTTAACATTTCCATTTTCTAGATGGATAAATGAAGGCAAAATTAGCATTCTAAAGGTCATACCAGATGTATAATTTGAATGTGTTATTCAACATTCCTTAGGAAAGTCGAGCAATTCTAATTTTCTTCAAATACACTATTAACTCATGAAGTATAGTTTATTTTTTAAAAGCCTGTTCAAGTTTTCAATTTAACTTTTGAAGCATTACATTTTAACACCATAGCCCTCTTGTTCTTCAGTGTTTATCTTATGTATATTAGAACAAGAGAATCCAAAACATTTCTTTGACAGAACACTGAGATTGCATGTCTAAGTACATAAATGGAAATAATTCCAATTTTGAGACTCCAAATATTGGTTATTTCTATGACAATACTGTAGTATAATCACAATGCTAACATTAGGGGACAAGAGTATGAAGAACCATAACTAATCCAATTGGGTACTTGTATTACTGTACTCCAGTGGTTCTCAAAGTGTGGTTGGAGTTCCCTGGAACCCTTTAAGACAGCCAAGAAATAAAACCTATTGTCGTAATAATACCAAGATGTTTTATTTCTAAAAAAAAGCATCAATAGATACAATCCACAAAGACGTTTTGGAATCCTCAATTTTTAAGAGTGTAAAAGGGGTCCTAAGACCAAGAACTTTGAGAATCAGTGCTTTTACTCCAAAGCTAACGGCTGATTTCAAAATGAAGCCTTGGCAATACTCCTATGAAGCTGGGATCTTTTATCAGGAATTTTGATCCTCAGTTTCTAGGAAAATGGTTACATGTGTGAATGCTTAGCATGACTCCAGCTCTGGGGAATTCTGGGGCCCTTTCTTTGCATTAATGTTCAAAGCTTGGAAAGACAGATGAAATTAGCTATTGTGGCTGATCTAATAATAAGAATATGGTCTCATTGCTAAATCATCTTAGTTTCCAATGAGAATGACCATATAGTTAATCTACATCTGTATATATTCCAAGCTTGTTTAAAATCAAGTTTCAGAGCTAAAATTCATGGGAGGTAACAAAAAAGTTTATTATGACAAACCCTAAAACCTGAAAGGGGCAATGTTCTTCTGAAAACCTATACAACACAACCATTTGATAATTAGTATTTTCAAAGTAAAGGAAAAAAAAAGAGACCTTGTTGTAAACTTAAGTCAAATCCAAATGATTATTCAGATCCACTACTCTAGTACTCAGGCTATTATTGGCTTGATCAGGCACTTAAACTTGACTTTTTTTTTATCTTCGTTTATAAACAATAGGGGTGAATACAAGAATAATTCTGTAGTCACAGATGCCATCTTCCAGTAATGTTGAATGCTTCCTAGAGAAATAAAGCTGGTAAATAAAATAACTTCATTTTCAACGATATAGATTGGTTTAACACTCTTTGTTGTTGTTAAGTTGGCATACGTGAGAAGCTGAATACATACAGCAAAATTAAATAAGTTGTGAGGCCCATTAAGTTACTTACTGGGCAACTATAAATCCCCCTGAGTGTATTTTTTAAAACTTTCACAAAATATTAATCATGATACACACCTTAAGATAACAAAAGAAAAACAGCACATTCGAAGTATTAAGAATAGACAGTTTCCACCATCTAATATTGCTCGACATTTGACTATACCAGGTTGCCATACCTGCATTCACAAATGTGGAATATAGTCAGGACAAGGCTTGCTGTGTCTGTACCGCATGACAGTCACTGTGGACTGATGCCACCAATACAACATGATCACTGCAAGGATGTGCCATATTTGGTGGCTCGACCCGAGGTAGTTTAGCTGTCCTATAAGGATAAACAGGAGAAAAAAAATATACCTAATTACCAATTCAAGGTGCTGGTACGGACATTACTTTTTTACCTTTGGCCTTGCAAGAGCAGCCCACCAGGCTCAACCACTTTAACAGACCTAGTAAGTCTCAGAGTTCTTGAAGGGAGATATATGGCTAATATGAGAAAGGAAAACTTTTTAGTCATAGCTTCTTGTTTTAACCTATAAAAGGTAAAGGTACTCATGCGACAAAAGTCATCTCTTGGGAGTGTGGGGAGAATTTGTTCTCATGCTTTGATAAACAATTTTTTTCTTTTTTTATTAATTTGTTTTTAGTTTTCAACATTCACTTCCACAGGATTTTGAGTTCCAAATTTTCTCTCCATCTCTCCCCTCCCCCTGCCCCAAGACGACTTGCTTTCTGAATACTCTTTCCCCCAATCTGCCCCCCCTTCTATCACCACTCTCCTATCCCTTCTATTTTCCTGTAGGGCAGGATAAATTTCAATACCCCTTTGCCTGTATATCTTATTTCCCTGTTGCATATAAAAACAATTTTAAACATTCGTGTTTACAACTTTGAGTTCCAAATTCTCTCCCTTCCTCCCTCCACTGAGAAAGCAATCTGATATAGGGATTACATGTGCGGTCGTGCACAACACTTCCATGATAGTCATACTGTGAAAGACTATCAGATAAACACTTTTTAATGGAGTTTTTCAAATGAGGCAGGTCTAGCACTCTCATAGAGCCACATACCTGGAAAGTATCTTTCTGGGACTTTGGAGATATAGAAGAGGAAAGCAACAAGAGCGATCACATACATCACAATCACACGAGGCGCAAACTCCTGCAAATGAGAGCACATATGCCAGGGTGACAATCCATGCTGCACTTATAACCATAATTCTCCCCTGAAGCACAGAGCACTGCAGTAATACACATGGGAGGAAAGGCAGGATGCCAATTCTGGGACTAGCTCAGCTCCAACAGAGAGCCCAATTCCACATCGGCCATATGAATATAATGGAAGCAAAAGAAAGTACCACACGTCTAAGGGGCTTCATCCAGAACACAAAGACTTGATCAATGACTCTCCAGTCAGAAGGACCTCTGGAGTAGCAGAGCCAAATGTAGGAACTGCTACAACATCTGTGAAAGGTGGAAAGCTCATCACTTCTGAGGCCTGTTCCATCATCCAACCTCTTTAACAAATGACCCTTTTGGAGACTGGCTCCCCTAAACAGTCCATGGTTTTCAGACCCATCGCCATCTTAGCCAGGTTCCACATTTGCTCTGCTTTCTCTAACTCCCTCTAACGCTCTAGTGCCCACGCAATACTCCAATGTGGTCTAAACAGTACAGAATTCAAGACAAAATTCCCTTCATCAAGTGGTCTATTTGTGTAGCCTGAGGATATATTCATTTAGGGAGGGGGTGTGTGGGTCTTTTAATTAATGAATTTTTTGGGCAACTGAATCATACTATTGATTAAGTTATGGTAAGATTTATATCTTTTTTTTTAATATCGATTTCTAAAGTCAAATTTAAAACAGCACTTAGGTATTTGATTCCTTCTAACCCCACTGCCCCCCCAATATAAGTACATACTGGCTCTTTATATTTATTTATTGCAATTATATTTCATCTTACTAGTTTAGAACCAATTACTCACGTGGTACCTTCTTTTTTTATGTCCATTCTACATAGCATTTCATCTGAAAAACAACTGGGTGTTTAAGTGGAATACAAGCTAAATATGAGTCACTGAGGTGATCTGGCAGCTAAAAAACCAATCTTGGACAGAATTGTAAGTGAATTTTAAACAGTGTCCAGGAATAACTAGGGAGGAGGATGCAAGATATAGAGTACATAAATTGGGTAACACTCTTTGTTGGTATAAAGTTGGCATTTATGAGGAAAAGGCAAATATGCACAGAACAAACAGCAGAATGTTCTGGGAACCTTTCACAAAAGGACATCAATAAGCTGAAAAGTACATGAAAGAACGTGAACAGGATGGTGGAGGACCTCGAAATCATACAATATTGATTCAGCTAAAGGAACATGGGATGCTTAACTTGGAGAAGAGAAGCTCTAAGTGGGGAGAAGGCAGGCATTTGGATCTATCACAGGGCAGAGAGATCTGATTTATTCTGCTTGGTTCCAGATTAGAAATTGTGGGTAGAAAACATGGAGAGGCAGATTTAGACTTGAGGCAATGAAAAAATTCCAAATAATGAGAGACATCCAGAAGTGGAAGGGGCTACTTTGGAAGACAGTTCATAGCAAAAAATTAGAAACAAGGTGTGTGCCCAATAATAGGAAATGGCTGAATAGATTATTATATATGAATATAGTAGGATATTACTGCACTGTAGAAAATGATAGAAGGGTTGGATTCAGAGAAAATTGGGAAGACTTGTATGAACTGATGCAAAGTGAAGTGAGCAGAAACAGGAGAACAATCTACCATTCTTACAATGTAAAGGACAACTGTGAGAGACTTAAGAACTAGGATTAATGCAGTGATCAATCATAATTCCTGGAGTGCTTAATGCTTTCAGTTCTACAGCTCTCCCCTGGGGCCTCTGAGGTCCTGATTAGTGGCTCATACATAGTCCACTGTATCAGGCCAGCTGTGCCTCACTTCATCCCCTTGCCAATGCACTCGTACCCTGCCCACCCTTCTGGCATGATAATCAAATCAGTAATGCTGGTGGAAGGGGTATGTCAATCTTTTCACCATTCCTGTAACTGTCTTTTTTTTTTTTTTTGGTGAGGCAATCAGGGTTAAGTCATTTGCCCAGGGTCACACATCTAGTAAGTGTTAAGTGTCTGAGGCCCGATTTGAACTCGGGTCCTCCTGACTCCAAGGCCAGAACTCTATCCACTGTGCCACCTACCTCCCCCCTGTAACTTTCCAAACCAAAATCTTCTTTCCTGGCTAACACCCCATAAGCCTCCCACATCAGAATTTAAGCTTCTTGAAGACCAAGTGTCTGCATTTGTATCCCCTTAGCAGAACACATAGCGCACACAGTAAGTGCTTAACCAATGCTTCTTTGTTCAAAGACAGTTCTCTCTGGCCATGTGATATTGTTCTGATTTCATTTACTCACAGTAGAGGCAGCACGGTAATGGAAAGAGTTCTGGCTCTGGAGTCAAGAAGCCCTGGATTTAAATCTCACCTCTCCTGGTCACTACCTACGTGGTCCTGGATAAGTCACAGTCCTGAAGTTTCCTCACCCATAAAAAGAAGGGATTGGGCACAAGGATCTCTGAGATCCCTACAGCTCTCAATCTAGGATCCTAAGAACTAAATTCATTCTTCCTTATGTATCACACTTCTGTGTCCCATTCCACAAGTTAGTGGTGTAAAGTCTACTTGACCAAATAAATGCTGTTCTCGAGTCTGTTCCCTGTTTTCTCCCGAGTATCGGCTCTCTTCTCTACCATGGGCATGCCCTCTGTCACACCTGTTATCGTCCGTATCATCTGGTTTTACAATTTTTACTGATCATTTTTTTTCTCTGCTTGATAAAACCTGTATCTCCTTTTTAGTTTCCTGTTGGGTGTTGTTTTCCCTCCTTGGGAAAAGCCTTCCACCTGTTGTACATGTGCAATGACAGTTTGTTTCCTCGCGTTGTTGTATTTAATAACCACACCACACTAATTTTGATTACTGCTCTGTCAGTCCCTCAAGGGCCCCAGTCTGTATCTGTAAAGAGGGGATAAAATACCTGAATTGTCTACTTTTCAGGGTTGTTATACAGAACGTACTCTCCACACTAGTGCCTTCTGTTTCATTTAGATATTCACTTATCACACTTACAGTCTAATGTCACACTATAGTATATTGTAATCAAATACACAGCTCAGCCACAAGAAGAACTGAAGTCTGAGTATCCTGTACTACTGAGTGCTTTGTGGTGTTAGTGTGGCGGCACATGGAATGAAGTCCGGGGTAAAACTCCTTGTTAGTTGTAATTATCTTTGTCCTAACTTTATCAATCTCAGGAAAACCACTTTGGTGGCCCTGCTGCCCTTTCAAAGTTTAGGTGGGGATTGGCTTGACAGTTCTCTCTGCGTTTCTGGGTGTAAAGATGAACGGAACGTCCCAATCTCCAGCAGGATGGGAGCGCTTCACGAGTAGATGTGTTGTTTTTGTCTGTCCTAGCGCATTTAGCCTAGTGTCAGGCACACGGCAGGTGCTTCATACATGCTTGCTGACTGGCCCCCAAGCTTGCTAAATGATCCTAACAGATGTTTAGTGTCAGTGCTAGACACTGCAATTCAGTTTAAATATTTCTGAAATTAAAGTTGTATAGACCAAGGTAATAGTATTAAGAAGCTGATCTGTAGTTATGTATGTTCTCATCCTTTTTCTCTAGGATTAGCAAAATATGGCAAAAAGTGATGGGAAATAAAAAGGCCTTTTGTTAGAATCCTCACTAACCATTTTTATGGATGATGGTTTCTAAGATACAAAGAAACATAACAACAAAATGGATCTATGACATCAATCAGGAAACTCTCTTCAGCCATGCAGATCAATAACCCATCCCATGGGCCCCTTGTCCATGTCCTGCTTTCTCAAAAATCTATCAGCCAATAAGTTTAACTTTGTTATTCTGCCTCCCCAAAATACAGTAAAAGAGTTTATAATCAATAGCAGAAATGTCTATTTACATTTTGGTTTCCTTTCTCCCGCTCACTGATTGATCATCTTTTATTCTTAATTATTGTCAATCCTCATCCCAATCCTGTTAGTGTGTTTTTAAATGTGTAATGAAAATAATTATGACCAGTGAAATAGGTTTAAATTTTCTTTTCAGCTGGCAGAATAAAAGGGGGAAAGAAGGCAAAGGACTCAGATATTTCTACTCTAGTAAAGAACGACCTGCCTTCTTTCTTCACAAAGTGACAATGCTGATCTGCAATTATAAATGTGTGGCCAGATGATGGCAGTGTCCTTCCTGGTTTTCTAACGCCCTGTGAAATCCCTGCCCAAAGAGATGATAGCTATAGAAGAGAATGAAAAATGCTTTGGCCACAAACAACATACCTGTACAATAGGCGCACCAACACCACCATTGAGCCAGACCCAGTGAATGGTGGGAATCACTCCATACCCAGACACTGAACAAAAGATAATGGAACGAAGTCTGTGCCACTGTTGAGTGAGGTAATTGGGATGAATCTGAGCAAAGAAGACGGTGAGGATCATAGCAAGCACCATAATCAGATAGACCTGACGCCAGTACTAGAAGGGGAAGGAAAAATAAATGAATTTCTGTTAGTTAATTACAGGGAAATTAGAGCTTCTGAATTATAAATCCAAATTTTTTATTCAATTCCCTTTTTTTCATATTAAAAGCTGTTCCTTAGCTTGTGAATTCTTGGAAAGATATACTAAAATAATACAGTTCTTATATACACACATAACAAACAATGTTAGAGATGAGAAGCAGGCATATAGGTTATTATGGATGACTTTTCAATTGCCCTTTTTTGTTAGTACTAGGAGATCCTTCTCATTCTTGTGTACGTTTCCCTTCTTGTCTTTCTTACCTAATGCAGTGGTGTCAAATTCAATAGAAATAGGGGCCACCAAATCACAAATAAGGAGCCTTGTGGGCCACAAACTGACTTAGAATATGAGAAATTAACCTTATGTTTTATTGTACTCTTGTTGATTTTGTTAAATATTTCCCAATTACATTGTAACTTGGCTTGAGCTGCATTCAGGAGTGCCTGATGCCTCTAACGTAAAGCACAGATTTCTTCCGCGCTTATGTGGTCAGGTCTAACCATTCTTCCTTACTTAATTTTTTTTGCAAGGATACTTCAAATGACTGATCCTCTTTTAATGAACATCCACCTTCTTCCATTGATGATTAAGCTCAGGTTTGTGGACTATATCATTTTTGACCATCTTAAAGCTGCTTTGACTTTTGGAATATGTTATTCCATTCCCTTCTCTGGTTTCTGGGGGGTATAAAATAGTCTTGTATTATTTCATTTCATCTTCCTTAATGTTTGAAAGTGTTTTTCCTGGTCTCTTGTAGCATTTAATGTTTTTCACTGGAACTTTAAAATTTAACCACTGTATCTTAAGAGAGTGAAGCACACAATTATTTCCCTGGTGGCAATCTGTAGATTCTTTCCATTAGAGCTCTATTTTCTGTGTTTGGAAGTTCTGGGTAGTTTCCTCGTAATATGGTGTTCAGAATTGTTGATCTGTCATGTTCCTCTGGGAGGCCTGTGATACTTAGGTTTTCTCTCTGGATCTTGTCTTTGATATCGACATGTTTTGCTGATACAGAGATGATGGGTTCTTTTAATAGTTTTTAGCTTCTCTGGAATAGTGAGGTTTCTAAATCTGCTGCTCTCTTTCATATCTTTGGTGAGATTTGCTACCATGGATTCAAGTTTTCTATTCTGCCAGTTCCTTCTGCTGTGCAGGTCATCTGTTCTTGTTAAATTCTGCTCTCAAACTTCTGATTTCTCTCTTCAGCCACTCTGGAACATCCTGCTCTAGTTCCATGCTCTCTGGAGGTCCACAGGATATTGTGTGTCTTCGGATGCAGGTGTGTCCTTGGCAGCCAAAGAAGAGGGAAGAGGATAAGGCAGGGAAAATAGAGAAAGCTACCTAGAGCACAAAGAGCAAAGAGACAAACAACATCCCATAAGGGTGTGAGAGGAGGCCTTCCCTGGCAGTGCCTTATCCTTTAGCTCAAGATCTAGTCTAAGATGAAAATTCTCAGGAGCGTAGAAGTTTTATTAAGAAACAAACAAACAAAACCCACTATTGTCCATAGGTGAGTAGGAAATAATCCATTCATTAGAAGAACACAACAAAGAAAAAGTAATGAACCCTTGTGCAACCTGGAAGAAGGTCTCCAGTGCTATGCCATGGCTGTCTTATTCACCACTTTTATCAGTGATCTGGATAAAGATGCAAAAGTCATGTTTATTAAATCTGTGGATAACATTCAGTTGGGAGGAATTAGATAACAGAACAAGGATTCAAAAAGATCTCCATAGGCACTGGACTGTATCTAACTTAAATAAATATCATGATAAATATAAAGTTCTAGACTTAGGTTAAAAACAGATCTACTAAACTACATGTTCAGGATGGGGAAGGCCTGGTTTAATAACAGTTTAAGTAGGGGCAGCTAGGTGGTGCAGTGGATAGAGCACCAGCCCTGGATTCAGGAGGACCTGAGTTCAAATCCAGCCTCAGACACATAACACTTACTAGCTGTGTGACCCTGAGCAAGTCACTTAACCCCATTGCCTACCCCCCCCAAACAGTTTAAGTAAAACCAATCTGTCTGTCTATCTACGTGTATGCACACAAAAATTATCTATCTATCTATCTATCCATCTATCCACACACAAAAATTATCCCATTCTCTAAAGGGAAAAGAAAAGAAAACTACTCATTTCTGGCTCTTCTCATGAGTGTGTGTGTGTGTATGTGTATGTGTGTGTGCGCACGTGCACGCACATGCTTCCAGGACACTGGGATTCTTTGCTTCCTAAGCTTATTATAATGCTCCAGAGTTGTCTTCTCTTTCACCAACACTCCGGTGGGAGAAACTTATGTCAAAGACTGAATTTGCCTCCTTCCTGTCTGCCTTATTGGCCTATACAAGTTTACTTTCATTTCCAGAGGAGGGATAGCTAATAAGATAGATAACAGAATGGAGATTTAAAAAAAAAAGCCTTTGCGGGTACAGCTTTGAGGATGTGCCAAAAAGTAGAAGAAAAGGCATGAAGAAAGAGGAAGCTGGAGTACTGAAGACAAACCTAACTTTCTTTCATTTGCTTTCAATTATACCTGTGCAATTGAGAGAAATGCTTTGGTCCTCAGAGAAATAAAAAAACAAAAGAAGATAATGAGCCTCATTTTGTGTACTGGCAAGACTGTGGTAAGAGCTATATCAGGCAATAATAGGGAATTGGAGAGAAGGGGAAAATTTTGACTTAAGGATGCAGTTTTCAGAGCCATCTGCATGCCTAAGGAGTAACTAAGTGATGTGACTACTACTCACATGAAAATTAAGCATCAATTAACAGTAGAGAGTACTCTGTATACTTCATGTACACTTTGTATTTCACTTGCTAGGTACCTGCTACTTTTCCCCAACAGGACTGTGAGGTCCTTAAGGGCAAGGACTTTCCACTTTTGTCTCTCTATCACCAGGGCCTGGCACGTGGCAGGATCTTCATAAATGAGGGTGAAAGTACTGAAGCTTATATTGCCAAACAGCACAGACAGACCCTGGATGACCACACAATAACTCAATGTATGCAGCCCATGGCACACAAGTTTTCTTTACTGAAAGAACAGTAAAATTGGTAAAAAAGATGACTCAGATTCTAGAACTCAGTTCCCACCCCAAGAATCACTTTTACAAATAAACATTCTACTTCCACATAAAACATTCTATATTCCCCCCTCAGTGAATTATGCACCACTCATAAATACAAGCTTTCATCCTGGGAACTGAAACACCAATATGAAAGATTGAAAGGCCAATAAGAAATATGTTTAAGTTACTTACATTATTACAATAAAATGCATAAAATACTCCTGACACATAGCAACCCAGTATGCCAACAGAAATTCCGGCATAATCTAATGCCATCCATCGCCGACAGGTTTTTTCTGAACGATGACAAGAGAAAAGGTGATAGCCTACAGAACAAAGCATGCAGACCTACAAAAAGCAAAAATAAAACAAAGCTTAGTGACATTGAAAAGACAAATTTAAAACCAAAAACAAGGCAATGATTACTGAATCCAATACCTAAAAATCTAAAAAAAGTTCTCAATCTAAAAATATCATTAAGTTACATCCTGTATTATCTAAGATTTAGTTATTAAGAGTATGTATGATCAAATTAAATCAAAATGATTAAGCACAGTAACGTTGTGAGAACAGTACATTTATTAACTATGTTTTAAAAAAAGAATATCAACCTATCACATCTTTTATCAAGTAACCAAGAGTTTCATGATAAAACCACACACTAAATATGGCTTTTCTTGATTCCAGGATAAACCAGCATGTTTAAAGCTACGTTGGTTTATAGCCTAAGACTCAAAAAACAATGCATCCGATCGTGTCCATGGGCCCAACAATCGGCACAATAAGGAAAGGGCAGAGTGGGAAGAGCTGAAATCTGGGTGTGAAGACACTTGAGTTCTAGTGCCAGCTTTGCTGCTGTCAGGCGTGTGAGTTTATCTAAGTAGACCTGAGTTTCAGTTCTCTCATTTATAAAGTGAATGGATTAGAGGACTTGATCTCTGGGGTCCCTTCCAAATCTATGGTTCTAACAGCATTGATTAAATCAGAAGATGGTTGTTCTGCAGTCTGACTTTTTCACAAAGAGAATATCAAAATGAATAAATTTAAAATACATAAAGTATTTAATTTTCTTGATATATTTTCCAACTTTTGTCTACTAAGGACTATTATATCTCACTCTGTAGGATGGATATGTTCTTGAAAAGTCTATTAACAAACTTTATGGAAACATTTGTTTCCTCATTGATTCTGATTATAAAATTGGATTTAGATTCTAAAAGGAGGCATTAAGCATAATAAAAAATAGTAAACATCTCAAGATTCAACTGTAAAGTAAAAATAATTTTCTGATAAATCTAAAGGAAATAATACATATTCTAAAGGAACTTTAAATATTACTTCAGAAACTATTTTTCTTTGAGATTGGTTCATAGGGAAGGGATGTGTTTCTTGGTTTTGCAGGTCTCAAAAAATGTATCTGTAGTCAAAGAAGGAAGGATACATTCTGCCTTCCCACTCTGGCCATTCCAAGTCCTCAAGTGCTCTCTCCAACCCTGCTCTTTCGGCAAGATAATAAGGCAAATGATATAGTCATTGGGGCTTTTGCTTGATCAGTTTACTATTTTCTTTTACAATATACAATGTATAGAGAAATATAAAAGACCAAGGGGGAATCAGTGGTTTCTGTACATATATGTACCTACAGAGAGAGAGAGAGAGAGAGAAACACCCAAATTTAAATTCATGGCTAACAGAGGAGACTGGATTGGTAAGAGGCCGGCAGTCTGGATTTGACAGGAAGTAATGGCCCATTTAGACTTGCATTAAACACTAACTGCACAAAACCACCACCAAGTACAATGGGAGCTAATAACGGTTTACAAAGTCTGTGGACTTTCATTTTCAGTTTTGAGAGGGAAGGTAGGGGAATAGATATGTGACATATTTTAATCAGAAATGATTAAATTTAATTTTCCTTTTTTCCTTTAGCTGTAGCATCTCAGTATGCTTACTGCATTTTTGTATTGTTTTTATTATCCTTAGGGTTAAATTGTTTCTTCTTTTAGAAAAAAATTCCGATTTTATAATGAAAAAATGGGGGCAGGGGATCAGTTTAAGTTGTGTTAGAAACCACTTTTAAAGAATACATCCATTCCACAGAGTGAGCTGAAGAGAGAAAAAAAATGTTTGGAATGGCAGATTCTTCATATGAAGATTATTAGTGATTACAGCAAACTTTTAAGCCTAAGAGTTACCACCTAGGATGGTGATGATGAACATTTGTATACTGTTTACAACAAGGGGAAGCTAGGTGGCACAGTGGACAGAGTGCTGGGCCAGAGTTCAAGTCCAGGCCCTTGACACTTAGTGTCACCCTGGGCAAGTCACTTAACCTTCTTTGTCTCAGTTCCTCATCTGTAAAATGAGCTGGAGAAGGAAACTGCAAACTTCTCCAATATCTTTGCCAAGAAAACCATAAATGGGGTCATGAAGAACCGGACATGACTGAAATGAATGACAACATTTTAGGTATGATAGAAAATCTACAAATGACATATATGGATAAACAAATGTTTTTATGTGTATTTCAGCCAAAGAATATAGTTTAACCTTCTCAAATATAATAGTCATTTTTCATTGTTACAGAATTGAAAATATGATCTAGCTACAGTATAAAGTAATAAAGTTGATTTCGTCTATCACAAGTGAAAATCAGTCTTATTACTTTGTGGTCATATCTCTTTGGAAAACAATGTGTTTACAAGTTGTTTAAAACTATAAAATTAGGTTTCTAATGTTGTTTGCTTTTACAATAATTTTTATCATACTCTCAACAAATTATTAAATTTGGAAACCACATCTGTATTTCCTGAAAATCCAGTAACATAAAAAATGAATAATGATGTTAGACAGAAGGTCACTCATTGAAATACTAAACAAAACTAATTTAAAATGCTATGAACATATAAATGGAATAGACTGAGAAAAAGGTAAAGCAAATACTAACCACTTGAAGTCAGATCAGAGTTTAAGCAGACTCCACAGAATCAGAAATAAACATAAAAAAGATGGATAAGTTAGATAAGCACAATATAATGTTGAAAATTAGGAAAAATAGAAATAGTAGAAGCAACCAACACAAGGCAATGGGAGGGAAAAAAACAAGTTTATACTAACTTATTAGACATTTTACTACTGTCTGATAAAACTGATTGCAACCATAAATCACTGACAAACATTTATTAAATGCTGACTGTGTACCAAGCACCGCACTAAATTCTGGGGTTACAAAGAAAAAGCTAAAACAGTCGTTGCCCTCATTTAGAAATTTACAATAATATTAAGTGAAGGAATCTTTGGGGATTTTTTTTTTAAGTGGGAGAAGGAAATTTTTGCTTGTGCAACTGTAGTTTCTCAATCCTGGAAACAACCTGGATCTCAAATGTCCAAAAGAAAATACGAGGTTTTTGATGCTAAGATTAATAACAAGAAAATGTGAATTATTTACCTTGCCCTATTTATTTCTGTGCTGTTTTAAGCATACAGAATGGCTGAGGCAATCCAATATCACTCGCATTCCCTCACAATTCACCCTCCACTACTGCTTAGAAAGTTACTTACCTGAAAGCAGAAAAGACAAATAGAACAAATGACAAAATCTTCTCTAGAAGCTCTTGCTGAAGGTAATACAGAAGTCATGTCATATATACCCAGTGTGAAGAAGAGGAAGAAGCCCAGCAAATGACTCCAGATGTTTACTGTCTCATTGGATAAGATAAACAAACTGCAAAACAAGCACACCGTCATTTCAGATCCCAAGTGTCCAGCACTCTGCCAACATTCAAATGTTATAGGGAAAGTTTTGGTCATTTACTATCTACCCTTAAAATGTTTGCAGACTGAGGGCAGATAGCTAACAAATCCACTTGCGTATGAAGCTCCTCAGGTTAGAAGCAGCATGGCAGAATAGAAAGAATGCTGGACTTTAGAGTCCAGACCCCAGTTCAAACACCAGTTCTCTGATTTACTCTGTGTGATCTCGGGCAAATGTCTTAGCCTTTTGGGACCTGAGTTTTTTCATCTATAAATGAATGAGTCTAAAGACACTCTCCAAGGTCCTAACCATGGTCCCCTACTGAAATCTGATTTCTAGATCGACTCTGCTCAGTTACAAAGTAGTAAGTAGTTAAGGATGTTCAAATGCAGATATTACATTGAACTTGAGAAAAGCAACCAATGAATTGGGAAATATTTGAGAAATCTGTTCAGCCTGATAACTTTGATCCTTTGACTTTGAAACTAAGAGAAAATTAGTCAATACTTGTCCAGACAAGTTTACTGAGCTTAGATTAGGTAAAACATAATTCGATATTTCAAAGAATTACACGTATGCAGAACTGGAAGGGTCCTTAGGATCCACACCCCCTCCTACCACTTATTTTACCAATGAGGAAAATAAGTCCTAGGAAAGTTTAATGACTTAACCTGAGTTACATAGTTAGTGGCAGAATTGGGGCTAGAACTCGGGTCTTCTAACTCAGCCTAATTTAAGAACAGGAGCATTAGAGTCAGGACAACTGGCCTCCAATCTAGGCTGTGCTTCGTGTTCCTTGTGTGACTTGGAGTAAGCCCTTCTGGGACGGTTTTCTCATTTACAAAATGAAAGGGTAAGACTAGCTACCTCCTAAGATCCCTTCTACGTCCACAACCTATTAACAAATAAGTCCCCAGGCACTGCTGAGCAGCCATTATGTGACAGAGCCTAAGGATACAAGTAGAAAAGTGAGTCAGTCCCAGCCTTCCCACTGGGGAGATACAACACAAAGTAACATCCTAAGGGCACTACAAAGTAATCTACTGACACCGGGGAGAATCCAGACTAACTGCCCGAAGGAAGGAGCTCTCGGGGGGGAAGCTGGGGATTCAAGAGGCAGAGGAAGAGAACATTCCAAGTCTAGGGGAGAGACAGGCTATGCAAAAGCTGATGGGACAGATGGGATGTCTCATACAGGGAAGAGTCAAAAATCCATTTGGTTAGGTCAAAGTGTGACACTAGGAGTGATGTGTAATTAGCTGGCAAAGAAACTGGAGCCAGATTGTATATTTAAGGCCCTAAGGAAAGAAGGGGGGGATATGATCAAACACTGTGCTGTAGGAATATCAATTTGGCAGCTGTATACATAACTGAATGGAAGCAGGATGGTAGGAGACCAATTAGGAGTCTGTTGTAATAGTGTAGGCCAGGGGTGATAAGAACCTCATCTAGGGAGGTTGTGAAGTGAACAGCAAGAATGAGAGGCATTAAGAGATGTGAAGGTGGGACAGGATTTGGTAAATGATTCAGGGCATGTGTGAGAAAGGGCCTTGAAGGGAACTAGATTTTACAAGAGGCAGAAGAGAAAGGAGGAAGTGCACTTCAAACAACTGCCTTCTAGGCATATGAGAACAGCCTGGACAAATGCAGGGACAGCAGGAAGAGGCAGGTCAAATTCAGGAACAGCCAAAAGTTCAGCTTGACAGGAATGGTGAACTCTGGCCTCTCCAGACCACAACTGGAAGATGGTGTTCAATACTGCCTCATTTTAGGAAGCACAATGACAAACTGATGTGTATCCAGACAAAGGCAAACCAAATTGTTAAGAGACTCAAGGCCATGCCATCCAAGGCACTGAAAGAACTGAATATGATGAGCCTTAAGAAGAGAAGAGTTAGAAGGATGGGCAAAGGCAAAGAGTTGAGCTGGAAAGGGTAGAGAGGAGGAGAAAGGGAGAGAGGAAGGGAGGGAAGGAGGGCAAGACAGAAGGAGGGGGAGAGGTACAGAGAGAAACAGATAGACAGACAGACAGGGGCTAGATGGTGTGGGCCAGGATGCCAGCAGAACTAGGGAAGCTTTAGTTACTATCTCATTTCCACATCACCGACCGCTGGTGCTAAGCCAAGAAGCTGTGGAACAGACGTGGGCTCTCTGAAGTCATTCTGCTCCCAGGTGGACTGATCTGGCATCAACTGTGGGCCCTTTGTAGATAAACAACCACTGAAAACTCTGAGACCCCAAGTAACTTCCTTGCTAGCAGCTTTTAAACTTGTTGCCTTGGGTTTTACATTCCTGTAGACTGTTCTTACTGCTTTGTGGATCACTTTTACTTGGGGGTTCTGTCTTTATTAAAGGAATTATTTATGCAAACAGTGCAGAAAGACAGACTGGAGCCAGATTATGAAAGACAAATGCCAAATAGAGTCTGCATTTTATCCTAGAGGCAATAGGGAAACACACTTCACCAGACTCTCTGACATGATCAAACCTGTCCTTTAGGAATATCAATTTGGCAGCTGTGTGAAGGATGGAATAGAGATAGGATTGCCTAAGCGGGGGAGTAGTTAGGAGTCTATAGTAATAGTCCTGACCCGAGGTAATGATGACCTGGATTAAGGTTGTGGAAGTGAAGAGTGTTCAGAGGGGAAGGACAAGAGATGGGATGGAATAAGACTTATACAGTGACTAGACATGGAGTGAGGAACAGAGAAGGGGAAAGACAGAGGGAGAAATAGAGAGACAGGGAGGGAAGGGGGGGGGAAGAAGAACATCTAGATCAGGGGATTCCTCACCATTTTTGTGTCCCGGTCAGCCTGATAAAACCTACAGACTCCCTTCTCAGAATGCTTTAAAATGTATAACATAAAATGCACAGGATTACAAATGAAGCCAATCTACAGCCTCTGGTACACCCCCAATGAGGGTGAGGAACAAGTGAGGGACTTACAAAATAGCCTGAGAACACTCAGTCTGACAAGAAGTAGTACCATGAAAACCCAGGGAGTAAACACCAGTGAAGGGGATGGTCAACAGTGTCATGTAACCTTAATTACCCTTTACTCCCCTAAAGGTGTTCACACACTGGATTAAATGTGAATGGCCAAGGCAACATGGTACAATGGAAAGTGGGCTTGACTGGAAATCAGGCAATCTGGGATCTAGCCGGCCACTCTAACCCTTCCAGGATCAAAGCCAAGAGGCCTTGGACAAGTTACTTCTTTGGCTTCATCTGAAGGGACCGTCGTTAAGATTTCATCAAGGTTTATGACTATCATTCTATGAAATGGTTCTGGAAGCTGGGGCAGGGACCATCTGCTTGTTACTCAGGAATTTCAGCTTTTAGGCTAAAGACAGACTTTCAAGTAGTCTAAGTCCTGTTAAAGTTGTTATAGCCTTGCAAGACTGTGCTTGAAAAGAGAGTGCAGCCTGACAAGCCATTCTTTTGACAACCTCCCTCAGTCTCGTTCAGTTTCCTCATCTGTAAAATGAAGGAGTTTGACTGGAAAGGTCTCTTTTAACTCTAAATCTATGACTCCATGTGGTAGTTCTTCCCAACTACCAGAAGAGAATGTATTGAGCACACTGTTAAGTGAAAACTTTTCATTTACAAACAAGGAAGAAGAAAGGACAAGGGTTGCAGCAGTGGAAGGCTGTTTTATTTAAGACTGAAATAAACTGATCTAGAGAGGAATAAGATAGGACAAATAAGGGGAACCAAAGCTGGGAGAACATTACTAATTTAGGATGGCTACTCAGAAATGAGATGCCACTATCTTTAAAATCCCTACTGAGGAATAGAGAAGCCCAGAGGGCCACTGAAGTCAGACACAGTGAGAAACAGCCAGTGGACCTCCCACCTTAGCCCCAGGACACATCACTTTCCAAAAGCAGTCTAGACCAGGGTGGGGAACCTGCTGCTTCTAGGCCATGTAAGGCCCTCTAGGTGCTCAAGGGTGGCCAAAGGTCCTCTGACAAAATCCAAGCCAGTCAAAGGGTTGGACCTGAGGTCTCCAAGCAGCAGGTTCTTTGCTTCTCGTCTACAGCCTGTGCAGAACAGTATTTTCAACTGTTTTCTTTTTCTTGTTGTTGTTGAACCTGAGTGGCACAGCAATAGTCAGAAAAACCTGGGTTAAATCCAGCCTTAGCTTTAGCTGTGTGACCCTGGGCCAGCCACTTAACCCATCTACTTCAGGTTCCTCATTTGTAAAATGGGAACAATAGCAGCACCTACCATCCACGGTGGCTGAAGGGCTAAAATCAGGTTATATTTTAAGGGGCTTTGCAAATCTCAAAACGTTACATAAATGCTACTTTATTTATTTTTTTTTATGGACCTGCTTTTTTACTCCAGTTTACAGTCTTAGAAAGAGGACTATTGCCTAGGGCAGATTTATTGCCCCGAGGGCAGGGACTATTTGTCTTTCTTAGCATCACCCAGCCTAGCTCTGAGTCTGGCACACAGGTAATGCTTAATAAATGCTTGTCCAGGGCTATTTCATTTCTCTTTTTGCATATCCCTCCAACATCCAGCAGTGCCGGCACATCGGGGTGGCCTCTTCTGAAAGGGTCTAAGAATAGGGGTTCAAGTTATGTGCCGCCCACTCTGGCCTGCCTGGGTGCAGGGAGAGGGGCCAGGTCGGTTTCCTCCTCCCCCAGGAGGAGCAGAGGAGGGTCGGGTCAGCCCCCAGTCCCTGGAGCAGGAGGGGGGCTGGGTCAATCCCACTCCCAAACCTGCCAGAAAGAAGGCTCAGGGGACAGGTACAGATCGCACCTCCCCCGCCCCCCCAGGAGGAGGAGGAAGAGCTCGGACCTGGGTCATCCCCAGACTCATGTCAAACCGCCCCCTCCCCCCAGGAGGAGGAGCTCCCGCCCCCGGGGGGGGGGTCTTCCCAGGCTCAGTCGCACCGCTCCCCCCCCCAAGGGGCTCCCACCCCGGCCCCTCCTCCCGCGCTCAGGGGGCGGGGCCAGGCCGGTCCCGCCCCTTTCCCTCCCCCCTCCCGCCCCCAAGATCAGGCTGAGGCGGGCCCGCGAGTCTTGGCGCGCGGCGGGCCAGGGCCGGGGCGCCTACCTCTTGAGGCAGAGGCGCGAGGGCAGGTAGGCCCGGTAGCCGTCCGTGATGTAGGGGTTGTCCTTGAGCGACACGGGGATCTGCTCGTAGGTGTAGAGGCGGATGCCGCGCGGCACCAGCACGGGCCAGTACTGGTAGCTGCCCAGCTCGATGTAGTGCGCGTTCTTCAGCAGCTTCGGGTGCATCGCGGCCGCCGCCAGCGCCGCCCCCTTCCTCGGCCGGACGGCGGACGGGCCCCGAGGCAGCGGGGGCGGCGACGCGGCGCCCGGGGACCCTCCCCGCTCCTGGGCGCGGCCGCCGAGGCCTCGTCTGCGCAGCCGCGGCGGCGCTGACGTCAGCACGCCGGCTCGGAGGCCCGCCCGGCGCCCTCGCCATCGCCGCCCACCGGGCTACTCCCTGCCCACTTGGGTCGGGGAGGAGAGCGGAGCGGAGCCGAAGAGCGCGCCGGGGGGGGGGGGGCAGCACGCGCACGCGCGCTTCCCCTGCCTCGCTCAGCCTCTTGTGGCGGCTAGCGCTTTGGCTCCGGACAGGTCCGGGAGGATGGGGGAGCATGGGGGGGAAGACGGGGGGAATCTGCCCGATCCAGGCTCCATGTCGGGAAGGCAGTTAGCGTTTATTAAGCGTCTCTTACGTGCTAAGCGCTGGGGCTGCAAAAAGAGGCAAAAGACAGCCCCTGCCCGCAAGGAGCTTACAGTCTAATGGATGAGACAACATGCAAACGGATACGTAGCAAGCAAACTATCTACGGGCTTTAAAAAACAAACAAAAACCCTCATTACAGAGCTACCCCAAAGCAGAATGGGCCGCCTGGGACGTAGTGACCCCCCATCCCTGGAGGTCTTCAAGTAGAAGCCCTAACTTGGGGATGGTGTGATAGGAATCCCGGCCCGTTCTCCTCCCTCCGTATCCTCTGCTCCTGTTCTCCCCTTCTTCCTCCCTCCCCCTGCCCTGTACAGACACGCACACAGCCGTCCAAGGAGAGGAGGAGGAGGAGGAGGCGCCCTCTTTACTCCTCCCTGCCCCTTGGCAGGCTGTCTTCGCTCATTTATCTTTCCTCTGTCTACCTGCTGAGACTTACTCCAACCAGATACATCATCCTGGCTAGCTCCTAGCGGCAGGTGGCTAGTCATTCATTCATTCATTTATAAAAAGAGTATTCCCTGTCATCACACTCCCTTCCACCACAAACTCTTGTCTTAAAATTGTGGATTTCGATATACATATTGAGATCCTCTTAATCACTTGGGCTTCCCAGTGCGTTAGCCGCTCCGTTCCAGCTCAGTCACAGGCGAGGATGATCTCATCATCACGCACAACTCCTACATATTGCAAAACTTGGAAATTTCTCTTTGATCATAATCTTATGCACACGTTTCTTTCAGTGTCTCCCTCTCCTAAACTTATTCTTTGACTTCATCACACCCTCCTCTCTCACTACCCTTCTTTCCTTTTTCAATCAGTTACCCTTGCTTTGGACTTAGTTTCTTCCCTTCGGTCTTGTGGTTAAACGTCACACGCTCTTCTACCCTTAAATTGTCCTATTCCCATTCATCTCTTTCTAAACCCCAATTCTGGATTTTGCAAACCCGTCATTCGATTTCTACAGTTCCTCAGTTAGAGGAAGTCAGGTAATCATACTTTTGTAGCATGGTAACATTTAAATTAACATAACGGGGAGTTGATTCTGGAGTCCTAATTGACTCTGTTAGATTATAGGGTGTGGATTTTGCTGCAGGCTTCTGGCGGGCACCTTCCGGAGAGGTAGATTTGCACACTAACTTGGACTTGACTGGAGGCTCAAAGTGGATGGATTCTAGCTGGAGGGGTTGTCCCTTTATTATGTAAGAGTACAATTTAAAAGTGAACCGTGAAATAGCTCGTGCTTTCTCTTCCTTGGACTTCCAGACTTGAATACAGCAAGTACTAAACAAGCAGTATCTTCTGAGAGACATTCAAGTGCTAAGCGAGCAGTAACCTCCGATAAAGTTTGTTGAATTTGTATCACTGTACTTGAGGGCAATTGTGCTATCTGCCTTTATGTGTGAGATGGTATGAGAGCTGTGCCATGTTGACTGTGAGTCTCAAAACACTTTCTTGAATATCAGTGGGGAAGTAAGCAAATGAAAATACTTAAGCCTCCCCAGGACCCGAGAGAGCTTTTCTATGTTGAGGGTATGTATAGTGAGTTCAAAATGCATCCCAATGATTTGCTGAGAACAGGAAATATTTCAAAGGGGTGAGAGGAAGGAGGAAGGAGAAATGTAGCTCCCTTGTGATCCCTGTGACTGAGGTTTTAGTGCTGTACAAGGGCAGTCTTTTGATTGGCTGAGGAGCAGGAAGGACTGATCTTAAGGAGTCAGCTCTGAATGTGCACCTAAGAAGTTCCAGTAGTGATGGCTTTTGAGTGAGGAGGACTGCTGTGAGCCACCAGGTGGAGAGAAGGGTAACAGATGCCTCATCTCTTCACTTGTATGCCACGTGTCTGTGAATGTTTCTGTTTCTTTTGCCTCTCTTTTATACATATTCTTTTCTGACCTTAGGTATAATCGATCAGGTTACAGTCCTGTGAGCTCCCAAAGGTCTGAAGATGAATTAGGGATCTCTTCAGTAGCCAGTGTTGGTGGCAGAGACCCCTGGAGCTGGTAACTGTGACGGTCAAGTGTCAGCGCAGCCGATGAGCAGTTGGTTTGATCTAGCCCAGCATTAGATTGACCAGTCAGCTAAGACATCCCATTCTGAAAGATGAAACCCATCTGTGCAAGGGTATGACTTGTCCATTATAGCAACGTTTTCTTGAAATGAATGGACTTCCAGGGTCAGAAGTTGCAGGGTACCCCCTCCCCCAAACCCAAATCCAATCCCACTGCCATGATACTTGAAATCTGTGCTCACCTGTCCCCTCCCTGGACTCTCTGTGTGAGGACTGTGGAGGTGGAAGGGAGTGCACTCCTGGAGTGAGAGAAGTTAATTTCTATTCTTGCTCTCCCTTCTCAGTGAGTCCCTTCATAAAAGCTAACTCATATCAACTGGCTGATTGATATGGAGGAGCAGACACAAGTTGGATGAGGGCTCATGATCAATAATATTTTTTAAAAATAATTCATTTTTAGTTTTCAACATTCACTTCCACAAGATTTTGAGTTTTAAATTTTCCTCCCCTTCTTCTCCCCGTGCCCCCACCAAAGACAGCATGCAATACGATATAGGCTTTACTTATACATTCATGTTAAGCATATTTTTCCATTAGTCATGATGTAAAGAACAATTAGAATTAATGGGAGGAACCATGAGAATGAAGCAATAAAACAAAATGACAAAGGAAAAGGAGAATAAATAGTATGCTTCGATCTGCATTCAGACTCCATAGTTCTTTCTCTGGATGTGCATAGCGTTTTCCATCATTGAGTCTTTTGGAGTTGTCTTGGATCCTTGCATTGCTGAGAAGAGCCGAGTCTATCAAAGTCAGTCATTGCACAGTGGCTGTTACTGTGTACAGTGTTCTCCTGGTTCTGCTCATTTCACTCAGCATCAATTCATATAAGTCTTTCCAGGTTTTTCTGAAGTCCACCTGCTCATCACTTCTTATAGCGCAATAGTATTCCATTACATTCATATACCGCAACTTGCTCAGCCATTCCCCAATTGATGGGCATCCCCTCGATTTCCAATTCTTGGCCACCACAAAAAGAGCTGCTATAAATATTTTTGTACATGTGGGTCCTTTTCCCATTCTTATGATCTCTTTGGGATACAGACCTAGAACTAGTATTGCTGGGTCAAAGAGTATGCATAATTTTATAGCCCTTTGGGCGTAGTTCCAACATGAGCAATAGTATTAAAAGCCACATCCAGGGCAGCTAGGTGGAGCAGTGGATAGAACAGTGTTTCTGGAGTCAGGAAGACCTAAGTTCAAATCCAGCCTCAGACACTTTACTAGCTGTGTGACCCTGAGCAAGTCACTTAACCCTGATTGCCTTAAAAAAAAAAGCCACAACCTCTCATGTTTATATTTAGAACTCGGGGGGGGGGGGGTGGGAAATGGGAGGAGTCAATAGTAGTTCTTCTTTTGGGGAACTGACCTAGCAGTACAGAGAGAGTTGAGAGAATGAATGCAGAGGGTGTGTTTTACCTAACAGAGCACTTCCAAGAGGAGAGAAAGAAAAGTTATGCCATGAGGGGCCAAGATACCTGGAGTCTTCTAGCTGTCAGTAATAATTACAATGAGTATTTCAGGTGGTACAGGTTCAAGGTGAATGAGGAGTATTGGTTTAGCAACCCTAAAAGGACTTTGTCCCTATTGTACAATGCATGGCTATATGGGAGTTGGGAGCCCTGTTACGTGTATTGGGGGAAAGCTAGACACCAGGATCTTTGTCAAGAAAACCCCAGATAGAATCAGGAAGAGTCAGATACAGCTGAAACCACCAAACAACAATAAGACCCCAGCTGTATAACTAACCTTTGTTCAACTTTCCCAATAGTTTATTCAGATTTCCTCAGATTTTCAATCCAGGGCCGAGGCAATGAGCCAAAGAAAGGCAATGACCGTGTTCTGGGTTCACTGCCCAGGACTGTAGGGAGGTTTATCTGAGCCGAGAGTCCTTTGGCAATACATTATCTAAATGTCAACTGTTTCTCCCTGTTGCCATGTGACAGTCCTTTCCTCTTGCTGATCAGCTGTTATATTCCCCACAGAATCTGTTCCAAAGCTTCTTTTTTAATTGGTGGCTGAAGTACTGTACAAACAAGAAAAACACATTTCAGCTCCTGTTAAAGCTTAAAAATGTAATTAGACTTTAAGAAATACCTTTTATTGTCTATGGAAGAAATGAGTCTGAGTGACCTGTTTTATAGATTGATGTTGACTGTAGGGAGTCTGGCAGGATGAAAGATTTGGAGTTGCCAGTAGCAGAGACTGACTCCAGGTGAATGAATTATTTTCATCTCTTCTGAGGTCTTTTATGTTTCAAAAATTTCTCTTCCCTGGAGCTTTAAACTCTACTGTGGCACTAGCCTGGGTCCCAGAAAGAGACAAAGCAGGTGAAATAGTTATTAGAGTTTATACACAGTACTTTAAGATTTACAAAGTACTTTGTACATATTATTTCAGCTGGTTCTTATAATGATAAAAAGATAGGTCGTTTAGATGTTACCTGAGGTACAGTTAAGTGACTTGTCCAAGGCCACGTAACCAGTAAATGGTGGAACCAGGACTTGATCTAGGTCTTTTGATTCTAAATAAGTGTTCTTTACACTATACCATCTTGTCTTGTATTCTACAAATTAGACATTTTCACTATAACAGTAACAGCAACAAAAATAATAATATTCATGCAGTGCTTTGAAGTTGACAAAGTATTTTGTTCACAATAACTCTGTGAGAAAGGTAATTCAAATGTTACCCCATTTTGCAGAGGAAGAAAATGAAGCTTAGAGAAGTTAAGAGATTGGTTATGGTAACACCATACACCTGGACTTGAACCCAGGTTCAATGCTTTTTCCTCTAATACCACTCTGTTTCCTAAGAACTACCTTCTCCCTCGTAGCCTCCATGTGGCTTTGAACAGGCTTTATCTCTTTTGTGATTGTTCTTTCTTGATCTTAGGTAAACTAGTATTCTGCTTGTCAAGGCCTGGAGATAGTCTCATAAATTCCTAGAAATCCAAATATCCTGGGAAGCCTGGGGAACAACGCCTGCATCCACCAGAGCAGCAAAGAGAAACAACAGGGAGCAGTACCCTTCAGGGTGGAAAAGAATGCTGAAGACACTCTCTCCAAGGGGAGCTATTTGAGGACTTTATGAATGGAGAAAGGATTTCTAGGACTTGAGGTACCCAGAGTTGTAAATGTTACCTGCATTTGCATTTCACTGCAGTTGTACTCCAAGAATGAGTTAACTTCTTTCTAAAGATGCTGGGTATTTTGTGGAATAGTGTACTTCAGGTTTCGGTGTGTAGTTGTTGGGGGAGTTCTGGGATGGGGAAAGGAACATTTTGTACTAGCTTTCTTGCTTTAGTCTATTAACTGATTGTTAATGGGCAGCACACTGGTGGGGGCTCAGGTGCTATAGCTTTAGAACTATAAGCAACTGAAGTATTACTCCTAGAACCTGGAAGGTTGTAGTTGCCCCTCTGTCTGTGTGGTGTATTTGTATATAACCAATGAGGTAACTGGTTTTGCTTGACTGCATATTTGTTCAGTTGTGTCTAACTCTTTGTGACCCCATTTGGGGTTTTCTTGGTAAAGATACTGGAATGGTTTGCCATTTTCTTCTCTACCTCATTTTACAGATGAGGAACTGAGGTAAACAGGGTTAAGTGACTTGCTCAAGGTCACATACCTAGTAAGTGTCTAAGGCCACATTTAAACTCGGGTCTTCCTGACTCCAGGGCCAGCACTCTATCCACTGTGCTACTGAGCTGCCTTCAGGAGAGAAAACAGATTTCCTGCTTATTAAATAAATAAGCAAACAGAGAGAGGTAGATGGGAGTGGTATAGCTGTGGAATGTTGCATGCATTTTCAGAAAAGGTCACTCTATTGTTAGTTTTGCTTAATTGTTTTATTTTGTTACAAGAGACCTTTCAGAAGTGGAGGTAATCTGTCAGTGCTTCTAATGTAAAAACATAACATCAATAAAACAAAAAAACTTTTTTGGGAACCAAAAAGCAATCTATACTTCAAAACTATAAGAGCATAAGGGGCAGTAATAGTAAAACAAAGTCTCCCTTTTTCAAAGGATGTTATAGTATGTTTGGGTACATTTGGCATACCCTGTATGTATGCCATGTATATTATATTTATACACATTTGTAACATATATATATATATATGTAAATGTGTGTGTGTATATATAAACAGACAGTGAGATAGAGAGGCAGATAGAGACAAAGACAGGAGAGAGGGGCAGAGGGAGTGGATTGCCTGATTAGCTATGTGTTAACTTGGGCAATATGCATTTTAAAAAATTTAGGCATGTATACAAGATGTTCCAAGTGTACTCATACATATTAGTATGGATGAATAGGCCACTTTCTTCTGCATAACAGTGGATCTTTTTGCTTCATTTTGCTTGCTGTTCTGGAGTTTGAAAAAAACCCCACAATATCGTTTGCAAACATCTCTGTTCTCTTTGGACTTTGCTATTATGTTCTCTGTGTTACTAGTGAACACTTTGATTGATCATCTATCTCCCTGTTTGATGAAGATATGTAGCAGCTTTGAAACAAGGTTGCCTCCATAGTTAAATCTGTTATAGAATCTTGCATAATATTAGCTTCCTTTGGGGAAACACTTGGAGGAGTTAAAAAAGGCAGAATTTTGTTGTTTAGAGTAACATGCTTTTCTTATTTTAATCAGTAAGCCGAGGGGAATCCTCTACTTCTCTTAGCAAATTGTGTGACTGAAGATGTGATCTGCTGTTTTTGTGAAAGCCTGGTGTTTCCCTTCTCATACTTTCACTGAGGTTGTCATTGAAGCATGTAGAGGCAGATCATTCTGGTAAAGATTGTAGAGATAATAAAGTAGGCCATGGATAGTGATACATTTTTGATCACCTTTTTTTAATTGTCTTTTCTGTTACTTTGTAATCTTCCTCTCTTTGGAACACCTTACAGACCCCTGTGTGCCTTTAAAATCCAACTACTTCCCATGTGCATTTCTTCTGTGTTTATTTGATCTGGTTCAGAAGCTTTTCTTAACTTTATCATAAATGTAGGGGCAGCTAGGTGGTGCAGTGGATAGAGCACCAGCCCTGGATTCAGGAGGATCTGAGTTCAAATCTGGCCTCAGAAACATAACACTTACTAGCTGTGTGACCCTGAGCAAGTCACTTAACCCCATTGCCCAGCCAAAAACAGAACAACAGCAAAACTTTATCATGTGTCATCTCAGTTTCCTCATACAGCACAACAGATTTACATTTTAGTTAGTGTATTTGAAAGTTTCATTGTATTTATCTTTTATTTGCTTTTTTTTTTTAAAGAACATTTTTAGTTTTGGGTGTGTATATTCACATCAGTGTGTCTTTGAACAGTTCTAAAGCACAATGGTATATAGTATAAAAACTGAGTCATCACGTACATGACAGTCCTGAATCCTGAACAAACACCACCAACCTGCGGAAAGGGGCAGTCTTCAGCCAAGATCTACCTGGAGAGGGTACTCTTTAGTAGAAGTAGTTTAGTAAACCCCAAGAAGGCTTGGAGGGAGAATAACTTATCTATGTGCCTTGGATATTGCTTTGTTTCATTTGTTAAATTTATAATATGACACTACAAATACAGGTTGTTCCAAAAGTCTCAGTGCAATTGAAAACTTCAGTAATGCGACGATAATCTCATTTTATCCTTACAACAACCCTGAGAGATAGGCACCACTATTATTCCCATTTTACAAATGAGGAAACTGAGGCAGACTTTAAGTGACTTGTCCAGTGATCTATCATTTCTCTTTCTTTCTAGTGAGTGTTATGTGTGTGAGACTGGATTTGAACTCAGGTCCTCCTGACTCCAGGGTTGGTGCTCTATCCACTGCCCCACCTAGCTGCCCCTACTTGATACTTTTTCTTACTAATTTTTGATTTATACCTACAATAGACAAAATAACAACCTGTTTGACTTCCTCATTTTTCACTTGATTAATATTTTGATTTCATGTGGATAGCCTAGTTTTGGAGAGTATCAGAATTTTGAGAAAGGCCTTGATTTTTGCTTACAAGGTATGTAAAGGATTATTTTATTTGTTAGATAGGAAATAAATTTAAATCTCAGCATAAGGCCAATTATATTCTTAGAAGGAATAGGTATCATATGATGTGATTTTAAGGAGGCAGAGCATCCTGCCTGCCTCAGAATGTCTGCTAGCCTATTACTCACTTAGAAATTCTCACCATTTGGGTAATTTCTTTGGTTAAAGCAGTAGCACTAAGGAAAGCCCCATTAGCATGCAATACATCTTTTTTTTAAAAGGCAATTGGGGTTAAGTGACTTGCCCAGGGTCAGACAGCTAGTAAGTGTCACGTGTGTGGTCTGAGGCCAGATTTGAACTCAGGTCCTCCTGATTTCAGGGCTGGTGCTCTATCCACTGTGCCAACTAGTGGATAAGTCTTTAGATGAAATCTATTAACATTTTATCAGCCACTATCATATTAGTTCATTAGATTATCTGGCTATTACAGAGAGCAGGGAGCTGGGGAATGGAACATGGGAAAAATATTGTTGTCCTATCTTTTGATGGGTAAGAGATCAGGAAAAGTACCAAACGTGAGGGTACTTCCAAGAGAGCACAAATATAGGTAAGCCCTGGTCAAGAAAAAGCTTGAAAAAACTAGAGGCCTGCAGGTTGTAGGTTAAAGATAGAGAAACATTTTGAAACAGGCACAGGGCACTCAAAGACAAACTTTATTTAGTTCATGATCTTTCACTTTCTCCTTTTGGGGGACCTGTAGATTTTATGTATATAATATGTGCATATTGGTATTTATCATTGCTCTCTTGGGTTTACTTATCTCTTCAGTTCTTCAGTTTCTGAATTGACACCAGAGAAGTCTCTGGCCCCTGACATACTTTTGGGTAGGTGGCTGGTCCTGTCTGGCCTTGTCGTAGGTCCTTGGGTTCTATCTCCCAGAGTTAGACCTTTCTGGGTCTTTGAGGGTTAGAGCACTTCAGGTCCCTCTATGGCATCTCTGGACAGCGTGTTAGGGGTCTCAGAGCCCTTGGCCTGCACAGGTTTAAGCTCCGTCTTGGGGCAATGGCTGTTGCCACTCCCTAGAGTTTCCAAAGTTGACTTTCAACACCCCTAAGGGCTTTCTTGTGGGAGTCCTTCATTTTGCTGCTTCCAGACACAGAGCCTTGAAAATTACAGCTTGTCACCTTTTTGGTCCTTTTGGGAGGCTACAGGCTTATTTGCCTATACTGGCATTAAGTTGTGAGCTCCTTGAGGGTGGGGACTGGGTTTTCTTCTCCCACCTCTTTTTGTACCCCCAGCACTTAGCATGGTGCCTGGCACACAGTAAACACTTAATAAATGCTTATTGACTGACTGACTTGTATTGGCTTTATGGGTAGCCCCTTTTCCTACTGCCAGAAGTGGGCTGCTGGCATGCTTTTTGTGCAGTACTCTAGAGGAACAAGCCCCTGACTACTGTTACTCACTGGATTTCTGGACTATTATTGAATCTAGTGTGAATTTCAGATTTTTGCTGCAATAGGTGTGTTTTGCCTCTGGTTGGGCAATCATCTTGGTTAGAATCCACCAGGAATTCATTTCAATTAAGAAACCTTTTAAGGCATGTGGAAGGCTGTGTAATTTCCTTCTCAAAGATCTTAAAAAACAAAGATTCTTATAGCTTATTTCTTATTGAAATAATCAGGATGGACTAGATAACCTTCTAACCTAATATTCTCCATGTTTTTGTGATTTAAATCCATTTCAAAAAACAACTTCTCTGTGAAAATGTAGGTGGACAATAAATTCTTAAGAATTTGTTAAAAAAAAATGCAGACTTTCCTGTGTAAATAACGATTATTCCTGTAGATGTCAGTCTTCTCCTGCAGAATCCTTGATTGCTAGAGAAAAGAAACACATTTTAGAGTAGATCTATTGTACAGTAATAGCCTGGAAACTTTTTAATGGTTAACATTCTGTAATGAATTCAATAATATGCTTGAATTAATGTTTCTAAATAAAAGTAGCCAATTTCTGAGAATATGAAAGAGGAGAGATTTTTTTTTGTTTTCACTGACTAAATGAGATTTTTAAATTGCTTCACAGTTTTACTTTTATGTAGTCTAAAAAGCTTCATAATTCTATTTTTTAGGAGAAACTGAAATAAAATGTATTTGAGAGAGTTAGCCATCTTGACTTTAGAGTACTGCTTTTCTTACATACTACATGACATTGGACAAGTAGCTACAACTTTCTGACTTAGTTTCTCATTTATATGTAATGTAAATAACCAACACACTTCGCACCTACCCTCCATTCCTGCCTATATTTTCTGGCTAGAGCACAGCCCATTGCATACATCATAGCTAAGTTGGAGTTGGGTTCCCTTTATGGCTTCTGGGGACATGTGTGGCCCAGCACTGACAGACATTCCTTTTGAGATGATGAAGCAATCTCCCTTTTGCCTACTGAAAATGGATAGACTCAATAGGCTTTAAAGGGAGAGACAATTTCTGTTCTCCGGCTCTTCCTTCTGTCTCTAGGATGTGTTGTGTGGAACTTTCTCTCCAGAAGGAGAGGGAGAGAGATGCTACCTCCCTCCTCCCCCTCTACTCCACCGTAGTGATGACAGGTAGTATTCACATTTGGCAGCGCGCACATATACTCTCTTGGTGAGCTTGAAACTAGATTTCAAGGCCCCTTGTGCTTTGCGTTTCTTTCCCTCAGCCTTGATGACCCAACAATGATTCCGAGAAAGATGTTTCCAGCTTTGGAGACAGCCTATTGCGTGTAAGAAGTCAGAAATTCTCCTCATGCAGCAATGGTTGCACCATGGGAGGTGTTCCCTACAGTTACTATAATGCTTCTAAGTGGAAAAGATGTGTCAAAAGCTGGACCTGAAGGAATTGTTTGGAAAATGTATTGCCAAGGTGAAAATAAAATGCCTGTTCAATGGTCCCACTAAAGATGCTATGTTTTGATAATTTTAAGTGTCAAATTCCTATATTAAGAGTTGTAGGTTACTGTTAACATTTGTCAATGTACACTAAGAGTCATCTGTTGTATTTGGAAGAAATACTTATTCTACAGTATACATCGAATACTTTTCTGGTCCTTTTTGGGAGATCCTAGACTTGCATGTTTGTACTGGTGACACAGTGGATTGAGTGCTGGGCCTAGAGTCAAGAAGACTTGAGTTCAAATCCAGAGTCAGATGCTTACTGGCTGTGAGACCTGAGCAAGTCACTTAACTTGCCTCAGTTTCCCCAAAGTAAAATGAGGATAACAATAGCAGCTACTTTGCAGGGTTCTTGTAAGGATCTAATGAGGTCGTACTTTTAAAAATGCTTAACAATCCCTGGTACATAGTAGGCACCATAGGAATTCTTGTTTACCCTCCTTTTCCTCCTTCCTTCAGTCTCATATTGATAAGGTATGACCAGAATATATCAGAAACCAGAATAAGAATCTCATTGGAGTCATGTGCCATTTCTAGTGCCACTCCACCAGGAATCATGCTTTATGGTGTATGTGTTTATTTTAGGGTAATAATGTTTACTATCTTTTGACTTCTGCCGTGGAGTTCTGAATGACGGTCGTGATGCAAATACACACTAGTAGATCTCTCAGCTTAGAAAAAAGGTAACAGTACCCTAAATCTCTTGCTCTGAGAGGAGAAAAAAAGGTTCAGTTTGCCAGTTGGGAGCAGGCCAAGGACCATCTGGGATATATGGGAGGTCCTCTGATTGACAAGGAGTCCTACTGGGCAAAAGGAGTGGCCTCATCCTTAGTTAAGTAATCATAATGATCCTGTCCCAGTATAGCAGGTCATCACACCTCCATGCAAAAATCTCTATCATTCTTATAATGGTATTAACCTGGTTATTTAGCTTAGCAGAAAGTACAGTCAATTCTCAACTTTTGCCAAGGTAACATTACTAGAAAATGGGTAAAAGTAAAAAACACAAATGTTGATACATTGAACATATGGGAAACAACTGGTTAGGGTCCCGCAACCACCCAAACCTGTGATCTTTTGCTAGCGATTGCTGAAAATACTATTTCTGACCTACTTTAGCCCTCTACTCTCTATGGACTAGACTAATTTTCTGTCATGCCCTGCCCAGGGAGCTACCTTTTCCCTCACCCCTTTCCAGATTTCTTTTATGTATTGTTTTCTCTCCTTAGAATTTAAGTTCCTTGCAGGCCATGACAGTCTTTCCTTTTGCTTATATTTATTCTCAGCTCTTCACACTGCAGCTGGCAGATACTAAGTGACTTAATAAATTTCTTTTTCTCAGCTATAAAATCTTGTGATCCCAGTATTGACTGCAATTTTATTGCAGTGTGATTTGGAAAGATTGTGTCCAGTATTTTTGCCTTTTAAAAACATTTATAATTCCTCTGTGTCCTAATCTACTTTTTGTAAAGGTTCTGTGTGATAGCGAAGTATCCTTATATAATGTTCTCGTTCAGACGACCCATAAACTTGCACTACACTCTGGAGGCATAGTTGCAACACAGAGCTTGAATTTTATAGGCAAACAATGAAAATATGTAATGAATGCATCGCGGGGGCTCTTTACCAAGATAGGGTGAGTGACACCAGAGAAGCACTTATGAGGGTACCAGCCACTGCACAGACTGCGACGGGTCCTGCCTCTGCATAGCTGTGAATATGCAGGGTTGCCAATGTGAAAGTAAAAATGAAGTTACTAATAAAATCAGGAGAATGACTGAAGTCTCGCAGCTTAGATGCTGGAATGTCGAGGATCGACTGCATGTGATGATGGCTCTGGCATACTGTACTAACAATTATATACGGCTGAAAGCATTGGCAGAAGTTTGCCAATTGTCCTGAGCCCAAAGGGGAGTTCCTGTTCTCTGAGGCCCCAGACCCAGGCCATTCAGTGAGACCCATGGCTGAAATTGGTACAAAATGATTATCTGGGACACTGACATAATCATCCTTGTTAGTTTGAAGTTTTGATGTTTCTTTTGATGCCTGTGTTATTTAATTGAAGACTTCAAGTATACTGCAACCTTGTTCATTTTTGCAGGAGACTGCAATTTTTTTTGTCCCCAAGGAGGAATGTAGCATTCTGTATTGTATAAGCAACCACCATAGCAGTTGTGGAGTAGAGGACAGTTCTGTGCCTTAGGTTCCAGAAGAAGGAAGAAGAGAGCCAGAGCAAATGTTTTCTGCTTTTAAAGAGTAGGAGTGGGCAGCTCTTCCTTTTCAGTATCCAATAAAGGGATTTCTTCATTATCTCAAAGTCAAGGTCCTTTAATGTTGAGCCTGATGTGTCCTTGGAGGTGGCCAAAGGAGCTCATCTCAGCTTCATGAATACTGCAGTATGGTGTTGTAATAAACCAGAAATAACCAGGACATCTTGGTGGCTCAAACCCAAGATTAGAATGAAGGGTTCATTCTAGAAAAGGAAGCTTGCGTAGACGGAGCAGTGGAAGGACATCGAGAGAAGGGCAAGTATGTTAATTGAGGATATGGTTGGTTCAGTTAAGCATAGCTTTCCTTTTCTAATGTGGGTCATGCTACTTCTGGTCTGCAGTTGGAAACCTAGGGAAGAGCTTCCAGCCCCTCACATTTTGGCTGGTTTTCTATTTAGGCCACCAGGAAGCTTTATCAAAGGCCCCAGCCTTAATCCTATGAACCAGTTAATCTCAAAAAAGTTTAAATGTGTTTTAAGAGAAAAAATAGCCTAAACTCAGTGGTTGAAGGCTTTCAATTTTTGCTCCTCTCATGGCTATGAGCTCTAGCTAGAGATTGGAGTCTCTTGATTAACCCCACCTCAACAGTATTTATCTATAATAGCTTCCCCCACCCCAAATTTTGACTTTCTAAAACCTGTATGTATTCTTTCAAGTGACTGATCTGATTCCTGCTGCAGTGTTGAACCTGTGCTGAGAGGTTTCAAGCAGATATAAATTAAAATCATTGAATTTTAGAGCTAGAAGGAAAGTTGGAAATCATTTTGTTCCATTCCTTCATTTGGCAGATTAAGAAATTGAGGCCCATAGGGATTAAGTGGTCTGCCCAGCTAGCAGTGACAGAGCTAAGATAGGAATTTAGATTTAGTGACCCCCTAATTCCATGTTCTTTTCACCACATCATGTTAATGTCATTATAGCCAAATCTAGTTTTACACATAAAGTAGATTTTATACACAATATGGTGTGAATTTGGGTGAAGGAGATCAAAGTTCCCTAGCTCCATCAATTATTCTCTACCAGATGCTAACTGATTACCAAAATTTCTGTAGAATTTTATCACATTAAAGTTCTAGGTCTCTATTAAAATGTGAATACCCCCAGAAGTTACAATTCATTTATACTTTGACATGAATTGCAGTCCTCGTCTTGAGCAGCTTGTACCACGAGGAGCCTCTTTGCCAATTGTAGGGGGTAAAAAGCTGGGCATGATCATTCACAGCTTGTAAAGCAAATATAAGGCAGTATTTATCATAGCTGCTTCTTTAGAAGGGGTGAAGGAGTTCCTCAATCGAGCTTGACTGAATTTTGAATCAGTCATTGGGTAAATGAAGGATCCCTCATGCCTCTGGTGAGGCAGCTGGATCTGTAATCAGTCACAACAAGAGTTCTCATAATAGAGAGTCATCCTTGGCAATTGAGAAGACAGCTAGTTGTGGAAGAACCCACCTTTTGAGAGAATTCTTCTTCATTTTTCTCACAGAGTCTCTTGTTTCAGGGTCTAGTGGTAGGGTAGTGGGAGATAGATGGTGATTTCTTTCTCTTCTTCCCCTGTCAATAATCAAATGTTACAGTGGGGCAGCTTACCTAGCAGGAGACATTTCACCCAGTGGAGAGAAGACCTAGAGAGTCCAGCTATAGAGTTGAGCTGAGCTGAGCTGAGCTGAGCTGAGCTATGGAGAGGACCAGGCCCATGGGTTCCAGCTGAGAAACTTTCCAGGTAGAGATAGTATGTTTGGTGAGAGCAGAGTGAGGTCACCATAAGGAGAGAAAGGACATCGAGGGCCTTGTAGTAAAAAGTTGCTGTAGCCCTTCACATTAGCTATTTGTATATCTCTTTACTAGTGTGCACACTAGAATGTGAACGCTAGGTGTGTCTATTTTTCCCATTGATACAATATGTATTTTGGAGACAGTGAGCCCCATATTTAAGAGAGAGAGATGTTGAGCTTATGTTCATACTATGCCGTTCCAGTAAATGCCTTTACTTTGAGCTAATTATGTCCTCTGTCTAGCATATCAGTGCAGACTTGTGAGCTATAGTTTTAGGAATATAGACCCATAGAGTATCTTGATCCTTCCTCCCTAACTCCTGGAGATGCAAGCATTGAAAGATAACACTGGAGGAGAAACTACTTTGTATTTGTCTTTATTCTATTGTCTTTTCAGTTCTGTTTTATAACCAAATATAGGAATAGAAGGAAGCATACCACTAAGGTACAAAACAGAACTGCTCAGTTCTGCTCTGATCAATATTTAGGAGTGACATATTCCTGGGCAATTTTGTGTGTGTGTGTGTGTGTGTATGTGAGAGAGAGAGAGAGAGAGAGAGAGAGAGAGAGAGAGAGAGAGAGAGAGAGAGAGAGACACAGAGAGAGAGACAGAGAGAGAGAGAGACAGAGAGAGAGAGACAGAGAGAGACAGAGAGAGAGACAGAGAGAGAGACAGAGAGAGAGAATGAGAGAATGGGAGAGAAAGATATCACTCCGTGAATTCCCCTCCTGTAGTCTAGAAAAAGGAAAGAGCAAGTACTGTGGGGCGAGTGTATAAGGATGGAGCCAGAAGCACCATAGCAAATGGGATTCTCTGGCCTGCTCACTATTTCTAGGCAGCTCTCCAGAGAATTGTGTTTTCCCATCCCAACAGCTTTGTACATTGGTCATTGGAAAGTTTTTTTCTCTCCATCTAGATATTGTTTAGAGGGGAGAATACTGGGTAGGAGCATAAAGGATGGTCTTTCTGCGTACATAAGAAGGTTACTAATGCCCTTGTAGAAAATAGGGCACATTTTGTTATTTTCTTTATGTATGTTCTTTAGAAGATGATCTTGAAATGCGTTTATGAATATGCGGCTATATCATATGCAACCTGCAGGGGGCATTGCTGGTATACAATATATGCATATGCACTAAAATGAAAGGAAGGGACGTAACCAAAGCTGTGAGGGACTCTGAGGAAGCTTTCTTTCAGGAAACACTTACAAAGACTCTTCTTCATCTGTGCATGATCCTTGTCCA
This sequence comes from Phascolarctos cinereus, assembly GCF_003287225.1. Lineage (NCBI taxonomy): Eukaryota > Metazoa > Chordata > Mammalia > Diprotodontia > Phascolarctidae > Phascolarctos > Phascolarctos cinereus. Next base: position 23,379,908 of record NW_027556402.1, read on the forward strand.
CAGATTTTCTCTGCATAGAGTAACCTCAATATAATAACATCGAAGTCATATTCTAATCCACATGGACAGACCTTTATCTTCATACAGAGACACCCTCTATTATGCTGCTGGGGACGATGAGGACATCCCAGCCCTCCACATGGAAAGTTTCAAGGCTCTGTCCTGTGATCCTGACGATGACATGTGAGTCACATCGGGGCAAGTGTTAGTTAGCAAAGGTCACAACTTAATAGCAATTAGTGATTTCATATACCAGAACTTTTTTTTTTGCTCTTTGTAAATACAAATATTTGCATTTGTTGATAAGTTCATAATAAAAAGGAAAAAAATGCTGGCTTTTAGCCCATGGTGAATCTGTTCTCATCAGTTGCAAGTTTATTCTCTTTTGATGATATAAGGGCAGCTGCCAATGAAGAGCGAAGAATTAAATTCAGCTTTCCTCTGTTGTATTATTCATGATGAATAAAACAGCATTTCACAAACAAGATTTTAAAAGTATATTGTCTATTTTAATTATGCATTTTTCCAGTTTCATCCAATTTCTTAAAATTTTTAAAATAAACCCCGGAGACTTTTATGCAAACATCATTTTGTGTGTGGGCTTTTTAAAAAAACTATTTTCAGGCATCTATAGCTTTACTGCTGTGGGTATGCCCTTCACTGATAATGATTGCAACCCCACTGCAACTTAGCTGAGGGGTTTTGAGGGTTACTGCAGAGAAATCATCTTGTTGTATCCAGTCAGGTAATTTTCTCCTCTGTTAGGTAGGTTGGTCTTGAGACAGCAGATACCACTGGGCTAGACCAACCTTGTGGTTCTGCTGGAGATTGGACTCTGTTAACAGGGCCTTTATGAACTTGGGGTCACCACAAGAGGGAAGGAAGGAAGTTACGATTGTCCGTGTCACTACGATACTGTGACCTATCTCATCATTGTGGGTAGTCAGTTCTTCTAGTGGTCCAGATTGTAACCCATCCATACCCTCTTTTCATGAATAATCCTTGTCTATGTTGTCCCATAAATCCTCCACATGGGCTGTACTCAAAGTGATAGAAATGTCCCTCTAGATATCTTGACATCATGTGGCTAGCCACGGATGGTGAAGAGAGAGGAAGTGGTTTAGCCCCGATCTCCCACACAAGTTACACCAGCAAAAGTAACAAGGAAGAACAGCAGACTGAGTGACGATAGGTAAAGTCAAGGAGAAGTCGTAGTGGGTGCTTTTTTATCGCCTAGGTTGGCCTGTGCCAGAGCACTGAAGGCACTTGGGAGGGCGTCCAGCCAGGACTGATTGCAAGGAAGCCTGCCTTATAATTGCTTGTTGTCCTGTGTTCCTAGAGGACCAAAATGACATCACTATGCTCGAGTCAAGTCACAGTGTGTCCGACTGTGGCTGGTCTGGCCAGGACGAGCTTGGAATGCTCGACCATAGGTCAGACACAAATAGTCCGTGTGAGCATTGGAGTGGATCCTCTAAATTTGTGCATCTCATGTTTCTCTTGAGCTGCTTTGGTTCTGCATTGCTCATTGAGCACAGCACCTTCCTTCTCTGATGAGGGCACGCCATGCTGGGCAGTCCTGAGCTGGTGTCTCCCATGTCACACAATTGATTCCAAGGTTAAGAGATACCTTGTATCTCCTCCTCTGACCACTGTGGGGCGCTGGCCCTGTGTGAGCTCTCCATAAAATAGTCTTTTTGGCAAGCTTATGTTTGGCCTTCGAACAAGGCGGCCAGCCCATTGGAGTTGTGCTTTCCACAGTAGAGTTTGAATGCATATAGTAGGTGCTTAATAATTGTTTATTGGGTTTGTTTGAATTTCTAGTATAGCTTGACTCTGAGGCCTAGAGCTGTGTATCAGGGCAAGGGGCATGGATCAAAAGGCCAGCTGGCAGTGGTGTTACGTTGATGCTGTACTAGAGTTGAGGCAGCTAGATGGCGCCACAGAGACTAGAATGTGGGGCCTGTAGGCAGGAAGAATCATCTTCCTGAGTTCAAATCCAGCTTCAGACACTTACTAGCTCTGTGACCCTGAGCAAGTCGCTTAACCCTGTTCAGTTTCCTCATCTGTAAGATGAGCTGGAGAAGAAAATGGCAAACCAGTTTAGTATCTTTGCCAAGAAAACCCCAAATGTGGTTGCAAAGAGTTAGATGCTAAAATGACCGCACAACAACAAAATAGAGAACAGGAGGTCTTTCATTAAATGAAATTGGTGGCCTGCACTCATCCTTTACTACAATGGGAATGTATCTTATGGGGTCAGATACATACAACTTGCAGGTAGGTGGCACAGTGGATGGTGTGCCAAGCAGACCTGAGTTTAAATCCTGCCTCAGACACTTACTAGCTGTGTAAGTCATTTAACCCTGTTTGCCTCAGTTTCCCCATCTGTAAGATGAGCTGGAGAAGGAAATGGCAAGCCACTCCAGTATCTCTGCCAAGAGAACCCCAAATGGGGTCATGAAGAGTTGGACCCGATTGACCAATGACACACACAGCTTTTTTTCCATCTTAGTTCCCTTGAAAGAGACAAAGGGTGGTCTCCATGTAGAGCACCTGACTGATTTAACTGGCTTTTCAAAAGTAAGTCGTAGGAGATTCCTTCCCAAGCTGCTAGAACTCTGCTGAGGAGAACATTTCATTGGCTCCGTTGGGGCCCTCTCAGCAACCACTATTCGGATGCTATTTAACCTTTGCTACTACCTCACTAGTTCCTTGATGGTGAAAGTCCATCCACCCTCTGCTCCCTCTGTGGAGGAAAAAACTCTTGGGGAGAGTAATAGCATAAATCTGAGTCTGTCTTATCACAGGTTCCTAAGCCTTGTCCTTGCTTACGCTCTCAATCTCCCGTGTTCTGAACCTGATTCCAGCAGAAAGCTCACATTGTCCAGTGAAATCTCAGAGTCAGAGACCATACTCACCTCTGGGGACCCGTTCCTGCCCACTGGCTCTTGATGGATTGCTGCCCCCCCCAAAGAACTGCCCGTTTCGCTTGTGATAAGCTCTCATGTCTGGGTTCTGCTTTCATTACACAGCTGTTGAAAACTATGGGCTCTGTCTCTAGACTGTCAATGTTCTGGGCCAGTTTACGTGCAACTTTTTTATGTTGGCGAGTTATATTCTGAACAATGGATAATAATAACCAGGGTTATTATTATTAATATTATTAATTAAACAAATATTATTAAATAATATTGACATGATAATATTAATAATAATAACAAGGTTATTATTATGGTAGAACTTGTGCTTTCTTTGTCCTCTCTGGCAGCATCCTCCAGCAATAATTGAGTTGATTATCCCACATCAATGGGAGTTTTCTCTCTGCTCCATTGAATAGATTCTCCATGCACCATCCAAATGGTCCTTACCACAGGGTTCCATATCCCATATCTGGCTATCTGATCACCTCATCTTCTCTATCTTTTGAATTTATGTTGTGCTTCCCCCACTTCAATCAAGAAGTGAGCCACAATGCCATTCCATTACCCGAGGTCATCGGTCCCCTTCGAGAATGAAGGATGAGGGGTAGCTAGGTGGCACAGTGGATAGAGAACTAGCCCTGGAGTCTGGAGGACCTGAGTTCCAATCTGGCCTCAGACTCTTACTAGCTGTGTGACCCTGGGCAAATCACTTAATCCTGATTGCCTCCAAAAAAAAAAAAAGAATGAAGGACAAACCACTTACATTAAGTGTAGTGGGCTAAACCTTACTCATGCTGGCCCTCTGGTGGTTTAACTTGGAATTGTAGGTCATTTAAGAGTTAACACAAGGTTTACCTAGCTATAGCATAGTAAAGATACTTAACAAGGATATAGCACTTAGCTTGGGTAGACTTCCCATCTATATACGGAATGGGTCTTGTTCCAGAATATAATGTGGTGCCTCAGAATACTTTGGGATACCCACCAAGTCTGAAAAGTCCACGTGGGCAGACCTTTTATTCATATGGCCTGAGGTCACAGAGAAGCAGCTAGGTGTTGCAATAGATGGAGTGCTGTATCTGGAGTCAAGAAAGCCAGAGTTCAAATCTGTTCTCAGACTCTTACTAACTGTGTGCCCTCAACAAATCACATAACCTCTGTTTGCCTCAGTTTCCTCAACTGTCAAATGGGGATAATAACAGCACCACCTACCTCCCATGGTTGTTGTGAGGATCAAATGAGTTAATATTTGTAAACCACTTAGCATAGCATCTGGCGTGTAGCAAGCATTATGTAAATGCTTATCTCTTTCCTCCCCACCCCCCTCTCCTGTGTCAATAGCAAGGCACTTTGAGTCTTAGCTCTCTGGGCCAATCACCTCTTGGGGACAGCTTCCCTGTTATTTAGGACCAGCACTAACCTACCCTGCAGAACATGAGGAAAGGTGCTGGGGGAAATCCTGGCCTGTTACAGTTGCTAACTATGTGACCTTAGGTAAGTTATTTAACTTCTCTAGTTCTCAATTTTTTCATTTATGAGATGGCAGGCATAGGCTAGATAATCCATAAAATCTCTTCCAACTGCAAAATACTATGTTATAAACAAACTGTCAAAAATGATTTTTTTTTACATACACTTCTTCAATTTTATGTAAAAGTTACTGATTTAATATGGGTCACTCTTGCTTTACACTGTCTGCAGCCTCTGTGGGCCTCTTATTTTGACAGGACTAATCATGTTCCTTGAATAATAGATGAAAACCAGGCTTCAGGGACTTAAGGGCTCCCTCTGCTCTTTATCTTTGGAGCACTGGTGAATTGTGAGGGAGGGCTTCAGTTCTTTATTGAGAGTTTAATTCCATTCTTAAATTCTTCTGGGCCAGGCCTACTAGGTTAGGGCATCTTAGTGTGGACCAGATTCTGAGGATAATGGCAGGTTCCAGTTTGTTTCCAATATACAAACCTTTGCAATGCAGCCTTTTTAGATAAGGTTCCCCAAACACCTCAGTCCATCCAGTCTAGGTGAGCTCCCTCTTTTCCCTCTAGTATAATGCCTGACCTCCCTAACATGGAATAAAATCAAAACTTATTCAGTAGCGGATAGTCATTTGGCTTCAGATTTGCCCATCATTCAAGTTGGCATTATTCAAGTAAACAAGCATTTATTAAGTGCTTACTATGTGTCAGACACTGTGCTGAGTGTTAGGGATATAAAGATAGACTAAAACAGTACCTGCTCGCAATCTGGTAAAAAAGAAAATGTGAAAACAACTACATACAAATACATTGTATCTATAGACATGTGTGGATATGTATACATGTATGTATAAATGCACGTGCATATGTATACATGTGAGCATATATACATACATATTACACACATATATTACGTATATACATATTACATGTATATACACATACATATACATGTATCATAACTTAGAGGTAATACAAAATAGGCCAAAGCCAGGCATCAGGTGGGGCCAGGGAAGGCTTCCTGCAGAAGAAAGTAAATGTAGGTACCAAGTATATATAGGATTTTTTTAAGGTGGAATTTAACTTAGAAGGGATGGAGCCATCTAGGACTAGAGTTAGAGTACATGGTAGGATCTAATGAGGAATTTTTTAAAGGATGGGGGAGATTTAGCTAAAATGCTGAGATCTGAAAGAAGCAAGAGAACTCTGCTCATGGAGTTCACATGGACCAGTGAAATGCAGTCTTGTGCAAGGAACATTAAGGAGGCTGATGTCACTAGATTGTAGAATATGTGGATGGCCATAAAAGTGTAAGAAGACTGGAGAGGTAGGAAGGGACCAGGTTATTAAGGATTTTAAATACTAAACAGGATTTTCTGTTTGATCCTGGGAGATCCAGGAAACCACTGGAGCTTATGGATGTGAACAGACTTGTGCTTTAGGAAGATCATTTTGATAGCTGAGTGGAGGATGGGTTGGAATGAACAAGAAACCGATCAGAAGTCTATTGCAGTAGATCAGATGTGAGGTAATCAGTGTCAGGGGAGAGGAGGTATATATGAAAGATAGCTTGAAGGTAGAATGGTAGACCTTAGCGACAGTGGATATGTTGGGTGAGTGCAAATTAGTGGTAGAAGATGACATCTAGGTTTTAGGGGCCCTTAACGGTGATAGGGAAGCTAGGAAGGGAGGAGAGTTTGGGAGAAAAATGATGAATTCATCTGTAGGATATCTGATTTAAGATGTCCAACAGGCAGTTGGAGATGTGAGACTGGGGGTCAGGAGAGAGGTTAGGTCTAGATAAAAACATCTGAAAACCATCTGTGTAGAGATGGCAGTTGAATCCATGGAAGCTGATGAGATTGTCAAGTGAAATAGTATAGAAGGAGAAGAGAAGAGGATAGAAAACAGATCTTTCAGGACATTATAGGTTAGTGGGCACAATCTAGATGAAGATGAAGCAAAGAAGACTGGGGATCAGTCAGACAGATAAGAAGAGAAACAGGTAAAGACAGCAAAAACCTATAGAGAAGAGAGTATTAAGAAGATAACAGAATAGAAGGCTCTAGAAAGGTTAAAAGGATGAGGACTGAGAAAATGCCATTAGATTTAGCGATTAAGGGATCATTGATAATTTTGGAGAAAGAAGTTTCAGTTTAATGATGAGACTGTACACAAGATTACAAAACATTAAGAAGAGAGTGAGAAGAAAGGAAGTGTAGGTACCAAGTATAGGGAGGGTTTTTTAAATGGAATTTAACTTAGAAGGGATGGAGAGATCTAGGACTAGAGTTAGAGCACATGGTAGAATCTAATGAGGAATTTTTTAAAGGATGGGGGAGATTTAGGCTTGCTTGTAGACAGCAGGAAAGAAACCAGTAGACAGGAAGAGACTGAAGATTAGAGAGAGAATGGAGATGATGATTAGAGTGGGAGAAATCTCTTAGAGAAGATGGGATGGAATGAGATCGCTGAAGCACATGAAAGAGTTTTTCTTGGCAAGGAGAAGTGTTACCTTTTCGTGTGAGATAGGAGTGAAGGAGGAGATAGAGGCAGAGGATGTGTGTAATGTGAAATGAGAAGTGGAGAAGAGGGAGCTCTGGGCAAATGGGCTAAATTTTATCAATGAAATATAAGGCAAGGTTTTCTTTTGGTACTTCCCACTTCACTCTGCATCAGCTCATATGAGAAGTCCTTCCAGGTTTCTCTAAATGCAATCCTTTTATCATCCAATCTATTTTATCCCTAGAAATACTCTTCTATAGAATGGCCTCCGTAGAAGCATTAGTTTAATTTCCTTTTTTTTTCTTTGCAAGAGATTCAGTCATTTAAATGTAGACTAATTGACCCATTCTTAGGTAATGGAGGTGGCTGCTTATATGATTTCAATTAGACTCTTTAATAAGAAATATTTTATTTTTTAAAGCTCTGCCTTATAATGAATCTAACTCAGATTTGTCCTCTCAAAGACAGAATGTCTCCCCTTTCTAAAGTTCTCACAACAGCACACCATCCTCACACGGGCACTCAGCCTTTCATCAGCATTCTTTCTACTAATCCACAGTCATGCCTAATCAGCAGCATGGAAAATGTCCCAGTTTTAGTTGGGAACTTGGGTTACACAAATAATCATAATCACACAAAACAAATCTACATATTGGCCATCTCTGAAAACATATGTCTCAATTTTCACTTCTATTCCACCACCTCTTTGCCAAGAGGGAGGAAACCAGTCTTTTGGAGTTGTGACAGGTCATCATTGTTTTTAAGTCTTTCACAGTTATTTTCCTATATAATGTTGTAGTCATTGTATCAATAATTCTAATTCTTCTCCCTTCCCTCTTCATCAGTTCATATGAGTCTTTCCATGTTTCTCTAAATTACCCTCTTTCATCATCTCTACTGGCACAATGACATTCCATTGCATTTGCATATCATATTTTGTCTAGTTATTCCTTAATTGTTGGACATCCACTTTGTTTCTTATTCTTTGTTATAACAAAAAGTTGTTATAATTATTTTTCAATGTAAGAGTCCTTTCCATCTTTGACTTCTTTAGGATATATGCCTAATAATAAGCCCCATAATGTTACAAATGAGATAACCAAGAAACTGAGAGAGTAAAGTCCTTGCTTAAGGTTATATGGGAAGTATATAACAGAGCTCAGATTCCAACCCTGGTCCTCTGAGTTTTTCCTCATGCTAAAATATTCTGTTTCTTAACAACAATGAAAAGCTCTTCTATATCACAAGATTAAGATATTAGGCGAAGGTACTTTTGGATTTTAAACACTTTTCTGTTATAATTTTTCTATCAGGTAGAAACTTCCTTGTTTTTCACTGTCTGAATAAAAGCTGCCTTGTCATTTCAAGAGTTTGTTTTAATTAGGTCATGATTAAGTCAAAGAGAGAACATTGCCTGTTCAATTTCTCAGCTGTAACCAATATTTTGAAATGGCTTTATTTTCTTTGGCCCTCTTAAAAATGATTGAGTTTGACCATACTCTTTGACTACACAACCCGAAGTACTATTACAAATATTCCTGGTGGTTTTCGTCAGGTAAATGTAGCTTGAATCTCTTGGCAAGTATTTTAGATATATTAGAAGTCAAAGTCTCCTCGTAGTGACTGGTGTATTTGGGTTAGATTTTTACTTCTATAGTTACTCCTCCCCCCAACAACTTGAACCCACAAGGTTGATCTCCCAGGAGATAACTACCAAGGTATCATGCAGGTCCAAACTTCTAAAATTATAGTTCACAAACTCTGACTCATGTGCTTACTTTTTAGTAGTTAGCCAGCAAGAATGCTGCCTGCAGTTCACCCATATCTACTCCAGCAAAACCCTGAAATTTGCACAAGACCAAATAATGAGCCAGAAATCCAGCAAAAAAAAAATACAGTGATTTTTTCCAAACCAGAAATGCATAAAAGGTCACCCAGCAGCAATGGGAAAAGCAACCACTGACAAAGGTAGAACCAAGGCTGGCAAACAAGCCTGTAGCTTTCTAAGGTGATGAGAGAAGGGCAGGAAAAGCATGCATTCTTCAGGACTGTGCCTAGAGGCAGCAAGAGAGAATGACTCCCTTGAGAAATCCTCAGGGAGGTTGTAAGCCCACAACATGTCCCTTGGAAGCCCAGAAAAGCAGCAGCAACCAGTGGAGGACTAGCAGTGACCACAAAGCTGTGCTTAGATAGGAATATCACAGGGCTGTGAGGGTCCCTCCTAGAAAATTAACCTGAGGTGCTATAGAAATCTCTGATATCTAATGCTTTGAACCTTAAATATCTAGGGTGGTAAGGAAGCTAACCTCATAGAGGGAGGTCAGCAAAAGAATCCAGGACAAGACCAACCAGGGCTGACTCTACCAGAAAGCCCCAATTCAGTAACTAAATTTGCAGAGATGGGTTAACTAAAGAAGATACTGAATAGTATAAAAAAATTACTGGAAATTTGGAGATCACCTTCTGGGAGCAGAGTCAAGATGGTGGAGTACAGAAAGAACTTAGGTGAGTTCTTGCAACACCAAAGGTGTCAGAATAACACCTCAAATCAAATTTTGGAGTGGCAGAGCTATCAAAAGGTCAGAGTGAGATACTCTCCCAGCCCAAGAGAGCATAGGAGATTGGAAAGAGAGATCTGTGACGCAGGTGAGGTGGCTGACCCATGGATGAAATACCAGTGATGGGACTAGGTGGTGGAGACAGAAGCATCAGCAACTTTGGTTGTTCTCAAGCCAGAGACAGTAAAGGGACCTGGCAACCAGTCAGAAAGAGATTACAGGGTACCCCATGCTAATAGTGGACACAGGACCCACCCCATTGCCTATACTCACTTCTTGGTCACAGTTCAAGGGTAGAGAGGAGCACTTTTAGTCAAGAGGGAATGGAAGCCCCAAGGGGCTACTTAGTAGCACTTCTGGCCTTGGGATCAGAGACCTTGAGAAACAGTATCATTTCTGGTCCCAACCAAGAAGGGGCTCGGAGGAACAGTGTAAGTTGCAGTTCCAAGGGATCAGGGGCCCATCCTTGGTAAGTACAAGAATTCAGATCAAGAGGCCAGTGATCACACCTCTCCATTGACCACATCACCTTGGAAGTACCAAATACTTCCAGCACTAGCTCTGAAAACAGATGTGCAGACAAAGCCTGAAGCTTGAGACAGAGGCTGTCCTCTACCACACACATTGGGAACAGAGTGCAACATTAATGCAATGGTTACAAATCAAGAAATAGGGTGGGAAAGTGAGCAAACAACTGAAAAAGAACCTGGCCATAAAAATCTAAGATTAAAATACAAAACTTGGAAGAAGACAATGAAGTCAAAATAGCTTAAAGCAAAACCTCAAAGAATTAAGCATAGGCCTGACAAGAATTCCTAGAAGAGCTAAAAAAAATTTTCCAAATCAAATAAGAGAGGTAGAGAAAAAATTGGGTAAATAAATGAAAGTAAAGGGAGAAAAATAGTTAAAAAAAAGTGGCAATTAATAGCTTGGTAAAAGAGGCACAAAAATACTGAAGCAAATAACGCCTTAAAAAACAGAATTGGGGCAGCTAGGTGGCACAGTGGATAGAGCACCAGCCTTGGATTCAGGAGAACCTGAGTTCAAATCCAGCCTCAGACACATAACAGTTACTAGCTGTGTGACCCTGGGCAAGTCACTTAACCTCATTGCCTAGTTAAAAAACAAAAACAAAAACAAAAAAACAGAATTGACCAAATGGAAAAAGAGGCACAAAAACTCACTGAAGAAAATAACTCCTTAAAAATTAGAATTAGGTAACTGAAAGCTAATGACTCCATGAGACATCAAGAAACAATAAAACAAAGTCAAAAGAATAAAAAATGAAAGAAAATGTGAAATATCTTATAGGAATAGTAACTGACCTGGAAAATAGATCCAAGAGAGATAATTTAAGCATTATTAGATTACCAGAAAGCTATCATCAAAGAAAAAGCCTATTCAAGAAATTATCCTTATAGGTAAACTGCCCTAATATCCTAGAACCAGAGGGTAAAATAGAAATTGAAGGAATCCACTGGTCACCATGAGAAAGAAATCCCAAAATGAAAATTCCCAGGAATACTATAACCAGATTCTAGAGCTCTCAGGTAAAAAAAAAATACTTCAAACAATAAGAAAGAAACCATTCAAATACCATGGAGTCACAGTCAGGACCACACAAGATTTAGCAGCTACCATATTAAAGAAATAGAAGGCTTGGAATTTGATATTTCCAGAAGGGAAAGGAGCTGGAATTACAACCAAAAATAACCTACCTAGCAAAACTGAGGGTAATCTCTAAAGGTAAAAAAATGGTTATTTAACAAAATAGAGAACTTTCAAGCATTCAGAATGCCAAAACCAAAGCTGAGTAGGAAAACTGACCTTCCAATGTAAGAATCAAGAGAAACTTAAAAGGGTAAACATGAAAGAGAAATCATAAGAAAGTAATGATGTATCCTCTAAGAACTTTATCATTATTAGGGTAGTTAGAAGGATTCTACATAGAAAGAGGGTGGAAAAGTAAGTCGATTATGTTGGGATAATGTTAAAAAAAATAGGTGAGAAGGGAGAAAGGAGAGGAAATATGGGGAAAATTATCTCACATAAAAGAGGCACTCAAGGAAGAGCATTTATAATGGAGTGGGAAAATGGAGTTGGAGGAAGGAGGCAATTCATATCTAAATTGGTTCCAAGGGTGTATATCTACGTACTCAATTGAAAATGGAAATCTATTTTACCCAACTGGGAAGTAGGAGGGGAAGGGGATAAAAGGTAGGCGATGGTCAGAAGAAAAAATGGATTTCAGAGGTAGGAAAGATTAAAAACAGAAAAGGATAAAGAGAATAAAATAAGATGGAGTGAAATGTACCATTGGTAATCATAACTGTGAATGTGAATGGGATTAATTCACCCATAAAAAAGAGGTGAATTACACACTTGAAACAGAGACACACAGAGAGTTAAAATAAGGGGTTAGAGCAGAATGTAAAGCTCAAGTAAAAAAAGGCAAGGGTAGAAATCATGATCTCAGACAAAGCAAAAGCCAAAATAGACCTAACTGAAAGGGATAAGCAGAGAAAATATATCTTGCTAAAAGGAACTATAGATAACAAAGTAATATTAATACTAAACATATATAGACCAAATGGCATATTCCAAATCATTGAAGGGAAATTTAAGTGAATCACAGGAGGAAATAGACAGTAAAACTATGTGTGTGTGTGTGTGTGTGTGTGTGTGTGTGTTGTGTGTATGTGTGTATTATGAACCTCAACTTTCCTCTCTCAGAATTAGATAAATTTAATCATAAAATAAATAAGAAGTTGAGGAGATGAATCGAATCTTAGAGAAGTTAAATATGCTAGACCTCTGGAGAAAACTGAATAGGAATAGAAAAGAGTATACCTTTGTTCTCAGCTGTACATGGCACCTTCACAAAAATTGACCATTATTAGGATGTAAAAGCCTCAAACAAATGCAAAAAACCAGAAATATTAAATGCACTCTTTTCAGGCCATAATTCAATAAAATTACATTTAATAAAGGGCCATGGAAGCATGGTTTAAAAGCTAATTAGAAGTTAAATAATCTAATTCTAAAGAATAAGTGGATCAAAGAACAAATTATAGAAACAATACATAATTTCAGTAAAGAAAATGCCAACAATAAGACAACATTCCGAAATTTGTGGGATACAGTACTTAGGGGAAATTTTTTATCTCTAAATGTGTAGAAATATAAAATAGAGAGAGAAAGAGCTGATCAATGAGTTGGGCATGCAACTAAAAAAAATAGAAAAAGAACAAGTTAAAAATTCCCAATTTAACACCAAAATTGAAATCCTGAAAATCAAAGGAGAGATTAATAAAATTAAAAGTAAAAAAAAATAATTGAACTAATAAAACTAGGAGCTAGTTTTATTATAAAACCAATAAAATAGATAAACCATTAGTTAATTTGAGTTTTTTGAAAAAAAAGAAAACCAAATTACTAGTGTCAAAAATGAAAGGGTGAATGCACTGCCAAGAAGATGAAATTAAAGCAGTTATTAGTAGTTATTTTGCCCAATTATATGCCAGCAAAACTGACAATCTAAGTGAAGTGGATGAATATTTAAAAAATACAAACTGCCCAGATTAAAAGGAGAGGAAATAGGGTACTTAAATAACCTTATCTTAGAAAAATAAATTCAGCAATTCACCAATGAGCTCCCTAAGGAAAAAAAAATCTCCAGGACCTGATGGATTCACAATTGAATTCTGCCAAACATTTAAGGAATAATTAATCTCAGTGCTATACAAACCACTTGAAAAAGATAGGCAAAGAAGGAGTCCTACCAAATTTCTTTTATAACACAAGTATGGTTGTGAGACCTAAACCAGGGAGAGCAAACACAGAGAAAGAAACTATAGGCCAATTTTTCTAATGGTATTGATGCAAAAGTTTTAAGTACAATAGTAGCGAGGAGATTTCAGCAATATACCACAAAGATCATGCACCATACACCATACATGATATCAGGTGGGATTTATGCCAGCACTGCAGGACTGGTTCAGTATTAGGTAAACCATCAGCATAATTGACCATATCGATAACAATAACAACAAAAATCATATGATTACCTCAATAGGTACAGAAAAAGCATTCGACAAAAAACAGTACTCATTCCTACTAAAAACACTAGAAAATGTAGTAATCAATGCAGCTTTTCTTAAAATGACAAGTAGAATCTATCTAAAACCAAGGGCAACCATTATCTGTATGGGGATAAACTTGAAGTCTTCCCAGTACTATCAGGAGTGAAGCAAGGATGTTAATTATCACCATTATTCAATATTGTGATAGAAATGCTAGATATAACAATAAGACAAGAAAAAGAAATTGAAGGAATAAAAATAGGCAATGAGGAAACAAAACTTTCTCTCTTTGCATATGATATGATGGTATACTTAGAGACCTAGATAACCAACTAAAAAGAACTAGTTGAAACAATTAATAACTTCAGCAAAGTTGCAAGATATAAAATAAACCTACATAAATCATCAGCATTTCCATATATTATCAACAAAACCTAGCAGGAAGAAATTGAAAGAGAAATTCCATTTAAAATAGCAGTGGACAATATAAAATACTTGGGACTCTACTTGTCAAGACAAGCCCAGGAGCTATATGAACACAATTACAAAATACTTTTTACATAAATAAAAAATAAAGACAGATATAAACAACTGGAGAAATGTAAATTGCCCATGGGTAGGTAGCCTGAGCCAATATAATAAAAATGAAGATTTTATGCAAGCCAACTTACTTATTCAGTGCCATACCACTCAAACTACCAAAGAATTATTTTATAGAGCTAGAAAAAAATAGTACCAATTTATCTGGCAGCATAAAAGGTCAAGAATATCAAGGCAATCAGTGAAAAAAAAATGTTAATGCAGTTCGTCCAGATTTCAGACCATATTATTAAGCCTTTATCATCCGAATAATCTGGTACAGGCTAAGAAATATTGTGGTGAATCAGTGGAATATATTAAGTACACAACACAGTAGTAAATGACTATAGTAGTCTAGTGTTTGATAAACCAAAGATCCAAGATTTTGTGGTAAGAACTCACCATTTGACATAAATTGGTAGGAAAACTTGAAAGCAGTTTGGCAGAAACTAGGCATATACTGGCATCTCACACGATATACCAAGATAAGGTCAAAATGGGTACATTATTTGGACATAAAGGGTGATATCATAATTAACTTAGGAGAGCATGGAAAAAGGTACCTGTCAGATCTATGGTTAAACGAAGAGTTTATGACTAAATAAGAGAGAGGATTATGAGAAATAATATAATTTTGGTTATATGAAATTAAAAAGCTTTTGTACAAAAGAAAACTAATGCAGCTAAAATTAGAAGGAAAACAGGAAATTGGGAAAATTTTTGCAAAAGGTTTCTCTGATAAAGACCTCATTTTTCAAATGTATAAGAAACAGGCAAATTTACAAAAATAAGAGCCATTCTCCAGCTGACAAATGATCAAAGGACAGAAATAGTCAGTTTTCAGAATAAATGAAAGCTATCAAGAGTCACATGAAAAATGCTCTAAATTACTGCTGATTAGATAAATGCAAATTAAAACAACTCTGAGATACCACCTCACATCTTTGTAGATTTTTGGACATGGCCATTGTATGGATTCATTTTGCTCAATTATGCTTTTTTTGTCACAAAGGTTTTTTCTTTCTTTCTCTTGGTTATTTAATTTTTTTTTGTTGTTTTTTGGTGAGGCAATCGGGGTTAAGTGACTTGCCCAGGGTCACACAGCTAGTAAGTGTCAAGTGTCTGAGGCCAGATTTGAACTCAGATCCTCCTGACTCCAAGGCCCGAGCTCTATCTGCTGCACCATCTAGCAGCCCCTTGATTATTTGATTGGGAAGAAGATGGTTGGGAGCACGGGGAACTTAGCAATACTAATGTCAAAAATATTAAGGCCTTTGAAGCATTTTTTAAAATGCACAGAAGGGAACAAAAACAAAGAAGCACAGACAAAAAGTACAGTTTGAAAAATGTTTAATATTCATTAAACAGTCCAGGTTCAACTTTCACGGGGGCAATGTTCCTAGAAAATGGTGCAAAAGTTAAAAAAAAGTGAGTGTTGCTACATTGAACCTATCTGAAATTAGGGGATTAAGTTCCCGTAACCACCAAAAACTGTAATCTTTCACTAGAGACTGCTGAAAATACACTTTTCTGCATGCGATTCTTTAGAACAAAACATTAATTCTGATAATGTGCACTTTGCGTAACACAGTAACCATGAAATAACCCATAAAATGTAGTACACAAAATAAAACTGATAACATGCAAAACATTTTTTCTCAGTAGTAATTCCCTAGAATTCTGTGACCTTTTCTGCTAACATTCAATTTTCAAAAAAATTGACTTCAGATAATCTTCACTTTTCACAACACGTGAAATCTACAATACTGTAAGTACTGTATAGCACATAAAATTCTTAAAACTAAACATTTTTAAAAACCTGAATCTTACCTTCCATTGTGTCAAATGATGTGAGGGCATTGTACTGTAAACTAACTATACTGCTATAAAACTCTCTACCTTGGCTGCCCTCTGAAAACCAAGGGAGATCTTGCTAGGACTTTAGTCACTGCTATTAGAAGATGTTGTTTGTTCTTTGTTCTTGAAGAGGATCTATGACCAGGAAGGTGATGTCTTGATTTGAAAGTGAATCGGATTTAAGTGAGGCAGGGCTGTGCAAAATCACCACCTTCACTCTCTGTTCTGGAGCCATCTGGGTCCAGTGGCAAGATGTAGATCAGGAAGATGCTGAGAATGGAAAGATCTCAACATCACCTTAGAGCCCAAAGGACTTGCACTGCATTTTGGGAGCATTATTGCAATAGAAAGCTTGAGTTTTAAAAGTAAATTACAAAAATGTGCAATGCATGCATAGGGAGTCCTTTGCAATGGTAGAGTGAAAAAAGCCTATTAGAAGAACAGCCACTCCACAAACTAGTGGGCATTCTGCCTTTCATTTATTTTTCTCTCAAACATGAAAATGATAATAACTAATAAAATCATGCAAATGCATGTAGTCTCAAAAGTTAAACACACAAATGTTGAGACTAGCTGTATATTTTTTTAAAAAATGAGCAGTATGAAATGGAGAGGCATGGTCTTATAGACAGTTAATCTTTTTCTGTTCTGCTATATAATGCTCTTTTTTGGTGTTTAAATTAAAAATAAAAGAATCAGCTAGTAGAGACAATTAGCTCAAACAAAAGAAATTTACTGAGATAATAAGAACAATGGAAACAAAATGTTCCCCCCTAGACCTGGGGTTCTTTCTATTTTAACCAAACACAGCATTGGTGAGAAGAATGGGTGTAGGCTTAGGGTGTACTCTAACCTGTGGCTAAAGTGCATCATACCTTTGAGGCTATGAGATTCCGATGGCCTTCCTTTTCTTGTGATATATTTATATTGTTCCTTTTGTTGCAGCATTCCTACCAGGCAGTTTTCTCAGCTGGATTCCCTGGGCCTGCTCTTTTCTGTAGTCAGGATAGACTCTCTTCTCTGCTGCCAAAGGTCACACTGCCTTGATTCACTACTCATTTTTTACTGGGGCACCAGAGTCATGACCAATTTTTGGCCAGCTAGTAGCTAGCTTCTCACTCATTCCATCACAGAAAACTTCACTTTTTATAAAGGGGTGACAAAGTGGAAACCATTCTTTATAGTTCTTTAATGCCCCCTTGTCTATTCCCTGCCCCTTATCTTCTGTGATTTTATCATCTATACCTGGGGAAATCATTTAATCAGATGTGTACTAATCAGTTCCCCATTACATTTCATTAAGGGTATATTTGATTAACCAAGAGCAGCATTAATTATAAATCGGTCAATTGGATGAATTGCTTGAATATTTTAATTTTTATTAGCTCTCAGAGGTCCATATGGTATGTAGTTTTGAAGAAAAAAGCAGACAGAATGAAAATTTAAAACTACTCCCCTTTGGATTTCATTTATTCAGAGATTTGAATTGGGAGGCTCACCTGCCTGTTATGTTGGGTGCTGCCATGTAGCGAGCAAGAGCTGGAGATGATTTCTCAGAAGCAGAAACTCAACTATGCACTTGTGCAAGGCTTTTGCATTTGCTCATGTGCTCTGTGTTTTGATACACAGAGCAAGAAATGTTGATGAGACATGAGGCAGAACAGCTTGTTCTTCCCCAGCTATTTTGACTTTGCGATGCTGGCAGTGGTAAAAAAAAAAAGTTTGCTATGCTAACCAAGCAAACACATGGTGCTTGGAATATGGGTTGGGAACAGCTAGGCTATTCTCAGTACCAAGAACTCTTGTGCTTTGGGTACTTTTTTCGGTTTACAAGTGTACAATACTTAAAGTTCCCAAATTTTCTAGAATTTTTTTTTCACATGGGAATAAAAGAATCATGTTTCATATGTAAGCAGAATGTTTGAATTCATTCTTGTCTATTCTGTTTAAGAATAAAGTTCTGAAACCAAGGATGTCTTAGAATGTGCAGGGTGGGATTCTTCTGATCGTTAGAGTGTCGTGGTTATAAGAACAAGGAACGGCAGTCCTGCTTTGGGCCATTACAAAAGTGTTTTGTATCATAGGATAAAAATCAGCAGTTTCTCATTGAATGCCGGGAATAGTAGCCTCTCACAATGAGAAGGAAATAGGTAAGTTAAGAATAAGGTTCAGAAAGAAATCAAGCAGATGATTAATAGACTGAATATAAGATTTAAAGCCTAGCTGAGTGGTCTTTAAAGAGATTGAAGATTATAATAAAATCTGGTAAATATTACTTGAGAGTTTCTTCCAGAGAGATTTTTTTTATCATCTGTCAGCCAGGTGTGCAACTTCAGAGACATCTTCTGCTCCTCATTTTTACTCATCCATCATTTCCAAGCAGTGCCAAATCTTGCCATTTCTATCTCCACGTTTTTCCTATATGTCTCCTCTTTACCTACACAACCACCAACCTCATTAAATCCCTTCTCACCTCAACTGTAGCAATTGACTCAACTTCCCAGCTTCCAAATGGATTTTTCTTAAAGCACAGATCTGACCATGTCACTCATCTGTTCAGTAAAGTCTAAATAGCTCCCTATTTCCGGTAGGACCAAATATAAATTCCCATCATTGGCATTTAAAGCTCTTTCCAACTTGGTACTGTCTATCTTTCTAGCCTTCTTACACATTGCTCTTATCCTCATACTCTCTAACCCAGCTGTACTGGTCTGTTAGCTATTACTTATACATGACATTATGCTTTGTGTTTTCATGCCTTTGCACTGGCTATCTGTGCCTAAAATTCTGTCCAAACAGCTCTAAGAATCCCTGGTTTCCTTTAAGACTTGGCTCAAGTGCCATCTTGCTCAGGAGGCCTTTCCTGGTCTACCCAGTTGCTAGTGCCTTCTTCTTCTTGTTATTTAGTTGTTCAATCATGTTTGATTCTTTGTGACCCAATGGACCATTGCATACCAGGCCCTTCTCTCCTCTACTATCTCCCAAACTCTGTCCAAGCTCATGTTCATTGGTTCTATGACACTATCTATCCACCTCACCCTCTTTTCCTTTTGCCTTCAATCTTTCCCAACATCTGGGTCTTTTCCAATGAGTCCTGTCTTCTCATTATATGGCAAAGTATTTAAGCTTCAGCTTTAATATTTGACCTTCCAATGGATAGTCTGAATCAATTTCATTAAGTATTGACTGATTTAATCTCCTTGCTGTCCCAAGGACTCTCAAAAGTCTTCTCCAGCACCACAATTTGAAAGTATTGATTCTGTGGCACTCAGTTTTCCTTATAGTTCAGCTCTTGCAGTTATACATTGTTACTGGAAAAACCACAGCTTTGACTATAAGAACCTTTTTCAGCCAGGTGATGTCTCTGCTTTTTACTATGTTGTCTGGATTTGCCATAGCTTTCCTTTCAAGGAGCAAGTGTATTTTAATTTCATGGCTGCAGTCATTATCTACAGTGATCTTAGAGCCCAAGAATATAAAATATGACACTGCTTCCATTTCTTCTGCCTCTTTTTGCCAGTGAGTGATGGAACCAGTTGCCAAGATCTTAGTTTTTTGGATGTGAAGCTTCAAACCAGCTTTTACATTCTGCTCTTTCATTCTCATCAAGAGGCTTCTTAATTCTTCTTCACTTTCTGCTATCAGAGTGGTATCATCTGAATATCTGAGATTATTGATATTTCTCCCTTTCAGCCTTACTTCCAGCTTTTGATTCATCCAGCCTGGCATTTCACGTGATGTATGCTGCATGAAAGTTAAATAAATAAGATGATAACATACAGCCTTGTCATACTCATTTTCCAATCTTAAACCAATCTGTTCCATGTTTGGTTTTAACTGTTGCTTCTTGACCTGCAAAGAGGCGACAAATAAGATTGAACTAGTACTCCCATCTCTTTGAGGATTTGCCACATTTTGTTATGATCCACATAATCAAAAACTTTAGTGTAGTCATGAAACAGAAGTTTATTTTTCCCCCCTTTTCTTCTGGAACTCTTGCTTTCTCCATAATCTAGTGAATGTTGGCAATTTGGTCTCTGGTTCTTTTGTCTTTTCAAAAATCAGCCTGTTCTAATGTTAATTCTTGGTTCACATATTGCAGAAGCCTAGTTTGCAGAATCTTAAGGACAACCTTGCTGGCATGTGAAATGAGCACACTTGTTTGGTAATTTGAACATTCTATGGCATTGCCCTTTTTTAGGATTGGCATGTAAACTGATTTTTTCCAGACCATTGGCCACTATTGAGTTGCCCAAATTTGTTGGTGTATTGAGTGTGGCACTTTAACAGCATCATCTTTTAGGATTTTAAAAAGCTCACCTGGAATTCTGTCACCTCCTCTCCACTTATTGTTAGCAATGTTTCATAAGGCCCAATTGACTTTATTTTCTAGGATGTCTGGCTTTAGATCAGTAATCACACCATTGTGGTTATCAGGGATGTTAAGATGTTTCTTCTACAGTTCTGTATATTCTTGCCACTTTTTAAATCTCTTCTAGTTTTTGTTAAGTCCCTACCATTTTTGTCTTTTGTCATGCCCATTTTGCATGAAACTTTCCCTCCAGTTTCCCTGAAGAGATCTCTTGTCTTTCCCATTCTATTGTTTTCTTCTGTTTCCTTGCAATGCTCATTTTAGAAAACCTTCTTATCTCTCCTTACTATTCTTTGGAATTCTGCATTCAGTTGGGTATATCTCTGCCTTTCTCCTTCCTCCTTTACCTTTCCCTTCCCTTCTTTCCTCAGCATTTGTAAAGCTTCATCAGACAGCCATTTTGCTTTTTTTTTTTCCTTTGGAATGTTTTATTTTTGTTATTGTTGTTGTTGCTGCCTCCTGTATAATATTGCTAACCTCTGTCCATAGGTCTTCAGGCATTCTACCAACCAAATCTAATCTTTTAAATATATTAATCACTTCCACTTCATATGCATAAGGGAATTTATTTAGGTCATACCTATTCAGTCTGATAGTTTCCCCTACTTTCTTCACCTTAAGTCTGAATTTTGCAATAAGAAGCTCATTATCTGAGCCACAGTCAGCTCCAGGTCTTGTTTTAACTGACTATATAGAGCTTCTCCACCTTTGGCTGCAAAGGATATAATCAATCTGATTTTGCTATTGAACATCTGGTGAAGTCCATGTATAGAGTTGCCTTTTAGGTTGTTGAAAAAGAGTATTTGCTGTGACCAGTGGGTTATCTTAACAAAACTCTATTAGTCTCTGCCTTGCTTCACTTTGTACTTTAGGGCCAAACTTGCCTGTTATTCAAATTTTCTTTTGATTTCCTACTTTAGTATTCCAATCTCCTATACGAAATGTGACTTTTTTTTTTTGGCATTATTTCTAGAAGATGTTTTAGCTCTTCATAGAACTGATTAACTTTGGGCTCTTCAGCATCGGTGGTTTGAGCATAGACTTGTATTATTGTGATGTTGAGTGGTTCACCTTCAATTTGAATAGATATAATTCTGACATTTTTGAATTTATGCCTCAGTACTGCTTTTCTTTCCCTTTTATTGATATGAGGGGTACTCAATTTCTTCCAAGGGATTCTTGCCCACACTAGTATATGTAATAATTACCTGAATTAAATTCACCCATTCTCATCAATTTAAGCTCACTGACAAGTGTCTTTGACTCCAAGGTAATCTTTTATTAGCTTTATCTGTTTTGCACATGCCTATTACTACAGGAGCAACACCACTGAGGTCCCTTAATCCATGAGCCTTCCTTGGGAAGCACTTATTCAATCCATATTGAGGGAAAAATTGTGGGAGACCTGAGAGATTTTCCTGGGGTTTATGGAGTCCATAAAAGGGAAGCAGGAAACAGGCACTTATTAAGCACCTACAAGGTGCCTGATGTTGTGCTAAGTGCTTTACAAATATATTTCACTTGATCCTCAAAACAACCCTGGGAGGTTGGTGCCATTATTATCCTTATTTTACAGTTGAGAAAATGGAGGCAGATAGTAGTTAAGTGTGTCAAGGGTCTGAAGTCTGATTTGAATTCAGTTCTTTTTGACTCCAGGCCCAGTGCTCTATCTACCACCCTACTTAACTGTTCCTTAGAGGGGTCAGGAGCCCTGAGATCCAGGTGACTCAACACAGGATGGAATTAGGAAGAACAGAGGAGCACCACCTGGAACTATGTCTAAGGGCCATTTGTTCTCATTGGTTAAATCTTCCTGGAGTCTGATTCCAAGAGATCACTGGACTTCTTCCTAGCATGCTATTGATTGGACATGGCTTCTATAAGGTGAGATACCCAACACTAGTAGTCAGGGCATGATGACAAAGCTCTTGTTTTAAAACTCCATTCTGGTATTTAATAATGCAAGCTGAGAATAGTATAGGAAGTGGGAGAATCAGTATATGTGATGGTAGCAGACCCAGTCTTGAACATCTTTCTTGACGTGGGTGCCCTGCTCAGAGGCAGGCTTAGGAGAGCTCATAGGCAAGAATACGGGTGTGAGTTCTGATGGTGGCTGCTGCAGTGGCGGGCTTGTTGGACGTTTCATTTATGTATTGTGCCAAAACCACAAGAATTCAATTGGAGGGAGAGGCTAATGCTTTCCATCCAAAAGAACAGAACTTTTTGCCCTGAGATGGGAATAAGGGACCAATACATTCAATTTGCCAGTTTGAAACAGATTGAGAACTATATAAGATTGGGTATTTTTCTATTCTGGGCCTCATTTGGTCTGTCCACTATTCTATCGTTAATGCGGTTGGACGTCAATGCCCTCAGAAAGTGGGGCCTCCTGACCAGATCGGCAGCGTGAGGCTGAATTTAGGTAGCTAGTGAAGGAATACTGGATTCCTTTCCAAGTGAAATTAAACTGTTCCCAACTAGTCTTAGCTATAGAAATAGGAAAAAAAAGACATAAACAAGATCAATAGCCCCATACCACTGGGCTTGGGCTTCCTGATCAATCACATTGATGAGGTCAGGAATAGCTGCTATCATAGGCATGATGACAATGTTTGGTTCTCTGTGGTTTGCTATAAGTTTAGAGCTGCCATCTGCCTTCCTTACAGGCTGAACAGAGTTATTGTAAGGGAAATTGGTGTAGTGAAGTATTCTGGTCTCCTTAATGTCCATCCCAGGAAGGAAATAGCTTTCACTTTGCCTGAGATCTGATAATATTTAGATTGGACAGAATAGATGACTCAGCACCTCCAGAGGTTACCATTTACTTTCACAACAATGAGTATAGAAAATGATGAAAACACCCATATAGGTACTATTGACGTCCAAGAGATTATAATGTCTGTTTCCACTATACGCTCAATATAACTGAGCAGCATAGTTGTGACCCTGAGTAGGGGATGGTCCTCAAACCACCTCTACTTTTCCCTCATGCTCTGCCCACCCAAATCACTTGTGATGAATGAAAATCCTGAGAGAGTTTCTGGGTAATTAATAGTCAATTTATTAATTAGACTAGCTAATAATAAATTGATGGCCATTGGTCTCTCTGGACACCAAAGACAAAACCACGGAGATCCCTGAATGCTTAAATATCTTTGGAAAAGGAGGTGCCCCTGACAGGTGAAAATCAACCCTGATTGGTGAACAATTAATATTAGGATTGGCATATTAATGAGGAGGTCATATTAATGAAGTTTTTAGCTCCTGCTGAGAGCATGATTTGATCATGAGACCCAGCTGCCTCCAGCAGCCACCAGTTCTTTTGGACAAAGGAATCCATCTCTCCCCAGACCACTCTGGTTGGTTTCCTCCTCCATAAGCCATGTCACTAACTTCTAATGGAAGGTTCCAAGGACAGGGCAAGAACTCGACTAGACTGGATTCTGTTTGTAAGGTCTTCTAGCTGGGTGAGGGCCTACCAAGATTGAGAAGCATGTACTCCCAGAATTTGGGCAATCTCAACTATCAACAATGTCCTTCAGAGACTGGCTGAATGACCTACAGGGGCTGGTCCCTGAATGAGGAAATAGGAAGGAAAAACCTTAATCCTAGTTCAATAATTGGTTATTAATATAAGAGGAAAAACAATAATTTCTCTCACGTTTGTGGAAATTGAGGGGTCCTGATGGGCTTGTTGGGAATCCTCTAGTATGACTATAATTTGGCTGCTGGTGTCCAGGAGCCCCTTATGATATTTGCTGACTTCTCCCTTACTACCCTGATTCAGATATATGGCCTCTCATCTTCCTTCTGTTCTGTAGTTAAAATGGCCTGAGTCTTGGGGAAAACCTCAGTCTTAGTCATGACAGGAAATTCCAGCATTGCATTGGAGTCAAGAAGACCTGGGTACAGAATTCCACCTCAGACTGGGTTTAATAGAGTTTCCTCATCTGTAAAATGGGGGGGGTGGTTGGACTCCTGACCTCTTGGGTCCCTTTCAGCTCTAAAACTATGATCCTATGATAATTCTACATAAAGGGACTCAGGAGGCTTTGGATGACCAAAGCTTGTATAGGGCAGAAGGGCCTTTATTACCCCAATCACAGATGCTATAGCAGAGTTTCAGTAGCAACCCCCCTAGGCTAGCCATTAATCTTCTTTGTAACCCCATGTTTCAGGAGTCACATTCCAAATTCCTTTAGAAGATGGTGTCATAACTCTCTGTTCACTGATCCAGGTGGGTGGGTGGGCCACTTGCTTGGACAGCTGTTGTGGAAGTCCCAATCTCCCAGTCAAATTTCAGCAGTTTTTGGCTAATAGGAGCATAGATTTGGAGTTGGAAGAAACCTTAGAGGTCATTTAGTCCAGCCTTCCATTTTACAGATAACAAAATGGAAGCCCAGAGAGATGAGTTGACATAACCAATACTAAACAGATATTAAGTGGCAGAACTAGAATTTAACCCCTGTTCTCTGATTCCACATCCAGTAGTCTTTCTACTGGACTCAAACAGTTTCAACCTTGCAGAAACTGGCATATGAAGAAACAGGTCTTCTAAGTTTTGGTCTAGATTCTCCTGAAGTTGCACAATCAGCTAGAACCTTCTTTTCACCATTCCCCTTCTCTTCTATTTTGTATCCTTCCCTTCCCCATCCACTTTCATAGGATAACTGGGGTGGAAAATTCTTCAAACTGAGAATTCTGCAGCTAAATCTTGAATACAGGGTGACAAATAATACCCATTTAGTGGTGACCAAGATGAGTTTACAAGTAGGTGTACCCAAACCCAAATCCCCAAACGTGAAGGTTTAGTGGTTGAGTGCAGAAAGAAGAGAGTGGGGAAAATTAAACACTTGACTAGTTTCACCTAATAACCAACTCTACTGACAACTTACCTCTTTTGTAGTTATATATGTCTCATTCCAAATATGGCACCTTATAGCAATCCATGTAAGGCAAGGACATAGACTCCTTTTAATCATCTCCATTAACTGTAAAAAACATGAACATGGAATCTAGCCATCTAACCACATTTTTCTTTCTTGTTTGGAATGCTTGTGTATAAAATGGTAGTCTAGTATTGGGCACTATTGAGCAGTTGGTGTGCTCTACTTATACGGTCAGGCCAAAGTCTGTCACCCCTCAAATGAGACTCCATTCAGAAGATGGAAGCGTATTGCTCCAGATTCTGGCTGGTCATGGGGATGCAATAGGGAGGGTTGCATAGAGTCAACCCACTACATAAATTTTCAAGATTGCCAGGCCTCTATAATTTTGTGGCCAAAATAAGGTCCTCATTGGCCTTATTGGACTATCACCTTGCCAACTATTGTAGTAAATCATAGTATTGCTGTTTAAACTTGTCCTGCAACTTTTCAAATTCCTTGGTGGTGAAAACCATCCCACCTTCTAACCTCCCTGTGGAGGAAGTCATCCTCTGGTGAATGAGAAGAGGATAAAGCAAAGGTCTCTTACCAGTAGGCCATGTCCCTAGATCTTATTCTTACAGTTCTGATCTCATTCTCAGAGGGTTCAACACATTTTCCACTGAGACCTTTGGGTTATAGACCTTCCTTGTAGACCATACCTGGTTGGTCCACACTCCTATCAGTATGGTTCCTTTTATTTGTATAGTTTCTAAGTCTCTGAATCATTCCTTTGCCTTCATGGCATATTCCTTAAAGACCAAGGCATATTCACGTCCACTTCTAGTTACTGAATGTATGCAGAAAGCTTTTATTCATTTGACTTATGCTGGTGATCTAGTTTTTTGGGGATGTGGCTGGGGGAAGGGGAGCTGTCAGCACATTCAGGAAATGCTAACTTTGGTGGTATCTTTATTTTCCCTGTCAACCTCCTTAAACACTGACTCAGCTAGTCCTGCCAGGTTAGTTGGGCTCTTTTCCTGTACATTAAGAAGACTCCTTGTATGTAGCCAGAAGCTAAGTGGCTACTTGGTTTCAGGATCCTCTGTCAGGTTATCCAATCTGTTTAGGCTCCCCTCTTTTTGAATCCACTTTCTGCACTTCAACATTGGGTCAGCCATGAGGTAATCTCCAACTAAGCTTGCTGGCTACACAAAATGTTCTGGGCAAGGACTGTTTCAGGACAATCTGGTTGTCCCTGCTTAGGATTGGAGCCAAAATGAGGCATTTGTAGACCACGTAACTTAACAAACGGAAATTTACTCAAATACAACATAGAAAGTATGTTCAGCAGCACACTACCTCGATTCAGCAGGATGCGTCTCCTCTTGCCTCCAAATCTGGGATGATGTACCTAGTCAGAAGTGTGTGCTGGCTAAAGAATTTCTTGAGAATTGTTTTTCTAAGTTTTAAAACAAAAAAATTATCTTATTCAACAGAGACCTTCCATTCTTCTTTGTGTCAATAACTGTAGGAAAAGTTTATAACAAAATACAAAAAATACCCCTTTTCCTACAGCTATTGATACAATCGTGTAATTTTCATTCTTTTGGTTATTAATATCACCTATTATGCTTATAGTTTTCCTGAT
Source organism: Phascolarctos cinereus (assembly GCF_003287225.1). Lineage (NCBI taxonomy): Eukaryota > Metazoa > Chordata > Mammalia > Diprotodontia > Phascolarctidae > Phascolarctos > Phascolarctos cinereus. The sequence goes on from NW_027556402.1 coordinate 23,406,776, forward strand.
ATTGAATCTATCTTACATTCTTGGTATAATCTAACTTTGTCGTGACGTACAATCCTTTTAGCACATTGTGGTAACCTCTTTGCTAAGGTTTTAAGTTAATATTTTTGCAGTAACACTCATTAGAGATACTGGTCTATAGTTTTCTTTCTGTGGATTATTTCTTCCTGATTTTGTCATCAGGACAATATTTCACAGGAGTTTTTGACCTGCTCATGTAACCTAAGGATCAATGAACCTTGTCTTCTACCCATAAACTGTGACCTTCTGGGCCTTTCCATCCACCGTATAGATAAGTTTACTTTTGCTTACTTTTATATGTTGTCTTTTTCAAATAGAAGATGGGCTATCCTTGAGAGCAGGGGTTATCTTCTATTGATATCCCAACCACAGCATAGTACTTGGCATATAGTAAGTGCTTAATAGATGTATTTTTATTCATTGTTTATAATATAAACTAAATGTATTATTGAGGTACAAAAGAAAGTTCTAAGTAAGGTCCTGGGGTGGGCTTTGTTGCCAGCAGGAATGACTAAGTTTTTTTTAGGTGGTGGCATTTGAATTGGGCTTTATAGCAATTCAATTGGTGAAGGAACAACATTCCAAAATTGGAGTCGTTCTTGGTGTGGAGCTTAGAGGACTCCACTGACCACTGCCTTCACCATCAGGCAGGGCCAGTCAGAGGCTATTGGACGTCTTCTTCTTCTCCACATGACCCACCAATACAAGACCAGAGATTTTAAGTCCCTTACCTCTACCACAGTGGAGATCACCTACTCATTATTAGGGTCTGCCCTAGAACAAAATTATTCTAGCTGAGGAGCAGAGGGCAAATCATTTTTGTAACTCTTTAAATGTTTGATAAAATTCACTTTTAAATCCATTTAGCCCAGATTTTGTTTGGTTTTTTCCTTTTATGACTTGCTCAATTTCCCCCCTTGAAGTAGGATTGTTTATGATCTTGTGCTGATAATTGTAATGTTTTGAGTATTTTCTGTTTTGGTAGATATTCATTCACTTCCTCAGGATTCTCAGATTTAGTGGCGTATAATTGTGTATAGTCATTCCTGAGGATACTTTGTATTTCCTCCTTGTGACTTCACCGTGGTGTTTTTGGTTTTGTTTCTTTAATTTTGGCATTTTGATTTTCTTCTTTTTCTTGATCAGGTTCACTCAAGGTTTGACATTTTTTGTTAGTTTTAAAAATAGCTCCTGGTTTTGTTATTAGTTGGATAATCTTTATTTCTTTATCTACTTTTCAAAATTCCTTCTGTCATTGCTTTTTAGTCTTTTAAATTGTGTACTCAATCTCCTTCTGTGGGACTGCTTTGGGTCCTTCCATAGTATCCTTTCTCTGCTCACAGGACCCAATTCTGATTCCTCTCTCTGAAATTTGTCCTCCCAAAACTTAAGTATCCTAAAGTCAGAAGAAGCCATTCGAAGCCCTCTTGATTCATGACCTTTGCTGGCCCTTCTCCATTCCACTCTAATCTGCATGTGAGACCATTGCCAGTTGTCCTGACCTATGTCTTGCCAGTGGACTACAATGCTCTGGAGAGGAGAGTGAGGCTGATGACTTTGCACAGCTCTGCCTCACTTAAATCCAATTCACTTGTAAGTCAAGACATGGCCCTCTTGATGTCACTGGTCCTCTTTGAACAGCAGCAATCTCTCCTGGCAAAGGGTAGTTCCTTTCTACTGCTGTTTTTTGTGTCATGGACCCCTTTAACACTGGTGAAACTCAACTTGGAGTCAGGATGACCTGAGTTCTAATCCTGCCTCAGACATTTTAGTTGTGGGACCCTGGGTAAATCACAAAACCACTCTATGCCTTTCCTCATCTGTAAAATGGGAATAATGATAGTATCTACCTCCTAGGATTGTTATGGGGATCAAGTGAAATAATATGTAAAGTGCTTTGCAAATTTTAAAGGGCTGTATAATAAATGTTAGCCATTATTAGCCATGAACAATGTTTTCAAAATCATAAAATAAAATACCTAATGTTTCAAAAGAAAACAATTATGTTGAAATCCAGTTATCAAGATAAAAAAAAAATCACAGAATCTCTGAGATCAATCCACAAATCTTTTGGGGAGTCCATGAATATCATATTAAGGATTCCCATACTGTTATCCCACCATTTTAATATTTGTTTGCTAATGAGGACATCGGATTTCCACCCAATATTATTTCACTTCTTCTTCCTACTCTCCTGATTTTTCTATTCTTTTGTTCCTTCTACCTTTGGCTCATTGATTCTCTCTTTCCTTTCTCAACGTCTCTTAAGCATTAAGCAAGTCTGACATTATACGCCATAATCTTCCACCTCTGCAAAAAAGGGATAGAAGTGCCTCCTGACACCTTTTCTTTGGGGCCATGCTTGATCTCTATAATTCCACACTGTTTCATTTTAATTGAGAACATTTTTAAGATGTAGGGGGAAGGGAGATTGTTGTTTTTACAATTTGAATTATCGTAGTCATCGTGTTTATTATTTTCCTGATTCTGCTTACTTTAATTTTCTCTTGAACGTAATGTTGTCTCACATTTTTTTCGCTTGTTCTAGGAGAAGGTTATTCCTGCCCAGACTTGAAAAGAGATTCCTGCCAGTCTGTCTCTTCTCCATGTGTCATCTCTTGTCTGAGTTAGCAGAATTCAGACCCCTGAACGTCTGAGCTTTTATTAGCACAGTGAGCTTTCATTCTGCACTTGCAGCCCTTGGGAGGACACCTCGAAGCAGTATTTATGGGCTGGAGCCGGGATCTGAACTTTAGCACTGGGTGCCGAGGATGAGTGATTTAGATGATTCTTGTTCATTTCACTTTAAAGGGACCTTGGAGCTCCGTGGATATAGCTTAATGCTAGATTCTGAAGACTTTTTTTTTTTTGATGCAAAGAAGTCATACTTATGATGGCAAATTATAACCTTCCTCTTTGGAACCTTTTTTCTATCTCAGTTTCATTCTGAAAAGACTATTTCTAGGGCTGATGGGATAGCTTTCTCCCTATGTCCTATTATAATTACCAGTGTGGGTAAAGGTTTTTTTTTTTTTTAATGCTAAGAGGTCTAGGACCTCCCCACAACTTGTAGATAAGAAGGGCAGCTCTAAGGTGAAATTTTCAAAATGAAAATTGAATTCTGTTTCTGACATAACTAGACCTACATGTCTCATTGCTATTCCATTAAGGATAATAATAATACCCATCTCCCAGAGTTGTGAGGATAAAATGAGATAATATTTGTAAAGCTCTGAGCACAGTGCCTGGTATATGGAAGGTGCTCAGTAAGTGCTTCTTGCTTTTCTCTCCTTTTCTTTTCTTCCTACCTTCCTCTCTTCCCTTCCTCTCTTTCTCTCTCTCTCTCTCTCTCTCTCTCTCTCTCTTTCTTCCTTATAAACACATTCAGTTTTTGTTTGCTTAGTAATGGTTCAAGGTTGGCTGAGGGAGCAAGTTTTGATTGAGGTCTGCAATTCTAGTATGTTTGTTATTCAGATAACTCCTTTTCCTCTGTGTGCTTTAAAAAAAACCTGTGAATATTGCAGGTAACTTAGGTGTAGTAAGAAGGAGACCTATAAGTAGGAAAAGAAGCAGCATGGTGAAGGGATAGAGAACCAGCCTTGGAGTCAAAAAGACCTGAGTTCAAGTCCTATGTCTAATACATATTGGCCTTATGGCTCTGGGCAAGCCATCTAACATCTTGGTGCTCTAGGTAACTCCTCAAGACTCCAGGTTGCCCAGAAAGTACCAACCTGCATTGGCAGAGGTAGTTTCCTCACCCAGGAGTTTCCTATAACTATGGAAGCACAAGTCCAGACCCTCTTCCTATAGGCAGGAACAAGCTGAAAGAACAGCAGTACTTTTTTGCCTGTAGCTTGCTTTATCATTTGAAGACTTTTAAAGACTCTAAACAATGTCTCCTCTGTGGTCTTGTAGCCTAGTGCATGTGTTTGGCAAAGGATTGGAGTGGGGAGGAAGGGAATAAGCATTTATTAGCACTTACTATGTGCTATGCGCTGTATTAAACACATCACATTTGATCTTCACAACAACCCTGAGAGGTGGGTGCTATTAAATGATTCCCATTTTGTAGCTGAGGAAACTGAGGCAGACAGGGATTAATGAGTTGCCCAAGAACCCACAGCTTGTAAGTATCTGAGACCAGATATGAACTCAGGTCTTCCTGACTCTAGGACTAGTGCTCCGTGTACAGTAACTCTGAGCATCCTCCATGTTTCAGTCTTATTAAAGGAGTGGGGGATTTGAGTGAGATAGAACCATCTCAAAATAGTAAATAGGATAAAGAAAAGAATACAAGCAACAATGAAGTGAAAAGAAAGGACAATTGCTCACAAAGGAATCTACAGGGAAAAAACATCTTAACAGAAAGCCATATTAACGATTCACTATTCCTCTCTGCAACTAACTTTACTTGCTTTTACTTTACTTACTTTTTCCTCTTGAGGCCCAATCCTTTGCCTGACCTTCATGTACCTTTGGCAACTTTTGTGTTTGCCCTTTGGTATTGACTCAGCTAGATTACTCATCTTTCAGTGGGTACATGTTTGTGCATTTGCTGAACTCTGGTACTCTAAATAGTAGAGAGTAGGTGATGTTAGATCGTTGAATAAAAAAGCGTTCATTAAGCACTCAGTACATGCAAAACACTAGGCTAAGCAAGGTAGATACAAAGAGAAAAAGCAAGACAGTCACTGTTCCCAAGGAAGTACCATTCTAATGGGGGAGACAGCACATATATTAAGTTTTAACCATGTCAGATGGAAAGATTCAATGTTCCTTAAGATACAGCAACAAAGCAGATGGTATTACATTGCATTTGATGTCATTTCCACTGAGAAAGCCATTTATCTGATTCTGAACCATCTGATAGTGCCAAGGAATTTTGGTGCCAAGAACCTTCTTTTCTGACTCTTCAATTGTGGCTTTGGAGGAAGCTGGGGCTGTAGCACTGGCAGAAGCAGTTGTCAGGTTGCATCTCCGCAGGCATTTGCCTGGATGATGGTTGCAGGAGCTAGACTGGAAGCAGGACCAATAGCCTGGGGGCACTGCTATTCCCAAGGCTCTTGGGTTTATAGTTTTGGATTATTTCCATCCAACTTCCCAAAGGCAGTCGGATAGGCAGGAAACAGGGCCAGTGGACTGTCTGGGTGGGTGGGGGTATTATTATTCCTATTAGACAGCATTCTGTCTAATCTCATTGGGATCTGAGAGAAGGTAGTGGTCCAGGTAGTCCAGGTTTGACTCACTAGGGACTTGCCTCTTATTTCTCCCTCATTATGCTTTGTTGCTTCAGCAAGGGATGGACAAAAGATTTTTTACTGTTAATCCTGTTCTAATACTATCTGGAACAGAAGAAAAGGGAAATTTATTAAGAAGGTAGGATACAACTTTGTCCCTTTCAGTGCGCCAAAATGACTTGAAAGCTTTAAAATAAACTAAAGGGGAGAACACAACTAAAAGAGGGAAAGAAAATTCACACAAAGAAGCCCAGATTAGAAAAACAGCAAAGGGACTGAGGAAATGAGCAAGCAAAGAAAAAATTCTTATGCAATGAAGAAATACTGTTGAGTAAGAGAATTCTAGGGAAAAATTCAGGTGAGAATAACTCCATAACAAAGTAGAACCATATGAAATGGAATGATCACAAGAATCCTGAAAGTGCTTGGAATATTTAATAAAACAACCAAGGTTTTACAAGCCAATGAAAAACTCAAAAGGAGAATTGACATATTCAAATTGAATCTAGAAAACCTTAGCAAATCAGTGGGTAACCTGAAAAGATAATAGAGGAAAGAGAACTAAAAAAAGTATGATACAATAAGAAATATTAGCAAAGAGTCAAAAGACATGGGAACTGAAATCATGTGAAGTATCTACTATTAAAAACAAGTGACCTGGACAATAGGAATCAGATTGAAACTCAAAGAGTCTTTGGCTTCCCATAAGAACATGGTAAGACAAAAAAATGTGAATGACATTTCAGGATATCATAAAGGAAAATCACCCAGAAGTTTTAGAATCAGATGGAAAAGTATAGTTAAATTGTATCTGTAGATCACTACAAAGAGGATCCCAGGTCTAAATTAACCTGAGTGTTATTGTCAAGCTCCAAGATTCCTAAATCAAAGAGAAAATTTTGCAAGTGACCAGGAAGAAACATATCATATTCCAAGGAATTCTAACCTGAATAATGCAAGAATATATGTCAACACTGGAAAAGGAAATTTTAAAATATAACAAAGAGCAAATGAAAATGGCTTTACTCAAGAGTACTTTATTTTACAAAACTAAACATAATACTATGGGGTATGTGGACTTTTAATAGAATGAATGTTTTTCTAGCATTCATATTGAGAAAACTAGAGATGGGTGGAGTCATTGGACTAAAATGGAGTAGGCAAAAGAAACTTAAAAAATGTAACATTTAAACAGCTATAAAGGGACAAGTGATGATCTAGTGCTTATATCCTAAAAGAGGGAAGAAGAACCTTCTAGTTCTGACCCAGAGACGAGATTATTTTGGGAACAAAGAGATTGTCTCTCTGTTACAGTATTCAAAAATAAACAAACAAAAATAACCCTGGGAAAGGGAGAGCTAGAAGAAGGAAGATTTTAATATTTCTTTTAATCAGAGCATAGTAGGTAAAAGTTGTTTAACTATAGAGGGGTAAGTAGCTAGGAAACATGGAGATGACATGAATTTGACTCCTATCTGGAATGGGCAAGTTAAAGTTTGTAGGGTTTTTTTTTTTGTTTTGCATTGTTTGATAGCTTCATTGTAATTCCTGCATTTTTTGAATCACCTGGTGAATAGTAGAACCATGTATATAGTAAATAATGGGTTTTATTTTCTTATCCATTATTCTCTTCTAAGTATATTGTCCCTTTCATTAGTTTCGCTTATTAATTTCCTGTCATATATCTGTAGATTATGCTTCCCCACCCCGCTTATGTTCAGTTGCCATATAGAAAGTTTCTTGAATTTGCCTAAATTGCTTCACTCTCCCCACTTTTTCCTTCCAGCTCTTCCCTTCTCCTCCCTCCCTCCCTCTTTCCCTTAATCCTCCCTTTTGCCCTCCCCTATATCTGTTTTACTTTTGAACCCTTTCTTCCTCCCACTCTTCCCTTATTATGATCACTTTCCCTTCTTCCCATTCCTTTCTTCCTTCCATTATCATTTTTTTGTTTTGCATATCCTCTCTTGTATTGCGGATCCACATTGTTTTGGTTTAGTAATGGTTAAATTTGGCTTTGGCAATGCTAGTTTAGTTTGTTACTTGAGCTCTTTTGCTTTTTGGAATATCATATTCCATTCCTTCCTCGGATTTTTTGCTACTTAAAAGTAATTCTGGGCTATTTAAATTACTGTTTCTTTTTATTTGAAGACCATTTTCCTGAATATAGGCAAAATTGATTATCTCTTTTTGAAATTGTGAAATTTGATCCCTAAGAAAGAAATTAAAGCTACAGTTAGCAGAGGCAAGAAATGTCATTTTTATCACTGAGTTATTGATAATTAGGAACTTGGGATGTACTTGAAAAATGATAAAGCCGTATATTTACAAATTTAATACCATCTTTATTGTTGTAATTTCTTTTTTTTCCCCTGTTCTGTGCTGGCATCTGGGAGTATGACAAAACTGTGCTGTTAATCCTCAGGTACAGGTTGATAACCTAGTTGGTAGACCTTTGAAAGGAGGATCTCAGTATATGCAGATTTTCACCTTCACTTCTTTCTACAAAATAACTAACAGAGAACTTTTTTCTTTCCTTATGGGTTTGGAATTTGTGTAATTGAACATTGTGAGAGAATAAGTTCATATTAATGAGATCTAATTCAATAAGCTTAGAACAAATGGTAAGGCACAGCTCTGACATGCTCTTGAAAGAATTCTATACAAATCACAACAGTGAAAGAATGGTCCAAGGTTGTCATGACATGTGTAAGAACAAGTTAACAGATTTGGATTTTAATATTGACTCAATTACTCGTGGACTAAGTCACATTCCTCTTTTAGTCTGTTTCCTTCTTTTAAAAATAGGAATAAACAAGTTTATCCTTGTTTTGTAGAATTTTGATGAGACTATATTACAAAATAAAATTTAAAACACAAAACCAAGCAATTAACAAGCATTTATTAAGCATTTATTATACGCCAGAGATTGTACTAGGTAATGGGGATAAAATCACATATAATCTTTTTGCCCCCCCTTAAAAGGTTGTGAGCTATGTTAAATGGATTCATGGTACAATAGAAAGAATATTAACTCTAGAATGGGAGGAACTAGGTTAAATTTTCACCTCTGGTTTTTATTATCTGTGTGACTTTGGGCAAGTAATTTTGCTTCTCTGGAACTCATTTTCCACATCTGTAAAATAAGGGTCTTTGGAGATGTTTTTTGACATCTATGATTCTATATGAATTATATCATTTTGCCTTGTATTAAGGCAATGTTTATTTTGAAAATAGGGCTTCACACTCTAGGTGAGTAAGCCTGCCAATACTGAGGATATGTTATTAGGGACTTTTAAATCTGATCTCTACAATTTTTTTTTTGGTAGCCACTCAAAGGAGAAACTAAAAAGCTCAAATTTAAGGGATTTTTCTTTTTTTTTCTTAACAATTCAAATTAGTTGCTTAGATTATATATATTCTACTCTCTAGCCAAACCTTTGTCTTACTGCAAGAGAAGAATGGCATGATAAATTAAGAATAAACCTCCCCTTCCTAATATAACACAGCATATAACTGGTAACCTCATGTGCACAGAGGGGGAGAATGGGCTCAAATCCAATAGAAAGTTTTCCATGAGATAAGTTTTTTTGCATAGTTAAATAGATGCAAGATAGAGAAAATGAGTGATGAAATTGCAAAAATTTTTACAAGTTCACTTTTCAAAGTTCAACAGAACCTTAAATGTAATTTAAACTTTTTTTTACACATGTAATTTGTACATGTATTTCAGTTGGTAGAATATTAGTCATAACATCTAACGATGTGGAGATTGTTGCCTTATAAAACTCACAGCTGGGTAGTTACATGGCTCAAGGCAAAAGCCTATTTTAAAACCCATTGCTTTAGGATGAGAATGTTTATTAAAACATTATATCTATTAAAAATATATGATGCATCATTGGTCATTCTCTGTGTTACAGTGCCAACTACCATTTTTCCAGGGACTCTTTTGCATTGATACCTGAAAACTTGGCAAGGTCTACAGCCTCATAATTTACCAGTCCATCAAAAAATAAATAAATCCCAACAACCAGAAAGTAAATCACAAAGGCTGCCTACATAGCAGCCCATAAACTCCTGTTTACACAGACACAGTGGGGTTAGCTAGGACTGTCACTCAAATGATTCTGAGCTTGCAGGGAGGTGAACATTCAAAAAGGGAACTAATGGATTGATCTCCTTGTAGCAGAAGTTAAATGAATTAATAATAAGGATGCTGTGGGATAGGTTTATTTTGTAAAATGTAATGAAGGAGAAAGGGAAGAGTCAACGAAGAAGTGTGACAGGTGCTTAATAAATAAGCAGAACAATATGTACTAGTATTTTTTTTAAAGATCTAATTGGACATAAATATACCTTTACTAACTTAATTTGGTTTTTGAAAAAAGGGATGCCAAATTATCTTTAACAATAAAATCTTTTAAATTATTCAATCCAAAAAGTCCGAAAGGGAGATATTTGACTGCAGCTTTGATGTTATAAATAATAATACCTTGAAAAAACATAGAACTTCTAAAGCATCCTTTTTACCTTGTTAAGGGGACAATAGTTAACTCTTTTATTGAGGAATATGTTATCAAGTCAGTGGATGATCAATTAAGTGACTGGAAATGGCAACACTAGGATAAGTTGAAGGAACTGGAGATGTTTACCTTAGAGTAGGGAAGATGAGGGAGGGGCATGATAATTAAATATTTAAATGTCTATCATGCGGGTGAAAGGATTACACTTACACTGATTTGTGTCTTGTGATAAAACTAAGAAAAATGGGTGGAAGATTCAGAAAAGCAGATTTTAGCTCAATGTAAGGAAACAATTCCCAACAGTCTGAACTGTCAAAATCTGAATTGAGACCTATCTCAGGAGGTAATGGGGTCCCCATCACTGTACATCCTCAAGAGGAGGTTTGATGTCTACTTGTTAGAGATGTTGTAGAGGGCATTGTTAGGTTGAACTAGATGAACTTTGAGGTCCCTTCTAGCTCTGAGATCCTTGTTTAACATTAGGCTTTCATATCTATTTTCCTTTTCTCCTCACCCTTTAAATGATTTGTCTAAGTCTGAAAGATGCATATTTAAGGTCCCTTCCATCTCTGAGATCCTGTAATTCTCTGAACTATCCCTGTACTATGTACTAACTGAGGTACAGAATGACAAAATGGCTTTCTCCTAACTCATAATATGTCTGAAGCACAAAAAGCTGTGATTCATATTTCCATTTGATTCATATTTCCTTGAATTACAGTTGGAATCTCTGCTTGATATCAGGCTTTTAGATCTGCTGGAAAGATGAATTCAGACAATCCCTTAAAAACAAGGTTAAAAATCATAGCCCTGGGGCAGCTAGGTGGTGCAGTGGATAGAGCACCAGCCCTGGAGTCAGAAGGACCTGAGTTCAAATCCGGCCTCAGACGCTTGACACTTCCCTCCCGCCCCCAAAAAATAAAAAAAAAAACCCTTCAAAATTATTCTCCTTTTTATTTACCTGGCATGGGAAAAGGGAGCATTCAAAGTTAAACAAGGTCAGAAACATATTTTTTAATGATCTAAACAACAGACCTCTTAAAGGTGAAAGTCTGTGACAATAAGCAAATTGAAACTGGAGGCCTTATTCCAAAAACTGGAAAGCAGCCTGACAGAAATTAGGTTTAGACCAGCATCTCACATAAACTACAATAAATTCAAATAAATACATGACCCAAATATAAAAGATCATATTATAATCAAATTTTAAAATGTGAGAATAAGCATCATCCCCTCGATAGGCAAATACATGAACAAAGGTAAATGAACAGTGATTTTTAAGTGAAAAATTCCAGATTATCAACAACCATTAGTATGTAGACAGAGGAAAACTCTACTCTTAAAACTAAAAAATTAAATAGAGAATTTGGTTGAATTTCTTTATTCCTTAAAATGTTCTTTTATTTTTATGTTTACTATTTACATCATATTCATTTCCAAATATATCCCTTACCTTTCCCCTATCCAGCAAGCCTTCCCTTGTAATAAAGAAAGAAAAAAAGCAGTTCAAAATTGGCCAGCATGACCACTGGCTCCTACTTCTTTAATGAAGGGGAAAAGGAACTGTTTCTTAATTCCTCTGTGGGGACAAACCTGGTTATTATAATGAGACAACATTTGGTTTCCTTTTGACATTCCTTTTGGTCTACATTGCTTTAGTCAGAGTGTATATTGTTTAGCTCACGTGGAATATCTTCATACTTTTTTGCAGTGGAGAAAGGTTCCATTACATTAACATACCACAATTTAACTGATTTACAAATTGGAGGACTACTTTTTTAATACAGCTTTTTGCTACCACAGAAAGTGCTGCTATATTTTGTTTTATACAAGACTCTTCTTTCTGTCTTTGACCTCCTTTGGGTATCTAGCATTGAAGTCTCTGGATAAAAGGATATCACCATTTTAGTCACTTTATCATCAAAACAAACTTTTTTTTACCACCTTGAAAATTTTTCCATTGTTTATTAAAAATAAATTTATTATTTATTTTTATCATTTAAAATTTTTTTGAGTTCTGAATTCTATGTCTCCTGCCTGCCTCTCCCCCAACCCACTGAGAAGGCAAGAAATGTGTTATCAGTTATACATGTGAAATAATGCAAAACATATTTCCATATTAGTCATATTGTAAAAAAAAACCCAAGAAAAATGAAATGAAAAAATTATGTTTCAATCTGCACTCAGACTCTATAAGTTCTCTTTCTTGAGGTAGATAGGAGTTTTCATCATAAGTACTTCAGGATTATCTTGGATCATTGCATTGACCAGAATAGCCAAGTCACTCACCATTGATTATCATACAAAATTACTGTTACTGTGTACAATATTCTCTTGGTTCTGCTTACTTCAGTCTGCATCAGTTCATGTAAGTTTTCCCAGGTTTTTCTAAAACCATCCTGCTTGTCATACAGTAGTATTCCACCACAAATATATACCACAAGTTGTTGGGCTATTGTGCTTCAGAAAGGGACCTTACTTTTTAACTCTAGAAGTCACTTTTTGTTTTGCATTTTTCTCCATAGTGAATAGGCTTTTTTTTTAAACTGGGGTTGTTCTAGTGATTACTATAGGAAAGCTTTGTTTATTTTCAATATTTTTCTTTCATATTTCTCTCTCTCTTTTGTGGTGTAAAGAATTTATGCAGACTAGTGTGGCTTTATACCTTCTAAGTTGCTGCATTAAAATATTGTTATGTGATTTCTCTATTGTTGAATTTTATTAATCTATTTATAAAGCGAATTTGAATGCTTGCCTGTGTGAATAATAATTTGCTATATGTTGATACATGAAAAAGTCATTAGTACTGTTTTCATGGTTTAAGTAAATGCCTGTTATTTGGGAAGTTAAGCATGATGTGCTAATTCCATAGAGTTTTCTTTGCTGAAACAGTGCACATTTATTGTTCACATGCATATTTGCATATTGGTGTTGGCAGTCCTCATCCTTTAAGGATAAGGACATTTTGAGGATATTATGCTGAAATGCATAGGACCTGGAAGGGTATACAGTCATGGTCACTGATGTTATGGCAAATGAGATAATTCAGGAAGTTGTTCTGCTTTGTAATTTTGACCACAGAGATACGCTTGAGAGATTGACAGTAAGGAATTATTAGAATGTACGAGCCCTACTAATCAAAGAAAGCTTTCCTTCTGAGAGACAGCAAGCCAGTCAGAATCAGTTCTAGAGAGTATATGTGTCTAGAGAGTAAGATGAGATCTCACTCACTGTGGGAGATACATACTAAAGATCCAAAGTTGCCATTTCCTCTGGAGAAGTACTCTCTCCCTGGAGAACCAAATGAAGAGGCTTGGATAGGGTGGGCCTCAGGGGTATCCTGAAGTCAGTTTATACTGGCTTTCAAAAGCTGACCGTTAAATTTTCAGCGCACCTTGGAATTGGCAAATGTTGGCACAAACCAGGGCTCAATTTATTGCTTTCTTGATTGGCTAGACTTAAAAAAGTGATGGAGAAAATTTTAATAATGGAGATTAAATTTTAAAATGTGTCTGAGCTGATCCTTAAACATTTACCAGAACATCCCTGTCGCAGAGGCAATAAAATGGTGGAATGCAACTGAATTAGAAAAGGCAAGGAGATTGACAAAGGAGTGGCTTCTGCCTTAGGAAGGTAGAGGGCCTAAAGTTATCTGGTAGACCTGTTTGAAAGCATTAGAATGGGGTGGGACAAGATATTATAAGAGGCACACACTACTTTCTCTGATACTATGATGCAGCATAGAGGAAAAAGTCTGCTGACTTCATACTTCAGTAGTGCTTGCCAGGGATTATAGCAGAGGGGCACAGTGGAATCTGAAAGAGCAGATTCACTTGGTCTGCAGAGATATGATGCAGAATCCTAATCTGCCCGAGATTGACTCTGCTTTGCAGAGGCTGAGCCGCTGCCAAGTCATCCCAGGTGAGAGAGTTAATTATGAGCACAGAATAGCAAGTGTAGGCATGACTTTTTTCTGTTTTGTTGGTTTCAAAAGGGACAGGAAAAAGGAATACAATAAGGGAGGGGTGAAGAAGAAGGGGGAGTAATTAAAAATTTCTCAAAATTGAATTGCAGGAGGTAAAGAGAATGAGTATGTGATATACTTCATTCCTATTTGAACTTGTTAGTTAGGAGAATGAACTCCAAAATCTGAAAGTTTTAGACAGAAATTTAGTTGATCATTTGGCAGAGGAGAGAAGCTGGAAGAGGTTTGCAGAGGTCTAAGGACATTTGCCCGATTGACTTCTCCTAGGCAGTAGATAGTTTCCTGAGAAGGTCAATTTGAAATGTATATCAACAGGTAAGTCAATCTAGTTTGGGGAACCCTAAACACAAGCTTTGGGTGGGCACAAAACAAGCACCGGATGGAATCTTAGCTTGGCTTCCTTATAGTTTCTCTGAGGTCTGTCTGACCTCTATGATAAGCTTTTGGGTTAGACAATTTCTAGCTACATAGAGCTAGGTTCAAATAATATGAATAAAGGATAAATAATAAAGTGTTTTTCCCCAATTCTCCTCTTTTGGGCTGGAAGTCCAACATTCTCATACCAACAAAAGTATAATTATAGATGCAGAAAACTGGATTATGTTTTCAAAGTTCATTAAAATAACCTGACTCAGTGATGTCCTCAATATCTATCTCATCAAGAACTTGATGGAATTCCTTTAGGGAGGGGTAGTGGCCAGATTACTGACAAACTTCTCCCAATGTCTCATAGTCAGAGGAATGAATTTTTAAAAGTCTCAGGGACTCTAAATCAGAAGACTTACAACAGAAAACAAAGTGTACCATGAGTATCACAAAAATCATAATCCCATGTTTCCTTCAAGGTCATAAAATTTGAACAAATTTGAACAAATCTCCCCCTAAGGAGATAAACCTAATTAAATAGACTCTGTAGGTAAACTAAATCAGGTTACAGAGTTTACTACATTTAGATGGTTCAAAATAGACTGATTGAGATTAAGATTTATATATCACCAAGGTAACCAAGAAAACTAGACATCAGGGAAATTCTACCTTACACAGTTAACCAGGGAAGCTGACAAATTACTAAATCACTTTAGGAAGCTCAGACTTCCCTTTGGCTTTTACCTGAGAAATGTCAAACAGTTAATATTATTATTCCATAAATCAAGTTTTGGTCAGGTGAGGTTAATATAAACAGAAGACAGACTTTCAGTTAATCAAAAGTTGCAAGAGGAATGGCCTGATCTTTGAACAATAGATAAAAGGAATTTGGGCATACCCCTCTTGAAGGCAAACATAAACACCATGAAACATTAAAGCATTAATTTAGAGTTTATTCTTGAACTAACAAATCAGTCAAAAGATGATTTGAAAACACACACATACACAAACACATGTTAAACTCAACAGATGAACAGGAGAGGATAGGGAGAGAAGAGAGAAAGGTTTAAGGGGGAAGGGGTAGATGGGGTGGAGATAGTCTCAAGCAAAAGAAACTTCAACTTTGGTTGGAGAGAAAAAATTATAAGAGGATATGATGGAGAGACATATTCAATTAACAATCATAACCATGAACATGAATGGGATGAACTCACCCATAAAACTGGAGGGTAGAAGAATGAATTAAAAAGCAGAATCCCAAAATGTGTTAATTGAAAGAAACACACTTGAAACATAAAAGATTCATGCAGTTAAAATGGGTTTAGAGCAAAATTTATTATGTTTCAGGCTAATTCAAAAACAGCAGGGATGGCAGTCATGATGTCATACAAAACAACAGAAAAAATAATCATGTCTAAAAGATAAAGTTAGGGAAGCTACTATATATTTAAAGATACCGTTAATAATGGAGCAATTTCAATATTTAATATATTTATACTAAATGGCATAGCATTTTCATACTTAAAGGAAAACTAATTGAATTAAAGAGAGAAAAGATAGCAAAAATATAATAGCTGGACTCCTCAATGTGTCTCCTTTTAGAACTAGACAAATCTAACAACATAATAAAACAAGAAAGAAATTAAGTACCTGAGTAGAGTTTTACTAAAGCTGAATATGATAGATCTCTGGTGATTAATAATTGGGGAATTTAAAAGGGATATAATAAAAGTTCCCCTTTAAAAATTGACCATGCAATAAAAACTATAATCAATAAAGATAATTTGAAGAAAGATCTCACTTAAATGGAGACTAAATAAATTAATCCTGAAGATCTGATAGGTCAAAGGACAAATGTTAAAAAAAAAAGATGATTTTATCAAAGAAAATGACAAAAATGAGACAATAGGCCAAAATATTTGGGATGAAGCCAAAGCAGTCCTTAGGGGAACTTTTACATCTCCTAACACTTTCATCATCAAAAGACAACGGGTCAATGAATTTGAGATGCGACTAAAAGATCTAAAAAGACAATTAATAAAAAACTCTAAATAAAAACAAATATATGTGTATATATATATATATGATATATATATTTATATTTATTCTGAAAGCCAAACAAGAGGTAAACAACATTAAAAGAAGAAAAAAACCTTCAACCATGATTGACTTGATAAATAAAAGTAGGAGCTGTTTTGTTTGGAAAAAAAGAGAGACCTAATAAAATAGATAAACCAAGAGCTAAACTGATAAAAAGAGAGGAAAACCAAACTGTCAATAATAAAAATAAAAAATAATAATTAGTAAATGAATAGGACATGAAGAGAATTATTAGAAACTATTTTTGTACAATTATGTGCCCCAAACTGATGACATAAGTAAAATGGATATTTAAAAAAAATTACCTAGTTTAACAGAAAAAGGAATAGAGAATTTAAATAATCACATTTAGAAAAAGAAATTGCACAAACCACAATGGAGCTCCCAAAGGAGAAAAAAAATCACTAACCAGATGAATTTAAAAGTAAATTCTATCAAACATAAAATAATTAATTCTAATATAGATGCATGTGTGGGGAGGCCACCCACATTCTAAAACCTCCCACTTCTCCCACAGGCTCTGTGGACATTCCCTGGGGTGGCTTCTCCCTGTAACCTGCTCTCACTTTGGAAAGTCTAGGTTCCCAGAGAAGGAACACCACCACATAGTTACACTCAGCCTCTAAGAGTCCTAGGGATAACCCTTGTGGTGGGGGATTATACTTCCTCTTTGTTTTAACCCTTAATCCCCAACTGCTGCACTTCCATTCACACAAAACCAGACACTCAGTTATGTCATGTTTTATATCTTAGACATAACCATTTATTTAACAACAAAGCAAAAGAAATAACTTTTCAGGTATTCATAGGCTAAAGCACATGTAAGAAAAATAAATTCATCACAATCTGCACCCAAACTTGGGTCACGCTTTTCACCAAAACACTGAGTATATGTGAGGAAGAGTGAGGACACACAGAAACCTGTGAAGGAGGCACATGAGTAAGGAAATCCCTCGTCCTCAAGATAACTCACAATTCCAGAATTTTAAAGTTCAGTGTCCTCTTTCTGTCCATAGAACTGCCCACAACAGTTCCTTGATGAATGTGGCTTCTGTGGTGAGCACATGTTTCCACTGCTAAGCTGAGATGATGCACACTGTGTCTGACTAACACCTCGCTGGACATGTATCTCAGCCAGCCAAGTTGATCTGCTGGCTGACTTCTTGGACCCTCTGCGTCTCTGGTTCCTCTGCTCATCTGGACTTACTTTTTAACAGCAACTGTTATCTATCACTTCTATCTTTAAGTTTCACTGAAACAGTTCTGAAGTTGGTGCTTTTACTTCTACCTCCCCTCTTATCTTTCTGGGTTCAGACTCTAGGTCTTTTTTGTGAACTCGACCTGAACTTATAGTTAGTAACCATGTTCTCATCTTCTGCCTATATTTGAATTTGTTACCTCATCACGGAGCATTTCTGATATCCATGTTACTATAGCATACTACAACATGTCATTAAGAATAAGCAACATTTGTCGCTGAATTTCAGGTCAGAATAACTATTTCTCTTACGACTTATGCCCCATAAAAGTCAACTGTTTTCAGAAATTTGAAGCCAAAAATTACCAAAAAAAGAGTCTGACCCTTCTTTTTAGGTGGTTAGGTTCCCCCAGGATTGATTCTGTTCTGATCTCATGTAAGGGTACAGAATTGAGAGTGGTGTCTTAGGGAGAGTGAGAGACAGGAGTGACCTAGAGCTCTCGGTACAGAAGCAGCTGTTAACATTAGATTTGTGCAAAAGGATTCATATTTGGGGATTTTGTCAAGGTCATAATACTAAAGAAGAAAAATTTAAAAATAAATAATTTTGTTTATTGCTTGAGTAGGTGAGAGAAGGCAGAGTTGCTCCATTTTTACTTTGCTTCCATTTTCAACACCAAAGAAACTGATTTTGGGGCTAAAAAGAACAGAACAATTGACAATCATTTATTAATCACCTCTTAGGTAGCATGGTGGATAGAGCAGTAGGCAGAGAATCCGGAAGACTCATCTTCGTGAGTTCAAATTTAGCCTTAGACTCTTGTAGCTGTGTGACCCCGGGCCAGTCACTTAACTTTGTTTGCCTCAGTTTCCTCATGAGCTGGAGAAGGAAATGACAAACCACTCCAATTTCTTTGCCAAGAGAATCCCATGAAGAGTTAGACACAACTGAAATAACTGAGCAACAAAATGTTTTATAGACACTGCTCTAGAGTATGGGAATATAAATATAATGAATGGAATAATCTCCACTCACAAGAAGCTGATATTTTAACAGGGGAGATAATATATATATATATATATATATATATATATATATACACACACACACACACACACACACACACACACACACACACACACACATATGTATGTACATGATAAATATAAAGAGAATAACTACAAGATAGGGAGGAAAGGTATTTGCAGTTAGGGAAATCAAGAAGGGTTTTATGTAGAAAACATTAGATACTATGCATATGTTAAGTGATAGAGATCACAATAGATGGTACCCTTCACTCCTGATCTTAATGGAAATGCGTTATAAAAGACTGTGTTAGTTTACAGTTTTAGGTAGATATTGCTTATTATGTTAAGAAGTACATTTAGTTCTCTATTTAGAAATATATGCATTAAATTTTGTCAAAAGTTTTTTGCATCTATTGATAATGTCATCTAATTTTTAATCTTGTGATTTTCATGTGGTATAGTAAATTATGCTTATAATTTTCCTAATACTAAAGTGATCTTATAGGGCTGATTTAAATCCACTCTTGTCATGGCATAAAATCTTTTAATTATACTGCTGAAGCCTCTTTGCTAATGTTTTATTCAATGTTTGCATCAATATCAGGTATAATGCATCAATACATCAATTTGTTATACAGATATTGGTGTACAGATTTCATGCTCTGCTTTATCTCTCCCTGGTTTAGGTGTCAGGGCCATATTTGCCCTACAGAATGATTTCAGTACAATGCCTTCTTTTGCTGTTTTTGCAAGCAATTTATTGAATATCAGAATTAACTGTTCATTTAATGTTTGATAAAATTCTCCTGTAAATCCATATGGAACTGAGAGTTTTATTTTGGGATTTTATGACTTATTTGATCTCCATTTATGGAATTGGACAATAGATAGATAGATGGATAGATAGAAAGAACATTTACTAGGTACTTACTATATGCCAGAGCAACTGTAACAAGTATTTGTAAATATAAATACTAGCTAAAAGAAAGAAAATTCCAGCCCTCATGAAATTTACATTCTCAAAGGGGAAACACAATATATAAAAAGGAACTGAAAATTGGGTGGCAATAGAGCAGTGCAGTCTGCCAGGTGTGAAGTGAACAAGCCTGTTATTGAAGCTTCCTCAAATGGAGGTTCTGGGGAGGAACTCAGCAATTGGAGAAGGAGGAGGCTGTTGTGGTAGAGGTAATGCCAACTTGAAGAGGTCACTTAAATAAAACCAGCTCCTAATTGTATTTATCAATTCAATTTTGTAACATGGTGCAATGGATAGAACACTGCACCGGGAAGACCTGGATTCAAATCTAGCCTCAAACACACTAGCTATTATGACCCTTGGCAAACCATTTAATCTCTATGTACCTCAGTTTCCTCATTTGTAAAATGGGGAAAATAATAGCACCTACTTCTGAGGGTTGTTGTGAGGATCAAATGAGATAATGCTTGCAAAGTCCTTTGTAAACTTGAAAGCACTACATAAATATAAGTTGCTGTGTTGCTGGTTTTGATTTTTAGTATTTCAGTTTTTCTGTTTCATTTGGATTTTTTATTTGTTGTTTTTGTAGTAAACATACTCATTTATTGCTTTGTTCTTCTCTCTCCTTTGCTGTCTATAGAGATAGAAATGTTTCCTTAGAAGTGTTTTGGTCGCATCTCCAAAATTTTGGTGTGTTGTAAAATTTAAAAAAATGTTCTTTGATGAAATTATAGTTTTTCCTGTGATTTCTTCTCTGACCCACATATTCTTAAGGATTATATTATTGCTCTTCATTTAAGGTTAAATCATTTCTTCAAATGCCCTTTATCATTTAATTTTTTTTGTTACATTGTGATCTGTACAGGATTGTTTAATATTTCTGCTTTCTTATATTTGCTGTGGCAAATTGAAAGAATGTTTATACTTTTCTACTCCCATTCTGTAATCACTAGAGATCTTTCTTAGCTCACTTTTCTAAAAGTCTTTTCAGGTCCTTAAGTTCTTTTTTGTTCATTTTTTTTTATCAGGTTTGTCTAGGTCAGAAAGGGAGCACATTGAAATTCTCAACTATTTTAGTTTTCAGTTCAGTCTATCTTATTAAGTGCTGGGTATGTGCCAGGGACTGTGGCTACAAAGAAAGGTAAGAGTACCCTCAAGGAACTCACAATCCAATTAGATCAATTGCTCCTTCTAATTTGATTAGCTCTTCTTTTAAGTACTTAGGTTCTATGCCATCCAGTACATACACATGTATATGAAATATTGATATTATTTCTTTTTCTATGATACCTTCAAGCATAATGTAGTTTATATGCCATTCTCTTTTAATCATGATGATTTTTCCTATTGTCTTGTCTAAGATAATTATTATCACCTCCGTTTAAAAAAAAATTTGTCTGAAGCATAATAAATTCTTCTCTAACCCCTCATTTTAACTCAGTGTGACTTTTTTGCCTTCAAATACATTTCTTGTATATTGCACACTATGGGATTCTGCTTTCTAATATATTTGCATTTTTATGGGTGAGTTCATCTTATTCACATTCAAGGTTATGAATATTAATTGTATTTTTCCTTCAATATATCCTTTTATAATTCTTCCTCTCTTTGCCATTTTACAAAGAAGAAAAGACATGAGGGAAAGAAAAGGAACGGGATCTACAATAGTAATCTCTAATGAAAGTGTTCTGATCCCTCTTCTCTTCCTCTCTTTTCCCTACTTATCCTTGACACTGATCTCTCTGGGTTTTATATTTTCTCTTTCCATTTAATTCTCCTTTTATGATCAACCCACCAAAGTTGAAACTTGCTGTGCTTGTGACTATTTCTTCCCCAGTTCTCCCCTCCTCTGAAACCTTTCTTCTCATATATGTTCCCGTTGAATGTAATGTATTTCTACATGGAATCTTTTGTGTGTGTGCTATTCTCTTTTGTCCAGTTCAAATAAGAGTGAGGTTCATGAGATGCCTTCTTCCCTAAGCCACTCTTCCATGTTTGTGTAATCTTCTCCAGGACTCAGAAGAAATGGTAAGTTCTTCCTTGTCTTTCTTCATTTTACCTGTTTTTTCTTCCCTTTTCTTTCTTCTGTCAACAAAATAGAATAAAACCATATTCAAACCCAGTTTGTCTTTATTCTATCCATGATGCTTAAAGACAGGAGGATTCTCAAGCGACCCTTGCTTTTCTCCCCTATTAAAATGTATCCATGTCATCATTTAGCTTTCCCAGTTGTTCAGATGCATTACCTTTTGAGATTTGTCTACCTCCTTTGTTTTCATGTCAAAGATTCTACTCAGCTCTGGTCTTTTCATCAGGAACGCTTAAGACTCCTCTAGAGTCCATTCCTCCCTCCTTCTTTATCATAGTTGTAGCGCCATCTTGTGTTTGTATTTGAACTCCTTCTGCCTCCTATTATTACAGTCTCCCAGGATATGGAAAGAACTGATGATTCTGTTTGCTGGGCCATTAACACACTAATATGGAAGAAAACACACTTTATTTATCATGTTGTATTGACATTGTGGTGTATTGTCTATACAACTGCCTTCACTCCATCTCTCAATTTAACATATTTTCAATCAACAAACATTTTAAAGCACCTACTATGTGCCCCATACCTCTTTCCTTACTCCTTTGTCTCATAGAGTGCTTCTTTTCCTTTGAGGCAGAGCTTAAGCACACCCTTCTTTATAAAGCCTTTCTTGATTCCCCCCGGCTGCAAATGTCCTTCCTCAAACTACCTTGTAGTTGTATTTATTTATATTTTTATATTTATTGTGTATATGATTATATTTATATTTATTATAAATATCATATATGTATATATAATAATGTAATATAATAGAAAATATGTCATTTATTTTATTGTTATTATAATATACACAAACATATATATGTATATATACTTACTGTCTCCCCTGTTAGAATTTGTAAGTTCCTTTCCAATTATGGATTATTCCATTGATTGTATTTGTATCGTCAGAATCCAGCATAGCACCTGTCACTTAGCAGGTGCTTAATAAATGACTTAATTGATTCTTCTGTCTATTTTAGTCCAAAGATCAGTCTTCTTGGCATTGAAAACAGAAGCAAAATCAAAGATGAGTAACTCTTCCTTCTCACCATTGTGTATTATCATCATTCCCTGTATTCAGTGGCAGTCCTATAATTTCTTTTATTCCCTTCCTCCCACTCAGTATAGCTCAAAATATGGTCTTTTTGTGTTCAGTGTTTCTCACCACTCTCCTTTCATTCTGGGTTTTAGTACTCCTGGTATTGTTTTTATAGAATCGTAATATGCTTTTATATTTATCCTCCATTGTCTTCACTTGCTTTCATTTTCTATTCATGACTTTTCCCATTTAAGTTGTTCAACAATTTCTATGTGCCTTCAAATCAGTCTCTTTAGACATTCCTTCCTCCATTTTCCTTTTCACTGGATTTTTTTCTTTTTGTCTTTATAATTTTGTTCTTGGAAACTTGTCATAACTCTTGAGATGATTTTCCCTGTGGAAATTGAATCCATTGGTTCCTACAAATGGATAGGAACCCTTTGAACCCTTTGAACTCTGCTTTACCAATCCAAGGGTGTTTGTCAGATTATACCTAGATTTTCCCTTTCTTCTTTATCACACACTTGGAGAGGAACTTCAATCTTCTCATCATTTCTACTTCAGCAAAAAGTTTCTTTTCACTGATAAGAATAAGATGTATTATTAGAAAGCTCACCTGGTTGGCTCTTGTACTGTAAAAGCATGAAATTTTCATTAGGCAAACCAATACATGATTAGCTCCTCTATATTGGCAGAAAGAAAAAGCTTCAGCATTTGAGCAGTTAGTTGAAGTCCCCTGTCATTTTTATGGCATACCTCAGGCTTTTGATGTCTTTCCTGAACTCTGCCTCTATCTCCTCTTTCTGTCTACATGGCCTGTAGCTTTGGTTTCTGCATCCATTGATCTTTATAAAATTTCTGCCCCACTCTGGTTCCCGACTTTTCTCATGTGGACATTTATTTTAAAGATACAATGCTGCTCAAAAAATTGGTGGCAAAGTAAATTCCGTTGATTGAGGAATGGTGGATCAAATTATAGCATGTGAACATAATGGGATATTATTGGGCTGTAAGAAACAATGAATATGAGGAAATCTGAGAAACAGCGGAAGATTTATATGAATTGATACAGAATGAAGAAAGACCAGAAAACAAATAGATATACTACAATAATGTAAACAATCCCATGTTCCCCACTCCCATCCCAATTGTAATGAACAGTGCTGACCCCAGAGAAGAGATGGGAAAACGTACCAGCTACGTTTCTGGGAGGGAGGTGGGGAACTTTCAGTGTGATGGGTGTGGAATGTAGAGCTGGTGTAGAATCTTAGTCTCGCAATCATGCAATACAGAGCTCTAGAGGCCAAAAGAGAGCCCATGGACCTTAGATATGCCACTCTTTTTTTTTTTTAATTTTTAGGCAATTGGGGTTAAGTGACTTGCCCAGGGTCACACAGCTAGTAAGTGTCAAGTGTTTGGTCTGAGGCCAGATTTGAACTCAGGTCCTCCTGACTTCAGGGCCGGTGCTCTATCCACGCTGCCACCTAGCTGCCCCTAGATATGCCACTCTTGAGTGAACCTGAAATCCCTAAAGGAGGCCCAGATGGCACTGTTCCTCTTATAGACTTTGATAATGAGGTAGCCTGACCTGAGGAGGACAGAGACTCTAAGAGTCCATGTGTAATAGGCTCTAGTCAACCCTCTTCAGTTGAACAGGATTCGTTTGCTTCAGCTTGTTGTCAGGATCCCTTAGCACTTGCTCACTTCTGATGGGATTATACATGCTAGACTTCCCTGCTTCCTTATTATGACCAGCTCACAGCTCAGGCCCCACTCAGCCTTGCTGAGCTGTCAACCAATCCTGCTTCTCTTGATTATGTCTACTGTTGAATCCCTGCTAGTAACCATGATCCCTCTCTAACTAGATCCCTATCCAGCTTGTAGCCAAGCCCTACCTGATCCACCAATCTGGTCTGATTGCACTTCCCAAACATAACAAACTTGGTTATCCCTCCAAACAAATGAAATTGTTTGGCTTATAGGTGAGATGTTGTGGGAAAAAGGTAAATTTCATTGCTTTTGATATGCAAAAAGAAAAGTGGGAAGAAAATTGCTACATAAAGAATCATACCCAAAGAGGGAGCAAAAGGTATACCAACGGACTGATGAGAAGAGAGTTTGCAGCAGAAAAATCAGTACAAAGGTGGCTCTGTCCTTTCCAAAACCAAAAAAAATGGCATCTCATGCTCGGCAGTTAGGTGTTACAATGGATAGAGTGCTAGAATTGGAATCAGAAAGACCCGAATTCAAACCTTGCTCCTGATACCTGCTAGGTATATGACCATGGGCAAGTCACTTAATCTTTCTCAGCCTCAGTCTTCTCATCTGTAATAGGGTTGATAATAATAGGACCTACCTCCCAGGGTTGCAAATGAATTTTAAACAAAATAAAGTGCTTTGCAAACCTTTAAAGCTAAATACTAATACTAAATACTAGCTGCTATTATTATTGCCATCTTATGGTTAGGTTCCATTTCCTACCTTCTTTTGCCTGAGCCTCAGTGTTTCCCCAGGAATCATTTTCATATCACGTGCTTCTCAATGTCCTGTTTTGCTCCCCAAAAAGGAGCCCGTGATATCCTCTAACACAATATTTGCAGAGACTCTCTGTGTGATTTCACCTAAGTCTTGAAAGACTTTGCGGGTTATGACATTTCCCTAAATATGCTGAGCTTTCTTTAACCTTTCATAAAACATTGTGATCTTTATGGACTGTATCATATTGTGCAGTAATGTGCTTTATTGTCCACAGAATAAGCTTTTCTTAAAGATAATTGGAAAGCTGGAAATGACTGCTATCGGCTGATTTTTAAAAAATACATTATTTCTGAAATGGGCCTGGTGTGATAATGACCCTATCTGTTCAAGATTTAAGATTTGTCTTGGCAGAGAAAATTGATCCATTTCACCTTTGTCTAATGGAAATTTTTATCTGGAATTATCTGTTTATGTAAATGAATGTTCCTCTGAAAAGAGAACTTGAGGGGGCTGTAAATCTTGGTGACACTTCAGTTTCATGGGGGAGAAATTGGAAAGGATTCTAGTATTTATCTGCCTGAAATTGGTTATAAAAACAAAATTATCTTCATGTACCTGCAGCATCTGATGTTTCCTGGAATTTCATTACATGTTTAAATAATGCAATGCTTATGATATGAAGAGCCTTTTGGTACTAGCTCATTTAGAAGTTGTTTTTTACTCTTTTTTTTTTTTTTAAATTTTGAGCTGCTTCCCATTGCTGTCATTAAAGAGCAGGTAAAGACTTCTGCTTCTGTGCTCTGTGGGGAAGGTAGGATTTTTCTAGGAGAATCTCCATCATTGTCAGCCATTGTAGGCTCATTATCTGGAGTTTTCTGGGATGTGTTAGCAGTGTACCAGAGGTGTGCTGATAAATGTTTAACAACCTGAATATACATACATACACGCATATACATATATACACACAAGCCACCTATTAAGTTTAATCTGTATGATTATAATTTTCTCCCTAATTTTTTTAAGTCCAGCCAATCAACAAAACAATAAGTAAAGTCTTTATTTATAATGTTTGACAATTTTGAGATATAAATGTTCACACTGAAATAGGTCTTAGGATCTGGTTCAAGCTGACTCCAGCATACCTCTGAACATAGCCATCCCTTCCTCTGTTTTAAAAAAACATGGTGTCTATATCTGAATTCTTGTTCTTTGATCCAATTTTCTCGTACTTTACTTCCCTCCATAAACTCTATGATCCAGTGACACACGACTTCTTTTTTTTTCCTTATATGAGACATGCCATTTCCCAACTCTGAATTTTCCCTGGCTGTCCTCCATACCTGGAATTCTTTCCCTCCTCCTTTTTGCTGCCTGGCTTCCCTTTCTTCCTTTAAATTTCAGCTAAAATCTCATCTTTTGCAAGATACATTTACCGCCTCCCTCCCTGCCCCCAACCCGTAATGTTTATATATGTAGTTGTTTCCGTGTTAATTCTGTCTTCCCCCTCCCACTGCCCTAACAATTAGGCTGTGAGTTCCTTGAGACCAGGAACTGTATTTTGCCTTTCTTTGTATCCCCAATACTTAGCACAATGCTAGGCACACAGTAGACACTTAATAATAGCTTGTTGACTTGATCAAACTTCTGATTATAACAATTGAATTGAAATTTATTGAAATAAATTCAAGTAAGTAGTGTTTTTTAAACTTTAGATTTTCAAAATATCTTCTATGAACAAGTTTAATTGAAATGCTTAGAAAATATAAAGGAGTAGATTTTAAAATTTAGTATGGCAAATACTCCAGTTTCCAAAACTTCCTGTTAATTTTTTTTAATGACCTAAATTTTTTTTGAGAAAATTTAAGAGCAAATGAACTTTCTTAGAAGAATTCATAGATCTTTTGTCATGTTTATTTGTCCATTTGAGTTCAGGTTTAGATTATATTTTAATTTGTTCTTTTGGTTGTAAATTGAAAATTGTTGATCTTTCACTTGTAAAATTTCTGCCATTTTAACCCTTCCAATGACATTTTGGCACCTTACCAGAATAAGGAGATAGTACAAACAGTACAAGCATGGTGCTTAGCATAGTGCCTATATGTGTATTAAGCACATATTAGGTGCTTAATACATGCTTTTGATTGATTGATAATACATTAAGTTGAAAGAAGAAGTTAAGGCAGTGATGTAGAAAACACACCATAATGTAGACAACATCTACTCATTACAAAAAAGTAAAGACACTGCAAGGCAAAAATCTTTCCTGATTGTCCAAATTACTTTTGTAGAAAAATGCTATTAAAATCAGCAAGTATGCTAAAGTGTCCATATTCTTTGTTCTAGAGGCCACACTACTAGGCACATATACCAAGAATGTCAATGACAAAAAGAAAGAGCTCATGTAAAAGAAAACATTTAGAGCAATATTTTTGTAGTATCAAAGAATGGGGAAAAAACTTCTTTGGATCAAGTGTGTCTGACAAGGTCTGGGGTCCAAGACATTCAGATTGGGAAGATGTATAGTAGTACATTGAAATTTGAGTGCGGGAGGTAAGGAAGGATAGATCAGCAGTAACCTTGGCCAGTGGTTTGAAGTTTGATGACCCCAGATGACCGAGCTGAGGAACAACGTAAGAAATCCCTGCCTAAAAATTGAGTTTATGTGCCATATTGAAACCTGGGAAAACAGTTCATCGAGACTGAGGCTATGCAGTGGAGAAGATCCCTTGCACCAAATGGCACTGAGACCATGAAGGAACCAAATTGTTCCAGGGCATTCTTTTCCATAAAAGCATGATATCGAAGCACAAATTTTAATAATGTATGATAATACTGTTGATGTCTAGCTTTCATTATTTTGATCTTGATCTCAGTTAAGGAATTTGTCATCCAGTTTGAATGATAAAAATGAGACGATCTCAAACATTCATTGGTAGTGGCATACCCTGAAGATGGGAAAAGAACCTAAGAAAGGGAGGTAGAAAACAGCTTTTTGACTATTGTTTTTGTAAATTTAAAATTATGAAGTGATGACAAAAGTTATAAATAGATATCATCAGGGAAAAAAACCCCAAAATATCCAGGACAAAAAATGAGGATGACTATAATTTTAAGTATTATTACAAATTACATGAACTCCTTTAAATAAGTAAAAAAAAAATGACATTAGTGCCTGAAAAAGAATCATAGTATCTTAGAGTTGGAAAGGACCTTAGAGGTTACATGGTCTCCACTTGCTAGCCCATGCAGAGATCTTCTCTACATTTTTTTTTTGAGAAATGGTCATTTAGCTCTTTGTTTTTTTATTATCTCCAATGACAAGGAGCTCCCTATTTAAAAAATTCTCTTATCCTATTTGAGGACAATTCAAATTGTTATAAAGTTTTTCCATATATTGAGCCCAAATCTATCTCTGTATAAGTTCTACACATTGCTTCTAATTCTGCCCATTGGACCGACACCAAATGTCTAATTCCTTTCCCAAACAAACAAAATCCTTAAGTATTGGAGACAGTTTTCAAGGATCTCAAATCATCTCTAGATCAATTATGTCCAGTTCTTTTAACCATTGCTCGTTTGTCTAGGTTTTAGTCCCCTCATCATCCTCATCATTCTCCTTTGGACACACTACAAGGTGACTGTCCCTCTTAAAGTGTGGTGCGTACAACCAAATGTAGCACTGCTGTTATTGTCTGACCAGCACAGAATAAAACAATGCTTTGGCTTCCCTTCTAAAATACGTTGTTTCTAGCACAAACTGAGATTGCATTAGTTTATTTGGTAGCCACAATGCAGGCTCAAATCAAAGAGTCCCTGAGGATTTATATGAACTGGTATCTAGCCATACACCCTCATCATATCTTTTTGAAAATGATTTATTTAAGTTAATTTCAGGAACTTATTGTATAAATCTTATTAGATTCAGTCTCATTGTTCCAGTTTGTCAAAATTTGAGGGGATCCTAATCATGTCATCTTAGTTGTTAACTTTTCCATATTTGGGTAAACTACAAGTTTGATAAGCTGTCTAAATCTTCATCTAAGTCACTGATAAAAAAAATTTCTGAATAGAATAATGCATTCAAATCTCTTCACCCTATGAAACTCTTGTCCTTGTCCTTTCATAACTTCTTAGGAAATCCATCCAAGGTGTTGGAGGCCTTCCTAACTCATTTTTTTACATTGCAAGGATATGAGTAGAGTACATGGGTAGTCCATTGGTTATCTTTTTCTCTTGCTACATGAATAGTTTATCTTCTTTTTCAGTTATTTGTTGCTTTATGACACCTTTTTATATCACTATTCCTTCCCAATTCAATGTTCATAATATATTTGAAGCTGTCCATACCCAACATACACATCTTTCTTGTCCTTCGGGTAAGTCTCAATTCTAGTTCTTTGGAGGCTATAGCATTCTTGACTCATAGACATACAACAACATTTACAAGTTATTGCTGCATAAAACTACCACAAATCCATCTACTTGTACCATTATCCGACCCATATTAGTACATAATGTCCACAAGGAAAGTGTGAAAGACTTTGGCAACCTCTTTCTCATCAATTAATTGAGATTTCATAAATATTATTTATTTAATGAACTAGGAAAACCTTCTTATCCATTAGGAGTCACTCATATACAAATTTTTAACAAATAAAATCAGCAATAAAGTAATTAGAGATAATTATTTGTAATATTTTGGCTAGGAGGAAATTCATAATCACAATCACTTCTAACAATCAATATAATGGCAGTTAATTTCTCATCCCTTATGAAAACATAGTCTTACATAATTTAACTTCTCTCAAGATAAAAGTAATTTTTTATTAAAAATATTTTTTTTTTGCAAGATGAAGATGAAAACAACTTCATCAGAAGAGATCTCTTTAGTTTTTTTCTTAGTGTTTTCCAGCTCCTCTCCATCCACAATAAGAAAACCAATCTTTGCCAGACTCATTTTTCATAGAAAAAAGTAAAAGACACTTACTCTCTCCCTAACTGTAGAAGGAGAAGCACCTCAGCAAGAAAATTTTAAAATGCAGCTCTACAGCTGCCAGTTCCAACTGGCTTTTCTATAGCATTTCGTTTGGCTCTTAAAGATACAGTAACATTATCTGTCTGAGAGAGAAACTGGTGTTACAATATGAACTACTCAAATTAATAAGACAAGAAATAGAGCTTTAAATATATTCTGCTTCAGCTGTCTTTTTAATCTGAGAGTCATAGGTAGTTCAGGAGCTGTGATAATGTGTTTAAAGCTAATCAAAACCATTTGTTATTGTTTAATCTTTTTTTTTTCAGTCACGTCCAACTCTTCATGACCCCCTTTGGGGATTTCTTGGCCAAAATGCTGTGGTGGGTTACCATTTCCTTCTCCAGCTCATTTTACAGACGTGGAAACTTAGGCAAATAGGGTTAAGTGACTTGTCCAGGGTCACCCAGCCAATAAGTGTCTGAGGCCAGATTTGAACTCATGAAGGTGAGTCTTCCTAATTCCATGTCCACTACTCTATCCACTGTGAACATTGGAGGCAGGGAAATATAGAAGGATATGCAAAGGCAAGAACGAATGTGGCATATGTGGAAGAGAGTTAAGATCAGACTAAAATGAGGTGTATTTATTTTGAAGCAACAGGAAAAATAATTTGGATAGATGGGGTTGGAGCAGGTTACACAGACTTTGAAAGCTAAAAGTTTAAATTTGCAGCCAGATACTTTTCAGATTTTTTGTAGCCACTTCAACAGGAGGCTGACTTGAGCAAGTTGTGGTATATGAATGTAATGGAATACTATTGTTGTATAAGAAATGATGAGCAGGCGGACTTCAGAAAAACCTGGAAAGACTTGTGTGGTCTGATACTGAGTGAAATGAGCAGAACCAGGAGAACCTTGTACACAGTACCAGCCACGTTGTATGATGACTAATATTGACAGACTTAACTCTTCTCAGCAATGCAAGGATCTAAGACATTTCCAAAGGCCTCGTGATGGAAAATGCTATCCACACCCAGAGAAAGAACTATGGAGTTTGAATGCAGTCAAAGCATACTATTTGCAATTTTTTTCTTCTGTTGTGTTTTGTTTCCTCTTTCTGGTGGTTCCTCTTGTTGGTTCTAATTCTTACTTACAACATCACTAATGTGAAAATATGTTTTATAGCAATGTATATGTATAGCCTGTATCAGATTACCCTCTGTCTTGGGGACAGAGGTGGGGAAGGAGGGGGAGAAAAATTTAAAACTCAGAAGCTTATGGAAGTGATTGTTGATAATTGAAAATAAATTAATTAAAAAAAGAAAAAAGAAAAGAAAAATTATACTTGAGGAAGATTAGTCTGGTGGCATTAACAGAGAGATTGGAGCCAGAAAGACTGGTCAGGAGAATGTTAGTGTAATTCAGGCATCAGATGATGAGTTGGGCAGTGGTCTTGGGAATGATACAGCCAGGTGGCACAGTAGATAGAGCACTGGGCCTGGAATCAGGAACACTCCTCTTTCTGAGCTCAAATCTGGGCTCAGACACTTACCAGCTGTGTGACCCTGGGCAATTCACTTAACCTTATTTGCCTCAGTTTCCTCATCTGTAAAATGAACTGGAGAAGGAAATGGTAAACCACTTTGGTACCTTTGCCAAGAAAACCCCAAATGGGGTCACAAAGAGTCAGACAAGACCAAAAATGATTGAACAACAACAGTGATGAGAATGAACAGGAAGGGAGAAGTCAACACAAGTATGCCAGAAACATATCTTCCAGAAAGCTTTAAAGATGATTTTCTTTGTATCTGCTACCTCCTTTATCGTCGTGAGTGTGTTTTTAGGAATACTAGCTTAGGGAAAGGTTAGATGGGTTCCTTGTACTCAAATACTTCTAGGATTCAACCTCACATGACTTAAGCAAGCTGCTTACTGTGAATGCTCTTATGTCTTAGGGTGCAATGCTCCTTCTAATTTAGCGAATCTCAAGTTTTTAAACTGTGGCTTTTTTTTGTCTTGGGCGACAAATGCGTTGCATTGATATACATGATTTCTCTCTTCTGCTGAAGCTTTATATTTATTTGTTTCAGCTTCCACCAGTTGGCAATGACTTCTGTTCTCAGCATGGCTGACTAAAATGAAGAGTTCATGCAGAGCGTCTCTCTCCCACATCAAATACCCTCTAGCATTCATATTATTTCATAATTGGGATAATTGTCTATGCTTCTCTTTCTCTGTGTCTAGAATGGAAGTAACTATGTCTATGGTTACCTTAAGCATCATAAAAACAAACTCTGTTGACCCTGAAAAAGCTGATTGAAATTGAATACCTGGTTATTATGGAAAGGAGGAAGTTTGCTACCTATTTTTTTAAATGCAATCCTGATGTAATCTAATTTAACTTGCCTTTGAGTACATCAGTCAAGCACAAAAATTTTTCTTTAATTAAGGGCAAAAGGGAAAATGGTGGGTGACATTATTCAATGAAAGAAGGTGCTCTACAGTTTGAATTATTGCTTACCAAAGAAAACAACCACTGGCCTGAGCATTAGCAACACTTAACCAGAGTTAAAGTCAAGGTGTTATTATAACTTTGAACAAAGATGATAAATCTGCGTAGGTAAGAGTATATAGCGGGGCAGGTAGGTGGTGCAGTGGCTAGAACAATGGCCCTGGAGTCAGGAGGATCTGAGTGCAAATCCAGTTTCAGATACTTATTAAGTCACTGAACTCCAATTGTTTCCAGAAAAAATATATGTGAAAACATATGATGTAGCATCATTATTCTATTTAGTGGCTATTGTATCAACAATTGATATTATGTTATTTTTAAAAATACCATGACCTATATACTTCTTCTCAAAAAACATTGTATAGTGGCAAGGGCAATGGATTGGGAATCAGCAGGCTGTAGCTCAAATTTTGATTCTGCCACTTCTGCCTGTGTGACCTTGGACAATTAATTTACCTTCTCTGGGCCTTGATTTTCTCTTCTATAAAATGAGGGAGTTGAGTTACATGACCTCAACAGTTCCTTCCAGCTATCAATCTATGATGAATGAATGAACAAAGTTACCCTACCGAGCCTACTATGTGCCAAGCACTGTGTTGTGTGCTATATACACGAACAGAAAAATGAGATTGTCCCTCCTGTCAAGGAATTCACATTCTTTTTCTTTTAAATAGTTTCTTAGAGCTACCTTTTGGCTTTTAATCGCTTTATTTCCCCCCTTTCTAATGTATTACTCCCTTTATAACAAAGCATTATTCTTTTTTTTAAAAAAAGCAAAAAGGAAGAAAAACAGCAAATCTGATCAATGCATTGAAAACATCTGCCATTGTATGCAATAATTCACATCTTTGGCAAACCCCAACCCCACCCCTGCAAAGCAGTGGGGAGGGCAGCAGGAGCTTATGCTTTAACAGAGGACTATAACATGTATGGGGTAATGGTGGCAGGGAACTTTGATTTGGAAAATGATTGGGAATTTTCAATAGACCCATGGGGTTGTTGATTGTCAGACCTTTTCCAGAAGCAATCATATTGATTTAATGACTATCCCTAGAGCAAGAGTTGGGAAGCCAAGGCTATGCATGAAGCAGCTAGGTGGTGCAATAGATAGTGTACTGGACCTGGAGTAAGGCATACCTGAGTTCGAATTTTGCTTCAGACGCTTACTAGCTCTGTGACTCTGGGCAAGTCACTTAACCTCTGTCTGCCTCAGTTTCCTTGAGTGTAAAGTGGAAGATAATAATAGCACTTACCTCCCAGGGTTGTTGTGAGGATAAAATGATCAAATATGATCATATTTTTTAAAGCACTTAGCCTGGCACGTAGTTGGTACTTACTAAATGCTTGTTCTTTCCCCTCCCTCTTGTGATATCAGGGAATGTGACAAGGTATCCGTGATGAATGAATGGGTGAGATACAAGGAATGATCTGGGACTGCCTGACGATAGTGGTTTAGGTGAGTTTGTACTCACTGACTTATCAATAACCCTGCCCCAGGTGGATCTCCAAAACTGAGCTGATGATTCACCGCAGAAAGGAGGGCATGGTCTCTCCTGGTCTGGTCCAGAATGTGCTGTTCAAGGGAGGGAGAGAAGAAGCCAGCGTTGACTGGATAGGATCTTCTTCTGGGCTGCTCCTGACTCAGGCCAGTTCCCAGGTAGACCAAATTTTATATTGCAACAAAATGAGACATTTGTAAGTCATTCAAAAGTTATTAAAAGAACATTCACTTAATCATGACAGAAGACTATCTAACTAGAATATGCATCTAGGTCACCACAAGCTTATTCACCTGAGCAGAGCTCTCCTGCCTCTGAAGTGCCCATGGTGATGAGCTGGTTAAATATCTGAGAGTATATGGAAGGCCGCATGGCTGCTTTGTATGCAGGTACCCAGGAAATGGTATCAATAAGCTGAGCATTTTAAGCCAGTTAAGTCTCAAGGATACTTTTAATACCTTTTAAGAGAAAAAAAAGCCTAATTTGCAAGGTGGGGTGGTGGTGGTGAAGATACTGTTCTCAGGAGACATGTCAAGCGCGGTCTGGGATTGGCTAGGTAGAGTAGAATAGATGAGTTTGCACTCGATGATTCCATGAATCCTAACTATCATAATGTAATTTCAAAATTGAATGTGTACTTTGGTTAATCAGAAACAGGAAACAAATTTCATTAAATTAGCATTATCAAAGAAGCACAGGTTACAGCTCTGACTAGTGCTAATTGGTTAGCTAACCTCCACATCAGCCACAGCGAGGGCATTAGCTGCACACACACTTCATAATAAATTACTGTATATTTAAATGCAAACTCCAAATACATCTGTTTGGAATGGCTATATGTGCTGGTAAGTAGGAGCATTTATTGAGTGCTTTTCACAAAATTTAAGGTCCCCAGTCCTAAGTATATTGGTCCTATTTTGAGGTTCCAGTAAAATGGTAAAATTTTCAGTTATTGGCAAGCATTTTCATGTGAAAATATTTTTTTTTGTCTAAATGGGGACTAGATGGTCTTTACTGAAAACAGTTGTCCCTCCTTCCGAGTATTTAATTCTAATGTGCTGTACTGTCTGTAATATAACACAATTGCTGCTATATTGAATTCTGATGTATGAACCTAATATTTGTAAATTAAATTATATTTTATAACCCCTAGAAGAGTTATTTGCTAGAGGAAAATTTGCAGTGAATTTTTGGCAAAGAAAAGTCCTTCAGTAGCACAAATAATCATCCTTTAATATGTATGTGTATATGTATGTGTGTGTATGTGTGTGTGTGTGTGTGTGTATGAATGGATGGATACATGCATATGACCATATATACTCACTTGCATGAGAGTTCCATTAAATTGAGATTCATCTATACAGAAAATATTTAATCACATAGATGTGCTTTGATGCACTGTCATGAAGACCTAAAGATTGTCAGATACTTCTGTATCTCTAAAATGGAAGAATTAGACCCAGAATGATCTCTCATATTTCTTCTAACACCACAGCACCACAATTCTCTGATTTCTGGATATGTACTGAGATTTCACTTCCATAACTTACTTTATGCTGTATTTTCAGGACTACACATTGGTAATAGAAAGCATTGCTGATCTCATTATTGAGGATGGGATTGGGGGAATGAAGGAAGGAAGCACCCCATTTATTAAGCACCTACTATGCTCTAGGCCTCATGATAAGAGCTTTATAACAATGATCTCATTTTATCCTCACAACGACCCTGGGACATAGGTGCTATTATTACCCAAGTATATTGCTCCTATTTTGAGGTTCCAGTGAATAGTGGATTTTTCAGTTATTGGCAAGCATTTTCATGTGAAACATTTTTTTTTGTCTAAATGTGGACTGGATGGGTCCTACTGAAAACAATTCTCCCTCCCTCTAAATAATTAACCCTCATGTACTATACTGTATGTAACTTAACACAATTGATGTTATATTGAATTCTGTTGTATAAACCTAATATTGTACATTAAATTATATTTTATATGCCCTAAAGGAGCTATTTGCTAGATTTTACAGTTGAGGAAAATAAAGCAGTTTAAGCGGTTTACTCAGGTAAATGTCTTGAGTATCACACAACTAGTAAGTAGCTGAGGCTGGATTTGAACTTGGGCCTTCCTGACTCCAGGCCCAGCACTTTATCTGTTGTCACTTAGCTGCCTCTGGTATTTTAATAAATCAGTGCTCATAATTTAAAAAATTGGGTCATAGAAATTCTTCTCAACTACCATTTTCTCTACTTTGTAGAGTTTGGGAACACTATATGATTTTAGTTTCTATAGCACTTTACAGATTTCAAGACGAAATTTAATAAAAATATGGAGGCATAGCCTAGTGGATAGAGAACCAGTCTGAGAGTTAGGAAAACTTGGGTTGGCATACTGTGACACATACTGGTTATGGGATCCTGGACAAGTCACGACCTCTCTGTCCTTTTCACAGTTCCACTTAGCTCCTTTCTTTTCCTTACTTGTTGCATTGTTGAGCTCACATGGGCTTGTTCAGCACCCCTTGATGGCTTCATTTGGAATTACAAGCCCCTGTAACCTCCATGCCTAAAGACCTGGCCTCCTGTTTTAGTCTTTCCCACTCTTGCCTATGGAAAGACTTTCCGGAGGACAGAGAGACTCAGGCTCTGTTCCCTGGTTTCTTGCTCCTGACTGTCCCTTTTCGCTGTGTCAGGGGCAGTTAGAGGCTTGCAGGATGCTTCTATACTGAGGACATGTGAGTCTTTCCTATGATGGTTTTTTTCTCCACACTTTTAAGGAGTTGACTTTACCCTTCTCAGTGGAACTCCGTCCCACCATGTTCATTTCTTATGCAAAATTGAAAATGACTAGAATTTCCTTTTTCTTTTGCTATTTTTTCCCTCGTAATGGTAGCTACTAGCTAAGTATAACTTTATTTAAACCAAACGCCCATATGTGAGCAATGTACAGTTGCCTCACTCCTTGATCAAGAGTGAAGGTGTTTGACAGGGAAAAGTGAGACCTCCCTCCCCCAGGCAGATGAGGAAACCCATCTCTCACTCATGTTGTCTAACAAAACTGACTCAAACACTCAGACAGAAGAAAAGCATGAATATTCATCTTATGGCTCAGGGGAAGGGAAGCATATTGCTGAAAAGAATATGAATCAAAACATGGAATTGCATGGTACAGCTCTGGATTCAGAGGTTCTTGCTCAAAACCCACCACGGATGCTCACTACTTATGTGATGTTGGACAAGTCACAAACTCCCCAGGCACCAGATTCTTCGATTGTAAAAAGAGGAGATTGGACTCTATGGTCTCTGAGGTTTCTTTCTAGCTTGAAATCTATGATTCTAGGGTCCTCCCTTCTCTCATCCTCCCTTCCTCTATTGAGGCCAACTCTATGGCTAGCGTTCAGGGCTGGGAATCAAGCATTTAGCCTCTGGAACACACTATCACTGGACAAGTTGCCAATAGGTATGGTGGGCTCAGGATGAATGTTTGCTGTCAGAACAGAGAGCAGTTTTCAGTACTGATAATTTGGCATTTTTGCATTTCATCTCAGCTCAGCACTGTCCTTATAACTCTTCTGGTAAAATGGCTTGTCAACTCTTTGTTGTCAACATTCAACCTTTCTGATGCAAAAGCTTCCCTGCCACCAGTCAGCTTCAACTCAATGAGATCCAAGACCTTTGGGCCTCTTGAACTCCGCAGGTCACTTCCAACCCTTGACATGTCCATGTCAGAGTACTCATTTGCTTAAGATCCGAAAGAAAAAACACAAAAGAGAAAACTTTGTTGGGGCCCACGCCTATGTTTCCCTGGAGAAGACATGATCACAGCTGCATGGAGGCCTGGTGAAAGAAGGGCACAATCACCCCTTTCCTTTAATCTTTCTATCTCTTTTGTGCATCTACTAAGCTAGCAACTCCTCTGGCTTGACAGCCAATTAAGACATTCTTCCTCCCTCTCAGTGTAAGCTCCTTAGAGATGCATCTCCACATGGTCACCTGGAAACAGTGAGGATAAATCTGAGCATATCTGTGTATGGGATGCTCTTGTTACATCATCTTTTAGAATCTTTGGCAATTTGCTGGGAAATGATGTGATAGCTTAGTGTTTTATAATGTGCTCTTATCAGGGATTTGGAGCCATTTTTTTCATGTGACTGATGATAATTTGCATTTTATCTTTTAAAAGATATTAATATCTTTTGATCACTAATCAATCAATCTAATAAGTGTTTATTAAGTTTTTGCTATGTACTAGTGCTTGGCTCTGGAGGCATACAAATAATGAAAAACTATTCTCAAGAGGCTGAGAAAACCCTCAGAACTATTTTCTTGAGTCGCTTGTGTCTTTTAGCATAGGATAATTTAAGCACATTTTAAACAAGATTTTTTTGGGGGAAGTCTGTTTATTTTTGATATTAATTAAAAAAAATTTGAGTCCCTAATTCACCCCCTCTGTTCAGCTCTTCTTCCACCCATTGCAAAGGCAAGTAATAAAATGTCAATTATATATGCGAAATCATATAAAACACATTTCCATATTATACCTATTGCAAAACAAAAAGAGGAAGAAAAATAAAGAAAGTGAAAAAATAATGCTTCATTTTGCACTCAGAGTTCATCAATTCTCTGTGGAAGGGGGTAGCATTTTTCATCATGAGTTCTTTGGAATTGTCTTGGATCATTGTAGTGATCAGACTAGCTAAGTCTTTCACAGTTGATTATTGTTATCATATTGCTGTTACTGTGTACAATGTTCTCTTGGTTCTGCTCACTTCACTTCGCATCAATTCAGGTAAGTCTTACTAGGTTTTTCTGAAACCGCCCCTTCCTTGTCATTTCTTATAACACACTGGTATTCTATCACAATCACATACCACAACTTATTCAGTCATTCCCCAGTTGATAGGCATCCCCTCAATTTTGCAGTTCTTTGCCACTACAAAAAGACCTGTTATGAATAGTTTTGCACATATAGACCTTTTTCCTTTTTTTAAAAAAAAACTCTTTGGGATACAGACTAGTAGTGGTATTGCTTGGTCAAAGGGTATGCACGATTGTATAGTCCTTTGGGCATAGATCCAAATTGTTCTCCAGAATGATCAGACCAGTTCACAATTCCACCAACAGTACATCGGTCTACTTATTTTTCCACATTCCTTCCAGTATTTAAACAAGGTTTTTAAAAAATTTATTTTGTTTTCAACATTCACCTCCATAAGCTTTTGAGTTTCCAATTTTCTCCTCC
The DNA here is from genome assembly GCF_003287225.1 of Phascolarctos cinereus. Classification (NCBI taxonomy): domain Eukaryota; kingdom Metazoa; phylum Chordata; class Mammalia; order Diprotodontia; family Phascolarctidae; genus Phascolarctos; species Phascolarctos cinereus. The sequence continues at coordinate 23,446,026 of NW_027556402.1, forward strand.
TCAGAATGTCACACAATCTGATATAGGCTATACATATACATTCCTATTAGACATATCTTCACATTAGTCATGCCATGAAGAAGAATTAGAACCAAGAGGAGGAACCATAAGAAAGAAGAAACAAAACAGAAAGAGCAAAAAATGTGCTTTGATCTGCATCCAGACTCCATAGTTCCTTCTCTGGATGTGGATAGCATTTTCCACCATGAGACTTTTGGAGATGTCTTAAATCCTTGCATTGCTGAGAAGAGCTAAGTCTATCAAAGTTAGTCATTACACAATGTGGCTGTTACTGTGTACAAAGTTCTCCTGGTTCTGCTTACTTCACTCAGGATCAGTCTATCCATACAAGTCTTTCCAGGTTTTCCTGAAGTCTGCCTGCTCATCATTTCTTATAACACAATAGTAGTCCATTTCATTTGTATACCATAACTTAAAACAAGATTTTTTTGAATATAAGTTTAACATAGTTTCATGGAACTAACATTCTTGGTGAACAGATGGAAAGGAACTAAGGATTATTGTATAAGTACAATGCTTACTGCCCTGATTTGGTTGAGGTCAGGAGAGCTAGACTAGGAATTCTTATAGGTTTGCAAATATACAGAATGATGGATGGACCTAGGTAAAAAATAGCCAGGGGTAGCTAGGCAACAATTCTATCCCATTTTAAAATTCACTACCTGTACTACAACCGGAAAGAAAAAGTTTGATTTTCCAATAGATATGTGCTTATATATATGTACATACATGCATACATATACTCATTTATGTATATTTTATGTATACATGCATGTATGTGCATATATAAATACATATTTCTTTTCTAAAGGAAAAAAGATGTGCTCAGAATAATTCCCAGAGTATCTTAGAGCAATGATGCTACAGAGTTGAGTGTTGTTTCGATTGAAATTATTATCACACTATTGTGAGTCTTGTTAGCTTTTGCTACATAGCTAGGTTTCACTTCTGTGCCCAGTCAAATGTTTGTTTTGTTTTTTGACCCATGGATGCTGCAACCTACTTCCACACTAGTACTATTATCTCTTGTTTTGGAAAACACTGTATGAAAAACCTAACAGTTTCAGGGTAGGTTGCTTTTCCAAAAATATTTATTCGTAATCCAAATGCTAGGTTGAACCAAATATATTTTTTTAAATCAACAAACTTGCCCTCAGTGAATCCAGTGACTTTAGGAGGTTCTGAGTTCTTTGATTCAGAAAGTCTTTGTGGCAAAGTTAATATTCAAATCTAGTAATAATTCTTTTTACTCCAAAAGATTTCAACTGCTTTTGTATTGGGAAAACAAAATAAAACAGTCTACCCTCCAGCTCTCAAGAGAGCTTCTTCTCTTCCCAGACTGAGAAGAAATGTAACACCCAAGGTCTGCAGTCATTTAGACCTCGAGACAGCCAGTCCAGGCCTTGCTGGAGTGACCATTATATTCACGTGGTAATGGTGTTGTTTGATTATGCAAAACAGTCAAAGTAATTTGCTAAGAACAATTGAAAATTTAATCTCTCTCTCTCTCTCTCTGTCTCTCTCTGTCTCTCTCTGTCTCTCTGTCTCTCTGTCTCTGTCTCTCTCTCTGTTCTCTCTTTCTCCCCCTTCCTCCCTCTACTTCTCTCTCCAATCTTTCTCTCTCTCTCTCTCTCTCTCTCTCTCTCTCTCTCTCTCTCTTCTCTCTCTGTCTCTCTCTGTCTCTCTGTCTCTCTGTCTCTGTCTCTCTCTCTGTTCTCTCTTTCTCCCCCTTCCTCCCTCTACTTCTCTCTCCAATCTTTCTCTCTCTCTCTCTCTCTCTCTCTCTCTCTCTCTCTCTCTCTCTCTCTCTCCTCTGTCTCTCTCTGTCTCTCTGTCTCTGTCTCTGTCTCTGTCTCTCTCTCATTTATCTGTTTTAAAACTGGGTCTCCTTATCTCATTCAGGCTGGAAGTACCAGAATTACTTACAGCCTAACCCCACTCTGTCATGAGAGTGTCATAAGAGCTTCAACCTTCTCTGTTTCTGACTTGAGCCAATTCACCCCTCCTTAGTCAATCTAGTGACTTCCCATTCCTGGAGGCTCACCATATTATTGCCAAACAGTATGGACACCAGATAGGACTTATTTCACCGTAGCTCAGAACTCCCAAGTTCAAGACATAGGTTATTCTCAGCCTCCCAGAATCTGGGGTTGTACTAACAGCAAATTTTGCATAGTTAACAAATTATACAGATATAGGTGGTGCTAGAGCAAAACAAATCAACATACAAAGAGTGAAAATGGGGTGTTTTCAACCTCACTCTTACACTTGTTTTATACAATTTATTTTTATAACACTTTTATATATAATTCATTATACTTTTAAAAATAATTTGTATAATTCATTTTATTCAAAAATTAGGTTGGTTGAAATATAGTAAAGATTAAGCCATAGTAGAGAAGAGCATGGAAATAAACATTTGTATAGTACCTACTATATGCCAGGCAGTGTGCTAAGTGATTTTTTACAAATATGACAACTCTCTGAAGTAGGTGTTAATATTATGCCCATTATAGAGTTGAGAAAACAGAGGCAAACAGAGGTGAAGGAACAGGCCCAGACTCTATCCACTTCACCACTAGCTGCCTTCTGATGGCAATGATGGGAACTTTGATTGTTCTTGTGTCCCTAGCACTTAGTCTGGAGCCTTAATAAATGTCTGTGGAGATACTAGTAGTGTAATTTTTTCTTGGGGTGTGTGTCTGTGTGTGTGTGTGTGTGTGTGTGTGTGTGTGTGTATGTTCTTGGTTTAAAAAAATGGTTTGGACCAACCTAGCATTTTGGTCATAAATGAATAATCAACATTGAAAAAGCAACCCACCCTGAAACTGCTAGGTTTTAGATAAGTATTCTGTGTCCTAAAAATACATTAGAATAGTAGACCAGATACAGTGCCTTCCAAAAGGGAGATAACAGTGCTATTGTTCAAGAAGGTTGCAGTATCCACGGGTCACAGAACAAAGCCAACATTTGACTGGGCACAGAAGTGAATTCCAACTATGTGATAAAATCTAATAACACTCATGATAATGTGATGGTAATTTCAATCAAAAATATACTCAATAGTTGTATAGTGTCATTGCCCTGAGGTACTCAGAGAATTATTCTGAACACTTTTTTCTTTAATAAATCTAGTATATGTGACATAACAGAGATAATTTTCTGCTATTCAATTTCTGTATATACATGGGGCTTAATTCCAGGGATGTGGCTTGCCAACCTTGAATAAGCATAGTATTATAAATTCAATATTTGTATGCACCCTAGTTCACTAGGATTGGATACTTACCTGACTGGGACAGCTTAGCTGTGAAGCCTTCGTTCCCCTCACCCCCACCCCAAAGAGCCGTTACACACACAATGGGAAAAAAATGTGGACCATCTGCAGTTGCAGATGGAGATTTGTGGATGGTGTACAACTTGTAGTCACAAAGTTAAGTGTAGATGCCCAAAATATGTCATCCAAATGGACCAATCAGGGCAATGGGGAGGACATTAACTTATTTGGATGTGCAGTCTTACAAACCCACCCCAGCAACTGTGCACCTCATGGCTGTGCCGGCACCCTCCATCGCTCATGTCTTCTTCCCTGCTGCTGCTGCCTGAACTCAAAGTCAGTTTGACTGAATTGTCAAGACATTCTAAGTACCAAAAAGACTATAAGCATTGCTTTTTATTTTGTTTATTTGTTTAGTGGAATGGGACCAGGTTAAATCCTTTCCAAACAACACACTGTTAAAAAAAAATAGAAAAACCAAACAACACACTGTTGTGCTAAATGGATTAAGACTGGCCTCATAAAGTCAGTTTTTCTTGTGGCACCTGGAGATAGTGTGGTGTGGTAGAAAGTGGGAAGAGCCTAATATTGGCTCTGCCACTTACAATTCCTTTGACTTTGGGCAAGGCATACCCCCTGTCGGACCCTCATCTTCCTCATTGATAAAACGAGAACATTAGACTAAATCGTCTCTGGAACATCTTTCCAGCTTAAACATTCTGTGCTTTTCCTAGCACTTTCTCTAGAATTGAACATCGTATGCTTTTCTAGGCTGAATACCAGGCCTCTGCAATAATCAAATAGAAGAAATAGAACTTTAAATGTTCTGTAGTTGTATTCATTAAGGAAGCCTAAATTGACAGAGCAAAGGGGAGTGACTTCCCCCTCCCCCTGCTATATTTATACTATTATTTCATATATGCTTAGCCATAGCATGTGATTTGATTCAATTCTTGAAGCATTTATTAAAAGCCTGTTATGTGCTGGGCACTGTGGTTGGCAATGGACACACAGAGATAAAGATAAAAACCAAATAATTTCATATAGAAGTACACTTTTAGTGGAAGGATAGAATGAAGAAATAGCTAAGTATATAACTAATAATTTGAGGAGGCAAAGAGCACACACTAAAAGTCAGGAAAGGCTTCAGAGGAACATTTTGGGTGCCTTGCGTAGACAAGGTCACTCCAGCTACTTTTTCTGTTATTGGACTTTTCCCAGTTGATGTTACTGAAGGAGTCACTGCAGAATCGCCATCTTGCAAAATGGACACTGGTTTGGTCTCATTAATCTGGCAGGAGTATTCACAGAATCACAAAATTGGAAGGGATTTCTAATCCAATTTGCATCTGATGACATAATGACCAAATGAGCATCCAAGACCTCTAGAGGGGAACCCACTTCTGAGTCAATCCATTCCACTTTGGGATAGTTCTGATTAATTTTCTTGACGTCAACTTCTACCTTGTTAGTTTAGGTTTGACATTGGAATGCAACAAGGTACTCATAGGCCATTTTAAGTTAACAAAGGTTTACTTAGTCGTTAAATAGAAAGGGTATTCAATGAGGATACTTAGCTTGGATAGACATGACCCTCTATTTTCTATATGGGAACCTCTCTGGTCAGCAGAACATCTCCAGTTCCTTCAGCTAATCTTCATGTGCCATGATCTCAAGGCCCTTCACGAAATCAATTGTTCTTCTTTGGATACTTACTAGTTTATCAAGAACCTTTCAAGAATGTGGTTCCCCTGGAATAAATTCAGTACTCTAGCAGTGGCCTGATCAGGGCTGAATATGGTGGAAATATAATTTCTCTAATCTTGAGGGTTATGTGTATCTTAATGTAGCCTAAGATTGGATTAATTTATTTTGGTTACATATTACCCTATTCACTAATACTGAGCTTGTACAGTCCACCAAAGTCCTTTTCAGGCACACTGTTATCTAGTCACATATTCCAAATCTTATGCTTTGTATAATTGATTTTTTGCATCCAGTTGTAAAACTTTACATTTTTCCTTATTACGTTTTACCTTGAATGATTCCAACCAGTTTTCTGATCTGTCAAGTTTTTTTGAATCCTAACTCTTTGTCATGCAGGTAGCTACCCCACCCTGGGTTTGTGTTATCTGCAATAAATATATCATTTCTGTATATGTTTAAGTAATTAATAAGTGGGTTAATAAAAGACCAAACATAGATCTTTGAGGTACTGTATTGGAGGCATCTTTCTAATTTGATGTTGAATAAATAATAAATGCTCTTTAGTACTAACCATTTGATTATTTTCACCTCTTCCTAATTATATTATTTTCTAACTCATACTGTCACTCTTTCCCACAAGAATAGTATATAATATTTTGCCAAATATTGACTAAAATAAAAACAAACTATATTTGTAGTATTCCTGTGATCTACAAGTTTAGTAATCCTGTTCTCTCTCTCTCTCTCTCTCTCTCTCTCTCTCTCTCTCTCTCTCTCTGTATATATATATATATATATACATATATATATATATATACATATATATATATATATATATACATATATATATATATATATATATATATATACATATATATATATATATATATATATATATATATATATATATATATATAATTTATTGACTACTGGGCTGCCACATTCATTGGTTTCTGTTTCTTGTTCTTCTAGCCTGTTTCAATGATGAATACCAAAAAAGCAGTTATAACTAATGCTTTATAATATAATTTGAAATCCAGCAATGCTATGCCCCCCTTTTTTATTATTTCCCTTGAAATTCTTGACCTTTTATTCCTTAAAGTGAATTTTGTTATTATTTCATATAATTCAGTGTCATAACTTACTGGCAGTTTGTTTGGTATATTGCTAAATATGTAAATTAATTTATTTGATACCATCATTTTTATTAAATTGGCACGATGAGGCATGAACATTGACTATCTTTCCAATTATTTAGGTATGCTTTCATTTTTGTAAAAAAAGTTTTATAGTCTTAAAATCCTACTTGTGTCTTGGTAGATTATTGTTCACATGTTTCATGAATTTTGTTTTTAATCTTACGTGGCATTTATCTTCCTATATCTTCCCCCTAGGTTTTGTACCCTTCTCCACTAGGAAAAGCTGATTATTGTTTAGGATTTATTTTGTATTCTGCTACTTTGCTGAAGTGATGAATTGTCTCAACAATTTTATTTTGATGATTCTCTAAAATCCTCTAAGAACACATATCATAGGCAAATAGGGATTATTTGGCTTCCTTTTTGCCTCTTTTCACAATTACATTTCCCTCTAATTTTACTGGAAAAGTTTTAAGCATTTTTCTGTTACAAAAAATCTTAACTAAGTTTTAGACAGATGCTTTTAATATTTTAAGGAAAAGTTTTAAAATAATAAATTCCTTTCATCTGGTATATTGTCTCATTGTAATTTTCTTTCATGTAATGATTTAAAAATTGTAAGATTTGTTAACTGAAAAAAATTAAATATAAAAAATTTTAAAAAAAGATTTGTTGTCTGACCCAACTGTCTATTTTTAATGTTACCTTATCTGAGATGCTTGCTTATCTTCCTCTTGCTTTTCTGGACCAACTGAGATATAATAAATTCTAACTTACGTTTACATTTCGGTTCTGCAGGAACTTTTTAAAAAAAATGTGTCTCATGTATATAACAAATTGTTGGGTTTTGCTGTTGTAGTGGATAGACAGCTGAACCTGGAGTTAGGAAGAGCTGGGTTCAGCTCCTGCCTCTGATCTTTGCTATATGACCATAGATAAATCATTTAACCTTTCTGAACCTCAGTTTCCATCTGCAAAATGAGAGAGTGTTACTGTGAGGATTAAATGAGATAAAAGATGTTAAAAACCTTGTAAACTTCAAACAAGTTTATAAATTTTAGTCACCACACATTTCACAATTGTCTTGCCTTTTATGAGTGAGTTCATCCCATTAGCTTTCATGATTATGATTATTTCATCCCATTTGTTTTTTCTCTCCATTAAATAATGTTTTAACATTTATTTTTTTAAAAACTTAAAATATTAACCATTTGTATTGCATACAGTATTATGATCCCAGTCTTCTTTTATTATCTGTTGCATTTGACACTATTGATCACTTTCTCCTCCTGGATATTCTTTCTTCTCCAAGTTTTCATGACACTATTGTAGGTAAGAAGGGAATAAAAGACATAGATATTATAATGTAAAGAGAGTGACCTTCAGATGATAAATAGACATTCCCTACCCTAGAAAGAGTCTGAAAATTTAGTAGTTCAATTTCATATGAGGAGACCAGTAAAACAATGAACTAACCTTAGGGACACAGAGTGAATTCACGTCCCTAGCCTTACTGTGGAAGGGACTTTTGTGCCAAGAAGAGACTGTCTCCTCTAAGGGCACCAAGGAGCTACTTGTAGGGCACAGTGTCTCAACTACATGGGTCAATCTGTTGTTCTGGGTCAAGCTGAGCTTTGCTATTGTTCTGGTTCCTCATGAGTCTCAGTTGCTGCTGGATTGGGCTGGACAGGCTACTCTACTGCTGGACAGCTGCCACAGGACAATGCTAGGCCAGCCACACTGTCATTGAACAGAAGCTGCCTGCTTGATGGTCCTGGATAGGTAACTCATATGTGTGGCTCTTAACAGTGTCTCTGTTGTGTGGGTCAATTCACTTCAGTCCCTGGCTTCTCTCTTCAATCTTCAATCTCTTCAGTGCTACTACAGTCTTTTCCCACTTTATCGCTTCAACTGGATTGTTAAAGTGCTGTTTTCAAATGCTCTTTCAACTAAGACAAGGACCCTTAAGATATTCAGAAGCTTCTCCATTAAGATAAATTTTTCTTGCTTGTGTGGAAAATGGTTGAGAATATTGTTTTGGCATGTCACTGAGTCAGGGAGTGGATGCCTGTGTAACAGCACTGGAGTCAGTTCAGAGTGGGAGGGAGTGTGGGAAATGGCTGGTTTTCATTTCCACAGGGGCGCAGTGTGGGGGCTAGGCAGAAGTTGAACCAAGGAAAGCCATAAAGTGGAGTTGGTTGTAAATAGACTAACCTGGGGAAAACCAGTTCTGAGGTTAGGTATAGATTACTACATCTGTATCCCAAGCAGAAGGGGTGTGGACTCACCCAAATAAGGTCCAGGTGGCTGAATTGTGGGAAGTGAGTGATGTGATGGGGTGGAGGCTCATGTGGGGAAATTGGGTGCTTTGCATAGACTATAACCTCTGTAGTACCCAGCCAATGGGGAACAGGGAAAAAGATGTGTATCTATCCACACATGTGCTGTCACATGCATGCTCTCACATGTGTGGGATTCCTGGCCTTTCCAGGTCATTAATAAAGCTTCTTCCTGGTTCAACAATGGCTTTGTGGCATTTGGGATAGAGATAACACTCAGAAGCCCTTTCCCTTAGTAAGGCACCCCAAACAATAGAGTATGGATGCTCTATTTAAGACGGTTCTCCTACCCATACGATGAAGATGAGTGGCTAGGGAAAAGAGTCTGAATGCAGTTTCTTCATCTGCATTTGGACAATACAAGTCTCAGCCACTTTCTAGAGTGAAGAATGTCTATTTTTGCATCCAAAGATCTTTCTCTTTATATTTCAGTGTCTGCCTCTTAGCCCCTCTAGACCTCTAACTGGTAAAATCCTCTGACTTTTTAAAAAAAGTTCTATTGATATAAAATATCAAAGTGTTGATATTTTATTGATTTTTTCCTCAAATCTTCAATTTTCCTCCTGATATTTCTCTTTTTTTCCTTCCAGAGAGCCATCCCACATATATAAAATTTTTAAAAGAAAAAAGAAGAGAAAAATAATCAGCAAATCCATATTACATCAAAAACTTCTGAAAGTATATGAAATATTCCACACCAACCTGTGGATCTTTTACCTCTGTAAAGGAAAGAGGCGGGGAGGTGTCTTCTCATATCTTTTCTTTGGGGCCATGCCTAGTTTTTTGCAATTTTGCAATACCCACTTCCAATCATTTTGTGGTGGCTATTCTTTCCATTTACATCGTTTAGTCATTGTGTGCATTCTTAGCTCTCTTTCAGTTGGTGTAAGTCTTTCCATGCTTCTCTGTATACATCATTTCTTATAGCACATTGACATTCTATTATATTCATGAACTACAATTTGTTTAGCTGTTCTTCAGTTGATGAGCATTCCCTTTGTTTACAATTATTTGCTATCACAAAAAGTGATGCTATAAATATTTAATGCATATAAGGACTTTCACCTACTTTGATATAGGCCTAGTAGGGAATCATTGGGACAAAGGATATGCATATTCTGGTCACTTCATTTTCATGATTCCATATTGCTTTCCTTAACAATGTAATAGCATGCTTATTCACTCCAACACCGATCATTTCTATCTTTTGTTATCTTTGCCAATTATCAGGGGGTGAGGTGAAACCTCAGGACTGTTTTGATTTGCATTTTTATTATATTAGTGATTTTTAACACTCTTTTATACAGTTATTAATAGCTTGTGATTCTTCTTTTAAGAACTCTTCACATCCTTGTTCATATCTATTTCTTTATTGGGAAATGGCTTTTGATCTTCTATATATCCTTTTGTTATTCAGTTATGTCCAACTCTTTATGACCCCTTGTGGCAGACAGAGGTTATATGACTTGCCCATGGTAATCTAGCTAGTGTCTGAGGCTGGATTTGAACTGAGATCTTCCTGCCTCCAGGTTTAGGTCCCATCCACTGTACCACCTAGCTCACTTTACAGATGAGGAAATTGAGACAACCCGGATTAAGTGACTTGATCAGCATCACACAGCTAATAAATGTCTGAGGCTAGATTTGAACTTGGGTCTTCCTGACTCCAGGTTGAGCACTCTATCTACTGTACCACCTAATTGCCCTATATATCCTTTAAGTACATTTATAACCTGACCCCCTCCTACCTTTCCAGTCTTCTTATGCTTTACTGCCCACTATATGCTCTATGATACTTGCTATTCCAAGACACTAAATCTCCCAATGCCATGCACTTCCCATGGCTGTCTTCCATTCCTGCAACGTTTTCCTTCCTTATCTCCACTTCCTGGCTTCCTTGATTTCCTTCGGTCCTCAGCTAAAATCCCATCTTCTGCAAGAAGCCACTCCTAATATCCCTTAACTGGAGAAACTTCCCTCTGAGATTACTTCTGATTTCTCCTGTAAATATTGTTCGTACGTAGCTGTTGCTTATTCTACCACTATTGGATTGTAAGCTCCTTAAGGGTGCGGACTGTTTTTGCTTTCCTTTATATCACCAGAGTTTAGCACAGTGCCTGACACATAGTAGGTGGTTAATAAATAAATGCTTATTGACTTGACTATTGCTGAAGTCTTTTACACCTGGAATGTACTTCCTCCATAACTCTGTCTCATTAAATTCTTCTCCCTTCAAGACTTAGCACAAGCATCACTGTCAGGAAGCCTTTCCCGATTTCCTAAATTGGTAGCGCCCATCATCCCAAACCACCTTGTAATTAATTACTTTATAATTACATTCTTCATAGTCACGCTATGTATGCTTATGTGTGTATCTTTTGTTTTCCCAATTAGAATGTAATCTCCTTGTGAGTCGGAGTTGTTTCATTCATTTTGTTTGTATCCTCAGTGCCTGGCACATAGCAGGCCTTTAATAAATCCTGGTTGATGGAATAAATCCTGGTTGATTGTTTCCTCAAGGAAATGATACATTTTGGAAAATGCTAACCAGCTGGTATGCAGCCTGAGGTTTCTATTAATTTTAATCAGTTCTGACCCATCTTCTTATTTTCCATTTTGTAGTAACATGTACTTTTAAACATGAACAGTCTCAAAATCTAATCCCTTATTACCAACTGCTTCTTGGACATTTCCAAATGGCTGTCCAATAGTTACTTCCAACTCAACATGTCCAAAATGGAACTCATCATCTTCCTTCCAGCCCCAGCTGGACCCAAGCCTACCCCATTTATGAATCTCTTTTATGTTGTTGAAGGTACTCTACTATCCTTATAATTGCTCAAATTTGAAACCTTGGAGTCACTTCCAACTCTTTCCTTTCCTTCACCCCCCATACCCAGTTAGGCACTGAGTTTTGAGGATTCTATTTCCACAGCATCTTCTACAAATGCTAACCAGGGGGCTTTGTATTTTTATCTAGAGGCAATAGGGAACCACTAGAGCTTTCTGAGCAAGAGAGCAGTAAGTACAGATCCCATCCAGTTATCCACCCTGGATATCTCACCATCTTCTCTACCATTGGCCCCTTCTTCCAACTTTGAATAGCAGTATCTAAACCAGACTTCTTGAGACCTTACCTTATTTAGTCCACTACATTTTGAAACTGTGCTCTGGGGTTAAACTGCACTCACCATTTTATGAAAACTTTATGGTTTTCTGTATTTTAACAAAAGTTTTTCAGGCTAATTGTCATTCCATGCAGTTTTGAGTAGGTCAGGATATGGAACAACCATCTTTGCTGGTTATAGCATTTTGTTTGGGGTCAGTGGCTGTAGCCCACATCAGGAGGCAGAGAAAGAACCAATTCTTGTTTAGACAAATGGCCCACCCACTCTCCAAGTGGAAAAGAATTATTTAACCAGCCATGGGGGGAAAAACAGATTAGCTCCTTCATCGTTTTCAAACACTTATGGATCGTCCCTTGAGTGCACGATGGACAAATCCTGTTTCATGTCCTTCCTGGCTTGCAGTCTCAGTAAACACAATGATGTGGCTGTACATGATCAAGCCTTACGGCAAGATCTAGATGTACAGAGATGAAAGTTGTACTACCACCACCACCACCACCATCACCACCACCACTACTACTACTACTACTACTACTACTACTACTACTACTACTACTACTACTACTACCACCACCACCACCACCATCACCACTACTACTACTACTACTACTACTACTACTACTACTACTACTACTACCACCACCACCACCACCATCACCACTACTACTACTACTACTACTACTACTACTACCACCACCTCCACCACTACCACCATCACCACTACTACTACTACTACCACCACTACCACCACCACTACTACTACTAGTACCACTATTACTACCACTAGTGCTAGTGCTAGTACTACTACTACTACTACTACTAGCTAGCATATATAGCACTTTAAAGTTTGCCAAGCACTTTATGAATGTTTTTTCATTTGATCCTCACAACAACCCTAGGAGATAAGTGCTATTATTGTTCCCATTATATAGATGAGGAAACTGTGGCAGACAAATGTTATATGACTTGCCCATGGTCATCTTGCTAGTAAGTGTCTGAGGCTGGATTTGAACTGAGGTCTTCCTGTTTCCAGGTTCAGGTCCTATCCACTGTACCACCTAGCTGCCTAGAAATTCAAGAAAAGTAATTTACTAAACATTTAGAAGCAAAACCAATTAAAAAAACCAAACATTGACATCTTCCAGATACATTGAGAATAATTGTAAGTGTATGTCTAGGAGGAATCATGTGAGGATTATGAGGAGATTTGGGAGAAGTCAAAGAGAGATAGGGGAACCTCTTATATATCTCCCTCCACCCAATGTCTAGCAGAATGCTATATGCAAAAAAAGAAGGGTGATGGAAATGCTAATAGTTTCCCTTGGCATCTCTCCACATTTGATTGAGTAAAGGGCTTGGCTTGAGCATGTCCACATCACCTAACATGGAGGCCTCTTCATCCTGTGTTTTCTCACCTTGTGGGTGGCTATAACCTCCTTTGGTTGGCTGCATAGCCAGAAGAGGCAGCATCTTTAAAACTGGAAGACTCTTGTCTTTTATTGATGCACCCAGAGGATGAAGATCACCCATAGTTCATTCACACCATGGGCACCATAAACTGAACTTAGAGGGGCCATAGCTCATCTTCCTACCCATGCCTCTTTTACCACACCTCTGAGGAATGGGCCTGGGACTATTTGTTTCTGTTCTATAGTCTATGTTCTGTTCTGTTTTCTTTGTCTTTCTCACTTTCTAAGTACAGGTAGGATTCCCACCAGACCAGGAGTTAGAGTCATGGTGACTTTGGAGGTCAGGATGCCAGGAGGAATGGTGCAGCTACCTAGCCAGGTAGGGAAGCCCTGAGGAGCCCAGAGTGCCTTGGACTTGGGCCTAAGGGAGACTTTGGATTTGGAATTGGGACTGTGTACTCTATAAAAACTAAGACAAGCCCTTCCCCTTTCCAGAAGCTGAGGTTGTGCAAGGAAGGAAAGAGGATTAAGCTAACATATTGGACAGAAAGCTTGTATATTTGTGATTATACTTTGGAAGTAAATATTTCCTTGTAAAAGCTAATCTGACTGTTATGGTTAAGTGGTGCTGCTAAGAGAGGGACCTCACACCTCCACTTGGGGGAACACAGTGGATAGGGTTAGCAGAGAGCCGAAATACCCCAAATGCCCTTAAAGGTACAGGAGAACCCTGGGGAAGGGATGAAATAGAAACTACCTGGCCTTTAGGCAGTACAGACCAGGTTTGTTTAGCATCACTATTGTAATGTCACCTAAGATTGAGTCAAGGGATATAGGATTCTTCTAGCTGCTATTTGACTCCATTTTGTATCTTGCTAAATATGCTGCCTAGAATATGGAGCAGATTTCCGATAAAGTTCAAAAAAAAAAAAAAGGAAAAGTTAGTTTGAAAAACAGTCTTTTTCTTGTTTAACCAAATTAAAAGTACCATCTAGTGACTACAACAGTACAAATAAAAGCAGCACTCAGACACAATAAGACATAGGTCATGGGTCATATACAATATTGGTGCCAAATTACTAAAGTTAAAGCACGTCTTTCCTTTCTCTTCATAATCATCGGTTTATGAAATTGAAAATTGTCCTGTGATATCAGTTATGATCCCTCTCTTAGACAATTTTGCTTAACCATTTTTTAGCAAACATACTTTATGAAGAGTTTGGATAACTGCAGTTAGGAAGTGCCTGCTTTGTTGAAGAAATTCATTACTTTTGCTTTTGTTTACAAATTTTTTAATTCCAATTTGATTTATTTTCAGCTCTGAATTCTGTCCCTCCCACTTCTCTTTCCCTTCATTGAGAAAGCGAGACAAACAAAACCTATTACAAATATCTATCATTAAAATTTCAAAATAAACAGTTTCTGGTGTTGGGCTGCAGTGGCCTACTTGCTAGTTCTGTTTCTCTTCTAAAGACAAAATTCCCGGGACATGAGAGGAAGGTGGTTTTTGCAAGGGTTAGTATTTTTGTTGTAGATGTGTATATATAGGTATTCAAAAAATAGTCTGTGTATTTAAGCATTGATTCAAAACATTTATATATAGCTATATATATGTATATATGTATATATATGTATATGTGTTTATATCTATATCTCTCTCTATAACAATATGTATGTATATATTTATATATGTATGCGTATATTGTATATACATAACACATACATACATATATGTGTATATATGTGTGTGTATATATGTACATGTATATATGTATATTTATATATGTGTTTATCTCTCTCTGCATATGTATATCTGTATGATGAAGCACAAACTAAGGAGGAAATGTATTTTGTCTCTCCCTGACATCCTCTCTGTGATCTTCGTATTGTGCCTTCTTTTTCTACTTTGTCCTGATCCTTCTTCCCATGCCTTTCCCCCTTACCTCTTCCTTCTGCCCATGCCCAATGGAGTCTCCACATCTTCTGGCTTGTAATTTGTTGCAAATCAGCTGTCAGTGTCATGGCGATGATGAGAGGTTGGCTCATCTCTGGCTGAGGGTAATGGCCTTAAAAGTCACCGAGTCAATGTCAATGGGATCGCTCCAATTCAATCATGGAGCTGAATGAGAGATGGCACCTGCTGACATTAGCACTCATCTTGAGCTCAAGCATCTGGGCCCTAGTAAATAACCATCAGTGGGTGGGTCCGGGGGACAGGTCATTAGCCCCACGAAAAATAAATATCGCTTCCCTTGATGGCTGCGAGTAATTTAGCTCAGACGAGGAAATTTCACCCTAGATTAAGTATGATGAGCCAATATCAGTCAGAGGAGGCCAAACAGTGAGAGCTTGATGAGATAGAGGGAAATTTATATGCAGCTGGCTGAATGTGAGATGAGCTTAAGGAAATGATGGACTCTTTTCGGCCACAGTCATATATGCAGGCTCCGCTTGGTCTTATCTTCATCCCCTGCCCCTTCTTTTTTAAAGTGGAAGCGGGAGGGGGAAGGGGATTCAAAGAGAGATGAGAAAGGAGGAAGTCTGGGCCTGAATAAGGCTTTGCTTTTCTTTTTGTCCTTTACCCTGCAATGTCACGGAGTAGTGAGTTGTGCCAGCCCGCTGCATGGAGGAATAAGCTTGCCATGCCTGCAGGCTTTCCCAGGACACGAGGAAGCCAGGCCTCCCCTCCTGTGAGAGCAGACTAAGATTTAATTGTTTTGGAAACCCTGAAGGCCCTTAACCAGCTGAAAAGGGGCTGGGACAAGAAGGGAGGGTGGGAGTGGGGAGGGGTGTACCTCCTTTTCGATGCCGAGGAAGGGAGAGAAACCATCCTGCTCGCTACAGCCATGCATCTTTTTATTTGTCCCACTTATGTGATCCATCAAAAGCTGAGTGGATATTAATAGTCGGTCTTTATTAGAAGCAGTTTAGCTCACTTTAGAATCATATTTTATATCTATAGGGAGCTGCCCTTGGCCCACCCTCTCTCTCGTTGGACTAGATATATCTCTAAAGCTGGAGTAGATGTTTCCCACGTATTCATTATGAACAGAAGATGAGCCGACTGTAGGCATCTGAGCTCTTTTGTCCACCCCTTTGATCAAGAAGTATTTTAATGTGTTATGAGTTAGGTAGGGCAGTGGAAAGAGTGCAGGATCAGGAGTCAGGAACACCTGATTTAAAATCTTGACTCAGATCCCAACTAGATGTGTGACTCTGGGGAAGTCATTTAATCTATGTTTAAATATGTCTCAGTTTCCTTATCTGTAAAATGGGGATAAAAATAGCACCCACCTCCTGGGGTTGTTGTGAGGATCAAGTGGGATACATATCATCATCATCATCACCATCACCATCATCAGCATCATCGCCATCATCGCCATCATTGCCATCACCACCAGTGGGAGGAAATTCCGTAGGACATGCTGAAATTTTTTCCTGTCTGATCATCAGAAAGCAATTCTGCACCATTTTAAAAGCTGTGTTTTAATGTCAAGGGAAATGGTTTGGTAACAGAAAAAAGACGGGTTGATAAATTGCTCAGCTCAATGCTTTACACGTAATTGGTGCTTAATAAATGTTTGTAGAATGCTGTATGCTTATGATAGAGTGCTAAATCGTGTGGTACAGGCAGCCACATTACAGGACAGTGATGATAAAGGGTTCATTGTGCAGGTCAGACAATAAGGGCCAAAGGAGTCAAGGGGAGAGATTAATACGGACTCAAATCATCAGGGAATCCTGATCATAAAGGCTTTCCTCATGGAGGCATCTTGGTTTTGGTCTTTGCTTATCGGATCCTTTTCCATTTGATTTATAATACTTAAATGGGAAAACTGGTTTCATGGCTCTTCCATCACCTAAGTTTTAGGGAATTCCTGAAGGATCTGAGAACAATTTGAGTCCAACCCCTTTATTTTAAAGACAAGGAAGATGAAGCTCAGGGGCACAGAGCTAATAAGTATCTGAATCAAGGTTTTGGCCTATGACCTCCTGACTTCTAATCCTGCTACGAATCTAAAACAGCTCCCTGACTTTCTGCTTGCTCCCAGTCAAACATGGAGGAGCTTTGGGGAAGTTTCTGGCCTTATGGTGACCCATTGTTGAAAGGACTTGACATTTTATTTTATTGATTGATTGATTGATTCATGTATTTATTTTAGTGAGGCAATTGGAGTTAAGTGACTTGCCCAGAGTCACACAGCTAGTAAGTGGGAACTTGGCATTTTAGGATGACATGGAAAACTTTGAGTAGTCCCTTGGGTCTCAGCCTCCCCTTATGATAGTGAAAGAAGGGCAAGGAGGAGACAGGGCGTTCTATCTATTAAAAGAAGCAGCAGCTTCCTACTGACCTATTCCCCCAGACTCTGCTGCTGCAGTCATAGCTAATCTTCACTCCAGTGGGTGCTGCTGCATCACTTGCACATCTCAGGGCCTCCTGAATGTATAAGGCCAGTAAGCAAAGGAAGGAAATGCAAAAAAGTTGGGAGCTTTCAGGGACCCAGATGCAAGCTCACGTGGTTGTGGCTCCCACCCCTACATGCCAGATGGGAGGGATCACCGTGATGTGAGGTAGAGAAGGACCCTGTCTTCTCCTGCTTATTGGAATTACATCTCGTCACCTGGAGAGCTGCACCCAAGAGTCTAAGCTGCAAAGTAAGCTTTTTGAGGCTAAATATTGTCGTGTTTGCTAGTATTTGTATCCCCAGTGCTTAGCATAATGCCTGGCACAAAGTCAACATTTAATACATCCTTTACCTCTCTCCCTCCATATCTATCTATCTATCTATCTATCTATCTATCTATCTATCTATCTATCTATCTATCTATGTGATTCTATTTATGTGTGTGATTTTGTCTACGTGTGTGATTCTATCTATTTCAGTCTGTGTGTTAGTCTATCTTCTATTTGTATGATTCTATTTATTTATCTGTGTGTTTCTCTCTGTTTATCTATCTGATTCTATCTATGTGTGTGATTCTATCTATCTTTCTATCCTTATCTCTCTATCTCTCTGTCTCTGTCTTTCTCTCTTCCACATAATACTAACATGCTAAGTCCTTTCAGCAGTGGTCACTGCATGGCTGGAAGCAGCTGCAAAGCTCCCCTATGACCAAATTGAAGAAGACAGAGGCTATTTGTCCGTGTTCTACACATATATAATAACTATAAAATGGAAATGGAAAGAGCAGTAAGATAAAACTGAGTGCTGTGTAAGCATGGTGACCAGAGCATCATTGAACAAATGCACCTTTCTCCTTTCATGGAGGTAGAGACTTTGGTTCGGAATAGTGTGATATGCTAGCAGACATGGCTAAAGTATCAGTTGGTTCTACTGAACTGCTTTTTTTTATTTTGTTACAACAGAAGGTTCCCTAGGAACAGGAGGGATATTTTCAGAAATAAATGTGAAAGAAAAAGAAAGATATAAATAAAATGAATGACAAAAAAAGAAAAAAATGAAAGAATGGAAGACAATTTATTGTTCTTCAGATAATTAAAAAAAAGAGTGTAAATATGCTTTCAGATAGGACAATAGCAACAATTAATCAGCCAATAGAGATAAACAGGGAAACTACGTTATATTCAAGAACACGTACAGTGGTACAATAATATTGTTAAATGCACATTTGCATACATAGCATAGAATCCAAATTGTTAAAGGGACAGCTAACATAAATGAAATATAAAAGAGACATTGATAGTACAATTATTATAGGTAACTTTATTATTCCTTCAATGCAAATTTTTATCTTTGAAAACATATCTGATGAAGCCTGGGGTTCTCCACATGACTGAAACTTTAAGTGACTTTCTTGGACAGGACAGATGTCAAATAACAGGAGTAAGGCCAGATCCCATAATTCTTCTCCTAGCTTCCTCTCATTTGTTCCTGCCGCTGGGTTTATAAGGCTGTGGGCTCAAGTGATCTAGGAGGGAGTACAGGTTTAAACATCACTATCTTTCTGTCTGTCTCTGTCTCTGTCCCTCTCACATTCTTTGTTTATCTCTCCCATTTATTGTCTTGGCTGGCTTAAAACTTTGTAGTCACCACCTCATTGTTCTCTTGATTACTTTCCTAGGGGGGTGGGGTGGGGGGGGTGTCTATGGCCTGAGCCATTCTGATTGAATCTATTATATTGGTTCCAGACCAACTTTACCTCCTCCCAATTACTTGTTATGCAAAAGACAGTAAGGGGTGGCTAGCAGAGATGTTTATATGAGTAAGCCATAAGGCAGAAATCCAGGGAGTTATATAGGTCGGGGTGGATGACAGAATACACAAGCATAAATGGACTCTTCTACTCAGATAGCAAGATAAAATCTCAACTAAATAAAAACCTTAAACACAGACTGTACAAAGCTAAAATAAGAGGAGAAACTATTGATTGGAGAAAACTGCAGCAGACATCAACTCCCTATATATGAAAGTCTGGCATCTACAGTATATATAGGGAGTTGATACAAACCTATAATAGGCTATTCAAAGACATGAACAAAAAAGTTTATTAAAGAAATCCAAATGATCAACAACATGAAAAAAGGTCCAAATAGTTAATAAGAGGTTTTTAAAAATTATTTTTATTGTAAATCCAAAGAAATCTGAAGTTTCACTTTCAACCTGTCAGTTTGTTAGTATTGACAAAGACGCAAACAGCTAACATTGGAAGAACTATGAAAAGACAGGTATGGCCATATACAACTGATAAGGTTGTAAATTGCTTCAACTGTTCTGCAAAACTGTTTGCCATTTCGTAAGCAAAATTACTAAATTGTTCATATTATCTGGCCAGGAGATCCTACTATTCAATATGTACCCCAAGGAGATCAGTGATAGAAAGACCACATATACCCCCACACACACACACACTCACACAAAACATACATATATACATACAAATACATGTGTACACACACACGTACTT
Organism: Phascolarctos cinereus; assembly: GCF_003287225.1. Classification (NCBI taxonomy): domain Eukaryota; kingdom Metazoa; phylum Chordata; class Mammalia; order Diprotodontia; family Phascolarctidae; genus Phascolarctos; species Phascolarctos cinereus. The sequence continues at coordinate 23,465,973 of NW_027556402.1, forward strand.
GTAGCAAGACTTTGGACTGACTCTTCCAGAGCAAGGCTGGCTACATCTTCCCTTTTGGGTCTTAGGAGTACCCTTGAGTTACAGGTAAAGGTGATTTTCTCTAGTGGTATTTATCAGCTCAAGCACCTATTTCAGGGTGCTTTCCCCATTGTTAGCCACCAGTTCCATTTAACTATATCATAGACTCTTAATAAATGCTTATGGACTGACTAACAAGTAACATCAATTAGCTTTGACAAAGGGATATTTACTACAATCATATATATAGTAGGAACACAAATTACAAATATTCCTGCCCTCCCCCTATCTACAGTACCTGGGCATGGTCTTACCATACCATCTTGGTCTTTGGGGAGCGTGGGATCAGATTTAATGCAGTTTCTACATAGCATTCATCCCACCAAATTTTCATCCAAAATTCAACATAGCTGACTGATGAATGATACACCTCTGCTTTTGTTGGACTGAACCAGAAAGGTTGCTCTGGATTTGACTCCTCACTGTCTAGCTTCTAACAAATCCCAGCATGGATTCCAGCTGCTGGTCTTTGGGTGACTTGCTTTCCTGACTTTTCAAAGTTCACAGGATCAGAAACAATAGACACAATAGAGATAGAAGTATTAGCAGGGTCATATACTCTTGGCTTAATGCTCGGTCCAGATAAGAGAAGACTCAAGGCCCCTTCCTCACCTAGCAGTCCTCTGCATCTCTTCATCTTTCTTGAATTCCAGTTAGGCTGGAAAGAGAGAAAGATACAGAGTGAGTGGCCAGTTCTGTATTATCAGACAATTAAAAGATTTTTTTCATCTTCCCAATTCTCAGAATATACTATGCATATTTATAAGGAGGGGGATCATTTCTTGGTTACACACTGAAATATTAATAGAAGCACTTTTTGTAGTGGTGAAAAGCTGTAAACAGAGACTACAGTATATCAATTAATCTATAAATATTTATTGTGTACCTATTATGTATCATGCACAATGCTAAGCTCTGGAGATACAAAAAGAGGCAAAAGACAGACCCTGCCCTCAAGGAGCTTACAATCTAATGGGGAAACAACATATATACAAAACACACTATATACAGAATAAATAGAAAATAATTAAAAGAGGGAATGCATTAGAATTAAGAAAGATTAGGGAAGACTTTCTCTAGAAGGTGAGATTTTAGATAGGATTTAAAGGAAGCCAGGGAGGTCATTTCAGGCATGGGGAATAGCCAGAGAAAATGTCTGGAGCCAAGAGATGGAGTGCATTATTGTTGGAACAGCCAGGATGCCAGTGTCACTGAATTGAAGAGTACATATGTGCTAACAGTAAGGTGTAAGAAGACGGAAAGGTAGGAAAGGATTAGGTTATGAAGGGATTTGAATGCCAAAGAGAGCATTTTGTATTTGCGCCAGGAGGCAATAGGGAGTTTATTGAATGGGGGGGTGGGGACTGACACAGTCAGACCTTGCTTCAGGAAAATCACTTTGATGGCTGAATTGAAGATAGATCACAGTGAGGAGACACTTGAGGCAAGCAGACTCATCAGCAGGATACACAATGGTCCCAATGTGAAGTGATAAGACCCTGTACCAGAGTGATGTCAGTATCTGAGGAGAGATGAGGATGTAAAGATGTTGCAAAGGTATAATCAACAGATTTTGGCAACAGATTGGATATTGGGGGGAGGGGGCAAGAGATAGTGAGGAATTTAGGATGACACCTAGGTTGTGAGCCTGAAGGACTGGGAAGATGGTGTTGCCCTCTGCAGCACCAGGGAAGGTAGGAGTAGGGGGAAAGATAATGAGCTCCACTTTGGAAATATTGATGGTAAGATCTCTACTGTACATCTGATTTGAGATATCTGAAAGGCAGTTGGAGATGTAAGCTTTGGAGGTCAGCAAAGATTTTGAGTCATCTAGATGGTAATTAAATCCATGGGAATTAATGAGATTACCAAGTCAAATAATATATAATATAAAGAAAAGAAGGCCCAGGACAGAACCTGGAGGGACAACTATGGTTCGAGGGCATAATCTGAAAGAGGATTCAGCAAAGGAAAAAGAGGAGTGGTCAGCTAGGTAGGAGGAGGAGTAGGAGACACTGGTGTCTGGAAAACCTAAAGAGAAGATAGTATCAAGGAGAGAGTTCTCAACAGTGTCAAAGGCAGCAGAGAGGTCAAGGAGATTGAGGATGGAAAAAAACCCATTGTTTTCAGCAACTAAGAGATCATTAGTAACTTTGAAGAGAACAATTCAGTGGAATCCCAAGGTTGGAAGCTGGCTTGTAAGGGGTTAAGAAGAGAATGAGAAGAGAGAAAGTGGAGGCACTTAATGTAGAAGACCTTTTGAATGCATTTCACTGTAAAGGGTAGAAGAGATATAGGACAATAATTAATGATGACTAAAGGATCAAATGAGGGTTTTGTTAAGATGGGGAAGACATAGGCATGTTTGTAAATAAGAAATGAGCCAGTAGACAAGGAGAGATTAAAATTAAATAAATAACAAAGTGAGGATTACAGAGGGGGCAGTCTGTTGGAGGAGACAGGTTAGGATGGAATCATTCAAGTAGAGGAGTTAGCCTTGGTAGGGAGTAAGGCCACTGCATCATGTGAGACAGAAGTGAAGGAAGAGAGAGAGAGTGGCAGAAGATAGCTGAATGATAGGACATGAGGAAGAGGAGAAAAGAGAGAATTCATGGTGAATGATTTCAATATATTCTGTATACTATGAAGCAAAGTTTTCAGCTGAGACAGTGAGGGGAGGGGAAGCCATGGAAGGTTTGAGGAGGGATGAAAAGGTTTGGAGGAATTGCTGTGGAAAGTGAAATAATAAGTTTATAAAAGGGGGTATAATAGGATTGCCTAACAACAGAGAGGGACCAGATGAAGTTATGGAACATAAATGTGGGCATGGGAAGTTAACTGGTGCAGTAGATAGAGCACCAGGCCTGGAGTCAGGAAGACATGAGTTCAAATCCAGCCTCAGACACTTACTAGCTCTGTGACTCTGGGCAAGTCACTTAACCCTGTTTGACTTAGTTTCCTCATCCGTAAAATGAGCCGGAGAAGGAAATGGCAAACCACTCCAATATCTCAGCCAAGAAAACCCCAAATATGGTCACAAAGAGTTGACAAGACTGAAAGATTGAACAACAAAACATAAATTTGTAGTAGACTCAGTCAGAATGGTTGCATGATTTTCAGCAGCATGTGAGTAGGAGAGAAGGTGGTGAATGGTGGGAGTCATCCAAGGCTGAGGCTAGGCTGAGTATAATCAGTGGTATGAAAAGGGAGATAGAAATTCGAAAGGGAAGGACAGTGTAGAGTTGTACTGATTCACCAGGAGGCCAAGGTAGGGGAAAGAGGAGAGTGGTTAGTGCAGGGGAGATGGCCTGAAAGAGAATTGAGATATCGTGGGTTTGGAGGTCATGGTATGCACAAAAAGTAGAGTTTTATAAGGAAAGGCAGAGGAAGAAGCAAAAAATCAGTGGATTATGGTCAGATAGGGAGATTTCAGAATTTTTGAGCATAAAAGTACATTTGTGGGTGATGGCAAGATCAAAGGTGCAGCTGTCTTTTTGCATGGCTGAGGTGAGACGGAGTGGGTCATAAGAAATGAGAAGGTTGAACTGAATGGTTATGATATTTGAGGGAAAGTCAATCTGTATATCGAAAGCCCCTAGAATGAGGGCAGGAATTGGGGAAGAGAAAAACATTTTGATCCAGGTATCACACTCATTGAGGAAATTAGGGGAGTGACATGGGAATCTGTAGCTAACAGCTACCAGGATTTTGATTAGGTGGTAGATGTGAATAGCATGAACCTCAAAGGAAGAGAAATTACCGACTAATGGAGATGGAGGAGAATCTAGAAGTGGCAATGGGGAGGAAAGAGTGTTCTGATTCCGCTGCTTCAACCAGTGAGCCAAGTGGAATGAGGGAGGGTGCAGCCAGTACTGGAAAGGGTGACCAAGGAGGCTGTATCATTAGGAGTCTGGATACCCTTTGACACTGTTAATCCCCTGTTTCTCCTTGACACTCTGTTCCTCTAGGTTCTCATGACTCCTTTGCTGCATCTTCCAGCTCACTCTGAGAGTCCCACAGGGCTCTTTCCTGGATCTTCTTCTCTTTCCCCTCTATATTATTTTACTTGGTGATCTCACCAGCTTCCATAGACTCAATTATCATCTCTATGATGATGATTCTGAAATCTTTTTACCCAGCCCTAATCTCTCTGCTGACCTCCAGTTTCATATAAACAATTGCCTATTGATTGCCTTGAAATGTACGTTCTGTAGACGCCTTAAACTCAAACCGTCTAAACCCAAATTCATTATTTTTTCTCTCCCTGACCTCCCTTCTTCCTAATTTCCTCATTACTGTCAAGGACACTCTACCAGTCGCTCAAGCTTACAACTTAAGTGTCATCCTTGACTCTTCACTTTTTTTTGCTTCCCATATCCAATTTGAAGGCAAGGTCTATTGATTTTGCCACCATGCCATCTCTCCCATAGGCCTCCTTCGCACCTGTGACCCAGCCGTTACCCTGGTGCAGACCTGAGGTGGTGAGGACTATTGAGGATTATTGCAATAGTTTGCTGGTTGGTCTTTCTGCCATGAGTCTCTCCCCACTCCTGTCTATCCTCCACTCAGCTGTCAAAGTGATGTTCCAAAAGCACAGATTTAACCATGTCAGTCACTTGAGTCAATAAACTTTAATGGGCCTCTATCACTTCATTAAATCTTATATCAAATATAATCACATAAAAAATCTTCTGGCTTTCAAAGTCCTTCATAAGTTAGGTTTCCCACCCCTTCCAGTCATCTTACACCTCACACCTTTTCCTCATACTCTTCAATCCAGTAACGCTGGCCTTCTTTGAGGAATGTCTCAAACATGACACTCCATATTCCAATCTGTGTTTTCTCTGGCTGTCCACCATGGCTGCAATGCTCTCCCTCTACATTTCTGCCTCATGGCTTCCCTGGTTTCCTGTAAATCCCAGCTAAAATCCTTTCTCCTGGAAGCCTTTCCCAGCCCCCCTTAATTCTAGTGTTCTTCCTCTGTTGATTTCCAATTTATCCTGTACATATCTTGTTCATACATGGTCATTTGCATGTTGGCTCCCCCATTATTCTGTGAACTCCTTGGGAGCAGGGACTGACTTCTGACCTTTCTTCACATCCTCAATGCTTAGCATAGTGTGTTTGGACTATAGTAGGTATTTAATAAATGTTTAATGACTGATACAATGTAAATGAAGACAGCGTAGAGAAACAGAATTAAGATAAAATGTAATGACGAATGTTGGTTTCTGATAAAGGCTATTGAGAAAGTCCCACTAGAGAGGAGTAGACAGAAAGGCAGGGTTATATTTAGATACACAGCTAGACTGGAAATCTAGGAAGACATGGGTTCAAATCCTGCTTTGGATACTTACTAGCTCTGTGTCCCTGAGCAAGTCATAGAAACTCTCTGAACTTCATTTTCCCTGGCTTTAAAACTATGAATCCTTATCAGTCACTGTCAAAAGTTCAGGTAGTTGAAATCTTTTATTGTCCTATTTAGTTCTTGGCAAGAGAATAGATCACGGCAGGCAGTTACTTGAAGTGATTAGAAACTAAAAAACAAAATATGCTAAAAATAAAAAAGTACATATTTACAGATGAAACTGAACATGAAATTTACCAAATTAATTTAGTTTTATTACTATTTTATTATAGATGGTTACATGTGTTTTCTGTTATCAAGAAAGTGTGATCAATTCATTTACTCTTTTTGTTTTCAGATGGGACAAACATTCTATGACAGTTCAGATTCAGCTCAGCTATATTCTCTTTCCCCCTTCTCCCTGCCGGAAGACAAAGAAGAATTTTAAACAATGAATTCTGCATAACATCTTGCTGGAGAGAACTCAAATGCCCTAAGGACCTGGTATAAAAATGTATAACAAATAAACATTTAAAGTAAAAAGAGAGAAAAATGGGGGATAATTTAAGGGATTAGTAGTGAAAAGAGATACTGCAGAATTTCACTTAACAGCCTTCTCTTGCTCTAAGAAATTGCAGTCGCTACTCCCTCCATCCCTTTGCCATTTGTCATGCTGTGATGTAAAATCCATATAGGTCTAGAGCTTTAATTCTCTGAATGTTTATCTTTGGCGTTTAACATTTGGTGCAATCAGAACTTGATTTAAGCGTACTCAGTCACCAAAAAAAGGGATTGTTTTCTCTTGGTTTTCTTGCCTATAGAATGTCTTGAGTGGCTAAAACATGGAAAGGCAGTGCCAGGGGCTACATGGTGCGTTTAAAATGAACTCACAGATGAATGTGCGAGGTTTGGGACACAAGGGCCCTAGATTCAGCTCTTTTGATTCTCTGGAGCCAGTTCCCCTCCCCCCCCCCAGCTCAAAATCTATTAGGAAGAGCATTAGCTCTTGACTTGAATCCTCTCTTGATGGACTAATGCTATTATGATGAGAATAAAGGTACTAACTTTATCTGCTTTGTAAGTATAATGTTCATACACTGACTTTTCTTTCACAGGAATATACATATATATATATATATATGTATATACACACACACATATATGTGTGTGCATATATATGTGTATGCATGTGTATGTATATGTATATGCACATATATATGTATATGTAGATAGATATATGATGCCAGCCAATGCAAAATTTGCAGTAAACCATTTAAACAAAAATGGTAGAGGGGCAGCTAGGTGACACTTACTAGCTGTGTGACCCTGGGCAAGTCACTTAACCCCAACTGCCTAACCAAAAAAAAAAAACCCAACAAAAATGGTAGAAACAGTTGCAGCAGCACAAAATATTTGATTGTTCAGTATTGTTCAGTCCCTCTTGTAAGAGCTTTCAGGAATACGGTTTTCTGGATAGCAAGATATTGTGTGGGATAAGCTTCTTGGTATTTAGTTTAGAAGTGACATGTGCCACCCTGCCACAAGTGCCATTTTTTTTTCTGGCTTGGCATCTGTCTTCTGTGTTTGTATATAAGGTGCTATCTCAATAACTAGTTGACAAAGTCATCCAGAAGAAAGGGCTGATGATGAATGGGTTGCCATGATGCAGGTATTATTCACATCCTTCCTGTTGACAGTCAGAACTTCTTTAATGCAGGTTGTCTTCTATCATCTGGAAGCACTTCAGAGGAAGGCATCCCCAATTAAATCTGATGAGGTCATACACTTCCTAATTAGAGGCTAGCCTATTGTGCTGAAATGTAACAGACACGTTCTTCAGGAAGCGGCTCTTCATGCCTAAGTCAGTACAATAAACCCAACTGGGAAAGAGGGGGATCCCTGCTGTAAGAAGGTGCAGTCTGCGGATTTGGGTGCTGAATTGTTGATAGTATATCTTTGTATCATCTACTCCTCTTTTTGGAGAATGTTGTGGTTTTTGGCAGCCCCATCACAGGCTAGGAATTAAAAGTGATAAGAAGGAAATAAACAAACTGATGGTTGCCATCCATTTGAGGGCTCCTGAATGGATTCTGCACAAAATCTTGTGGGAGAGAGCTCAAGTTGGCGTGGAGAGGAAGGTTTGGTGGGAAGAGGTTGATAACATAAACAAGACCCACACCAATTCCAAACAGAATATATAATCAGAGAAGGCTGCATGCACTTCACCATTAGCCAAGTCTACACACAGTGGAAAGGAAGTGTGAAATTTTGATTATGTTTTTAAGATTCTTCCCTCAGCTGCTGGGTTTTTATTATGGCAACAGCTGAGCTAGCACAAGATTGTTAAGCCTATACCATTTGGTATAGCAAGGCCACAATCAATGTCATGCAATTTTCAGCAATAACGACTCTTAATTTATTTATTTTAGGTGGTCACATGGTCCAAGAGATGCAATCATACTTTACACTTATTTAGCATTTTAATGTTTGCAAAGCACTCTCTAACAACAATCCTGTGCTACTAGAGATCCCAACCCCCCAGGAATCAGACACATTAGATGTAGGGTGCTATGGATTACTCAGAGCCATCAGAGCCCTGACCAGGGCACCCCTTTATTCAGGAGACCAAAATGGCTCTCTATTGCCTGTAGGATCAAATCCAAACTCCTCTGGCATTTAAAGTTCTTCACACCTGGCTTTAATCTACCTTCTAATCAAACTAGCTTTGCTATTCCTCACACTTAATGTTCTGTCTACTTGTCTTGTTACTTTTGCAAACTCTTTCTACCATACCTGAGATGGATGTCCCTCCTGCTTTCCTCCGCTTTTTTGTACCCCTGGTGACCTTCAAAGCTCAGTTCAAGTGTCATCTTTCACATAAGTCTTTCCATATCCCTCCAGCTACAATACTTTCTCACTGAAATTGCCCTTGGTATATGCTTTTATGTACTTATCAGATACTTCTCCTGGTAAGGCTTGTGGACCATTGACACCCATTGCTAAGCAAGTTCTTCTATGTCTGTTAAGGATTGTGTTGTAGGCGTAACTCTAAAGGCAGCACCCTCGTAGTTCAGGTTCAATGTTGGGATGAAATGACACATTCGAAAGTCACTAAACATTTGACAAAGGGTAAGGTTTCCTTTGCCCAAACACAGCAAGGGTAAAAGTGGCTTTCAGCCTCTCTTCTGCAGCTCCCCTTTGTGGCCATCTAGAAACTGAGTCTGGTCAGTGAGTCATCAGGGTATGGTGACTCAGTAGTCCCAAGCACCCATCATGGCTGAGAGTCTGAAAGGCACCAATTACAGAGGGCTGGGATCTTTTATGCCCTCAAATCAGGAAGCTGCCTCATGGAAGCTGGGGCTAATCATGTTGCATCAGGCAGGGAGGAATCTGAATCAGGGAAGTTCTAGTGGCTGAGTCAGAAAACTTCTGGTCCTATCACAGACTGCCTCAGACTGATCTAACCTCATTTCTCATAAAGACTTGTTGACTTAGTCATTGGCATTTTCACGTGTTCATTTGTTTGTGGCATGAGGAAGAGAGGCAGCTCTTATAGTCACATAGGAGAGAGTGTTCTTTCCTTGGGCAGGGCTGTAATCCCCATTCCCTAGCCCATTATTAAGAAAAGTTAATTGTTAAGGGCAGAATTATGAGGAATGTGGGCCATTTAAACTTTCTCATTGGACAGTGAACCTAATGTAGTAACTCCTGGGTTTGCACTTATATGTACACATATTATCTCCTCCTGATATGATGTGGGCTTCCTTGAGGGAAGGGATTTTCTGGTTTTTGTCCTTATATTTCCAGCATCCCACATAGCATCTGGCACATAGAGGTACTTAAGAATGCTGAATATTTGATTGAAAAGCTGAGAACTAGATGCAAGTGACAACTTGAGGTCTCAGCTCCCAGAAACTGAGAATGAAGTATATGTTCTCAGTGGAGATTAGGCCTTTGGGGACCAGTCAGTCAGGTATTTACTGACTCATATGCCTGAACTGGTTATTGAAGAAGAATGAACTGACATTATCTTCCATCACCACAGGACCCTTGAAGATGGGAGGCCCAGTCAGATGCTACTTCTGCCATCAAGAACAAGTCATGCCAGGCTAGCTTCATTTCCTTCTGGGACTAGATTACTAAACTAGTAGATAAAGACAAAATATCTTGGATTATTTTTATGGAGAAGACCAAGATATATTATCAATAATAATAATAATAATAATAATACAGTCAGCTGGGTTCAGAACTGGTTGTATGGACAGGCTAGAAGAGTATGTGTTAATGGCTCAATGTCAATGGGGCAAGAGGTGTCCAGTGGAGAGCCCCAAGTATCTGTGCTTGGTCCTGTGCCATTTAGAATTTTTATTAATGATTTAAATAAAGGTATACATGGTAGCCTCACTGAATTTCCAGGTAATACAAATCTGGGAGGGATAGCTAACCAAGTGGATTGCAGTCAGGATCCAGAAAGATTTTGACAGGCTAGATCGTTGGAATGAACCTAATAAATATGAGACTCAAGAGGGATAATTGTGAAGATAGCAATTATTCTCAAAAATAGCTTGGGGAATTAGTGAACTGCGTGTATGATATGGTAGCCACAAAAGCCTGCGTAGACTTAGGCTGCATTAAGAGGGCACTGGAGAAGAAAATGGCAAATCACTCCAGTATCTTTGCCAGGAAAACCCCATGGACAGTTGGTCTGAAAAGTCAGGGAGATTAAGATGTGACTGAATGATTGGAGGGTAATAACATCAATAATAAGAGGGCATAGCTTTTAGGAGTGGGGTGACGTTCCTGCCAAAGAAACACAAAGATACCTCATCAGGCCTCATCCAGAATGTTATGTTCAATTCTGGGGCCCACAGTTTAAGGAAAACATTACTAAGATGGATTGGTTGAAAGAAGTGGGCATGTCTACCCCGCAGAAAAGGCCTGCTATTTTACAGAAGCATAGTGTAGGACATGACCCTTATGTATATGCCTGACCTATGAGATAGGACATCACCAAGTTTCTTCAGCCAGTCTGAACACTACTCCTGTGCAGTATCATTCCATTTCATCCACCAGATCATTGGAGATCTCTAAATTGATCAAGGCTTTTTCACACTTAGTTGGAATGCCTTTGATTGACTTACCTTTGATTGATTGATTGAAATGCATTCCCACCAGTTAGGGCACCAGGGCATAGCAATTTATCACTTACTTTAGGTGGGATGGGGATAATTTGATTGATTTACTCAATAGACCTCTACCTCTATAAGCAGAAAACACACTGACAAAAAAGATTCCTGACTAATCTCATTCACAGGTGGTGTAAAACTCGAATAGAAATGGGGCCACTAATCCATATATAGGGATCCCTGTGGCCCTTATATTAATTTAGTTTTAAAATGTAATATTATCTATGTTTTATTATATTTTTATTTTGTTAAATATTGCCCAATTACATTTTAATTTTATTCAGCCTTGTTTTTCATCTTTGCCATACACCATCAATACAATTCTTTTTGCCAAATGAGATAATGGATGTAAAGTACTTTGCAACATCAAAGCATTAAAAAATGCTTCTCCTCCTCCTCCTCCTCTTTCTCTTCCTTCTCATATTTTCCTTCCTTCTCCCTTCCTCCTCCCTTCCTGCTCCTCTTCCTCCTCTTCCTCTACCTGGGCCTTCTACTGCACTGCTGCTGAGATGAAGCAATATTTATAGAGGAATGCAGAGGTGTGCTGGTCAAGGTTTAACAACCTGATTGGGGGAGGAAGGAACGTATATGCATACACTTTTAAACTTATTCTACATTATTAACATTTTCTGAAGTCTAGACAATCAATAGAACAATTAATCAATCCCTGATGTTTAGTTATCACTGATTTCTGAGGTTCAGATGCTCACGCTGAAATTTTAACACAAGCAGGTTAGAGATGCCTCAAACACACCTCTATATGGTACCTTAAGGGCAGCGAGGTAGCACAGTGGATAGACCTCCAGGCTTGGAGTCTTGAGGACCTGAGTTCAAATCTAGCCTCAGATACTTACTAACTATGCGATCCTAGGCACATCACCTAACCTTTGTTAGACTCAAGTTCTTCTCTAAAATGGGAATAATAATAGCATTTACCTTGCATGATTGTCCTCAGGATTAAATGAGATAATAATTTGTAAAGTGCTTAGCACAGTGCCTCACATATAATAGGCACTATAAAAATGTTAGGCATTAGCCATTATTATTGGCCTGACCCTTTTCATTGGTGAGCTTTTGCTCTAATCAGGGACCTATACGGTCCCCTAGACTTGTAGAACTGCTTCTCCAGGAGAGAGAACTGGGGTTGCTAGAGCCAGCTCTTTTCTTCTAGACACGTACACAGTCTGTGTAACTCACAGTAGTAGTGGAGGCAAGGTTTGGGTCTGCTCTTCTACATGGTAGTTTTGTATGGTGCTGCTCCTCAGCTTTTGGAGAGTTAGCTGGTTTTGTCAAGGAATTGCTCTTTTGTTTCCAGGAGGTTTGGTGCTGGGATTCCTCTACATGTCCTGAAAACCCTTAGTGGCTCTCACCTTGCCATTCTACTGCTGCCATATCTCTTCTGGTGCCCAGCTTGGTTCAGGAATTCCCATTTTTCTACCACTGCCTCTTGCTTCTGTCAGCTCTGGGACCATATACTTCCCATCCAGTGATGGATGACTCTATGACTTTGGACAAGCCACTTAGCTGATCTCTGCCTCAGTTTCTGATTGTGTGTAAAATCATTTCTAAGGCTCTTTCTAGCCAAAAAAAAAATTATCTGCACCATGATTCACTCAGAGCTGAAGGGGCTCACCTTTTATAAAATGCAAATGGATGGAATGCATTTGGAACTCGTCCTTGCAATGGAACTCATCCTCCATTAAACAGAATCTTTTTCCATTTTTTTATCCATAAATATCATAAAACAATTTACAAATAATGGAATATATATTTTGCAATTTAATTTAGCATATGGGCATTAAAGAATTATTTTTGTCTCAGACTGTCACATCAACATAAAAGAAATTTCAGTGATTTTTAATGATGATTCATTTTAGTTTTTAAAAACTTTTACACATTCGTAGTAATAATTGGTATTTAACACATTACAGTCATAACTTTCAATAAACCTAGGACTAAAAGTTAAATAAAGACAAAACTGGAATGAAGGAGCTTAAAATGATGGAAGAAGATTTGACTTACTACACATTTTATTTTGCCTCACTTCTGTGACATAGTTCTTTTTAAAAAAAAAAACTTTATTGTGAACTTGCAAAGCTCTTCCAAGAGATATAGGTGCCCAATATAAGTTATATTTAATAACACATACCATGTTTATGTGGCCTAGACTTATATTTGGAATATTAGTTAAGATATAAACTAAAAATATGAGTCTGAATTCTATTATTAGAGCTAAGAACTGAAAGCAAGAGACAGAAAAATGTCTGAAAAGCACAGTTTGATGGATATTTCTTTCCAAAGAACTGTAGGTGATGAAAAAGACAGATATTTTTTATCTAGTAAACAGACATGCCCATCACCATTTTGTGAAATGTGAAGATGGACACTATAATATTTATTCTGAAATTTCTTTACAGATAGTGTAACAGCTTTTTCTGGAGATGAATAACAAATTTTGTGGCTTGGAGGATTATAGGAGAGGATTTTATTGTATTGGTTGAGCCATTAAAATTGGGTTTAGTCATATATGGTGGCATTAAAAATCCCATGGAGAGTTCCCACTGGTGATAGCGATTGGTTGGGTGACTGTGGGCAAGTAACTCTTTGCCCTTGGCTCTGCTTAGAAATCCTTGGTTTAGCGAGCATGAGGAAAGAAACTGGCTTATATATCTAGACATCTGTTGAGAGGCATTCATTCCCTGAATCAGTGGAATGGTCCAAAATACTCTCTTCAAAATAATAATAGCTCATTCCTCTAAATAACTGTGTGAGCTTGGGCAAGTAAATTAACCTGCCGAGGACTCAGTTTTCTCAACTGTAAAACAAAGGAGTTGATTTAGATAAGTAGTATGCTGGTAAATATTTAACAACTATCTCTTGAGAAAAAATGTTCACAGTACACACTTTTAAGATTTAATCTGTGTTATTAACATTTTCTTTCCTCACTTTCTTAAGCCTAGAAATCAATAAAATAAGACATCAAGCCCTGATTTGATGAATTTGATGGTTTCTGAGGTATCGGTGATCATACTGATCAGTTAAAAATCAACTGTCATGAGCTGGGTCTAGAACCTCCCTGATTTATATGGTCTTTGAGGTTCCATTCCATTCCTGAGCTATGAGTTCATGATCTAGGTGCAGGGGTGGGGAACCCAAACCCTCGAGGGCACATATGACCCTCTAGGTCCTCGAGTGCAGCCCTTTGACTGAATCCAAACTTCACAGAACAACCCCCCTTAATAAAAGAATTTGTTCTGTAAAACTTGGACTTGGTCCAAGGGCCACACTTGAGTACCTAGAGGACCACATGTGCCCTCGAGGCCCCAGGGTCTCCACCCCAGCCTCGTCTTTTCCTGAACTTCTTTACACTATCTTCCTCCTCTCTTGTTTTGTTCCAGCTGTATACTGTACTCCTATACACTTGCTACTCATGTCTGAGAAACATTAATTTCCTTCAAAGCTCAGCCCAGGTATCACCTCCTAAATGAATCCTTTCTGACCCCCTGAGAAATACTGAAGAACAGTGAAAAGAGAACTGGTTTTAATCCGAAAGGCCTGGATTTGAAACATGCCTCAAATAGTTATTAGCTGTGTAAACCTGGGGAAATTAAGCTGGACTCTAAATTTCAGCTTCCTCATCTGTAAAATGGGCATGATAAGAACCTACCTCCTAGGGCTGTTGTTGTGAGGACCAAATAAGATGTTTAGTCATTTTTTTTTCAGTTGTGTCTGACTCTGTGTGACCCCATTTGGGGTTCTCTTGGTAAAGATACTAGAGTGGTTTGTCATTACCTTCTCCAGCTCATTTTACAGGTGAGGAAACTGAGGTGAACAGGGTTAAGTGACTTGCCCAGGGTCACACAACTGGTAAGTATCTGAGGCCAGATTCAAACTCAGGTCTTCCTGACTTTAGGCTCAGTACTCTATCTGCTGTGCCACCTAGCTGCCCCTCCACCCAACCAAATGAGACAGTGTAATTTTGCAATTGATTGCATGTATTTTTCATAGTGGAAGATATTGTTGTACACATGTGGGCGTACAATTCCCCCCTCAGTTATTACTGCTGTCTCTGTTCTCAAATAATTTTGTATTTACTTATCAGTTTGCATATCCCCAAAGTAGAATGTAAGCTCCTTAGGGTAGGTATTTAAAAAAAATTGTTTTTGTATCCTCAGTCCACAGCATGGTAATTTGTATACAATAAGTGCTTAATAAATGTTTATTAAGTTGAATTAGATTTCAGTCATTCCCAATTTTGCTCTATGTGGTTACAAATTATGACATTGGGTAATATTAGAAAAGCGGGTTGGAATTTTTCCAGCTGGTGAAAAGTGTATTTTTCTGCAAGTGTGTAAATCTCAGTATTGGGGAAAATTTCTCACCTTCCAATACTAGGTGTAACTGAGTGTGATTCTTAACTACAGTGGTTGGATGGCCTTCAAACTTATCTGTACACTTTGTATTTCCCTTTTGGAAGCATTTCAATTTTGAATTACGTACTATAGTTTGTGAAATATACTGCTTCCCTCACATAGGTTAAATAAGGAAGAAAAATTTCAGCTTTGCAGTTCATTGCAGGATATGGAATGTTTTCATGATTCTAGATGTGAAAACCTTTCTCAGTTGGAGAAATGAAGGGTTAGCATTAGGGAAGGTCTACTAGATAATGTCCTAGACTTAGATTTATGATGATATGAGCTCTAATCTTCAAATACTGTACAAATTCTGTGGGCCTGGGCAAGTAACTTAATTTTTCTCAGCCTCAATTTCCTCATCTGTGAAATGGGGAAAATAATAGCATCCATCTCATAGAGTTTTATGAGGATCAAGTAAGAGGAGATGTGAAAGTAATTGCAAACCTTAAGGTGCTACATAAATTTTAGCTATTATTATTTTTATTCAAAACTTTAAGGATTCGTAATGTCATGGTTGTGAGTCTTCATAGATTCAACCATTCCACATCTTAATTGATGTTATCCATGAGTTTTCACTTTTAAATTTATTACCCATTGGACAAGCCATTGGAGATATTATAACACTGTGTTTGGCTGGTCCTCCAGGTGGCCATTGCTGGGACTTAATAGGAGCCACCAAGGTTTGTCCTTTGTTGTTACAGCCTTTGGTAAACCCAAATCACAACTGTGCTACGGCTTGGTACCAGAAGAGGAAAGACAATGTTGCAGTAATGTTTTGGGTTGCAGTAATTTTTTGGTTCAAATTGAAATCAACAACCATCTATTACATTGTAAGCCCCTGAGGGTAGGAGCTATTGAGGTTTTTTTTTTAAATCTTACTATCCATACTACTTAGCACAATGAGTCGCATATAGGAGATATTTAATACATGCTTGTTGAATGGAAGGGAATTGAATTTGTTAAGCACCTACTTCATCTAGGGCTGCTGGGGAAATACAAAGTTCAGGTAAGACATGGTTCTTGGCTTCTCTCCTGTTTTGCTTTAAACAAGAAAGTGCCACTGAATTGAAAAGAATCCATAGCTTGGAGGAAATATATGGTTATGCAAAGCTTTTGAATTGCCTAATACTAATGTTCTCTATGATAGGGGAAGGGATGGCTAAATAGCTTAGTATCTAAATATCTTGATATCTAAGGCTAAATATAGAAATTATTATTTTCTTGAAGTATAGTTTTATTTCACATTTTTATCAGACTATATAACCCAACATTAAGAACATATGTGGGGGGGGGAGTAAGAAAATGAATGTTTCTTTTGTGAGGGTATTGAAATGATTCCCTTACAAACTGCATTTTATCTCCTAAGTGATTGGTGTCGAAAGTATTTCTCATATCAAGATGTCTATGAAATCTTGAGGTTGTGTTGTGACATGTGGCAGCCTGGTGGTTTATTTTGGCAGTACCCTCAGGGACATGATTTACATCACCCATTCCTGCTTACCTTGAACTCTGAGACACAACCGTGCCTGCTTTTAGATTGGTAAGACTTTTAACTATTTTGAGTGTTATCATGAACACATACACATATATTTGTGGCCCCATGGTTGTATTGGAGCTGAAAAGACAGAAAACTCATTGCTTGCGAGGGGAACTAGGAAATTCTCTTTATGAATAAAAGTACTTCTGATCAAAGGTGTTATGACGCCTTCCCAGTGTGTTCGGAAGAAATCTTTTTCAATAAAACAGGGAACATTGTATGTGCACCTAAGGATTGATTTCTTTTGTTTATTTTATTCACTCACCCTCACTGTACAGTCTTTCCTTCCCTGTGAAGTCATCTGAAATACAGACAATAGAAGAAAACCGCTTTTTTTTAAAATCCACAAATGCTTTAAATTCCAGCTCACAAATGGTTGCATTGTTTGTTGGCCTTAGCAACTTCCCAGGACAGCAGTGGGAAATTTGGACATAGGTAAGATCTGAACATTGATGGCAATTTGGAATAAATGATTCCTTTTGTGGATAGCTTATCCTCTTTCCTTCAAAGCCAGTCTTTTTTTTTAAAAATGACACTTTTTTACATCACTGTCATTTTTTCATAGCCTCTACCCCTGAGAGAATAAATTCTTTCTTGGAATGAAGAGGAACAGTTAAACAAAGAAATCAACACACAACCCACATCTAACAGCATCTATAGTACTTTGCATCCACAATTCACCATTCTCTGCCAGGAAAAGGCAAAGATTATTGTTTAATCATTGCTTCTCTGGAATCGCATGAATTTGAATTCTGATATCTTTGGGTGTATTTTCATTCATGTTATTTTGGTCATCTTATGTATTGTTATCTTTGTTCTGTTTGCTTTGCTCTGGATGATTTTCTAGAAGCCTTTCTTAGTTTCTTGGAGTTTCTCCCATCTGTTATTCTCTGTGAGATGACAGATTAAATTATACTGGGTGGCATGGAGGAGTGAGCACTGAACTTAGACGCTGGAAAACCTGAGTTCGCATCCTGCCTCAGACACTTAAACAAGGATTCTAAGATACAATTGTCCAGATGACAATTTTATGATTTTTGAAAGGTTCAAGTATCCTGGTTGTCCTATAAGGCAACTTCTGAGACATTTGCTGGTGTGGCTGGCTTACAGCAGGAGTAGGAAGGACTGCATTGGGAATGGAGAAACACACTGAGAACAGAGGGACAAGGCGTAATAGTCACTTCACAAAGCTCAGATACTGATGATCCCTTGGGAAGTTCTGGTTATGGACTCAACAAAGTTTTTGTTTGGAAGGTTTCATTTGATTTTGACAAAATGAGTCAGAGTTTAGGTGAAATGGGGCACTTGTAAGTCATTGAGCAGTTAAAAAATAAGGAAGGTTACTTTGCCCTAACACAGCAAGGATAAGTGACAAGGATATAGTGATCCTTAGCTTCTATAGATGGGGCACCTCTCATCTCCAAATAGAAACAATCCTCATTAGTCTTCAGACAGCTTGTGGTTTTCAGAATCTACCAAAATAGATGGGCCCCCACTCCATCCACCCAGGCTTTGATGCCCTTAGGTGGCCAGGGAGCCGTATCAATCAGGTTTCTGGCACAGCTTCATGGCCTTTTAGGGAAAACTAATTCCTTTTATGGAGAAGCAGGGGGGACCCTGGTTCTATCATCAGAGCCCAGATAAACTGTGTGTCCAATAGGGAGCTACACCTAAGAGAACTTTGTGACAATTCCAGTGGAGAAGAAAAGGACTCCCTCCCTGGGAGTTGTAAAGTATTCTTTGCTCCAAACATGTGTCGCTACCTTTGTGCTTTATTATACTTGAGCTGATTCTGCCCATGGACTTTGTTTTTGTAAAGGGAGTGTGTGCTAAGTTTAGTGGGAATGTCTGATTCTGGTGATCCTCTGGATGTACCTCTTCTGGAAATCTGTTTTTTAAGAGTCTGGCAGACAGGTCATTAGTTGGGAGCATACTAGTGAAGGCTTGTGAGTGACAATACAGGAAAACCCTACCTCTTGGGGTTATCTACCTTTAGAATCTTGAAAGGAAGAGTGGTCTGCCATCCCCTGGGGACCCCAAAATGTGAATGTGACTTGGGCAAGTGGTTCCAGAGAGGGCTGCTCCCTGCTACATATCTGTATATATGTCTATACACCATGGAGGTATATATTGAGTATCTAGATACATATATACAAATAAAAACATGAAAAACATATAGAAACTTCTGGCAATTGCTTCTTCCATCCTTATGTGAGATTTTCAATGCTGTCATGATCCCTGAATGACCACAATTTCTCCCAAAGGCTCATTCAGACCACACCACACCAGCTGAGCCTCGCTCTGTAAAAAAAGTACCTCTTCCAGATCTGTTTGTTTCAGGGTTTTGCTTAGGAATTGAGGAAGAACTAATGCTAATATGGAAATGTTTTTAATGTGCTACTCCCTTACAGGCGAGATAGCTTTGTTTTCATGGTAGTTTGCCTAGAAAATATGTGAACCTCAGTGAGGGACACCTCATGTTTCCTGGAAATTTTAACTTCAAGACTCAATAAATTTACTTTTTTAAAAAAAAAATTTATTCATTTGAACTTAGGGACTGGGTGAACTTTTCAGAGTTTTATGTATTTAGACCCCTTCCATTTCATGGACTACCATCTCTTATGGACTTTTGCTTCCCAACAAAGATTGTGAATCTTTTCTTCTAAGCAGTATAACAAAGAAATTTACTTACAACTATATGGCCTTTCCTATCCATGCACAAGCTTCATGTTTGCGCTATCCATTAATAAAAATTAATATCAGAGAACATGATCTTGACCTCCTTTCCAAACCCATGACCATTGAAGTTTTCACCCTATTCCCCCCCCTCCTTCCCACTCCATAAAGAGAAATCCTAACATAGCTCCCTCATCAATTTTTCTGACCCCTTTCCCATATTCACACATAGTTTTCTCCTTTTCTCTCCCTGATGTTTACCATCCTCCCCCTTCTCCTTAGGGTTTCTTCCCACATAGGACTGTGAATATAGATCACTTTAGTCCCTGGAGGGAAGGATTACCAGCCAAGGACTCCACAGGTGCAACGCTTCTCAAAGCTGCATGTATTAGGCCCTAGGAAGAAATTGTGGGGCACCATGATGAGCTCGTATGCTTTGCTCTAATGGGCAACTGGGTATTTTGGTATCCTGAAATGATGCTAGTAGGCAACTACCTATTTGCCTGTGGGTGGGACAGGGTGTGTTGGGAAATAGACCCTTATTTGGAACTGAAGGAAAGGAGCTAAATGTTTTTATCTTTAAAGATTAGATCTGTAATGTCTTTGGTATGGGTGTTGGTATTGGTCAACTTTGCTTAAATGCCCAGTCATAAAGAGTTTCCCAGAGCAATGAGAGGTTTGATGATGTGTCAAAGGTCACACGCCAGGAGTATGAGTCTGGGGTGCCGAACTACTGGCAAGAGTGGGTGGTTAAACTTCCAGTGCGAAGTTAGCAACAGGCTTTACTTGTTTTGCTAATTGTCTAAACTTTAGAAAGTGGTGAAGAAAGTGTTAACAATGCAGTTTAAACTTAAAAGTGGGTCCTAGGTATATTTTCCACCCCTGGAGAGCTGGTTGTTAAATATTCACCAGCACACCCTTGGCCTAAGTTAAACCCTCTACCCACTATGCCACGCTGTCTACAGTGTAACAGTACCAGGGCTTGAGATGAGAACAGGGACTGTCTTTGGCTTTCTGTGTATGAAAAATAAGACATGCATGAATTTATGAAATTATTTACACATGTGGAAGAGGTGAGGTGGTGAGCACTTATGAGATACGTGAAATGTATTTTTCTTGAGAAAAAGAGGGTGGGATATGATGAACAGATTGAATACTGTTCTATCTCATTCCTGTTTTGTGTTATCAATTCCTCCTTTGGCCATTCTGTGTGTTCTAAGATGTAATTCCTGGCTTAAAATGGCCCCTGACCTTAAATAGCTCCATTCTTATCCTAATATAATCGGGATTCTAAAAAAAAAAAAATCTACTTTTTCAGGGGATTCTGATCCTGGCTTTTTATATTAAGGAAAAGGGGTGGGGGGAGTGCAATTGATCATAAGTCTAAATATGCTAGAAAAGAGAAACTATTTATTTAGGAGAACAAGCCCTCTGTATTATGTTCAATCTCCATTTAAATATTTTCCCCCCAAGTAAGACTGTCTAGAAATCTGAGGTTTGTAATGAAAGTGCTGTCAGAACCTTAACTGGAGCATGATGACATACCCCACCGGAAGACCATGGAGGCTATTCATGAATCCACCCTAATGTTGAAGATTATCCCTCATTACCATCATGAGAAAGGGATGATTAAACTAATAGTTACTGGGAGACATTTCTGGTGACAGGAGGCAGTGATGAAAATAAACTGACTTCAATATACATTTAGAACTGGGACTAATGGGATGTGGCAGGAAGCCAATAAATGAACACGGCCCTCGGCTCTGATCAGTGAATTACCTTCCCTGCTCAAGCCTGCTCTTTCTAAGCAGCACAGGAGGCTCAATGAAAAATCAATAGCCCCCTGTAGTTCAAAACCATAATCAATTGTTGGACCTGAGCAGTCCTTTTTTCTTGATGAGAAAATAGCCTAGCTGAGGACACAGTTCAGATGTAAAGAGCAGTTCTTCATGAAGCCCACAGAAGAGACCTGACACTGGATGGCAGCAAATTTATAGCTGCCATGGCCAGGACTGTTTTCCAATTTGGTATCTCAAGAAACGATTCTGGAGAAGACCACTGCAAAATGCCTACCCAGCACTCTAGTTCTTCATCCCCAATTTTTATATATATATATGTGTATATATGTGTGTGTGTGTATACACACATATAATATACACGTGTGTATATATGTGTATAAACACACATATTATGTATCTATACATGAGACATTCATATAGTACTTAAAAGTTGGTAAAACATTTTACAAATATTATCTCCTTTTATCCTCATGACAACCCTGGGGAGGAAGGTGGTATTATTATATCCATTTTACAATCAGGGAAACTGAGACAAACAGAGGTTAGGTAACTTACCCAGAGTCACATAGCTAGTGTAAGCGTCTTATCTAAATTCAGATCTAAATTCAGATCTTCCTGATTCCAGGTCCAGTGCTCTATTTCGAGGCAATCACCTAGTCGCAGCTAGAGAATTGGCTTCGAGGTTAGAAAGACCTCTGATTTTATACATTTACATATATACACATATATAGGTATACATATATACACACACATACATGTATATATACATATACACACATATATGCATACATATATACATCTAGCTAGCTAGCTATAGATGTACACATATCTACCTATATATAGAAGAATATATATCTCTATCTATCTATTTATCTAGCTGAGTTGTGTGATCCTACACAAGTCATTTAATTTCTCAATGCCTCACTTTAAGTCAAGTCAATGGGCATTCATTAAATGTCCACCACGTGTCAGGCACTATGCCGAGTGCTGGGGATACAAAGAAAGGTAAAAAAGAGCTCCATTTTCAAGGAACTCACAGTGTATACAGTGGGAGAGACAATATGCGCACAATATGTACAGATTTTATATATATATATATATATATGTATATATATATATGTATAACATATAGGATAAGTCGGATTTAGCATCAAAGGGAAGGCGCTAGGGTTAAGCAGACAACCTGGGAAAGGCTTCTTGGAGAAAGAAGGATTCTAACTGAGGCTTGAAGGAAGCCAGGGGAGCCAGAAGGCAGAGACAAGGCAGGGAGAGCATCACATACTGGGGATGGCCAGGGAAAATGCCGGCACTGAGAGATGCGGTGTTGGTTTCGAGGAATAGAAGACCAGTGTCAATGGATCTAAGGGTATGTGGGTGAGTGCATAGTGTAAGGGATGAGAAGGCTGGAGATGTAGGAAGGGGCAAAGTCAAGGAGGAGTTTCACAGTCACACGGAGGATTTTATATTTGATCCTAGAGGTGATAAGATGCAGAGTAGGTGTTTATCTCCATTTTTAGAAGGAATGTCCATTCTGGGAGGTGTTTATACTAATGAAATCACGTGTGGAGTCCAAATTATGTGAATACACCCGCATCAGTCCACATACACACATATATCCTATGTCTGCTGAAATCCTGCATCATCTGACTTGGAGTCCCTGATCACTCCTAGAGCTGTATTTCTCATGGTTTTCTCCTTTGGAGCATCTCAGGCTTGAGACGGTTTCAGTCATTTTCCTTCAGGGTTTAGGGGTGATGTCTGTGTGTTGATTGGCTGGTGAGCATCACCGTGACTCTTTTGAAACATCACAATTACGCTCCCCCCCAGCCTGCCCTGCTACCATACTCAATAGTGGCCTGGCCAGCTCAGCTTTGATTTTCACATTCTTTTTCTGCCTCCTGTTGTTGCTTAGACCCATTTTGCTTCTGTGCTTGCTGCTTCGGCTGTTTTATCTGCTGGCTAAATATCTGATTCCCTGGCATGGGAGCAAGCTCTGTCCCTTGGCATGAAACTGAATCCACGTGGCATGGCTGAGTATCATGCTTCCCTTCCAGGGGGCCTCAACCCTTGATATTGCAGATCAAGCATTTTTTTTCTCTCCTACTCAAGTGGATGGAGTGGTGTTAGGAATGTTGGTGATTTTGAGGGAGAGGGATGGCATTCTTAGAAGGGATGTCCTGAAAGCTGGCATAATCTGAATCGACAGTTATTTCCCCCCTTCCTGTCCTCTGCTTTTATTAAAAAGCTCTAGAATGCTTTTATCTTTTAAAAAAAAATGCCTCCACAACAAAAACAAAAAAACCAACTCTACCTGTTCATATTCTCATCATTTTTCTGATTTCCCTAATTCTTTTTTTTGGGGAGGGGTCATTCAATATCCTCAACTCTCTTCATCTCTATTATTATTATCTTTTATTTTTCTTCATAAGATGATAAATTTTGAGCTGGAAGTATATTTTCCCCCTGTCTTTTACATTATTAGATTGATGAAATAAAGTACATTGAACAAAGTATTTCTTAATTTCTATTGCAACTTCAAGTCCAGGAAACAAAAGTTCATTGTTTAAAGTAAAACATTTGTTTCGAGTAGACTCTGGAGGGGATAGTTTCAAGAGTGAGTACCATTCTGAATTTTTTCCGGGAGTATTTATTAAATGTACATTAAAACATGTTGTTACCTACGTGAAATGAGAGTTTTTCAGCCTGTCTTCTTTCCTGCTGCAAGATAGGAATTTCTTTCCATGCATGTTTTGCTGACCAATACACTTAAAAAATAAAAGTTTACATTATTTTAACACCCAGCAAAAGGGGCTGTTCCTCTGTGGCCCAGTTAAATGGTTACTATGGGATCTTATGACCACCACTGGATGGCAGCAAATGGGTTTTGTCTCAGACTGACCCCAAAGATGTGTTTGATCCATCATGGGCCAAATTTTCCTAATGGAATGGTTTTGATTTTGTTTTCCTTTTTATTTGTGGTGTCTGATAGGTTTTCCTTGGGGCATAGCCAGGAGGTAACAGTGCATTCCAGATGGAGTCCCCAAAGCTATGGGTACTCCATAAACATTGCATGTCATCACTAGTCCTTCCCCTAGAGTGGTTTTGTAAAATGCTGTCAGTATACCTCCCTCCTGCCTGTCTTTGGAGGATTTTATAAGGCTTAAAAATCTGTCCTTTAAGTATCTTTTACTTTTGTTTTTTAAGCAGGAAGATAGTTCAGAATCTTTCCTAGTAAGATTTGTCATTAGATACTTGGGATGTTTAGGCAATGCCTGAGTTTTATGGAGAGTTAAGTGAAAGCAGAATTTTTTAAAAAATCAAGTTACATGATATAAACAGTACAAATCAAATTTCCATTTCTTCCATGGGAGTTGTCAAAATTCAATTTATTTTTGTTAGATTTAAATGGTTATAAGTTGTTTTTTATTCTGGATAAGAAGAATTTTTTTATTTCCATAAATAACCACTACCAACAATTTTCTTTTTATGTAAAGTTAATAGCAATATATTATTATTTAGGGATCCTTTTTGCTAACTGCCCCTTGTTATATTTATATTGGTTTTCTCAACTTAGAGGCCAACCATGTAAAAAAAAAACAAAGCAAACCACAAGGGCCTTTCATTCTGCTGGTCAGAAAGTTCTGTGGCTAGAAATTCCACGTCAGTAGAATTTTCTTTGCTTCCAGATATGCATTCTGTTTTGGGTTAAACAACCCAGGAGGTGATCATAGAATGTATACTCTTGAATGACATGAAAACACACATCGTATGCCTCATTAGCATTTCTCTACAAAAGGTAACATTTCCAATGACATTTAGGGGTGGGGTATCACAGAGTGAGGGGAGAAGAAGGGAAGTGAAGGAGACAGACTGCATGGCACTTGACATGAGTATCTGGGAGAGACAATGAAACCACCAGGATCACTGTGGTCATGGAAATGGGACAGTGGGGTTCATTGGTTATTAAAATCTGGTCCACGTCAGGAGTGATCTCCAGCCATTAGCATCCAACCCTGCCTGTGGCCAACTGGTGATAAAATCAGTATGAAATGATTGAGTTCACTCCCTCTGAGGCCACTTCTCATTTTGTTACTGTATTTCGGAGGGGCACCTCTTAGAAATCTTTCAGAATCCAAAACCTGAAAATAAGCTGGAAACCATACTTTTCCTTTAATTCTGGGGTGGGTGGGGCGGAGTGGGAAGGAGCCTCCAAATCAGGAACGCTAAAGTCATCAGGGTGGGCGTACCACCGGCCTCTATTGACAGCGATCTGTGCACAGATGGAAAACCCCAGGGTCTAAGGCTGTCAATCTATCTCTTATATTGAGCACCATAAAAAAAAGCAGTAATATACTTAGTGAAGGCTGTTGACCCCTCCTGAACTATAACAACAATGCAGTAAAGAACAGAGGGAAGGAGCTGGGGAAAACAGGACAATAAAGGTCTCATTGATACACTCGAATCAGACAATGATTGCAATGAGTGTTATGGACACAAAAGGAGGAGAGACAAGAGCTGCCTCCTTCTCTGGGGAATGGTATCATGGAGAAACTGGAAGAACAAGGTGTCTTTTGACTGGGTGAATGTCAGTTGCTTGTGTGTGGTCTATATAAGTACATATGGATCATATATATTATATGTAAGTAGACAGTATTTCTTTTTGGGACGAGAACACTACCACCAACACATACATGAATATGCATTTGGTCCACACTTGTGATATTATCATTATGGGGAACAGCCTTTATGGAAACCCTTTCTACCATATGCATTTGGTTCATAATTGTAATATTTTCACTATAAGGAATATCCTTTATTAGGCAGGTTAGCCTCTGTTCTTAGAGAGCTACCTTAGGGCTCGGAGATTTACAATGACTTATCCAGAGTCATACAGCGAATAGATGGTAGAGCCATGACTTCCTAACTCCTAAGGCAACCCCCTATCCATTAAACCAGTGGTGTCAAACTCAGATAGAAGCAGAGACCACTAACCTCTGTGGAAGGATCCCTGCAGGCTGCATATTGACATTATCTATGTTCTGTTGTAGAATCATTTATTTTTTGAAATATTTCCCAATTATATTTTCATCTGGTTTGGGTCACCTTATCCAATAGAATATAAAGTGTTGCTGGCTGCATATTTAGTGCCTCTACATTAAGCCATACCGAATCTCATAATATAGGTAGGCACATGCAAACGTTTTGGCTTTAACGTAACAAGACGTAGATCACAAGTCACATACCAGTCTCATGAGTTTGCAGCACCATCTGTGTTTCTGATGTGTGCATACATCTGTATGTGCATGTGTGTATGTGTTTATGTCTGTATCCCGTTTTTTTTTTGTCTTTGATTTTTTTTTCCAATTAGGAGGTATTGCATTGTACTGCAATGTTATTGTACCTGGAGGCAGAAGACATGACTTCCAGACCTGGGCTTTTCTACTAACTAGTTGTATGATCTTGGATAAATCACTTCTGTTCTCTAGGTCTCAGTTGCCCCATCTTACCTGTAAAAGGAGGCTATGAATTGTGTTCCTTAAGTTAGCAACGGAAGATTGGCTTCAGGAGGGGGCTAGGGAATTCCAGGACTGAGTAAAGGTTACCCTTAAGGTCCTATGACTAGCCTTGTCATGTCATTAGATGCAATTGACTGGCAAACCCAATTTTCTATAATCATTACCTAGCCTCCTCCAAGGCAAAACAGGCCCTCGCTGTGGGGGAGGGGGGCAGGAGAGAAATGAAGGAGAAGAGGCAAGCATTTAGGAAAAGCATCACTCAGTCTGCGACAACGTGTCCTGTGCGTACCCCTAGCACTTCTGTACTTGTATCCTCTCCTTGGCCCCATTCCAGGCTGCTATAAGAGCAGCCCTCCAGCTGCATAAATGCCTCTATCCAGGCCCGGAACAGCCCATGGTTACTGGCTTACTTTATTTGTTAGACAAAAGGAGATAATGAAAGTCACAATAAAACAATTCCCTCTAGAGTTGGTACTTTCTCCTTATGTTGGCTGGGCATCTGAAGCAGTCCACGTTTCTGGTTCAGTTCCTTCTGTGCATGAGGCTGACCGATTACACGCATGGTCATGTTCTGTGACTGCCCCAGCCTGGGCCAGCACCAGAACTCACTCGGTGAGTGAGGGATGGCCCCTCTCCTTCCACAAATAAGTCGGTCACTGCAGTGCGTGAAGACATGAATACAGATACACAGGGAACGCAGGAGAGGCCGGGAGGCTTTGCCAAGACCCGCATTCTAACCTGATGTCCCTTTCCTTTCTTCTTCATGCTCATGTTTTCCTGTTCCATTGTATTCCCCCTTTTCCCTTTCCTTTTACCTTAAGTAGAGGTGACACAGATCAATACCTTTGATGGAAAGTAATAATCGGGCCTATTAAGTGACAAAGGTTTACTCTGTAACAGCTGTGCTGGCGGGAGAGGAGAGCTTGTCTGACTAATGAATCATGAAACAATCAGGCATTCGCCATTTGTGTTTAGATCTGTAAATATGGTGTGGTTCAAGTGCCAGACCATCGCCGGCACTCCAGCTGGGGGCACAGATGGTCCACATTCAGAGCAGCACAAGTGTAAAGAAAAAGAGGGTTTTTTTCTTCCCTTTCTCCGTCCCACACTGCACCGAGCGCGCTGAGCCGCGACTCGTCTCTCTGAAGGATAAACTTCAGAGAAAGGAAGGAAATGCCTTTTATAAGAGGAGAGCCTTCAAATGGTGATTTTTAAGTAGATCGTCAAGGATGAGGGTTCGGAAAAGTCCCCCGTGTCATATCCATCCCTTAAGAATCGCGTTTCCATTTACTCAGAGATGTAGAGCAATTCTTTCTTACATGTTCTATTTGATTTGCTATTGTCTCCTGAAATACAAACTGAGGCAGAGTGAAGAACGCATTCTAAGAGGAGAGACCCAAATATGGACACATTTTTTTTAAAGCTACTACTGTGTGTAATTTAGCACATTGTTTTGAAACCTTTCTTAGGGCTGAGCTAAAGGCACTAAATGAAAGTCATGCACCTTCATTGAGGAAGGTGAGCTCAAACAACTTCAGAGGCAGAGAGACTGAAATGTTCACTCTCAAGTATAGTTGAGTAATTGCCTTGTTATGGTAAGCTTTATTTTGTGACCCAATTGTCACTTAAAGTCACTCTCTTGGTTGGGTTAAAAAGACATTTCTTAAGGTATTCATTTGCTTAATGTGAGCATCCATCTTTCACATTTCCCTTTGGTACATACCTAGATTCCTTCCTTCCTTCCTTCCTTCCTTCCTTCCTTCCTTCCTTCCTTCCTTCCTTCCTTCCTTCCTTCCTTCCTTCCTTCCTTCCTTCCTTCCTTCCTCTGTCTTTCTATCTCTCTCTGTCTCTCTCTTTCTCTCTGGAGGCAACTGAGATTAAATGACTTGCCCAGGGTCACACAGTTATATTTATTTTTTCTCTTTCTTTCTTTCTTTCTTTCTTTCTTTCTTTCTTTCTTTCTTTCTTTCTTTCTTTCTTTCTTTCTTTCTTTCTTTCTTTCTTTCTTTCTTTCTTTCTTTTTTTTTTTTCTTTCTTTCTTTCTTTCTTTCTTTCTTTCTTTCTTTCTTTCTTTCTTTCTTTCTTTCTTTCCCAGCAAAGAAGTTTATAGGATTTATGTTACTGCACCTTAAAAAATTCCTTTCTATCCCTCTCTACTGCCATTATCCTCTTTCTGGTCATCAATACATTTTTTGCTTGTACTATTTTGAAAGCCTCCCATTGGGTCTCCCAATAGTCTGTTCTTCCTCAAATTCAGCTCTCATAACTAAGATTAATCTTCTTAATTCACAGCTTCACTCCTATCACTTTCTCCTTTAAAATCCCATTGAAGAGCTGGCTGTAGACAGCCCAGTAATATCCAGATGCCTGGATCAGGCATTGCTTGAGTAGAAAGAACAAAGGACTTTGACTTAGGAGACCTGGGTTTGCACTACATATTTGTTAGCTACTGAGTGGATTTAGAGGAGTTATTTAATTTCTCTGAGCCTCATTTTCTTCATTGGAAAAATTAAGAAGTTAGACTAGATGATTTCTAAGGTCTCTTCTAACTCTGAATCCTATGATCCAGGCTACGTGGTGTAGTGGGTAGAGCACCGGGCCTGGAGACAGAAAGACCTGCAGTCTCAGACATGTATAAGCTGTGTGACCCTGGGAAGTCACTTAACCTCTGTTTGCCTCAGTTTCCTCAGCTGTGAAATGGGAATAATAATAACACCTACCTCCCAGGGTTGTCGTGACAACTGAAGAAGATGATTATAAGGCATTCAATGCAGTACCCATCACATAGTAGGTGCTTTTCCTTTAATCATGAATATATGCTTTTTTTTCATCCTTCCTTCCTTCCTCCTAGTGCCTTCTAGAATCTGGGCCCAACATACCTTTTTGACCTTACCTGTTATTATTTTTTTGCACCTGATTGGATTACTTCCTGGTTCCCCAGAATAAAACCCTCTTTTCTCTCTTCTCTGCCATTGCTTTCTGTCTCTTCTCTCCATTCTTTCTGCTACACTTAACCATCTTTAATGCTACTTTCTCTAGGAAGCATTCCCTTCTCTCTGCTTCTGGGGAAAAACATTTGGAAGAACTAATTTTTGTTGAATGTTTGCAAAGAAGAGGCCACTATTCCCACTGACACCAGCTACCCACTAGCTACCACCAAGCTAGCTTAGCTGAAGTACCAAGACATTCTGAGGGAGAGACGGGTTGGCATGTAGCAGGTGGGTCATGACAACTCCACTACCACCTTCCTCAGACTCCAGCAGAGATGGTCCAGGTTCCCATGCCTGAGCCTCGCAAATAGCAGTGCTCTCCAGACCATTGGCCTTGATTCCAGCTTGGCCTTGTAGCCACTGAGGGGAACAACCCTTGTGGAGAAAGGGCCCCTCTGCCAGCACCAGCACCACCATGAACCACCCACTAACTACCACCAATGAGCAGAAAAAAGCCTATAGCCTTAAGAATAGCAGCACCTCTTGGCGACCCAGACCACTGGTCCAGTGCCATTGTCCGGGGAAGTAACCCTTGTGAAGATGAGACCTGACAACTTCTTTTGCAGGTGCAGCAGCCCTTAACAGCTGCAGCTATTTAAGTCCCAGAAAAGAAAAAAAAATTCTTGCCACCTAAGTCCTTGGCACTGTTCAATGGTTCAACTAAAAAAATAAAACTGATACAATTTTATTAGTGGAAATGACATTAAAAAAATACCTTACCATCTGCTTTGCTGTTGCACCCTAAGGAGTCTCAGGTCTTTTTTTTTTTCTGACTTGTAATTGAAACTTCCTATATGTATTATCTCTTCTACCCTCCCTGCCACACCTCCATTAGAATGTAAGCTCCTGGAGAGCAAGGAGTAGCTTTGCTTTTCCATTTGTACCCTTAGTGCTCTTGGCACACAGCAAATGCTTCCTAAATGCTTTTTCCTTCATTCAGCCACTCATTTATTCAACAGCCCTATGAACCTTACTAAAAAGAGTCATACCAAAGGGATCCTACCAAAATACCAAAGAGAAGAAAAATGATTTAAAAACTGCACAAGAGAAAAAGTAGATCAAAACAGAAAATGAGCAAAAGTGAAGGGTTGAGAGCATTAAAAATATCCAGGCACTAAAGCGGAAATCGAAGCAAAGCAGATAGAATAAGAAACAATACAAGGCATTCTGAGGGACATTTTGAAATGGATAAATTATGTATCTAAAAGAAGAAAGCTAAAATGAGCACTGCTAAGATAGTGCAAAGAGCAAATAAAAGAGCCGGTAGAAGGCAAAAAGTAAAGCAAAAATGATGGATGGAACTAACGCTAAAATTAAAAGATCCCTCCAGACGATTAGGAGCAAGAATGAGGAAAATGACCAGCAGGAGGCGCGTCATAGTAAACCTGAAATAATCTAGACACAGCCAACGACAGACACAAGGAGGCTTGCCCAGTAGAATGTGACCTCCTTGAGGGCAGGAATAGTTGTTGTTATTGTTGTTTTTGTCATTGCATTGGGACCCTGGCCAAGTGTCTTATACATAGTAAGTGCTTAAGAGATGTTTATTGAGCTGCATTGAATTTTGTAGGGTCATTCCAGTCTTCTGATGGCAATTTCCGTACCACTGAAGTATGAACTCAACTAGTCCTTATATTTTATTTAGTTTACAACAAATCAGATATTGAGATGTAAAAGAAATGATTCAAGGCAAGTCCCACATTAGTACTGGCTGATTTTTTGTTTCTTTCACTCAAGAGAGTTAAAGAGATGATGTCAAGACAACAAACAACAAAGATGGTATTTTTACAATATGTCGCCCTGGAATCACAGCCCTCATATTTTCCTTGCCCTTATGCCATCTTCCAGGGGTCTCTTTGACACAGGGCATCCTCAGTCAGCCAGTTAGAACCTCAAACTACTTTGCTATGGTGGGGAGACATCTCATTACACAAGCTACATACAGTTGTGGATTAGACATTAAATATGCTCTTGGCAGGCCGTGGCTTGTCAAGAGAATTTTGAATGCAGTCCAGACTGGACTGGTCTTTAACCTGGGAACGGCCAGAGCCAAACAGAGTAGGCTAGAGACAAAGTGGTGGTATAATTTATTTCAGAGTGAGAAAAATGAATTGCATGCAAGAAAGTGCCCCCTCTTTCTGAAAAGGAGGGGTCAGCACATTTCCAGAGAGTGAGACCATCCAGAGCACAAAGGATTGTAGTTATGACAAACTCAGGGCATAGCAGGCTTGCTGGGCCTTAGCTCTGGGAAACAGGGTATTTCCAAAATATTTTGATAGGTTCATGGTTCCAATTTCTGATCAGTTGACTCATACCACCTTTGTTCTTTCCTTGTTGGTTCTCAGAGCCATCACTAGCCTACAGATCAATGTGAGGCCTAAAATCTGTCAGTGAGGTAGAGGATGTCCACGCCAAGACTTCCTTCAGCAGAATGGGCAGGTGAGAAGGTTTGTTTCGATGGCCATGAAGGCAGCTGAAGCAGCCCCTGGGGAGTGCTTAGAGCTTGGTCAGACATTGAAGACACCAAGATCATCGATCGCGTCCCAGGTCATCGCTAGTTTTCTTGACTTTTGTCTTTGCCACTGGACTTTGGTGACTCTGGAGGAGAAAGTGAGGCAGAGTTGCACAGTCATCAGCCCCACTTAAATCCAATTCACACTCAAGTCAAAACATCCCCCTATGGTATCAACGATCCTCTTCATAAATGAAGGACAGCCAACAACAACAGACAATCAGTGGTAGACTGTAAGCTTCTTCAAGTTGGGGAGTTTTGTTTTTGATTTTGCATCTCCAGGTTCTACCACATAGCTCATGTTTGACAAGATGAATCTTATTTAAGGGCAGCTAGGTGGCGCCACAGTGCCCAGAGCTGGGCCCGGAGTCAAGAAGACTCATTTTCTTGAGCTGTGTGACCCTGCGGAAGTCACTTAACCATGTTTGCCTCAATTTCCTCATCTGTAAAATGAGCTGGAAAAGGAAATGATAAGCCCCTCCACTACCTTTGCCAAGAAAACCCCAAATGGGGTCACAAAGAATTGGATATGACAGAAAAACAAATATTATTTTAAAATTATCCCCCTTTCAGCCAATCAAACCCTTATCCCATGATTCTAGCTCTGTTAATTTCTTTTTTTTCTCTTCTTCTTTCAAATTTTTCTTCTCTAGGTCTTCCCTGCTAACTGATAGCCGCTCAGCACCATCATTTCCTCCTTAATACATGGAGCCAATAGAAATTCGTGAAGCTGCCCTCTACTATGCTTCCACAGGATTGAAAAGTGCTATGTAAATCTAAACTCATATTACTTATTAATCTAGGCAAAGCATCTGGCAACAGGGCCTTTATGTGCCATTGGGCCTAGGGCAAAAGATACAAGAGGGCCCCCTGTGTATTGCTCTTCCTAAGAAGATGCCTTCAATAGGTATAATTATTCTCAGTCTCAATTATATGTAAACAAACATGCACACTACATAAATTAATGGTGTTCATTGCAAATACCTGCAATTGACCTAGGCTGAAGTCTAGTGAAGAAAGACTGAGTAATTTAGCACTATTCATGAACATTTCCTACCTGTATAAATAAAGTTTTCTCCCTTTTTGTCCTGTTCCTGTTGTTGCTAACACAGCATTTCAAAAGTAAAGTTTAAGTGTAAGGAAGACCTGTTGAAAAGAAATTAGAAGGGTACTTAGTGCTTGACTCATAAAAGCTTACAGTTTAATTGTACATTTGAGACAAATATGCAAAAAAGGTAGGATTCTGAAGAATTATATAATCCAGTATAAATTAATGCAATGTAATCTATGTAGAAAAGTGCTTAGAGAATGAAGAGCAATGGGATGGTTGATGTTGGTGGGCGTTGGGGAGGTGGGGAGGTGGTTAGCAAGAATTCATAGCACACATGCTGTAAAAGGCATTTTAATATAGGTAGAAAGAGTCCTGAACTTGGAATCACAGTAACTGAGTTTGAATCCTGACTCTGCCATTTATTCTCATGTAATGTTGGACGTATCACTTAACCTACCTGGGACTCAGTTTCCTCATTTGTAAATGAAGAGTGTTGGACTATGTGGCCTCTGGAGCTCTGCCCAGCTTTCAATCTGTAATCCTAAAGGACCTACTTTAATCATCATAATACATATCTTAGATCTGTAGGAAGTCTCCCTCTGTAGAAGACCAACTTACTCGACATACAAGATATCACTCATATTCACATATCTTTCATTTCAAGAAAGAAAGAATCATTGGTGCCCTCATATTTGTGACATTCCTATAAAATGGAGAGAACCTTTCCTTTTTAGCTTTTCAAACTTGCTTCTGCATCCATTCTAGGGCACAGATGGACAGAAGGAGATAGAAGAGCCAACCATTCATTCTTGAAGGGTAATAGCATCTTATGGCACAATCTATATGGAAATGAAAATATCTAATGAGTTTATCCATGTATTTTCTTTTTAATCCTATATAACCAAAGGGTGTTATTACTTTAAAACTGCGTGTGAATTTGTCACATCTTCTGACCCATATTCAAAAAGCTTCAAGAGGGCTCGTTCCAGCTAGTTATAATACTGTATTTAGCACTGGCCACCTGTCATGCCTTTGTCTCCAGCTGCTTTCTCTAGTCCATTAGTATTTTTCATCTGAAATGCTGGAGACCCATAGAAATTTAAAGAGGAAAAGAAAGCAAACGAGTTGAGTTTCCCTAAAAATCATTATTTCACTTGGACAAAAGAGTAGGTTTTCCCAATCAGACCCTAATAAATACAGATTTTGAAACCGAACAATACTCCGATTCTTTCTGAAGAATCCTATTACCCCGCACTTCATTGGAGCTATTGAATTGAATGTCATGCAAAGAAAGAAGAAAGTAACTCAAATTGTTCCTGCTAGACTGGGGTCATCAATAAAACTTACAAGGGTAATCATTCCCTGATTTATAACCTTCCCAGTTCTTTTCAGGGGGGAAAATCACACAGAAATCGAAAGTTAGAGAGGATTCCATTCCTTATCTCTGCCATCTCACTTGGAATTTTCTTTCCTTCGCTTTGTTCCACAAGCCTCTTGAATGTTGCTGTCATCAATTTTGTAGTGTAGTGAAACAAAGTTAACTTAGGTAATGTGCATATGTGTTTACCATATAATGGGAGCTAAGTGGAATTTTGCTTTTTTGAAGGCATCTTTTTAGGAAGCACCAATCAAGGGAGTGCACAGCTGGCTTTTGAAAATCGAGTTTTTCCTGAAAGTTCCCTGCTATCATCTTGACAATCTTATTATTATCAAAGCATGCAGATATGAGGTGTGACAGTGAGTGTTCACTGCAGGGAAGAGTAGACCAAGGGCATAAGTGGGAGGGGGCCACTCACAATCATGCCCCCTGTTGAAGCCATGATAATTTAATATTTTCATACTGGGAGACTCCATTTTGTTTGTCCCAGAAACAGCGACTGGATGCATTGTTTCTCTTTGGCCAAACCACCAGGGCCATCTCTAGAACAGCCGACAAGACTTCAAATAAAGGCTCATGCTGTTAACGGCCTTGGGGCAGGAGTTTTGTTTTGCCCAGGACTCTGTGATTTTACTGTTATATGGAGTGAGCCTTCTAGGTTTGAACAGAATTTATTTCAGGGTTTCATTAAAGTTTTTAGCAGATCAATAGTTTTTCTTCCTCTCATTGACTACATGTCTCCTGAACAAAAATAGGTAAGGCATTTCCACTAAATAACAGAGTCTCAATATATATGAGATGCTATCGATGCCATGGCCTCCTTGTCCTGCTAGCTCTGTGCTTTGTAACTAGATATGTTTCTTGTTGCAGGAGATTGAAGTTGTTGATGTGAAATTTAGCACAGCATTTGGTTATATTTAAAGCTGTCACTTTAAAAAAAAGGGCATATTAAGTTCTGTCCTGAGATTCTTCCTTTTCGTGTGACCTAATACCAAAGCCCAAGGACAGAGAATAACCTTTTGAGTGTTTCCAACGTACATGCATTAAAAGAAATACTCATTAGAGAAGAGGTTTGTAATCTGGGCTCCATGAGTTAAAACAATAAATTTAATAACAATTTCAATATAATTGGTTTCTTTTGTAGTCCCATGTATTTTTTTGTACATTAAAAGCATTATTATGAGGAATCCATTGGTTTTTACCAGATTGCTGCCTAGACCTACTATCATGTGGAGCACTTAGAGCTTGGTTAGACATTGAAGACACCAAGGTCATCCATTGCATCCCAAGACTTCACTAGTCATCTTGAGTCTGTCCTGCTGTTGAACTGAGATGACTCTGGAAGAGAGAGTGAGGCTGACAACTTTATGCAGCTCTGCCTCACTCAAACCCAATTTATGCAGGAATCAAAAGACATCAGACCCGTGGGAGAACATTCTGAGCTCATCTTGGTCTGATCAATTGGACATACTGTGACTTGACTGTCACGTAGTAATGTCATTTTGGTCCTCTTCAAGAACAAATGGCAACAGCCAATCAACTGTCGTGTGGAATTTAATATCTGGACTTTGCTCCAAGAAGTAGAAGATTCTGGGAAAGTCATTTAACTTTACTCATCTACAAAAGGCTGATAATAACACGCGCGCTGTCTGCCTCAGAGGGTTATGTGTGTTTCCCCAGAGACGGCATTGTGACCAGCTTGCTTGATCCTGACAGTTTTGTGTATTTCTTGTGCTCAGAAATTCCCAAGATTTCTTTGATTCCTTGGGAATCGGAAACCTTCTATAACCCAGTTCTTTTGAGGGCAGTTTCATCCCATTATTAAAAAAATACGTGGATTCATTGATTTGCCTAATCAGAAATCATGTCTGAGTCCGTCTTTCTGACAAACTCCATCTCTTCTTTGAACTGCATGTATCTCACTCAGACCAGTAGTGTGACCTTGGCCAAGTGGAGATGACTTTCTAAAGAAGCACACAAACATGATCAGATGCTGTATGCAGCATTTACCCTTAACTTAGGACAGTAAAAGCAATGAGCTATACATAATAACAAGAAAACAATGCATAATAAAACATCTACTGCTTTACTGCTTGCCTGCACACTTATGGCTCTGCTAGAAACCACCATCTCCAGACAGACAGTCTACAGCATTAATTCAGTCCGAGGAATTCTAGGAAATGCACAGTTGGAGTTTATTTTGTCCATCACTGCTGCATGCTTGCAAGCAGGCAAGGAACATTTGGTGGAGATTGGAACCCATGAAAGTCAGTGCTTTGCCTGGTCTGGCTCTCTTCTTGCTGTCATTGACTTCTAACTGAGGCTGGCCTACTTGGGAGAAGGGTGAGTGGATTCACTAACCAGCTCTACCAAGTGACAGCACGGCCGCCATGCTGTGCTGGGTCCCTTTAACCTTGAGTAACTGCATTCTGCTGCAAATATATTCTTCACTCTCTGTGGTCACTATTTCTCTTGTTCCCCTACAGATCTGGAGCAACTGGTGTGCGTGTGTGTGTGTGTGTGTGTGTGTGTGTGTGTGTGTGTGTGTGTGTGATGGGGAGAGGGAGAGAGGGACAGACAGAAGAAAAAGGCCACACTTTATGAAATGTGCTTTGGGGCAGCGAGGTGGTACAGTAGATAGAGCACCAGCCTGCTAGTCAGGAGGACCTGAGTTCAAATATGGCCTCAGACACATACTAGCTGTGTGACTCTGGGCAAGTCACTTAACCCTGACTGCTTGTGCTTTGTAAATGATGATGTGCTATAGAAATGTAAGCCATTATTACCTTTAAAAAAAGAATTTAAGCCCATCAAAAAACTTAGAGTCATGAAATACAGCTGGACCTTCAAAGTTATCTCATCCATCCTTTTTATGTTACAGACTATGTAACTAAGAGTCAGGAAGATTAAATGATTTGAGGGAGGTCAAATAGTAAATTAGTGACATATTCAGGATTGTGACTTGAATTCTACCTAGTCTTTCAATTCCAGAATCAACAGGCTCCCCTCCCTGAAGCCTTTTTATCATAACATTCCTACCTCTAGCCCAGTTGTTAGAATGAGGCTACATTTCAGACTTCTCAAAGGAGCATGGTAATTAGTGATTTGTTTTCTTTGAAAAATGGTTAAAGATGGTAGTAATAGAAGCAAAAGATTAGATTACTAAATCGAGTGACTGGAAAAATTTCTACTTGTGTAGTGTTTTATAATTTTCAAAGTCCTTTTCTATAAATAATGCTGTTAGGTTGGGAGTCCAATGCTGACAGCATTTTGTAGATGAAGAAAATAACATGTAGAGAGGTTAAGCAATTTGACCAAGTAGGTATAAGCTGGGACTGTGATCTGGGGATTCTTGTTACAAGTGCAATTTCTTTTGTTTTATATTATGATTAGCTACCTGGTCACTTTTTTATGGAGAAGGAAAGAAGGAAGGATGAAAGGAAGGAAAGAAAGGAGTGAGGGAGGGAAGAAGGATGGGATGGAGAAAGAAGGGAAAGGAAGTGGAGGGAGAAAGAAAGGAGGGCAGGAAGGAAGGAAAGGAGGAAGAGAGGAAGGAAGGAAGGAAAGAGGGAAAGGAGAGAAGGAAAGGAGGGAGGGAGGAGAGGAGGATGAGAGGGATGAAGAAAGGAAGGAAAGAAAAAAGAGGAAGAAAGGGAGGACGGAAGGGAAGAAGGAAGGAAGAAAAGAAAGATGGGAGGGAGACAGGAAGGAAGGGGAGGAGGGAGAAAAGATGGAAGGAAAAAAGCATTTATTAAGTGTCTACTGTGTGACAGGCACTGTGCTAAGCTCCAGGGATACAAACACAAGTAAAAAGAAAGACAATCCCTGTCCTCAAAGAGCTTACATTCTAATGGAAGAAGGAAACACAGAAAAAGAAGCTGAAAAGTGGGGGTGGAGGGAACCTGCCCCCACATGTTTTTGATGTCCAGCAAGTCAGGTTGGAGGGAAAGGGAATAAGCATTTATAATAGTGCCTACACTGTGAAGTGTTCTAGAAGTATTATCTCATTTGATCCTTACAATAACCCTGCAAGGTAGGTGATGTTATTATCCTCATTTTATAGTTGAGGCAACTGAGGCAGACAGAGATTAAGTGACTTATCCAGGGTACATAGCTAGCAAATGTCAGGGACTAGATTTGAACTCAGGTCTTCCTGAGCTCTATACACTGCGCCATCTAACTGCTTTGCTGCTTAGAAGAAGAGTGAAGGCAGGCCTCCTGGTTCCTTCAACAAAATGGAGACTTCAGGAGGATTTCACCAATGCAAGAAGGGGAGCAAATCTTGTAGAGGAATATTCCAGAGCATGCAGGCTGCTAGACTGCTCCAGGGCCAGGAGGCCCCAGGTGCTGAAGGAAGTTCCAGGGTGAACCAGCAGAAGAAAATCGGGTTTGAAGTCTAGAAAGTCAGGGCCAGAGTCACGAAGAGAATGATTGTCTTTATTCGTTCAAAAATATTTAATAGATACTTCCTGTGTATAAAGCAACGTATGGCTGCTGAGAGAGAGAAAGCTTTAGAGAAGACATGGTTGGCCTCTGTCTTCACTGAATCTGTAGTTTATAGGGGGGAAGATAATGATACATTTGGCAGCATGGAATAGGAAATAGAAAGTAGGTCTTGGAGTCGTGAAGACCTGAGTTCAAATCCTTCCTCTGATATAGACTGTCTGAACCTGGGCAAGTAACTTCACCCTTTGGTGCTAAGGGCAGTTCTCCAGTACTAACAAGTTGAAAAGTAGGGCTTTAGTTGAAGGACTCTCTCACTGGGAACTTTCTACATCGATAAAGTCACAGTTTTTTTTTTAAAGCAACATCAACAATAACAATAATTACAATAAAAATCTTAGTCTAGCATTTCAAATAATTTATTTACTATTGGAATGAGTTGATCTTTAAATGTTTGCTAGAATTCACTTGTACATCATTCTGGTCTTGGGGCTTTTTCCTTAGGAAGCTCATTTATGGTCTGTTCAATTTATCTTTTCTAAAATAGGTCTACTTAGGTATTCTATTTCCTCTTCTGCTCATGTGGGCAGTTCTATTTTTGAAAATATTCTTCTATTTCACTTAAATTGTTAAATTTATTGGCATATAATTGGGCAAAATATGATAACTTTCATGTATATATTTAAAAGGAATAGCAAGTTGTACATGATAGATTTGCAGTTTCATATGCAATCATCTTTTAATTTTTCTATTCCACTATGCTATGGAAATGCTTGCTTTATTTCTTAAGTTCAGAATAAAGACAAACAAAAACCTTAGCACTGAATTATAGACTCCTTGAGTACAGTGATTATGTATTTATATTAATAATAATTCCTCTTTCCATAATTCTTTAAGTTTTGTAAAGAGCTTTCTTGAAGAAAAACACCTGTATTATAGGTATCATCAGCCCCATTTTAAAGATAAAGAAATTGAACCTCAGACAAATTGTGATATGTTTATAGTCACACATAGCAAAAGGAAGAACCAGGATTTGAGTACGTCTCCTGATTACAAATCCAGGGCTTGTTCCGATGTTCAGCATTACCTCTCCTTTCTTTAAGGCATATTCTTTTATTCAAGGGCTCATAGCTTCTCCATCATAAAGGATGCATCTAATGGAAACATACTGAGGAAGACATTTTAGTGAGTTTATTGTTTTGGGGCATTGGGATCAAAATTGAGAGCAGGGCCCACAGAAAATACCTGGCTTGAACTATCCCTTGGTAACTTGAGAGAGTGACTGGATGGTTTAACAACTGGAGTTTTTCCATCACTGAATTGATTATGGGTGGTGATGGAGGTTAAGGAGAAAGCTTTACCTGTCAACCCATATGTTGCTACTCTTCAGGCCATGAGACTTAACTAGACTGTAAGAAAGTGTTAGGGTATATTTATTAAGGGACCCCGTTTTATAGTTGAAAAAAGTCAGTGGGATATTCCCATGACCACAGAGGTCCTGGCCCTTGTTGAGAAGCCTGGTGGTCTAAATCACCAAGGTCAGAGTGCAGCCTCCATTGTTTGAGTCAGTATGGAGTATAGAGAAAGGAGGAGCTAAGGCGTGGCTCAGTGTCCGTTTCACATTGAACTGTTTGGAGACCAAACATGAATTATTATGATTGGGATATTAAATCTGAGTGGGGGAAGGAACAAAGAGTTAACAAGACCCTTGTTAAGAGACCAGGCCTGGGCCACTACTGTCATTGGGAGGAATGAGCTTTGAGTTACATTGCTACCCATCAAAGCTAACTCCTTTTATATTCTTTGTTGAAAATCGTGTGAGTGCGTGTGAGTGACTCTGTGTGTGTGTGCTGAAGTCACAAGGCAGGCAACATCTGAAGAAGAACATAAAAAAGTCCCCTTTTTTTAAAAACAGAGATTGAATTTAGAGATCGAAACAAAACCTTGTGTAGCTGTATCTCCCAGCGCATAGCTAGCAGATGTCTGAAAAGCATTTAAAAAAAAATTGGTGACATGTAGGCACACAGAGCCCCACATATTGTGTTGGTAATTTATTATTTTTCAAGGCCTAAGGTTTCTCACTTGAGTCTCTGGGCATATTTAGAGAGAAGTAAAACAAGTTCAAACACATGCTGAAAGCCATCAATGACTGAGTATCATCAGACTCAAGGCTGGTTAAAAAGATAAGTTATCGAGGACTGATAATTTTATAAACAAGACTAGTAAATACCAAACTGCCAAAAAATTGCTGTCCAACGCCAAGTGTATTTGAGCACCCATATATAAGGGAAGCCCTTGGTTATCTATCTATAATTCATTCAAAAGAATTATGATGTATTAAAATAATATGTATGTTATATGTTACATATAAATACACATTATACATATACATTAATTTCCTCTAGGAACTGACATTATCATTAAAGTTTTACTGGCAAAAATTATTCCTATTTTACAGATGCTAAAACTGAAACAATGATGTTGAATTTTTTTTTAATTTAAAAAAAAGTGACAGTCCATAAAAGAAAGTCGGGTTTTCTGAGATATATTGGGTTATAGATCCCACGTCATGTAGTGGTAATGAATAATAATAATACCAATAAGAGCTAGCATTAATATAGTGCTTTAAGTTTTGCAAATGTTTTACTTATGTTATCTCATTTGATTCTTATGACAACCCTGTAAGATGGGTACTATTGTTATCCTCATTTATAGAGATAAGGAAACTGAGACCATTAACTGAGATCTCCCCCCCCCATTCTTTCCTCCTTTCCTAAAGTCTCTGATAATGAGGTAGCCTTCTCCTTCATGAGGCCAAGCCCTTTACTTGTGCCTTGGATACCATCCCTCCCGGTCTTCTCTTTCTCTTAAATTGTCTTGACTTTTCGGTCTCTGGCCTTCTACTGGTTCCTTTTCTGGTGCCTTCTCAAATGGTGATGCTCAAATCTTTCCTGACCTTAAAGAATCTTCACCAGACTCTACTATCCCTTCAATCTCTCACCCTGTATTCTTCCTCTCTCTCTCAAACTCCTAGAAAGAACTGTCTGCAGTAATTGCCCTTACTTCCCTTTCCTCCCACTTCTCAACTCTTTGAGATCTGGCTTTGGGCATCATTATTCAACTGAAATGCCTCTCTCCAAAGTTGCCAACAATTTCATAAATTCTAAACCCAATAGCCTTTTTTCTCAGTTCTTTTTCTGTTTGATCTGTCTGATGTATTTGACACTGTTGACCATTTTGTATGCTTTCTCATTGGGTTTTCATGACACCTGGGTCTTCGATACCTCTGGCGGATCCTTCTCAAATTTCTTTTCTGGCTCATCATCATATTATATCCCCTAATAATGGGTATACCCAGCCAGTTAGGTGGCATAGTGGATAGAGCACTGGCCCTGGAGTCAGGAGGAGCTGAGTTCAAATCCGGTCTCTGACCAGACACTTGACACTTACTAGCTGTGACCCTGGGCAAGTCACTTAACCCCCTTGCCTAGCAAAAAACCAAAAAAAAAAAAAAGGTCTGGCCTCCCTAGTATGGAAGCCAGGTATTGTGACTCTAGAGCCTATATCCCTTAGCCTCTTGGCCTCTGTTTTTTTTGTATATCCATATACCCACATACACACATTCTTATATTTGTAGATATCTTCTCTTTTGATAGAATACAAGCTCTTTGACCACTCACAATGTTTTTGCATGCCTAGCACAGTGCCTGACACACAGTAGATGCTTAATTTATACTTATTAATTGATTGATTCCACTAGAATTTGGTGTTTACATGCCAAATCAGGTATTAGTTTTACTTAATAGAAATGCTATCAACAAACTGTAGCCTAATATGTTTATTTTAAAGAATTTTAAAACACACATGAAATTACAGAGAAGCAGTATTCGGCCAGTTTATTCATATTATTTAATCTGTCAGTCAGTCAGCAAGTGCCTACCAGGTGCTAGGCACTGGGGAGAGGAAAGAAAGGCAACACCCAAACAAACAAAAACAAAAACAAAAACATCCTTGTCCTTAAAGAGCATAAATAGCTAGGTGAGTATAAGAAATATGCAAGGTAAATGAGGATAATCTGAAAAAAAGAATGCATCAGCAGCTGAGAGTGAGATAGGGAAAAGAATCCTGTGAAAGGGGAGATTTAGTTGGGTCTTGAAGGAACCCAGGGTAACTAAGGTCAGAACATTCCACACATGGTGGACAGCTAATGCTGAGGAACAGAAAGAGGAGATAGAGTGACGTGTTCAGGGAAGTCTAAGTAGACTAACGTAGAATGAGTGAAGGGGAGAAAGCCTGGAAAAGTAGGAAGTGGGCAGGTTATAAAGAGCTTTAAATGCCAAACAGAGAAGTTTTTACTTGATCCTGGAGGTGATATAGAACCACCGGAGCTCACTGAGTTGGGGGTTGACATTACCGGATCTCAGTTCTAAGAAAGTCGCCATAGTATCTGAGTGGAGGACATATTGGAGGCAGGGAGACTGGGTAGACAGCTATTGTAGTACTCCACCTAAGAAGGGATGAGAACCTGAACTAGGGCTCTTGCTAGAAGTCATCTATAGCCTTCATTTGGTAAGTTTCATTATTTCTCTAAAGAACAAATAGGCACAATTCTCATGGCTTTTTTTTTTATTGTTTTGCCTTTATTTTCAATAGTGAGGTCCAGTGTAGCTTGGTGGATAGAGGCCAGGGTGTACTGGTAACTGTTTAACTCTCTGGAAATAAATGTATGCACAACACTGTCGTAAGTTTATACAGTCAGTAA
Organism: Phascolarctos cinereus; assembly: GCF_003287225.1. Classification (NCBI taxonomy): domain Eukaryota; kingdom Metazoa; phylum Chordata; class Mammalia; order Diprotodontia; family Phascolarctidae; genus Phascolarctos; species Phascolarctos cinereus. The sequence continues at coordinate 23,509,663 of NW_027556402.1, forward strand.
AACAATAAATAAACTCTGATTTGTAGCCTTTGCCGATTTTGGAGGTGTAAATACTCACACTGAAAATTTAACTATTGACTCACAGAGTTGGTTTGAGCTGGCCCCAGTACACCATTGATAGAGAGGCATGCTCAAAGCTGGGAAGATGGGGGTTCAAGTCATGTCTCTGACATATACTGGCTGTGTGACCTTGAGACAGTGACTTTAACTCAGTGCTTTCCAGCCAGCTCTTTATGATGGTCACTTACAGAGTAGGTGCCGATTTTCATTTGTTAGAGAGTCCTCATAGGGATTTCTTGTACCGATGAAATCACAGGTTTGTTCCAAAAACAATTGTACTTTAGTTAAAATATAAGTGGCTAAGTGGCATGTTTTCAGTTGCAAATTTCCCAAATCGTGACTCCCATTCCATATGATTAAAAAAATGAAAAGTCCTATCCAGAGTGGACCCAAAGTGACTTCTTTACCCAAATCAACTTCCAACTTTTAGGAGATGATTTTTTTTTTAATCTCTGTGGATTCTTTGTTTCTACTTTAACTCCTTGGCTAATAGAGACAGGCTGCAGAAAAGAATGGAAATAAAATGAAAATCATCCATTTTGGCTACTTATTAATGCTCTAGGAAATAGATTAGTGGGAGAAATAGTGAATCTAAAATGATGATTTGGTTAATCTGTAGTTTTCATTTATCTACACGGTGGTCTCCGTTATTATGGATAATTGAGAGTTGACTGTACATGTCAAGTACCCAACTAAATATAACTCCAAAAGTAGAATTTATGCTTTGCACTCCTTTGCTTTTTTATTGTGGCAAAGAAAAAACCCAGAGACTCAACGGGCTGTAACTTTAATAGGTCATTCCAGCCAGTGCTTACCTTCACAAAATCCTGATAATACAGGGAAGACAATACAGTGATCAAAAGTGGTGATGAGATTTTTTAGCAGCATTAACCGTCATGACCTAGCAAAATGAAAGAAAATGGTTTAACAGAACTGTCAGATCCAATATAGCTAATAAAGGCATGGATAAATGTTTATTACATACCGGAGACAGATCATTTCTGTACAGAAATTGAGGATGACCTTTACTGATAACACTTATCTGCCTGATATCCTGGATGAGAGAGGGAGAGGTAAAGGGAAAGGAGGAGAGGGGGGAGAGATAGAGAGATAGAAAAGAGAGACAGAGAGGGAGAGCTAGAGAGACAGAGTCAGAGAATGAGAAATACATCATAGTTTATGATATTTATGAAAGAAGAACAGTATCATTTGCAGGTAAATACATTAGGGTGTGTTTCTCTTTCTGTACAACAACATGCTGTGTTGGCTTTTCTCCTGGCTTCTAAATTTGTGCCTATATATTTGGTGAGCTCAGAAAAATCCTACCTGGTCATACAGCATTCTTTAAAAAAAAGAGCTTTGAATTATGGTTATGAATAATTATAATAAGATAATAATATAATAAGCCTGTATATGTGTGTTTACATATGTATATGCATTATACACTCACACACACACATATAGAGGCAGAGACAGAGACACAGAGAGACACGGAGAGAGAGAGACAGGGAGAAAAAGAGAGAGAGAGAGAGAGAGAGAGAGAGAGAGAGAGAGAGAGAGAGAGAGAGAGAGAGAGAGAGAGAGAGAGAGAAACTGATTCTTATCTGAATCAGGCAAAATAGGTTTTGTGATAAGACCAGGGTTTCCCTGATACAGTCTCTTTCCTCTCATCTACATCATGAGGAGGCTTTGCTTAAAAGAAGAGAAAGCTGCTCCCAAGACCTTATTTGCCCTGGCTTCCCTGGCACAGCTTTCTGGCCATCTAAGGGCATAAAAAGTCCCAGCCATGTGGGATCTAGGCCTCTTGTATTTGGTGGATTTCTGAAGATCACACAAGTTGCCATGTCCTTCACCATATCCTATTCTGATGACTGGAGACATTTTGATGCAAAGATGATGGGGGCCATGTCCAGAAAAGCCAGAGATTGATGTATCTTTGTCACATATTATTGGTGCATTTGGGAAAAATAAACCTGCTTTAATTAACTATTCAATGACTTGAATATGCCTTTATTTTGTCTCCAGTCCCTACTAATTCTAAAAAAGGAATTATATGTCAGAGGTAGAGGAATTACAACACAAGAAACAGACCAAGAAACCAAAAAGAGTAACGATATAACTGTGTTACAAATTCACAGTGGAGAATGCTAGAGTATCTCCTCCAACCAGTTTCTGTTCTATGGAAAGGCATATAACTTGACCTATTAGATTAGGCTCTGGAACTCACTTAGCTATTTCCCCACTGATGCAGCCGTTTCTGCCAGCAGACCATGCCTCTGTTTTCACTTAATCATTCTGTGGCAAGAAGCAGTGAACATCAACTCTTTCTAGTAACATGGTAGAGTATGGATGGATATGGGTGGGGTGTAGGGCATGGTGGTACTGCACTTTGTCTAAGGCATACTCAGCCAGAGAGCTAAAGAACAGAGAGAAGTGGGACAAGGAACCAGCCTGAGGGTCTACACTGGACCTGTTGGAAAGGGGCCTGGAATCCAGCTGGAGCCAGTTTTGCTCCTCTATAAGTCATTTTGACCTTGGACCAAGGCTGCTGAGAGATGAATTCTTCAACATGGGAAAAGGCTGAGTTAGAGTTGAAGCACAGTCCCTATGAAACTAACTCCACCAAGATTCAGAAAGTAACTTATAAGGGAATATAATGAAAAAAGTCTAAAACCACCACCACCAAAAATAGTAAAAAGAAAATTCAATGAAAAATTTAAGGCGCAAGCATATAAATCAAAAATAAAGTTACCAAAATGTGAAGGCAAGATGGCTACAAAGACATCTAAAAGACTGAAAATGAATCTTCTAAATAACTTGCAAGACAAAGCAAAAATGAACCTGATAAAACACAGGAATGAATAGACTTTCCCTAATATGGCAAGTGGTGTCCATGTAAGAGCAAAAACTAGCAATATCTTTAATGGAAAAGGCCTTTTTAGTTAGATTAGGAATGAAGCATGATGTCAGCTGTCACCACCATTATTTGACACAATCTGACACAAACTTTCTATGGAAATTTGCTAATAAAAAGTAAATCGAGGGAATACGCATAGGCAAAGAAGAAGCAAAATGATCACTTTTGCAGGTGATATAAAAGTTTACTTAGAGAAATTTAGAAATTCAACTAAATTTAATAGTCACAATGATTATACATTACAAATAAAAAGAGATAGAAAAAGAAATTTCACTCAAAGTTACTACAGTACACATTCAATATCTAGGAGTCTACTTGCCATGAGAAATTATATGAATATGATTATAAAACACTACTTAGAAAATTAAATGAAGACAAATAATTGGAAAGGAAGTTATCGTTTATTGTTGGCTTAGGGCAATATAATAAAATTACAACCTACCTAACTTAATTTATAGATTTAGTGCTATACCAATCAAACAACTGAAAGATTACTTTATAGAGCTAGACAAAATTATGACAAAATTCATCCAAAGGAATAAAAGTCACAAATATCAAGGGAAATAATGGAACCAAATGAGAAGGTAGGGTGCCTGATGGTAATGAATTTCAATTTTTACCTTTAAGTGGTAATTATAAAAATAATTCTGTCCTTGTTTAAAAATAGAAAAGATCAATGGAACAAAGTAAATATATCAGATCTGGAAGCCATTGAATCCAGTAACAATACCCAGTAAATTCACGGATCACAATGACTAGAGTAAGGACTCACCATTCAACAAAAGCTACTGGAAGTTTAGAAACCAATCTGGGAGAAATTAAGTTTAAACCATCATCTCACACCATATGTCACAACAAACTCTAAGAAGATTGATGACCTAGATATAAAAGGTCATATCATAAACAGATTAGAAGAGAAGAGACAGAATTACCATTTGCAATTATTGATAAAGGAAGAAGTCTTGACCAAACAGGGAGATAGAGATGATCACAAGAAATAAAATAAACAATTTTGACTAAATAAAATTCAAAAGTTTTTTATACAAACAAAAACTGTTAACTTGGAAAATATCTTTGCAACAAATTTCTTTGATACAGTTTTGATATCCATGTTATATAAGGAGTTGATTCAAATATGTAAGACCAAAAGCCATTCTCCAATAGATAAATAGCCAAGGAATACATCAGTCAGTTCTCAAGGAAAGATGTCTAAGCTTTTAATTACCATATGTTAAAAATGCTTTAAATTACTAATAAAAGAAATGTAATTAAAAAAAACTCTCCAAGGAAGATATCTGAATAGAGAGCCAGCTATCACATACCTTCCAAAGAAAACCTGCCATTCACATCAGAGCTAATGATGTTTAAGAAATCCAATGGGCAATTCCAGTGACTTGTCCCATCCCAGATCTGCACACAAACTCACCCATAAGTCAAGGGGACCATGAGAAAAGTCAGAGATAGAAAAGATTAAGAAGCTTACCTTTCAAGCCTGATCAACTTTATCATAGTTTAGCATGAAAGGCTCTGTACCTTGAGGCAGCAAGAACAGTGGGCTCCTGAGAAAGATAAGGAAGGCACAAAGCCATAGGATGAGGACCTTGAGAGCCCCAGGGAATAGCAACAATCTCACTACCAGAGTGGCACAGTAGTATTTGAACTGGGACAGCCCAGGTACCCAAAGACTCAGAGGTCCCTGGCACCCTGTCCTGAGACACAAGAGAGGGCCCTGAAGATGCAGCACGTTGAACCTCAAATCCTGCGTAGTGGAGAACAGAGGACCCTACGTGAGAACAAACAGAGCCAATTGTCCGTAGCCCTCTCCATCACCCAAAAGTTCAAAAGAAGGTAGAGCATGGCCCTGGTATAATGGTCCAATTCAGGAACTCAGGTCAGAGAAATAAAAACAAATCAAGGAAGACCACAGTCAATCTGAAAAATTGTTGTAGATTTAGAGTCCCTTAAAAGGAATAATTCCATAACAACTGAAAGCAGAGACTGAAAGGGAAAAAATAGATTTTCTACAAGAATACAGGAACACCTTTTTAAAAAAATGTTTTTAGACTTAGTATTTAAATTTTGTATTAGTATTAACTACTTAATACCAAAGTATTAACTTTTTAGAGGCAGCATGACAATGGGTAAAGTACTGGACTTGGAATCAAGGAAATGCGTTTGAATCCTCAGACACTTACTAGTTGTGTGATGCTGGACAAATCACTGAATTTTCTTTCAGGAATATCTTGAAAAATGAAGACTTGACAATAAAATAAAAGGGCTGAAGGAAAGAATTAGAAGGAGGATGATAGTTTTGAAGAGAAAGTAGTCAATCTTACTCAAGTAATGGGCTCCCTAAAAACTAGAATGGACCAAACAGCAATAAATGATTTCATGAGACAGGAAGAAATATTGGAATGAAATAATAAGGATAGGAAAATAGAGGTAAATATAAGACATTTGATATTGAAAAAAATCTCAAAACAGGGTTAAGGAGATACAATTTAAGAATCATGAGATTTCCTGAAAAACCATGATAAAAAGCTCAACTTGTGTTTCAAGAAATATACAGGAAAATTTTCTATCTCTATTAGAACAAGATAGGAAAATGAAGATAATGAGCTCTACTGAGAATCTCCTGAAAGAAACCACAAAAGTAAAAGTCCCAGGAATGTCATACCCCAAATCCAAAGGGGAAAAAACATTGCAAGTCTCCAGAAAGAGGTAACAACTTCTTGGAAACTAAAAACACAAGCTCTGGCAGCTCCTACTTTAAATGTCATACCCCAAATCCAAAGGGGAAAAAACATTGCAAGCATCCAGAAAGAGGTAACAACTTCTTGGAAACTAAAAACACAAGCTCCGGCAGCTCCTACTTTAAATGGAAGAAGATATTGGAATGTAATATTCTAAAAGACCAGAGATCTATGCTTATAATCAACAATAACTTACTCCACAAAGCTGAATGTAAAGCTACAGGGGAAAGAGTAGATCTTTAATTGAATAGCCTTCTTTCTAGCATTTCTGATGAAAAGACTAGAAGTGACTAGGAACTTTGAATTACAAACACAAGAGTCAAGAGAAACCTAGAAAGGTAAATTTATTAGAGTAATTGGAAGAAACTATACAGTGATGTAGAGATAACATTCTAATACAGGAAGAAAAAAAAAACAATTGTCCCTTCAGAAACTTAATGGCTTCATAGGGTACTGAGGAACTTCAATATGAAAACAATAGACCTGGGGTTGTGGGGTGGGGATTAGTTCTGTTCTGAAGGTTTTAAGTGGGAGAAGAGAAGGAAAGCTAGTGTAGAAAAGCGGAAGAAAGGAGAGGAACTTGCCGTTTCTTGCAATTGTGGTGAATGAGATGAAGATATAAACAAGGTGGAAGAAGTGGGGAGAGTAGGTCTCAGGTTGACCTCAGTCTTATCTGAAATAAACAGAGGAGAGTTGAATAGGCATGCACAAACAGTTTGGTGTAGAAATACCTCAAATTCAACAGGGAAACAAGGAAGTTTAGGGGTGGTGGTGTTAAGAGGGAAGATAATACCAGGGAGGGAATAGCTACAGGTGAAACAAATTTCCTGATCCTGAAAGGGGCAAAAGGGGGGAGGGAGAAAGGTAAAAGGAAGAAAATGAAAGGAAACACCAAGGATGTAGAGGGAGTGCCCATCAATTAGAGAAATAACTAAAGAAATTTTATTGTATGAATGGAATGGAGTGTTATCATGCTGTAAGAATGGCAGAGTAGATTAGTTCAGAGAATCCTGAGTAGTGTGAATTGATTCAGATTGAAATGAGCAGGATCAGGAAAGCAACTTGTAGAAGGACATCAATGTACAGAAAAACAACTTTGAAACCTTTAATAACTATGATCAATGTAAAGACTAACTATGTGTCCAGAAGACCTGTGATGATGCATGTTACTCGTCTGACCCAGAGGTGGAGGCCCCAGGGGGCTTTTTCAGGTACGACCACTCTGTGGCTTCATTTCACTTGATTATGCTTATTCGTCAAAAGAGTTTCCTTTGGTTTCTAAGTGATGCTCTCCCCAAAGGGGGCAATTAAGATGTTTTTAAATGCCCAGAATGGAAAATAAGGAAGTTCAGAGAGAAAAATGACAAACAAGATAGTTTTGAAAGCAATGTGTGGAATTATATCTTTTTTTTTTTGTTAAAGCAAGTGGTATGGAATGGAGAGTTACAGTTTCATATATAATCCTGTATGTGTGGCTGTGTATATGGAAATGTTCTGTTTATGGCATATATGTTCTGAGTAAAAACAATAAACAAGCCTGAGCAGAAGCTCAGACTACCTATGCCCATCAGATTAACAAAGATTCCAAATAGAAGGAAAAGGACAAGTATTGGAAAGGTGGTAGAGGGGCAGACACATTAATACACTGTTGGTGCGTTATAAATGGTCCAGACATTACAGAAAACAATTGGATTATCCTGTAAAAGTCACTAAACTGTACATATCCTTTGACTCAGCAATATTACTACTAGGCATATGCTTCATAGAGATCAAAGACAGAAGGAAAAGACTCATATGTACAAAAATATTTATAGCAGCACTTTTTGTGTAGCAAAGAACTGGAAATAAGGGAGGCAATTGTAAATTAGAGAATTGCTGAAAAAATTATGGTACATGAATGTAATAGAATATTATTGATTCATAAAAAAGATGAGAAGGATGGATTCAGGAGAAAAAATTATACACTTATTATGGCATTCTAAAGGAAAACCACTTTGATACGCTTAAGAATTTTGATCAATGCAAGTAATGACCAATCACAACTCCAGAAAACTGAAGATAAATCATGCCTTCCACCTTTTGGTGCAGAGGGAATGGGCTTTAGGTGCATAATAAGGCAAACATTTTCAGGGACAACCAATATGACACAATTTTAAATTTTATTTCACTTGATCATACATATGTGTTTATTTCAAGAGAAGGGTTTATTTCGGGAGGGAGAGAGAGTTGTGGAGTAGAATTAGGGGTAATAATAGTGATGCAAAAACAGGAAAAACCTTGTTAATGAAATATTTAAAAATATACAGAAGAGTGAAAAAGTTTCCAATGGGAACCTGGATAATCAGGGCTATGTTGGTATTACCACATGAAATTTAGTATAGATTTTTTTTTCAAAAAAGTGGGCTTTATGTCAGAGATTCACGGTTTCCTGTGATCTTTTTCAGATCTTCTTTGTATATGTTTGCTGCAGATAGGCATTCTAATATGCTGTTTGTGGAACTATGAATTGGTCTAGCCATTCTGAAATTTGGTATTATGTGAGGAAAATCACTAAACCTCTTGACTGGACACTTTAGTTTAGAGGCATGCCTGTAAATATTCATATTTGTTGATTATTTTCAGTTCATGAAACATGAAAAATGCTTTATGATTGATTATTGCTGGGTGCTTTATAGAAAGAATCTGCTTTTGATCTCATAATAGTCCTGTTAGATACCACAGACATTATTATCCCCATTTCATGGAAGAGAAAACTGAGACTAAGAGAGGCTGAGCTGCTTACAGTCACACAGCGAATAAGGACCAGAGGTCATGTTTGAAGATTTTGCTGACTCTGAATGCAGCACTTTAATCACTATTCTCCACCAGTTTTCATATTTAGGTGGTGTTAAGTATTTAACTGCCCAAACCTTCTGTATGCTTTGCCTTTGGAGACAAAATGGGTCTGGAGAGCTTTAGTGCACTCTGTCTATTGCTGTACCCTTATCTAGTGGGTGCTGAGTCAATTTCAATGAATAGACATACAAAGCTAATACATCTACATTACACAATCTCTATAGAACCACCTTAATGGCAATTAGTGGATTCAGAGAGTATAATAATACTATCTTAAAAATGAAAGTCTCCTGGGCTCCGGGATGTTGCATGTTACAGATTGGAGTTATGTTTATGTTTGGTACTAATTTCACACTAGCCTTAAATCACCCTCTGGTAGGCATTTAATAGGGCATGTGTATATATGTGTATATATAAATATATACACACATACATACATATATATATATACATATATATACATATACATATACATATACATATACATATACATATACATATACATATACATATACATATACATATACATATACATATACATATACATATACATATACATATGTGTATATAAATATATACACACATACATACATATATATATACATATATATATATATATACATATATATATATATATATATATATATATATATATGTAATGCTAGGCTGGTACCCCCTTTCTCTGAGTAGAATAGAGCAGCCAGCCTTCTGAACCCAATCTCCTGCTTTCCCTCCTGGCAGGAATTAAAGTCTCCTTTGAAGAAGGGGGGGGTGGAGAAGAGGCTAGAGACATCAATTCTGTCTCCCTTTGAGCTACAGAACACTATGCCACATGTGGGGGATAGCCCCCACAATATAACATTATTATTATTACAGTTTAGCTTGTTCTTCTGATTTTGCTCCCTTTTATTCTGCATCAGTTTGCTCAAATCTTTCCAGGTTTCCCTGAAACTGTATCATTCATCATTTCAATACCATCCCATTCTATTAATATACCATAGTTTCTTTAACCATCCTCCAATTAGTGAGCATCCATTCCCTTCCCCACTATACCCTAGTTCTTCACACAGCTTTTCTGGGACTTCTTCCTTGGTTTGGTTCTGAGGTTGCGTTACACTCTTCAGCAAAAACAGAAACCTCAGTCTGAGATCTACAAAGCTTTCCCAAGTCAGCTCCACTGGCTGAGATCTGAGGAGGTTTCTGCCTGTCAGGTAGGGGGTGACAGTGAAAGGAAAACTTTTCTTCCTCTAGCAGCAGGTATCTGGTTCTTGGTTTCCTCAGTACATATTCTGAAGTCTCTTCTTAGACCTCACTGGAGGTCATTCCTAAGATGGGCTTTTCTCTGAACTCTGCTCCTCTGAGTCTGAGCTTTGAGCTTCCTCTGAGCCCTAAGCTACGTTACTGCTTCAAAGCAGACTTTCAGAGAGGGGATTCACCTCCAATTCAAGTTGATAAACCCAAATTTCCATTTTTCTCCATCGCCAAACTAAGTAGACAATGTACGTTTGTCCTGTGGTTCCCAAAAAGGTATAGGAATCAAGATTTCCTAGCTATCAGCCTCGAAGCTCTTAGGCCACTCATATGCAGATTAAATGCTGGGGAAACAGGACACTTTGGCCAGCCATCTTAATTCTGAATAAGGGCTTTTTCTCTGTGGGGCTGCTTTTCCAGTGTTCCTCACCCCCACCCCCATCCCCATCCCTCCACCTCACAATTGTTCTGTTGCTGTTCCTTTCCATTAGCCAAAGACCTGCTCGCATCTGAAAAGTGCCCCTCCTTCCACCAGTCAGTCACACATGTCTGGGACAGCACCTTGCTTGTTTGCATCTTCTAGATGTCCCTTTATGTCACCTTTTGGGTAACACACCTTTAATTCTTTGAAGACTGTTGTATGACATCACTCACAAGCATCGATGGAAGAATATAGCTGTTGAAAAGATAAGTCTTTGTTTCAAGCTCAATCATTATAATTATGCAACACTCACTTTCTTTTAAAAAATTGTCCTTTCCATGTGCAACATTGGAGACTTGTGTATATTGTTTTTCCTGATTATGCTAGGCATGCTTCATCTGTTCATTCAATATTCAATAAGCATTTATTAAGCACTTACAATATACAAAAAGAGGCAAAAAATAGTCTCAGCCATCAAGGAGCTTACAATCTAATGGGGGGAGACAACATACAAACAAACCCATACAAAGCAAGCTATATAAACAATATAAAGGACGAATAGGAAATAATTAAAAGAGTGAAAGCAATGGAATTAAAAGGGATTAGAGAAAGCTGCCTAAAGGAAATAGGCAGCTAGGCAGAGTAGTAGAACTTGCCCTGGACTCAGGAAGACTCATCTTCCTGAGTTCAAATCTGGCCTCAGATACTTACTAGCTGTGTGGCCCTGGGCAGGTCACTTAACCCTGTTTGCCTCAGTTTCCTCATCTATAAAATGAGCTGGAGAAGGAAATGGCAAACCACTCTAGGATCTTTGCCAAGAAAACTCCAAATGGGGTCACCAAGAGTTGGACACATTTGAAATGACTGAACAAAAAGGAAAGCCTTCCTGTAGGAGGTGGCATTTTAGTTAGGACTTAACTCAATGTCTTCTGTCATCTTCCTCTGTAATGATCTACCTGTCGTCCATATATCTCTACACACATGTGTATGTATTCAGCATGTCCTAAATGTCATAGTGCAGATTTAAGCTATTAAAACCTTCAAGTTATTATTTAAGCTAACTATTAAAGTGATTTAAGTTATTAAAGACTTTGGGGACACTGTCTATCTATTTATCTAGAATCACAATGGAGGATTTGACACCATTTCTCTATGTCTGCACTATGGTAGTGCAGAAGGTGCATGTATTTTCATGATGGCTTGTTTGCTTTTGCATATCATGACCCGAGAGCCACATGTTAAAGGGTCAGAGCATGGACCTAGGAGTTAAGAGGAAAAGGGTACAAAGCTGGCCTCTGACATATTCTGACTGTGTGGCCTTAGGCAAGTCACTTAGACTCTCAGTGACTCAGATAACTTTTTGAGACTGCTGATGTGTATTGATGGAGAAGTTTCCACACTAGATTTCCCCATATTGATGAAATCACAGGTCCAGACCAAAAAAATCAAGAGATACGTAGGGCAAAATGGCTAAATCACACACGAACACATATTAGTTTCGGTCTTTTAAAATTTTTTAAGTTTTTATGTAGTTGGGGTTAAGTGACTTGCCCAGGGTCACATAGCTAGTAAATATTAAGTGTTTGGTCTGAGGCCAGATTTGAACTCAAGTCCTCCTGACTTCAGGGCTGGTGCTCTATCCACCGTGCCACCTAGCTGCCCCCCTAGTTTGGGTCTTAAGATGAAACAAACTCCTTCACCTCCTTTATTTGCATCTCTGAGGAGAATCTGTTAACCATCCCGTTTAGGTGTAACGTCTTTCTGTCTTCTGAATTTTAGTCAAAGGAAGGAAATGAACATAGATGTGGTCAATTCTCCTAGCAGTTTATCAGCAAGCTGGTCATTGAACCAATTGACCATTAAAAATGCCGACAAATCACTTAACGTTTGTAGAAAGTCTAACAATGGTAAGAATCTTGGCAACTTCTGTCCCCTTCTCCTGCCCCTTTTCCAATCTGCCATCTTCACTGAAGCAAGCAAAAGATTGCCTCATAGGACTGAGGATTGTTTTCTACTCTTTTATAGGTTTCCAGGGTTAAAAACCAAAATAAAACTCTTATTTAGGTCAACATTTGATGCTGGATAGACAGGTACTTAGGCAGGAGACATAACCTGTTATCTGTCCCATACCTGAAACCTTTCCAACTTGGTAGATTATGACAGCATGAATGGTGTAGCTTTTGTGAACCCATGATCGCCTCAGTGCCACAGTGAGGTCCTGGAATAATTGGCATAAAGAATCATGGAGTATCAGAGTTGGAAACAACTTCAGCGATCCTCTAACTCAACCCTTGTGGAAAAGCATGAAAGCTTTCTACATGACTGTTTTTCACTTTATCGTCTGTTTGACCAGGGAATCTGATAACCTATTAGACTGATCTAGAAGAAACATTATGTTTCCCTGAAATTGATGTGTTTTGTAGGTAGTGGATGCATACGAAATGATGACTTATGTGTAGGAGGTCTCAGGTTTTCTAACTTCAATCTCTTTGCCTTTAAAAATGATTATCTAAAGGAGAAGGAAAAATCTTTGCAAATCAACTACAGTTTTGAAAAGAAATATTTTGTCAAAATGAAATTCATTTCATTAAATGGCTGAAAGAAGGCAATGAGTAAATGAGGTATGAATGGCTGTGAGATGGGACAATTACCACCTCAGAAACAATATATTTGTAAAGTTAATTCCTCTTGAACATGAACAATCCCCTTACACTTGACCCCTTTCTATTGCCTCTTCCATGCTTGAACTCTCCTTGAACTTTGGAGATCCATCTTGTGAGTATGATCCGACCATCTCTTTTGCATCTGGTTATTTTAGCTCCAATTTGCTGCCCTAAAATGGCAATTATGGTGATATATTGCTCAAGTCACCCGACATGGATTAGTATCGGGATCAGCATATTTATGCACACGAGTAGTGAATGGAAACTACAGCTATGATTTTAAATGACTTGATTAATTCTGAAACAACATTTCTGAGTCCATTAGGTTCAGGAGGTGTTGGGGTGCTCCCGACCTAAGCTTAACACTCTTTTAAAGTGTGAAAGGATGGTGGCTTCACCATTTCTCCTTTTCTGGGATCTTTTGTGCATCCTGCTCCTTCCACCCTGCAGCCTTTTCTCCTTCTTTCACTGTAATTCTTCAGCTGCTCTTGTTTCAGTCACTGACCTTCTGTTCCATTTAAGTGTCTTGGACAATGGGGTCTTCTCCTGTTCAAGACTGAATTTGCATGACAGAACTAGCCATCAGTGCCCTGTTAATGCTTTTGTCTAGTCAGACCAGAATTAGACTGTTCCTGCTGTTGAGGTGAAAAGAGCTGCTTCATTCCTAAACTTGTATCAAGGTTACAATACATCTCTTTGATTCCTGGACTTCAGTGCTACATCTTGCCACAAAATATATATGTACAGAGCACAATTTACAAGCTTCTGTCCTCCTCATCCCTGCAATACAACTATAGGATTTTTTTTTGACTTGAGTTTCTGAGATTTGCGAATACATTGCATTAGTGTCTTTGTTATGGATTTTGAGTTTTTCTTTTAGAAAATTCTCCACCCCCAACACCCTCATGATTTCATCACATCCTATTGCTTTTTTCGTAGAGTGAAAAAGAGCTGAAGGATTCTTTTTCACATTTACAGTTACAGTCTCATATAAGTGGAGCCATTCGAGCAAAATCATACTAGTTTTAAACAGGGCAAAGTTTCAATTATGTTTTTTCAAGATACCTATTTTTTCTCCAAACATGATGAAATCTGACCACATAACAGTGAATGAATGGAAGCTAGTGTGAAAAGAGAAATTAAGACACAAATTATCAACTATCTTTGTGGTTTCAGGGCAAGTCACAAAACTCTTTTGGGTTAGTTTTTCATTTGTAAAATAGAAATCACACCTACCCTACCAGCTCATGGGCTATGGTGATGAGATACTGCATGCCATTTGAAAATTATGCAATGGCAAGTTATCATTTCTTGTATCATATATTATATTGTATATTATAAGCTAAATTAAGTATGTATAATTAATTTAATTTAGCACATATGCATATATTCCTATAAACATATATATAACATGCAGATACATGCATATATACATACACACATATGTGTATATACACACATGTGTGTATCTCAATATAACATATGAGATGTCAGATAGATATGAGTAAAAATCTAGTGTTGAGTCATATATGACTTTCTGTAACCCTACTTGGGGGTTTTCTTGGCAAAAAACTGGAATGGTTTACTATTGTCCAGCTCATTTTATAGACAGAGAACTAAGGCAAACAGGGTGAAGTGACTTGCCCGGGGTGACATAACTAGTAAGTGTCTGAGGGCAGATTTGAACTTGGGAAGATGAATTTTCCTGACTTCAGGCCCAACACTCTATCCACTGCACCACCTTGCTACCCTCAGGTAAAGATCTGCTTTTTACAATTACTAGCTGTGTGACCTTAGAGAAAACAATTTCAGTTGAATGGTGCCACTGTAAGTGAGATTTCATGGAGCTGAGAACTGAGTGGGAACAAAAAAAAAGTGAAGGCAAAGAGTATACAGGCTTTTTCATTCCCTTGAGAAGATCATGGGACTGTTTTCCAATAGATAAATGGCCAAAGGGTATGTACAGTTTTCAGAGGAAGGAATCCAAGCAATCCATACCTATATTAAAAGTGTTCCAAATATGAATTAAAATAGCTCTTGAGTTTCCACCTCATTCTTTTCATATTGGTAAAGATGACAAAAAAAGGGAAGAAAAATTTTTGACAGCCTTTTGGCAAAATTGTTACATTGTTGGTACAACAATGAACTGGTCCAGCCACTCTGAAAGCAATTTGGAACTTTAATCCTAAAGTCACTAAAATGTGAATAGTCTTTGACCCAGGGGTACCACTACCAGTCCTATACCCCAAAGATAACAAAGAAAGAAGAAAAAGACCCTTATGTAAAAAAAAATTAAAAGCTCTTTTTTATTGTAGGCAAAGATCTGGAAACAAAATGGATCTCTACTGATTGGGAAATGACTGAACAAATTATAGTATCTGAATGTAATTGGAAATTATTGTGCTAAAAGACATAATGAAAGAGATGATTTCAGAGAAACCTGGGAGGACTTTTTGAACTGTTATAGGGTGAAGTAGAAAAAAACCTATAGCAATTTGTGTAGTGACAATAGCATTATTCTTTACTTTTCCTTACAGCAACTTTGATAGATTTTGGAACTCTGTTGAATGTAATGACCAATTATGACTCCAGAGGATTGATGAGGAAGTATGGTAACCACTTCCTGACAGAGGGATGATGGACTCAGGTGTTGACTGAGAGGACATTTTTGCAGTTTAGACATGGCAAATTTTTGGATGTGGCAAATGCATGGATTTCTTCAGCTAGACTATTTTTTTTATAAACACTGGAATTTTCCATTTGGATTTGGGAGACTATTGTGGGGAAGAGGTGAACAAACAATAATATTCCCAAAAATAAAGGAGAAAAGAAAAAGGAGATTGCAGCATTTAAAAATATACAGAAGATAACAGAAACAACTTCAGAGGGAAACACAGACAATCAGGACAGCTTTGAAAATGTGTTCTTTATTATATACTTTTCTGAAAAAGCAATTATAAATAATAGAAATTCATAGTTTCACATATGATTCTTTTTTGCCATTCTGCTCTATGTGGAGGTGTTCTTTTGGGGGTGTTTGTTAAATTCAGAGAAGAAATGAAAAAGCAGATGGGAAGGTAGATACCATGTTCTGAAGGCTTGTAATTTTGGGAACTGTAATGTGGGCAATAGGTTTTTCATCCAAACTGGACTGAGGCCACCATTTGTTTCAAATAGACAAGCTCCATTACTTTCCATTGGGCTCAGAATGACACATGGATTCTTCTTGAATTAAATCCCATAGCAGAATGACATGTCCAATCAGTTGGCTGTTCTTTGCTTTCAAGTTTCCTTTTACCAAATTAATTTTCCTGCAGCTGTCATCATTTTATTTAAAGGAGAAGCTGAAAGCCTAATGGAAACACTAACCTTGTCACAAGCCTGCCATGCAGGCTACATATTAAAAGTGAAGAAAGAGCAAAAAGTACAGGAACTCATTACCATAGGCACCCATTGACATAGGGCATACCAGGTGGGTCCAGGCACATCTGAATATTTTGTGCCTCATTTTGAAAGTTGGCATTTTTATTGAGGGATAAAGCTTAGTTTTTAATTTTAAAAATAAAGTTTAAGTTTCTTAAATTTGTTGGGCAGAATGATGTCATTTGTGATTGAATATTCAATAAGTGTTCATCTTTAAAAAATAAAGCTTGCTGCTGTGTACCTACCTTTTTTTTTCCTTTGGCAAGTAATTGGGGTTAAGTGACTTGCTCAGGGTCACAGAGCTAGTGAGAGTCAAGTGTCTGAGGCTCTCCTGACTCCAGGGCTGGTCCTCTATCTGCTGCGCCACCTAGCTGCCCTGTATACCCATCTTAATGAAAAGTGCCTTGTATGCTTATCTGCATGGATATACTGTAGTGCTTTACAATTTACAAGTGTTTTAAAATCATTTGGACAGCCTCTGGACATATTCTGTCATCCTACATGTAACAAATATGTGGATGGGCCATCTAATCACTAGACAGGTATCTGACTTGAGATTAGAAAGCCCCATTCTGCATCTCCAAAGGGAGACTAAGATTTCTCCAGCTGTGGAGAGGGTGGGGGGGGATGTCATGTGTGTGTGTGTGTGTGTGTGTGTGTGTGTGTTGTAGATAGATAGATAGTTGTTGTTCAATTGTTCATTCATGGCTTATTCTTTGTGACCCAATGGACCACAGCATGCTAGGCCCTTATATCCTTCACCATCCCTTGAATTCTGTCCAAGGTAATGTTTATTGTTTCCATCTTATCTATCCATCTTTTTCTCTGCTGTCTCCTTTACTTTTAAAAAATATTATATATATATATATAATATATAATATATGTATATATAATACATATATATATGTACACACACACACACACACACACACGCACAACACAAACATACATATGTGTGTGTATAAAATCCTCCCAGTGGTGAGCCAGTTGTTAAATTTTTACCAGCACACTCTTGGAGATTTCCTTCTCTATCTGGGAGGACAAGTAGGAGGCATTTATGTTTCATAACAATGCTTCCAAGGGCAGAATTACTCTGAGGCTGGGTATTTAAATCTGCCTCATCAGATTAAAGAGTCTAATCTTGTTTCCCCTAATGTATCATTTACCTGGATTATGAATCTTTATTGTGTACAACTTGCTTTTATTTTTAAATATATAATATATTCAACATGTAGCTCTCAAAGCTGTCCTATTTATTTGGTTCTTTCTGTTCTCTTCTGGGCATTAGAAATGACTTCAATGCTCTTCTCTTTTTATTTTTTGATCACCCTATACCTAGCTCCCCTCTTTCCCGCCACTGTAAAGAAGAAGAAGAAGAAGAAGAAGAAGAAGAAGAAGAAGAAGAAGAAGAAGAAGAAGAAGAAGAAGAAGAAGAAGGAGAAGGAGGAGAAGGAGGAGAAGGAGGAGGAGGAGGAGGAGGAGCAGGAGGAAGAGGAGGAGGAAGAGGAGGAGGAGGAGAAGAGGAAGAAAAATAAGAAGGAAGAAACAAAAACCTTGTAACAAAGATGCATAATCAAGCAGAATAAATTAGATTAAGCACTTCAAAGAATTCTTCCTCAAGATCCTCGTCAGAAGCCCACCGACCTTTCTGGAATTGGAGATGTGGACCAATGCACCTCTGTCATAAGGGGAGGTGGACTGCTGAACCCATTTAAAAAGTTTGAAAGAGAAAAACCTTCTTCTCTAGCATAGATTTCTGAATGACAACCCTACTCTTCTCTCGCTGGGACTTCCAGTAACGACTGGGGATGGTGCCTGTGGGGTCCAGGCACCCAGAGTCATCTCCCACCTTGGTAGACACCGTGACCACTTGCACATGGACAGAGATCCATAAAGCATTTGTTAAGTATTTACTGTGGCAGCTAGGTGGCGCAGTGGATATAGAGAGCACTGGGCTGAGAGTCAGGAAGACTTATCTTCCTGAGTACAAATCTGGCCTCAACACTTTCTAGCTGTGTGACCTTGGGCAAGTCACTTAACCCTGTTTTCCTTACATCCTCATTTATAAGATGAGCTGGAGAAGGAAATGGCAAACCACTCCAGTATCTTCACCAAGAAAACCCAAAATGGGGTCACGAAAAGTTGGACATGACTGCAAAATAACTTGACCACAATAATGAAGCATTTACTGGATGCTGGGCATTGTGCTAAGCACAGGTCATACAAATACAAGCAAAACAAAACCACCAAAAAGCTCTTTACTCTCAAGGGACTTACATTCCAATGGGGGAAGACAATGGATAAAAGGGAGATAGAAAGGGGTAGGGAGAGGGGGACCTTACACAGAAGCACATGGCAGATAGAGCATGTATACTGGCCCAGAGGATCTCTGACCACCTTTGAAAAATTTTCCCCGTTATGTGGACATTTCTAGCTTTATTCTGAGTTCAAGATGTCAGGAGCTCCTGGGTCCTTTGGTTGGGACTGACTGATAACAAGAAGAATTTAATGCGTCTGAAAGGATAACCACTTACAAGAGCAGGAATACAAGTTCTGGCCTGGGCTATCCAGAACCCTTTGAGTTACCTGAGCTCTCCTGTTTGGCTATTCTTGACTACATTGACGTGGCAACAGATGGGGTGATGGCAGGGGGAGAGGATGTGCAGCAGGGATCCGGGCCCTGCTTGGGATATGAGAGCTTAGCTTCATCCCAATGTAAAGGAAGCAGTGCTCAGGCCTCTGCAGTGGTGGTACCCAGCTCAAGGGAACAGTGGGATTATATTAAAATGACAATAATGATGAAACAATATTGAGAAATTTATAGGACATATCTAATTTTTTTCAGAGGAAAATTCATGTTAGTGAAAATTTATATTAACAAAATAAAAGGGAGGATCAATTAACTAAGCATATAATTTGAAATACTAATAAATAAATTAGCAACCACAAAGCAAGTACAAATAAAGGAATCTTGAAAATTGGAGGAGAAAATAAGAAATTTGAAAGCAAAGGACTATAGAAATGCAGCATTTCTATGGTTTTTTTGTTTTCAAATTTCTTTTGTACAAGAAGACTTGAATAAAAGAAAAAAAATGAAAGGAAATGAAAAATAGCATGTTTCAGTCTGTATTCAATTAATATCAGTTCTTTCTTTGGATGCAGATAGTATGCTTCATCATTAGTCCTTTGGGATTGTCTTGGATCATTGTATTGTTGTGAATAGCTAAGTTCTTCATCGAACGATATTGCTGTTACTGTGTACAATGTTCTCCTGGTTCTGTTCACTTCACTTTGCGTCAGTTCATGTAAGTTTCTCCAGGTTCTTTGAAATCTGCCTGCTCATCATTTCTTATATTTCATTACAGTCACATGCCACGGCTTGCTTACTTATTCCCCAATTGGCGGGCATCCCTTCGATTTCAATTCTTAGCCACCACAAAAAGACCAGCTGCCCTTATTTAACAAGACCAGTAAGGAAAAATGCAGCACTAGCAAAAACCATTGAGAAATGATCAGAGAAATTCCATTAAAAATCAGGTCAACAAACATTAAGTGTGTGCTAAGCACTGAGTATATAAAGAAAGACACTCCCCTACCCCCAAAAAAAAATCCTTCCTAAACCCAGCCCCTGCTTTCTAGGAGGATTCTATTGGAGGAAACAACATGCAAACAACTGTACAAACCAAATTTGTAATGGATGAATTGGAGGTAAGCTCAGAGGGAAGATGCTAAAGTAAAGCAGGACTGGAAAAGGCTTGCTGCAGAAGATGGGACTTTTGTTGATACTTGAAGGAAGCCAGGGGAGCCAGGATATAGATATGAAGTAGGAGCAAATTCTAGGTTTAGGGGACAGCCATCAAAAATTCTCAAAGTTGGGAGATTCAGTGACATGCTAGGAATATCAAGGGAGGCTTGTCACTGGATAGAAGAGTACATGGAGGAGAATGAGGTGTGTAAAGACTGGAAACGTAGGATAGGGGCAAGTTATGAAACACTGGAGGTAATGAGGAGCTATAGACATTCATAGAATAGGAGAGTGATGTGGTCAGACCTGTGCTCCAGGAAGCACATTTGAGGAAAGTTGCAGGATATTTCAATACTCCAGGCATGAAGGTGGTATGGGGCTGCACCAGCATGGTGGCAGTGTCAGAGAAGAAAAGAGAGCACACATGAGAAATAGTTCTAAGGTAAAATCAGTAGGATTCGGCAACAGATTGGATATGAGAGTGAGTTGAGAGTATGAAGAATTGAGGATGACTGGCAGCTTGGGCAGTTAGTGGGTGCACAGAATAGAGGGCCAGCCCTGGAATCAGGAAGATTCCTCTTCCTGAGTTCAAATCTGGCCTTGGATACTTACTAGCTGTATGACTTTGGATAAATCACTTAACCCTGTTTGCCTCAGTTTCCTCAACTGTAAAATGAGCTGGAGAAGGATAGGGCAAACCACTCCAGTATCTCTGCCAAGAAAATCCCAAATGGGATCGTGAAGAGTTTGACATGACTAAAAATGACTAATCAGATAAACAAACAAAAAGGTGCTTGCGAGCCTGGATCACTGGGAGGATTGGTAGCATCCTCAATAGTGATAGGAAATTTGAGAAGAGTGGAGCATTTTTAGGGAAAGAAAATGAGTCCAGTTTTGGGCATGAGGCATTTAAGAGGCTACAGGACATCCAGTGTGACGTGTTCATTAGACATTTGAACGTGTGAGAGAACAAAGGGCTGGATAAATACATGTGAGAATCATTTGTATGGATATGATAATTGAATCCAGTGGAGCTGATGAGATGACCAAGTGAAATAGCATAGAGGAAGAAGAGATGAAGGCCCAGGGCAAAGCCTTGGAATGTGCCCATAGTTACTGGGCATGTCCTGGAAGAAGATGCAATAGTGGAGACTGAGGAGTGCTCAGATAAGTAGGAGGTACAAAAGAAAACAATGCCCCAAAACTCAGAAGAAAGCATTAAGGAGAAGAAGGTGATAGTGTCCAAAAGCTATGGAGAGGTCAAGAAAGGTTGATTTTAGAAAGGTTATTACATTTGGCAATTGAAAAATCAGTGGCAAATTTGGAGAGAGCAGTTTCGGTTGAATGAGGAGGTTGGAAGCCAGACTGCTGAGGTAAGGAGAGAGTGAGAGAAGTGAAGGCACTGATTGTTGATAGCTTTTTCAGGGAATTTATCCAGGTGAAGATGGGTTTGAGTGGGGATGGGCTCTTGTCAGCTAGAGATAAATGGAATAGAGAGAAACTAAATATGTGAAGTGGGACTCTTTATGTGAGGTGGAAGGTGAGGGGGATGATGAATAGGGATCTCTGTCTTGGATGCTCATGTCCTAGCAAAATTTAAACTGCTCCATCCTGCCCATATATTAGAATCCTGTGACCAACTTCTGAGTAAGATAATGGGCAACCAACCCTTCCCACCCATTCAGGTTCTGTTTAGCAAGTGAATTTCATGCCGGACTCTGCTGACACAGAGGTTTTTTCATAATCTATGTAGATCTCCTGATAAGCCAGATCCAGCTCCCAATGACATCAACCTGACATTAGATTTTGTTGGTCTATAATGAATGAGGAGGAGTGGCAATATCCCTTTTCTAGCTAATGCCTTGATAGATTGCATTGAAATATTTTCCCCAAAGCTTAATCTGCGCTATGAATGTTATGATTTTTTTGTCCCAAATGTCTGCTCAGACAGCGTCTACTGTTTTTAACCTGGAAAAGTCAATAGGTTCTAGCTCTACAGCTCAAGAAATTCATGTGCAGTACAATGCCACCAAATATACAAAACATCGTTCATTTTATTTACTTCCTAGGTCTTTAGCAGTGCTAATTTTTCCTTGTGCAACAGCAAAAGACAGTGAAAAAGACTTTTGGTGACATCTGCTTTGCTTAATGAAGCTTGGAGTTATGGGCAAGTGACTTGAACGGCCGTTATTATCTGCATGAGTGACTAAAGACCGAGGGTCTAGAGATGTGCAAAGAGTTCTCTGGTAAATGGACATATTGATCATTCATAATCAGACCAGCAGGATAGGGATGGTAGTGAGAGATAGGGAGCTCAGGAAAAGCTGACAAATAGAGAAGCAGTGCTCAGGGTTAATGCGATATCAAAGAGAATGAGGTCTTCATTTTCATACAGGTTTGTCTCTCTTTCCATCTACTGTTGGTAAGAGAGAGTTATGCAAAATCCATTAGAAGAGGTTCAAGCACAGCTAACCATGGGAAATAAACAGAGCATAGAGCAAAGCCCTCTTGCTTAAGGAAGATTCCCTTATATCATTTATACCTACATTTCATATGTATGAATTTTATAATATATTCTTCCATTTTATATTATAAGGTTTATATTTAGTATCTATTATCTTTCTCATATCACATCATATCATATATCATATAATATAATATCACTGTCCTATCCAATAGCATATCATTCAAATCATTATATTCTGTTATATATTAAATATTGTATTACATATTGATATGTTGTCATATTGTATTGTTATATATTAACCATATAATGTTCCATTGTAAGGATTTCTTTCTTTTTTTTTTAAATATTCTAACATGCAAAGAGTAGCATTTTAAACAGATAATCATTTTAAACCATAAATCCTATCTAACGTTTGGTTTTTCTGTCTTGCCTGTTGTCTTTCTTTCCATCACCTTTGGAAATAATGTCATTATGCTTTAGTTACTTGGAAGGACTCTGATTACTAATCTGCAAATTCATTTTTTACTTCATGGATAATTCAGCATTATCTCTAGATTAAAATGCAAACTCCTTGACTTGGCATTGAAAGACCTTTAAAATATGGAGCTGTCTTTCCTTTCTAGAAAGTTTTCATGTTCCTTCTCCTCTTGAACTCTGTGTTCCAGGTAAAGTTACCCTTGTGCTGATCTCCAGTCTCTGTGTTCCATCTTTTGCCTTCAAGCCTTTGTATGGGCTTTCCTACTGCCTGGAATGCACTCCTTCCTCATAACCAACTCTTAAAAACTCCAGCTTTCTTTAAGGCTCAGTACAGATCTCAAACCCTAGAGGATGTTAATGTTCTCTTCCTCATTAAATTATCTTGTATTTACTTATCAGATAATAAGTATAGTAAAATGTAGTCTTGGGGAGGGTCAGGATTGTCTTGAATTTGTTTTTATATTCCTGGTACCTAATACATTTTTTGTTGAATTAAATTGTGGATACACACATATACGAACACACATACCATACAGATCCTATTTTACATATTGATGAAATAAAGTCTTGAAGATGTCCTAGATTAAGTAGAGATGGATATACTATATAGTCCAGATTTCGGGTTTCCTCATAAGCATTCTTCATCCACTTGTATTTTTGTGTGGTTACTTAGGTCAGACTCCTACGAATGATGATGAATAGAATTGCTATGTTCTGGGGCTTTGTGTAATCATCATAATGAAATCTGCAAAAAAGGAAAATCTGAGGATCCATACCATAGATAGGACTTCCTTGACTTGAAATTGAGGTGGATTTCTTTCATGATAATGGTGAATACTTTTGAAATGCATACTTCATACACTCTATGCCATGTTAAGATCTTTCCAGTAAGATCAGAGGCAAATTGAAAATGTCTGTTGTCACTACTGTACTGTTATTTGATATAGTTGTAGAAATGCTAGCTATTGCAGCAATACATGATAGAGAAACTGAAGAGGTGAACATGGACACAGAAGCAAAATTTTCACTTTTTTGCATATGATTTAATGGTTTACTTAAAGAATCCTAGACACTCTTCTGAAAATTAATGGAAAGAATTATTTTGGTAAAGCGGCAGGCCATAAAATGAAAACATAAAAATCACCCACTCTTTCTCATATTACCCAAAATCGCAGCAAGAGGATCTAGAAAAATAAATTATATTAAAATAGCTACAGAATGTATGAAATACTCACATGAATTATATAAATAAAATTATAAGATATTATAAAAATTAAAGAACATTTAAATAATTGGACAGAGATTATTTGCTCATTTTGGGGCAGGGGAGTCAAGTAACCAACATGGTATTTGATAAACCCATAGTGCCGACTGCTGTAGTAAGAACTCCTTATTCAACAAAACCTACTGGGAAAATTAGAAAGCAATCTGACAGAAATTAGGTCTAGACTCACATCTTACTATATATATCACAATAAGTTTCAGGTGGAGAGATGATCTAATATAAAAAGCAATATCATAAATTACAATAGAAAGGGAGGTGAGATATTTCACCTGGAGAGGAGGAAAATTCTTAATTAAATAAAGTAGGAGATGATCATAAAAGATAAAGTAGTAACACATAAAACTGAAAATCATTAGAAAGGCAAATCAGCTCTTAGAATAAAAAGGTAAACAGTTAATTAGGGGGAAAGACTTCGTAGCAGAAAAGACTTTCTCTGATAAAGGCCTGATACCCAAGAAGATATGTATGGGGTTGATTCAGATATGTCAACATAAGATCCACTTCCCAATAGGTAAATGGTGAAAAGACACAAACAGGCAATTAAAAAAAAAAGAAAGAAAAAGGGAAAAAAAAGGAAAAAAGAAATGCAAATAAAAAATTACCAATAAAAAATAAAAATGTTCCAAATCATTGATAGTGAAAGAAATATTATAAAATATATCTTTCTGTGTGGACGATGTATATATTAGAAAGTTAAGGTGATATGAAAACAAAATATGTGAAAAACTAACTTAAAACAACATGTTGGTAAACCTGGTTTGACTTGTTCAGTAGCTAGGGATCTGCTTCTGGGAAATAGGCATACTGGACAGGAATAGACATTCTGCTTTAGCCTACCATATGCTTGAAAACATTCTTTTCCCATTGGCTTCATGGTCAGAACTGCCTGCAGCTTTAAATCTACCCTAGTCTCTCTTTTTTTTTTTTTTGTTTCTACATCCGGGGGTGAAGACTCACTAAGTTGGAGGAGGGCTTGAGGACCACGTTATGGCCCTGAGAAAGGGTTTTAGTCTGTTTCCTTCATCCTTTTCAGTTCTAGGTGCAGTGAGTGAGTCCCCAGCCATAGGGACTTTGGAGCCCAGGGTTCTAGGCTGGATCTTGCATTGCAATCAGCCAAGCAGAGAAGACTTGAGAAGCAAGAGGCCCAAGATTTAAGCCCAGGGAGGGTTATGGACATGGGATTTGGTAGGACTAATATTAGATAGGAACTAAGCTAAGTCCTCTCCCCAAAGAATGAGGGGGAGTGGAATGTTTATATGTTTGCTCTTGTTACATGTTTGACATAAATATTCTTTTGTAAAAGCCAATCTTATTGTTAGGTAGTTAAGTATAACTGCAGTTCTGTGACCTCTAAAATAGAGAGGAAATTGGTGGGGTCTCTAGTCACTGGCAGAAATGAGATACCTCCCCCAACCTCTTCAGGATACTGGAGAATGCTGAGGGGAAGGGTGATATGTAGCAGTTGGTATTCAGCCAGCATGGGATCAGGGGAAGCACTGTTCCATAGGGAATTAAAGGGATTTTTCCCACTTCTACCCACTAACCCAGAGAGAAAAGTGGAGGTTGGACCAGAGATCCCATAAAGGAGAAAACTTCCTGGATGTTTAAATTGGCCCAGAGTCCCTCACCAAGAACACTCCTGGCTAGATCCCTTATTGTGAGAAATAGTAATGAGGCCAGATGGTTGGACTGAAGAAGTGGGTGTAATGTACAATAAAACTGCAAAGGGAGGTTGGAGGCAGTTTGGGAAGGTTTTAAAATGCCAAATGGAGGAGTTTGTCTATGTCCTAGAGGTAATAGGGAGTCACTGAATTTTATTATATTGTAAACACTATACATGCATGTCTGTCTGTCTGTTTGTCTATCTATCTATCTATCTATCTATCTATCTATCTATCTATCTGTCTGTCTGTCTGTCTGTCTGTCTATTCACTTACCTACCTATCTACCATATTTATCTATTGATCTATCTCCTGCTGTATCTATCTAGCTATCATCTACCTACCTGTCTACCTAACATATCTAGCCACCTACCTATTCTCTCTCTGTAATCTGTCTACCTACCATACCTATCTATCTATCTGTTAAATATTGTCTCAAGCCTAGTCTAACATTATGCTAATTTGGAGAGAGAAAGGATGAGGGTCTAATGGGAAATTCAAGTAATCTGGGTTGTTATGGCTTTAATTGAATTTTTTTGAGTTTTAAATTTATTTATTTTTAGTTTTCAACATTCACTTCTACAAGATTTTGAGTTCCAAATTTTCACCCCAACTCACCCCTCCCCTCACCCCAAAATGGCATGCATTCTGAATATCCCTTCCCCTAGTCTGTCCTCCCTTTTATCTCTCCCCCTCTTCTCTTATCCCCTTCCCCTTCTATTTTCCTCTAGGGCAGGATAGATTTCTGTACCCAATTTCCTGTATTTCTTATTTCCCAGTCACATGTGAAAACTTTTTTTTAAACATGTGTTTTTAAAACTTTGGCTTCCAAATTTTCTCCCTTCCTCCCTCCCCACTCACCTTCATTGAAAAGGCAAGCAACTCAATATAGGTTATGCATATGCAGTTATGCAAAACACTTCCATAGTAGTCATGTTGTGAAAAACTAACTCTATTTCCCTTAATCCTATCCTGCCCTCCCCATTTATTCTATTCCTTCTTTTGACCCTGTCCCTCCTCAGAAGTGTTTGCTTCTGATTATCCCCTTTCCCAATCTGCCCTCCTCTCTATCATTCCCCTGCTCTCTTGTCCCTTTCTCCCCCTATTTTCCTATAGGGTAAGACAGATTTCCATACCCAATTGAGTGTGTATGCTATTCCCTCCTTAAGCCAAATCCTATGAGAATAAGATTCACTCATTCCCTCTCACCTTCCCCTGTTTCCCTCCACTGTAAGAGCCTTTTCTTTTCTGTTTTTTTTTTTGTGAGATAACTTACCCCATTCTACCTTTCCTTTTCTCCTTCTCCCAATATAATCCTCTCTCACCCTTTAATTTTATTCTCCAGATATGACCCCTTCATCTTCAACTCATCCTGCGCCATCTATCTATCTGTCTATCTATCTATCTATCTATCTATCTATCTATCTATCTATCTGTCTATCTATCTATCTATCTATCTATCTATCTATCTATCTATCTCTATATCTATCTACATACATATAATTTTTTCCTTCCAACTACCCTAATACTGACCAAGGTTTCATGAATTATAAATGTCATTTTTCCATACAGGAATGTAAACAGTTCAACCTTAATAAGTCTCTTATGATTTCTCTTTCCTGTTTACCTCTTCATGTTCCATTGAGTCTTGTATTTGAAAGTCAAATTTTCTATTCAGCTCTGGTCTTTTCATCAAGAATGCTTGAAAGTCCTCTATTTCACTGAATGACCATTTTTTCCCCTGAAGGATTATACTCAGTTTTGCTGGGTAGGTGATTCTTGGTTGTAATCCTATCTCCTTTGCCCTCCGGAATATTATATTCCATGCCCTGTGGTCTTTTAATGTAGAAGCTGCTAAATCTTGTGTTATCCTGATTGTGTTTCCACAGTACTTGAATTGTTTCCTTCTGGCAGCTTGTAATATTTTCTCCTTGACCTGGGAACTCTGGAATTTGCCTATAATATTCCTAGGAGTTTTCCTTTGGGGATCTCTTTCAAGAGGAGATGTACGGATTCTTTCAATTTCTATTTTGCCCTCTGGTTCTACTATATCAGGGCAGTTTTCCTTGATAATTTCTTGAAAGATGATGTCTAGGCTCTTTTTTTGATCATGGCTTTCAGATAGTCCAATAATTTTTAAATTCTCTCTCCTGGATCTATTTTCCAGGTCAGTTGCTTTTCCAATGAGATATTTCACATTGTTTTTTAAATTTTTCATTCTTTTGGATTTGTTTTACAGTGTCTTGATTTCTCATAAAGTCACTAGTCTTCCAATTGCTCTATTCTAATTTTTAAGGAAGTATTTTCTTCAGTAATCTTTTGGACTTCCTTTTCCATTTGGCCAATTTTTCTTTTTAGGGCATTTTTCTGGCTTTTTGGACCTCTTTTGCCATTTTTAGGCTATTTTTAAGGTGTTATTTTCTTCAGTATTTTTTTGGTTCTCCTTTAGCAAGCTGTTGACTTGTTTTTCGTGATTTTCTTGCATCACTCTCATTTTTCTTCCCAGTTTTTCCTCTACTTCTCTTACTTGCTTCTCAAAATCCCTTTTGAGCTCTTCCAAGGCCTGGGACTGATTCATATTTTTCTTGGAGGCTTTGGATGTAGGAGCTTTGACTTTGTTGTCTTCTTCTGGTTGTATGTTTTGATCTTCTTTGTTACCAAAAAAAGATTCTATGGTCTGACACTTCTTGCGAGCTTTGCTCATCATCCCAGCCAATTACTTGAGTTATAAACTTTTTGTTAAGAAAGAGGTCTGCTTCCGATGTGGAGAACATACTGTGCGAAGCTTCAGGGGTTCGTACAGCTGTTTTTAGAGATACTTGTAGGGACCTGTAAATTTTCAGCTCTTCCAAGGTGGTATGATAAGGGGTGAAGTGTTTACTCCTTTCCTGGCCTGTGCTCTGGTCTATAAGTGACCACAAGCTCTCTTTTGTCTCTTGGAACTGTGTGGAGGATTTTATCTCCACAGCCGCTATAAGCTCCACCACGCCAGTGCTCCTCCTCGCTCCAGGACCACCACCCAGAACTGTGACCCAGATCCAAGCATGGGCAAAGCAAGAGATTCTTGCCTCAGCACTGGCAAAGAGATCCCTGCAATCTCTCTCTGATCAGCCGCTCAATTCCCCCTCAGTTCGTGAGCCTGGAGCTCAGGAGGCAGCCACTGCTCCGGGGCAGCGCTCCATGCTCTGCCCACGGGAACTGGCTCTGAGACCTAGCTCCTCTCTCACCATAGAAACAGATTTTTTCCACTGACCTTATAAGTTGTCTTTGGTGTTCCTGGGTTGAGAAGTCTGGAAACCACCACAGCTGCCCAGGATTCAGTCCTCTGAGGCCTGATCCAGGTTCTCTGTGGCCTGCGCACCCAAGCCTACTGTGCTCCTCTCCCAGCCTGGCGCAATACACCTTTCTGATTAACCATCCAGGTTGTCTTGGGCTGGAAATTTGTTTCACTCTGTCTTTTTGTGGGTTCTGCTGCTTTAGAATTTGTTTAGAGCCATTTTTATAGGTATTTGGAGGGGTTTGGGGGAGAGCTCAAGCAAGTCACTGCTTTCACTCCACCATGTTATGGATTTAAATGGCATTTTCCAAGAGCCATCTATATTGAAAAAAGGTATCCTATATATACACATACACACATATGCATGCACACACATACACAACTCATGTATGCATGCATGTTTGTAGTGTGTTTGTATGTACATATGTGTAGGTATCTGTATATATTCACTTCACAGCCTGAATTTCCAAGCATAAAAACAAGAAATAATATTCCAAAGTTAGTTTCAGGCATGGACTCATCAAACCAAAGCTTTGCCATAAAAAATTAAATGTTACACCTGAGATAACTTGTTGGCATTTTCCAAGCAGCCAGGGCCACAGGAGGCATTTTACGAGTCACCGATAGACGTGTGCCAGACAGTAACACACCTGTTCAAAAATTGAACTTGACTCTTCAGAAGTCAGAGTAAACCTGGGAGCTTTCAAAGTATTCCAGATGCAAAATAGAAATGGCTTGGGAGATCTAGCTTAAGCCCTTAAGAATGTAAATTTGGTTGGCTAGAGGACCTGTGGAAGACATGCCATTCATCATGAGAGCTGGCAGAGTGAAAGATTTTTCCAAAGCAAGTCGAGCCTGATAAATCCTCAGCTATGATCACTTTTGATTCACCCAATTTTCTAAAGCAGGGTTTCTTAACCTGTTGTGTCATGGACCTCTTTGAAAGTTTAGTGAAGCCTATAGATCTCTTCTTACAATAATGTTTTTAACTATACAATATACATAGCATTTTTTTTTGGAAACTGATCTCCCTTATCTCACCCAAGTGGCTGCTTATGGCCTAGTCTCATTACTGAGAGCATTGGAAGGGTCGATGTGCTTTATTTCTGACCTCTCCTAAGGTAGCCTGGTACATTCACCTTCTCACACCCCACCCTCTTCCCTCTGGAGGGATTCACCATGGGTCAGGCAGTGTGGGCACATTATTGACTTAGCCCACTGCAGCTCAGAAATCCCAAGATCAAGCAATCCACTAGCCTTGGTCTCCCCTGCTTCAGGGATTATAGGCCTACTTCACTAGGTCAGTACTTAGGATTATGAAAGAAATCAGTTATATTGAAAGACAGTTATCAACATATTTAAAAAAGAACACAACTTCAGAAACTCCAGGTTAATAATCCCTGCCCTATTGAAAGCAGCAATCATGAAATTATAGAGTAAAAAATTTAGAGGAAGGAGGAAGCTTAAGAGATCATCTAGTTGAGACCTGTTCCTCCCCTTTCCCCCCTTTCATTTTAGAAATGAGGCAAAGGAAGCCCAGAGCCTTGCTCAAAGTCACTCTGATACCAAGTAGTGAAGTCAGGATTTGAACCCAGGTCCACCGACTTCTAATCCAATAAAGCAGAACTAAAAGAGTTGATTTTTTGGGGGGGGGAGGGAGAGGGAAAACCATAGTTTCCCTAGATCCTTACATGATTCTAATCTCATATCTTGGCTCAATAAGGAATTCAGGTCACTGCCCTAGTGTGGAAAAATTTTAGCATGGGGAAAAAAAATCACCCAACAAATTTACCTTATGTATGAAGGAATTTGCATATGTAATCTCACAGTTCTGAAAGTTACAGCTATTGTCATCTCCATTTCCTTGGAAATGTTTTGCTAAAATAAAAAAAATATATATATATATAATTAAATATTAATATTTAAAGATCCTTTAAGATAATCATGTACTTTATGCAATTATTTAAAGTCTATGGACAGTATAATAAATGTCAACTCAATAAACATTTATTAAGCACCTACTATATGTCAGACATTGTGCTAAGCAGTGGGGATACAGAGAAAGATCAAAAAACCAGTCCTTGCCTTCAAGGACCTATAGTGTAATGAAAATAAACATGCATATACAGGTATATATATATATATATATATATGTATGTATGTGTATACACACATATATTTACATGTATGCACATACGAGTATATATATACATACATGCATATGCAAGTAAATACATAAGGGTATATTGAATATATAGATATGTATTGGGGTAAATGGAGTGTTCATGGAGGACTAACACCTCTGGTATGGGGCTTGTTGAGCCCTTTTCAGGGCTGTCATCCACCTTTGGTGTTTGCCTGTCACCCA
Organism: Phascolarctos cinereus; assembly: GCF_003287225.1. Lineage (NCBI taxonomy): Eukaryota > Metazoa > Chordata > Mammalia > Diprotodontia > Phascolarctidae > Phascolarctos > Phascolarctos cinereus. The sequence continues at coordinate 23,541,266 of NW_027556402.1, forward strand.
GCTTTCACCTGTGGCTCCAAGAAGCTGTAGCATGCACAGCAGACACACTCCAGTAAACTGTCTTGGCAAACAGGCTAAAACGAATAGTTTCTTTTTTTTAAAATTCTTTTTTATTAATTTATTTTGATTTATCAACAATCACTTCTATATGCTTTTGAGTTTAAAGTTTTTCTCCCCCTTCCTCCTCACCACCCTCCCCAAGACAGCACACAATCTGATATCTGCTATACATATACATTCCTATTAAACATATTTTCACATTAGTGGCATTGTACATAAGAATTAGAACCAATAGGAGGAACCACCAGAAAGAGGAAACAAAACTCAACAGAAGAGGAAAAAAAACCCAGCAAATAGTATGCTTCGATCTGCATTCAAATTCTATAGTTCTTTCTTTGGATGTGGATAGCATTTACCATCACGAGGCCTTTGGAGATGTCTTAGATCCTTGTATTGCTGGTAAGGGTTAAGTTTATCAATATTAATCATTGCACAACATGGCTGTTATCACGTACAATGTTCTCTTGGTTCTACTCACTTCACTCAGCATCAGACTATACAAGTCTTTCCAGGTTTTTCTGAAGTCAGCCTGTTCATCATTTCTTATAGCACAATAGTATTCCATTACATTCATATACCACAACTTGCTCAGCCGTTCCCCATTTGATGGGCATCCTCTCCATTTCCAATTCTTTGCCACCACAAAAAGAGCTGCTATGAATATTTTTGTACATGTGGGTCCTTTCCCCATAAAACTAATAGTTTCAAACCCATCAATGAGTCAGGGGGATGTCTACCCCAATCATGCGAAGACATTCCCCAGAAGAATGAGTGGATGAGAACAATTTGTTCCAATGGCCATAAAGGTAGCTGATACAGGTGCCATGGAGTGCTTGGTCAGATGCCAAGCTCATTCACTGCATCCTGAGCCATCACCAATCATCTTGACTTTTGTCTTGCCCCTTGACTTTGATGACTCTGGAAGAGATAGTGAGGCTGATGACTTTGTGCGACTCTGCCTCCCTTAAATACGATTCGTACACAAGTCAAGACATCACCCCATGATGTCATTGACCCTCTTCAAAAACGAAAGACAAACAACAATAGATATAGATGTTAGAGATCACCTTAAAGAAAAAGTACTAGGATTAAGGAGGACTAGGAAAGATTTCTTGAGACTTAGGAAGCCAGTCTAGTCAGAAGTAGAGATGAGAAAAAGGAGGGACAAGGGGGAACAGTCAGTGAAAAGGTTTAGAGTTGAGATGGAGTGTTCCGTGAAGAACATCAAAGAGGCCAGACTCACCGGATCTCAAAGTATGTGGAAGAGAACAAAGTGTAAGAAGACTGGGAAAGTAGGAAGAGGTCAGTTTATGAAGGGTTTTAAAAGCCAAACAAAAGGTTTTGTATTTGATCTTGGAGGCAAGAGGGAGCCCTTGAAGTTTATTGAATTGGGGTGGAGGTAATTTATGACATAGTCAGAACTGTGCTTTAGACTCCTTGAAGAAATCTACCACAATAAATATGTAATCCATAAACAATAACCGCCAAAGGCTTAGAAACTTTGCATGGGTCAATGGAATGTGCTTGGGGGCCAAGGTGATCTCTGTACTCTTTTGGCTTCCCTCCTTGTTGTGGCAACTACTTCACATTGGTTGGATTTCTATATAAACTGGTAATAGCCAAAGTCAATGTCTTTACTTTTATCCATTTCCCATTTTTTGTTATTAGCAATTTGTTCGATTAGGTCAGACTATAATTATTGCTACATGCTGTGCCTTCTCACATTTATCCTTTCTTTTAATTTGGAGATCATTTAGACTTTTCCTCGCAATTGTCAGTGGTCTGACAGAATACAGGTAGACTACTTGGTCAGGAAGCATGATGATACATTGGAAAATGGGATGTCTCTGGAATCAGAGGAACTGTGTTCAAATGCCACCTCTCATGCCCCCTGTGCAAACCTGGACAAGTCCTTGACCTTTGCTTTAGCTTCCTTATTTTTAAAATGATGAGGTTTGACTCCAGGATCAAACCATGTTGAGACAGCTAGGTAGCACAGTGAATGGGTCTGGAACCAGGAAGACTTGACTTCAAATCTGATCTCAGACACTTACTGCTAGTATAGATTATATAGTATTCTAGGCAACTATAAAGTCTGTAGTTCTCTATAGAAAAAAGGTAGTTGAGAAAAATTTCTTTAACTTGACTTTAAATTTGTGAACACTGAATCATTAGAACATCAAAGGCAGCCAGGTGGTGTAGTAGATAGAGCACTTGGTCTGGAGGTGGGGAGACCTAAGTTCAAGTTCAGCTTCAGACACTTACTAGTTGTGTAATCATGAGCAAATCAATTAAACTCTGACTGCCTCAGTTTCCTCAACTGTAAAATGGGGATAATAAATAACACCTGCCTCCCTAGGTTGTTGTTGGGATCAAATAAGAAAATATTTGTAAAACATTAAGCACAGTTCCTTGCACAAAGTAGGTGCTTAATAAATGTTCATTCTCGTCTATGGTGTTTGTTCTTATGTATTATCAGTATTATCAGTCTGTTAAAATGTATTTTCATTTTTTTGGTGATATCTGTTGCTGTGTGACTCTGGAAATGTTATTTAACTAAACAACTTTATCTATTTTAGAGGAGATACTAATCTGCATTGGTAGAGGGAGTTTCCTCTCCTGTGAGTTTGTAATGCTCCAATATTATCTCCATCCCACTAAATGAAGAAGTCCTAGAGAAGCTCAAAATCCTTGAGTCATCCTGTCAGACCAAGACCTATTCAACATCCTTCTTGATTATTCTGCATATTGTATGTTCAATAAAGCTGACTTACTTTTTTTATTGATTTATTTTTTAATTTATGAAATAAAACAAGCATTTCCATAATATAGTATAATAAAAAAGATGGTTGTACATGAAACTACATATCTATTATGTACAACTTGCTATCCTTTTAAATATGTAAAAAGTTATCATGTAAATTTTTCCCCTTTATTTTTTCTTCCCTCCCTTCCCCCACTTAGAGATGGCTACCATTATACACAAATAGGTATATATGTGTAAAGTTATTTTATACATACTTTTATTTATTAGTTATTTTTCTGGATGCAGATATTGTCTTTCTTCATATGTCCTTTGTAGTTAATTTGGGTACTTATAATAGTCGAAATGACTTAGTAGCTCAGTCATTCTTAAAACAATATTGTTACCGTATACAATGTTCTTGTGGTACTGCTCATTTTGCTCTTCATTATTTTGTGCTTACTTTTAATGTCTAGCATGTTCCTGTTTCCTTAGTAGTCCCAACTATTTCAAATCCATATTAAGACTGAATTCCTTATATCAAAGAAAGCACTGGTCTGTTCTCTGTCTTTATCCCTGGTGTTTAACTTATGTGGGACCTTCTGGCCCTCTTTTAAAAGAGATATCGTTTATGTATGGGCATAAAACTTTTGAGTATTCTATGATCCTTTGGCCTCTTCCAATTTTTATTTTTCCAAACTATTTCTCACCATTCTTCCCTGTGCCCACTCTTATGTTGAAGTCAGCAAGTGTCAGTATAGGCAGACTTGATTTGGAGGATCTTGGTCATTTTTGTATAAGATTTCTCTACTTTTTCCATAGTCTGCAACAGATTAACATGGAAGCTACAAAGAAAGATCTTGGTGGTGCTCATCTTACTTAGGCTCATCATGGAAAATATGGGAATGGGGGTGGGGGACTCTACTAAACGTAACAACAGGGCAGTTTGCAATATTTTTGAGCTGAATACAATGTAAAGCATGATTCAAGCAGTCAGATATAGTGGATTAAATGAGTTCACAATCACTCACTCATACTCATCAGGTAGGGTGGCTTAACCCCAGGGTGGTATTCCATAGGTTACATATGGAAGAGTGATTATATTTGGTCTGTTAAGTTCCAGAAAGCAGAAGTAGGAAGATATAAAGGGACAAATTTAGGTTTGATTCAAGAAAAATCTTCTTAAAAATTAGAGCTATCCAAAAAGTGGATAGTGAATGTCAAGAGTCAGTGGATTGCTCCTCACTAAAAGACTTCAAGCAAAAGCTGGATAATATTAATGAGTTTTAGACTAGGTAGCCTCTGTGTGCATGTATGTGTACTTATAGGGACATACAATGCCATATCTGTGTGCCTATAGGGACATATAATATTTCTATATGCATACCTATACATATATGTATCTGTGTACATGTATTTATGCATACATATGTATCCAGACATGTCTATATAAATATACACACATGAGTGTTTTTACATATGTGTATTATATACATACAATACACATACACATATATACATTTATATATTAGACTCCAGATCTTCCAGGTTTCATGGTAGCTTAGAGGTCAAAGCCTTCAGAAGCAGCTTCTATTTAGCCTTTGCTCTTTCTATTACTTGAGGTAGATATTTGGCTTCCTACCAGTAACTTCTCAAGAAATACCCAGTTACTCTTCCACCATCCAAGCTTCATCTCTTACTAACAGCAAAACAGAAAAAGAAAATTACATTACAGCAATGTGCCACTGCCCAAAATCCCCATGAGAGTATTTTTCCAATCAGTGGTTTCTCTGGCAGTCAGTTTCTAAGACACTCAACCTCTCCCTCCCATCAGGTCTGCTGATTGGTTACTGTTTAATTTGCATTGAAAGGTTGCTAAGCAACCAATAAGAGGAATTGATGGACTAATTAAGTTTTCTAAAAACAAAAACACCTAAAACTCTTTTCTGTTAAAATTCTAGCTTATAGTAAATAACTTAAACCATTTAAATAAATATTTTAAAAGTTTCTTTTATTTAAATTGTAGGTGAATAATGGTTTCTCATTTTCCATTTCTTAAGTGAAGACACAGATAGATATACATTTTAAACTAGGTTTCCTGCCAGGCATCTATCTGAGAAAGCCAAGGTTGGAATTATTTCCCCTTGATTTTAAAATTTCTCATTTAGCCAAGGTGGGCGGATGTAGATAAGAATCTCCCAGGGAGATAAGATCTGCAATGTTGAAAAGAGCACCTGCATGGATGAGATTGGAGATCCACTGAAATATACTCTGGATAGAAGGTGCCGATTTGAATAAGCCACTGAACAAATTACAATCCAATTGTGAGTGGTAAACAATTCATATAACCTAGGCTAGAGGCTATCTTCTAATCCCTTCTCCTATGTTGAACTTTATTTCCAAATTGATGTCATCAAAAAAATGCAAAACCGTTGGGGTTCTGACAAGGAGATTCTCTCAGATCTATTTTAATGTTTTGTCATTTTGGAGAGAGAAAGAAGATGAGTACATATTGGGACATTCAGGTATTCTGAATTGGTGAGACTTTAAAATCCATTTTCCAAGAGTCATTTGCATAACGAGGCACACAACAGAAGCCCAGGTAGAAGCTGGCAACATGAAGTTTACACCTCAGGTGTGTTTATTGTCTTCTCTTTTGAGCCATCTCCATACCTTAAATTATGAGAAATAGAATTAGGAAAGATTGGGAAAAGAGGATACAGTTCTTAAAAGCTATAGTAATTGACTGCCACAGGTACTTAAAAGTCTACAAATTGCACCAGGGATGGAGTAGGTTGATGTATATTTGGGGACAGAAGAGAACCCAGAGAGGGGAAACATTGTAAAGTGAGCAATGGGGCCTTTGCTGTACTCATAGATTCAATTTCTACTTAAAGCTAAAATAATGGTAGCCTGAGTGTTCAGTCATATCCAACTCTTCATGACCCCATTTAGGGTTTTCTTGGCAGAGATACTGGAGTGGTTTGCCATTTCTTTCTCCAGCTTATTTTACAGACGAGAAGTGAAGCAAACAGGGTTAAATGACTTGGTCAGGGTCACACAGCTAGCAAGTGTCTGAGGCCAGATTTGAGCTCATGAAATTAAGTGTTCCTGATTCCAAGCACAGTGCTCTATACACTGATGCCCCCAAAGTGAGGGCCTTCACGTCAGCCATATGACCATGCATGAGTCTCTTCTCTCAAAACCCTAGTTCTCTTATTTGTATATCAAGGATTAAAAACAAACAAACAAACAAAACCCAAATTTTTTGTTGTTATTAATACCACAGAATTGTTCTTATGAATTTTATTTTATTTTTTTAAAAAGTAAATCTTAAAGTACTATGGAGCTGTTACCCATGGCCCCTCCCAGAAAATCATGCTCTCAGCTCTGGGATCATGCAGAACACATTCTGACCAAAAAGAGATAGGAACCAGGTTTTTCTACTCTCTAATTCATTATAACCCCACCCCAAAGTAGAAGTTTGGAATGAATTCACGTGCTCAAACTGTCTTCCAGACAAAGTGGCAAAGTTTATTGTGATGCCGATAGAGGTGGGTGAATCTCCTTAGGGAACTGAGCTGAGTAAAGCTAAAGTTTATATAGAAAATGGATAGTGAAAAGAATGCCAAGTATGCTAATTAGGTGATGGGGATGGGATTGGGGAGTGGTCAGCATATGCAAGTAGTCCAGGTGCTGAGGGGCTGGAAGCTATGGGAAAACTCAGGGAGTCAACACAGATAGTTTTGTTGAGGGGACAAGATAGAAGGGTTGCAGAACCATGGTCTTTGGGGCAGGCACCAAAGATAGTCCTTGGGACAGCACCTGTGTCTGGACTGATATCAAAGGAATTACAGGGTCAGGTCTGTGTGTGTGTCTGCGACAGGGAAAGATTTTCTCACAGAGGGTCTGGATTGCTTGGAGAGATATGGTCTTTGCCTTTTGGGGTCCAGGTCCCTTCACCCCATAAGTCTTGCCCTTGTTTGGTTTTCCTCCTGTAAATAAGGTGAATTTTAGAGTGTGTAAAGTGAATTTTTATGTTATTCTTTCTTAAGTTTTCTTCCCAGGAGCCATAGCTATAACAGTCTCTACTTCCCAGGTGTTAGATATGAGTTCTCACGATCATGGTTCAAAACAGTTTCTACTTCACAGTTGTGGTAGATATAGGGGTGAAGTAATATAAAATTGTGAGGCTATTGCTGGCAATATGCCTTGTCTGTTGACCTATAAAGCAAGTGGGCACTGGTCAGTGACTGAGGACCCCCTTAGGGAAGAATGTGCAGGCTGGAATGCTGTGTGTACCCTGACCAATCCCCATCAAGGCTTTGGGAGGGGGAATCTGTGTGTTTGCCTCAACCGGCCCCCACTGAAGCGTGAGGGAATTTAGGGGAGTGCACAAGTTGTGCTGGTCTCAAATGACCGTATCAAGTTGGAGGGGTAGTTGCCCCCTCTTCATGCGGGCCCCTTTGAGAAGGGTTGTTACAAAATGCTGTAGAAGTTGGAGCTCCCATTTTTAGCAAACTCCCTTTGACAAGACTAGACTTGAATAAAGTAAGCTTATTTAACGCCTTATTATGACTCCATTCCTGTATTCCCATCTGACCCAATCAAAAGCGAACCTGCTAGTGAGAGAGGTGCTAGAAGCCCTCCCATGTCTTCTACCTAAGAAATGGCATAGGTGATGTGTTTACCTGTCCAATAACTCCTATCTGCAATCCCCTCTCTGCCTCCACTTTCCAACTTTCTTTCATATTTTGTCTCCTGCTGTAAGAATGTAAGACCTTTGAAAGTAGAGATTGTCTTATTTTCTTGTATATGTATCCCTAGCTCCAGCACTTAGTACAGTATAGTGCTAGTAAGTACATACTAAATGCTTAATAAATGCTGTCTGTCTGTATCTATCTATCATCCATCCCTCCATCTATCTATCTATCTATCTATCTATCTATCTATCTATCTATCTATCTATCCTTTGGAAAAAAAACACAAAGCAGAAGTGCTAGATAGGGACTTGAGATTTAGTCTCAGGCTGACTTAGACAAACACAAGTACACTGTTGTTGCTGTTATGTGTGTGTATGTGTTTGTGTTTGTTCCTAGCATTTGTCACAAATGTCTGGAGCATAATAAGCACTTAATAAATGTTTTTAAAGGTCAATCAATACTATCTTCCTTTGGAGAAGTTGGCTTATTTATAAAGTAATTGCATGTATATTTACATATGTACATAAAATAAACATACATATAAATATGCATACATATATATACATATACATATACATATATATGTGTGTGTGTATATATATATACATATATATATATATATATATATATATATATATATATATATATATATATATATATATATGCATGTATGTGTATATGTTATTGGAGAGGATGATGACTTGACATTATGTCCTTAAGTGTTAGAGTTGACTTGAGAGCTGGGGAAAGGAGAGACTTCTTTTTCCTTCTTTTTTTTTTTTTTTGAGAGGAAACATCTGGTTTCAGACCCTCTTTAGGGAGAAATCCAGAGAGAGTAAAAAAAAAAGACTTTGGGAAGTGGCAGACATGTAGAACAGCTGGTCCTTCAACATGTCCCTGATTTCTAGCTTCCCTTCTTGGAAATTTCAGAGAATTTCCCCTTGGGAGAGGTTGAGGTTTCTCTCGGGGTTGAGTGATATCTCACTCTCAGTGGGAAAAGTCATTCACTCTATGTGTTGTCTGGTATATTCTAATCTGTATAAATTCTCTGATTCTGTTTGCAACCTGCTTGGATGAATTGGCTTGCTCACTTCATCATTTGTGATGGTCTCTTGTGTATTTAGCATTTGGTGGGAAGGGAATCAAACCACAAGAGAGAGCTTGGGGTGCTCGTTTCTCTTTCAGGGATAGTGATCAGAAAAGCAGCTGGAATTTAGGAAAGAAAATAATGGTCCCTTAGACTCGTGTAACACTGATTCCCTTGTCCCATGCTTGACATCCAGGTATGTTCCATTTCACTCCTCCTGTGGAGTTTCTTTGATACCATTAGGGATCTAGGGTGTCTAATAATGGCTTCAGCCTGACAATGCTTTCTCAAGGGTTCCAGGTTTCATTCTCTGTCTCTGTCTCTGTCTCTGTCTCTGTCTCTCTCTCTCTCTCTCTCTCTCTCTCTCTCTCTCTCTCTCTCTCTCTCTCCCTCTCCCATCCATCCATCTGTCTGTCTCTAATACATGCGTGTATATGTATATACACATTTGTGCATGCATATATAATTATGCATACATATATGCATACAACAATATGCACATATAACATATGTATGCAAAAATTGTGTGCATATGTAAATATGTGGAATCACTTCATAAATAAGCAGAGATCTCTTGAGGAGATAGTATTGATGGATTTTAAAAAGCATTTAGTAAGCATATACTATTTTTCAGGCATTATGATAAATGCTAGGGATAAAAATACAAAAAAGAAACAGTCTCTGCTCTCAATGATCTTATATTCTAATAGAGAGATAACATATGTAGGGAAACACAAAATTACAGAGTTGCTGAGTAGACCACAGGGATATAGAAAGCTCCATCCTCATAATGTGACTCAATGGTCAGATTGGCTTTTACAAATGAATACTTACTTCCAAGGTACAATCACAAATATACAAACTTACTTTTCAACAAGTGGGGTTTATTCCTGCCTTTGTTTCACTCAGTTTCTGGGAAGGAGAAGGGGATTATATTCCTAGTTTAGCTTATAGTTCATAGCTCTAGTTCATAAATTTAATTCATAGATCAGTTTCTATAGATTGCGGTCTCAAGTTCCAAGAGCAAAGCTCAACCTTGAGCTTGAGTCCTAGGCTCTCTGGCTTGTCAGGGTTTCCCTGTCTGTCTGGTAGCCTGCAACATCCTGCCTGTGATTTTGGCTCCAAAGTTTGAGCTCATGGATCTTGTGGAGATTGCCGCCTGACCTCAACACCGAGAAGCACAAATAAAACAAAACAGAAGCAAACACTCATTGCTAATTTCTGAGTCAAGCGTAAAAAGAGAAAGATGAGGGAAGGGATCTCCCCTTCCCAGTTCAGTCCACAGTGCCTGCATTCTGGGTGAACTATTTATAATCTTTATCTCCTGAAGGCACAGGAAAGAGAGAGACTGTTCCACTGGCAGTTTTTAAAAGATGTAGCCCATTCCACAGCCAGCTGAAGGAGACTATTGCAACCCACATGGTAAGAGAACACAGAAAGCAAGATGCCTCCATGTTAGGTGTTCTGAGCATACTCCAATCTCCATAATGAAGGCAGGCAATATTTTACGGGAGGAGAGTAGATATAATTATAATCTGGTATCATCTCTTTGACAGTTAACCCTGTCCTTTGTCTGCTCTCCTTTAAGTCAGGAATCAAAAGCTTCATTTGGAGATGTGTGGACAAGATTCCTGTAATATCAACCAAAGCCTCCCCAGTGTACATTTTGACAAACCTATGTGGACATATGCAGAACCTAAAAAGGCAATATACACAAGCCTACACACACATACACAAACACATAAGTTGTAATGATAAAACAATTACATTAACTCCAAAAACTCCTCATGAAAATCATTCTTATCACCTTAGAGGAAAACTCTTCCAAGTTGGATACAAGGCAATTTTCAGAGGCTGTTGCGTTTGTCCAAAGAGCCTAGAAATTGAGCATAGCATCATTTGGATTCATTGTGTTTCATATAGACTCATAGAATCATGGCCCTGGATAGATGATGTATTTGATGCAAAAAAATCCAGGCAAAATTGAATGATGGACAGAATCTAATAATAATAGGGATAAATGTGAAATGGTTCACCTGATTACAAAAAAGTGCTTATCTATCAGGCATAGCCAGATACTAGTTCATATGAAAAAGATCTGGAGATTTTAATAGATTGCAAGCTTGGTATTAGTCAATGATATGATAAGGAAAGTAGCCAAAAAACAAACTGTAGGATGCATGGAAAGAATCATAGCCTCTAGAATAAGTGAAGTGTTTATCCCACTGTGTTCTGTCCTCATCACACCTCAGCTGGAGTATTATATTCAGTTCTTGATGCCATAAATTAGCTAGGATATCAATAAAATGAAACTTTCACAGAGTTTAATGACAAAGGAGAATCAGTTAAAGTAAGTGGGGATAGTTAACTAAGAGAAAAGAAAGCTTAGGATGCCTATGAAGGAAATCGTCTACTGTTTGAAGTGATTTGATGTGGAAGGGGGATTAGATTTGATTTGCTTGACTGTAGAGGACAGAACTGGAAGCAAAGGATGGGAGTTGCAGAGAGGAAGACTTAGATTGTGTGTAAAGAACATCTCCCTAAATAAGCAGAGCTATCACAAAGCACATGATCTTCTTTGGAGGCATGGAACTCTGCCCACCAGCAGAGGTCTTCAAGTAGAGGCTGAATGACTACATATTGGGAGTATTAAGAAAGAAATTCCTGTTCAGTGGCAGTTTGAATCAGTGGCCCTCTGAGGGCCCTTCAGACTCTGAAATTCTGTGATTATGTTATTTGTATTTATAAGATTCAGATGTTTTGTTTCTTTAGACCAGAAAAGTTCAAAATCTCCACCTAGTAGAATGACTCACACTTGGAATATGATTGAGGGGAGAATCAGTTTGTAGAAACCAAGGGTTCTTCAGGCCCTGGAATACACTGTTGGTCAGCCAAATGGTGAGGACATAAGGAAAACAGCGGAGATGAAGCATGAAATGGGGAAGGAATAAGAATCTCGCACTGAACATATGCAGGGGGTGGGAGGCAATGGAAGGACACATGGTGGGGTGCCTGGTACATAAGGTTATAGTCCAGACTTCTCTGTGGTCTAAGGCACAAAACATGAGGGAAGCAGAAAGGGGAAGGATGGGATGTTCCCGATCTTTTTCTCTGTGACTCTTATTAAGGTAAATAAGATGTAAAGGTCATTGACATGATGAAAAATCGCAAATTGCGTTAGACTTTTGTTAAGTTGTATAGAATCCTAGAGCTGGAAAGGATTTTAGAGATAATCTGCACTATTTAGCTTAATTCAGTTCAGTTCAATTTCATATACATATATAATAAAGTGCCTACTGAATGCCAGAAATTGTGATATGTTCTGAAGATTTAAAAACCAAAACCAACAAAGAAATAACCCAAACCCAAACCACACACAAAAAAACAATTTCTACTTTCAAAGAGCTTTATTGATATAATCAGGTTTCCAACCAAGTTTGGGGTACTTTGTATATTGTTGCATGTACAGAAGGAAGCACAATTCAACATTCTCTCCATCACAGAACCCATTCATTGAAGTAAAAAACAAATAAAAATGGGATAGCTTTTGAAGATTAGAATATATAAGAAAATTCACAAGAGTGAATGAGCTCTTTAGTTGATAGAAAGATAGAATCTCAGCTAAATCAAGAGAGAGGTTCCAATCTCATCCAAAGGGAAATTCTCCCTGTGAAGTCTTCAGAGACACATGGAGAAGCTGGCTTCTCCTACATGCCTGCAGCTTCCCAAGTCTTTTTTTTTTTATGTCTCTCTCCTAAAAAAAAGCATCTAGAACAAAAAAACCCTCTTGTCCATATTCCTCCCCTAGCTTACAATGTCCATTTCAGTGATTATTTTCTTTCCAGTGCTAGAACAAAATGTTTAATTACATGACTGAGAATTGAGCAGATGTTGAGGCAGCTAGGTGGATAGAGTGCTGGGCCTGGCATTTAAACCTGAGTTTAGAGCAGAGTTTAAGTTTAACCTCAGACACTTACTAGCTGTGTGACTCTGGGAAAGTCACTAAACCTCTCTTTGCTTCAATTTCCTCAACTGTAAAATGGGGATAGTAATAACACATATGCCACAGGGACAGGGTTATTGTGAGGATCAAATAAAACAATAAAAGCACTTAGCATGGTGCTGGCACCTTATTCCCTTTTCTTGTGCCTATAAAATAAATAGTTTATCCCCTTCGGTTGTGGCCTAAGGTAGAGAAAGTGCAACACTGGTGGACCTAAACCACAGTAAACCATAATTGGGAAATACTTAACAAAATAAATAAAAATACAGTAGAATATAGATAATGTTAATATGTGGTTTTCTAATCAGTATGTAGCCACAAGTCTCCTTATGTTTGGTTTAGTTTCCATTAGAGTTTGATACCACTGTTGTAAAGGGATAAGTGGTTAAAAAAAGAAAGGGAGTTAAGAGAGTTATAATGGAAACCCACTGAGGCGTTTTGAATTCCTCCATAGCCAAAGACATTCCCATTCACCAATGGTTAGCCAACCAGAAGCAATTACGGAATGTCCAAGGACACCTCCCGTAAATGCCATTTGGATTCTTCTGGAAACATGTTCCTCAGTTTCTCCACATGAGAGAAGCTATTCCAGGAGCCCTGTACATGTGTTAAACCCCCATTATACTTTTAAGTGAAATTATTTATTTTATCTTTAGTAATAGCCTCTATCTCATTTCATTAAGAATTCACCCACTGAGCCATTGCTGTAAAGGTACTTGATTTGTCTTCTTTTTTTTTTAATGATATGATCTTTAATATTTAAGTCATCAATATAAAATATTTGGGAATCCACCTGCCAAGACAAACCTGGGAACTATATGAACACAATTATGAAACATTTTTTGTATAAATAAAGACATAAATAACTGGAGAAATATTAAATGTTCATGGGTAGACTGAGCCAATATAGTAAAAGTGACAGTTCTCCCTAAGCTAATTAACTTAATTAGGGCCATACCAATCAAACTATGAAAGGATTATTTTATAGAGCTAGAAAAAAATAATAAAATTCATCTGGAAGAACAAAAGGTCAAGAATTAAAAGTAAATCAATGAAAAAATGTGGAGGAAGGCAGCCTAGCAATACCAGATTTCAAGCTATATTATGAAGTGGTAATTATCAAAACAATCTGGTACTGTTAAGAAATAGAGTAGTGGATCAGTGGAATAGATTAGACGTTTAATACATAGTAGCAAATGACCACAGTGATCTAGTATTTGATAAATCCAAGCTTTTGGTGTAGAACAATCACCATTTGACAAAAATTGCTGAGAAAACTGGAAAGCAATTTGGCAGAAATTAGGCATAGATGAGCATCTCACACCATGTATCACAATAAGGTCAAAATGATTTAGATACACTTGGTGATATCATAAGTAAATTAGGTAAACGTGGGAAAATGTACCTGCCAGATCTATGGATAAGGGAAGAATTTATGCTCAAACAAGAGATAGAAAATATCACAGGAAATAAAATGAATAATTTTGATTATATGAAATTAAAAAGCTTTTGCACAAACAAAACTCATGCAATGAAAATGCAAAGGAAAACAGGAATCTGTGAAAAATTTTTATAGAAAGTTTCTCTGATAAAGTCCTCATTTTTTTCAAATGTATAGGGAACTGAGCCAGATTTATAAAAATAAGTGGCATTCCCCAGTTGATAAATGGTCAAAGGATAGGAACAGGAGGTTTTCAGAAGAAGAAATCAAAGTCATCAATAATCATATGAAAAAATCCTCTAAATCTCTCCTCACTAGAGCAATGAAAATTGAAACAACTCTGAGATACCACCTCACACATATAAGACTGACTAATGTGACAGAAAAGTAAAATGGTAAGTGCTAGAGGGGACATGATAATATAGTGACACAAATGCTCTGTTGGAGGAGTAGTTGTGAACTGTTCCAACCATTTTGGAGAACAATTTGGAACCACACCCAAAGGGCCATAAGATTCTACAATACCACTACTACTAGGTCTATATCCCAAAGAGGTGAAAGAAAAGCAATAAGCACCTATTTATAGAAAAATATTTAGAGCAGGTCTTTCTGCAGTGGCAAAGAATTGGAAATTGAGGGCACGCCCATCAATTGAAGAATGGCTGAACAAGTTGTGGTTTATAATTTTGATTGGATACTATTGTGCTATAAGAAATGAGGAACAGAATGGCTTTAGAAAACCCTGGGAAGATATTAACTCATGCAAAGTAAAGTGAACAGAACTAGAAGAACATTGTACACAGTAACAGGAATATTGTAAGAAGAATCAACTGTGAAAGACTTAGCTACTCTGATCAAGACAATTCCAAAGGATCCATGATAAAAAGTGCTATCTACATCCAGAGAGAAAGCTGGTGAACTCAATACAAATTAAAGCACATTTCTTAAACTTCCTTTATTTTTTTCTCCTGGTCTTTTTTGTCTGTGTTTTCTTTCACAATGTGGCTAATATGGAAATATGTTTTGCACATCTTCACATGTATAATCGCTATCAAATTGCTTGCCGTCTCAAAGAAGAGGGAAAAATGGGAGGGAAGGAAAGAAATTGGAACTCAAAATAAAAAAAAATAATGTTAAAATTTTTACATACAGTTGGGAAATATTTAATGACATAAAAATGTATTGAAAAAATGTCAGCTATGTATCCATTTTGTTTGTTGTTCCAACCCTAATTTCTACCAGAATGATTCCCTGTCTTCCCAGCAACTCTTACTAAATATGGAACTCTATTCTAAGTCATTTATATTTGGCGGTTTACTGAACAGTGTATTCTACAGTACCACTACTACTAGGTCTGTATCCCAAAGAGATGAAAGAAAAGCAATAAGGAACAGAATTCAATTATTTCAGATTCGTCCTTCTTTAGTGTAGTTCCATTGATCTGCTTAAAAATTTTTAAAAACTAGACTAAAAAATTTAGTTAATTTCCACTTAATAACATATTTTGAGGTTGTTTTACTCTCTATTAATTTCTGTCTTTTTAATTGTTTCCTTTTATGCTCTAAGTCTGTTTTATTCCAAATGAATTTTGGTGTTATTTTTTCTAACTCTGGAAAACAATCCCTTTGTAGTTTGGTATAGCTCTAAACATGTAAATTAACTTAGATAGTTTTATTATTTTTATTATATTGATATAGCACAACTATAAGCACTATCTGAATATCCCTCAAATTATTCATAATAGTTCTCTATTGTTTTTTAAAGGAACATTTTGTAAGGTACCTATGTAAGTATTAGGATTTCTTAGTTAGATTGACTCCTAGCTAGATATCACACTTTTTTTCTGATAATTATTTTGAACATGACTTTCTTTTCTATAATTCCCTCCTGCATTTTGTTATTGCTATGTATGAATGCCATTGGTTTTTGGGTTTATTTTTTTTAACCCCCTCGTATTTCTGGCAACTGGTTCAATTAATGCCTTTTGCCTCAATTTGCCGTAGTCTGGAGCTTTCTATTAAGAAGTCCTTGTTGAAAAGCAACATTCTGCCTGACACAAAGCATTTGGTTGGTCATCTTTCTCCCCAGTTCCTTTCCCTGTGTGTCAAGGCCATTTCTGCCCTGGTCCCTCCTCCGCTTATGTCTCTCTGTTTTTGCTTCAATATTAGAAAGCTGTCCTCTCTGCCAAAAAGGCAAGATGGTCAGGCAGCCCTAGAGCCATGCAAACAGCTTGACTTTGCACCAGAGAATCTGGACAGTTGAGTCACACTTTGACCTCCTTCTTCTGCTGATCTCCAAACTTTGGTATCCATGCAAACTTTTTCTGATGGGGGCTCTGCACCACAGCATCTCCAGGAGCTGAGTTGAAGAGCCAAAATCTCTGCTCCCAGCAAAAAACCAACAACAAAAACCAACAAATAACCCCCAATCCACCCACCCACACAAATAAGCAACCCTACCTTAATTCCCTGTAAATCTCCAGGTTGCTAATGTAAATTTTCCTAAGGCAATGTGCTACTGAAAATATTTTCTTCACTACATGAAAAAAATAACTAAATTTGAAGTTTATTTACTTTAATAATTTATCCCAAAAGAGTAAATGGAAAAATGTATCTGTCTTGTTTATGGGTAGTGATCTAGACTATTTTACTTGGAAAAAAAAAACATGAGTTGAAGTGTATTGCATTGTTTTTATAAAGTTGAACAAATCCAAAAGGTGAGCTATATTTTAATTTTGTACCATAATACTTCTTCTAAAACATTTTTTTTCTTTCTCTACACTTCAGCAACTTTGAAAGTTTCGCTCAAATGCCTTGAAATGTATTAGGTGGGCTTTATTTTTTCTATTTTTTTTGGTGTAAAATTTTTTAAATTAATTTTAAACTTAAATATAAAACAAGAAAAGAAAAAATACATTTCCATGTCCACAGCAGAACATGAGAGGATCCAGTATAGTATAAAACAATAAATTTCAATTTCAGGAAAACCTATGTAATAAATACTGCGCATTGTTTTCAAAGCTACCTAGATTTTCTTTGCTTCTTTCCAGGTTTTCTTTTGTTCTCTGCTATGTACTTTTTACTTTATTTTTTTCTCCCTCCTCTCTCCCACCAGAGAAAGCTACAATTAAATATGAATATACACAGATATCTATAAACATACACACAAACACGTATCTCTATACATATACATATATGTAAGGCCATACTATGTATATTCCTATTTGTCATTTCTTTCTCTGGAGGTTAATAGCATCTTCCTTCATAGGTCCAATTTTTCAATTTTTTTTAATCAACCAGCTTATTATTTCTTAAATCACAACAATATTCCAACATAATCATATCTGAGAGATTACCTATGAAAGTTCTCTCCCCCCCAAATTTTCTGCTTTACTTCTATTTTTGTCTACATTGATTTTATTATACAAGAAATTTTTAGTTTAAAATAATTAAAATTATCCATTTTAAACTGCAATAATGATCTCACCTTATAATATAGTTTAAGATCTGATACTGCTGAATCTCCTTCCTTTATATCTTTCCCCCTTAGTTTCTTTGAAATTCTTGATCTTTTGTTCTTACAAATGAATTTAGTCACTATTTTTTAAAAACTCAGTACAATAATTTTTTAGTAATTTAATTGGGATGGCATTCAATAAGTAGATTATGTAAACTTGTAATTTTTTTAAATTAACTGGGCTTTCCCTACCCATGAACAATAAATATTACTCCATTTATTTAAATTTGACTTTTTGTATAAAAAGTGTTTTATATTTATGTTCATGCAGTTCTTGTGTCCATTTTGGCAGTATCCTCTCAGGTATTTTATCCTGTCTAATTATTTTAAGTGGTCTAGAACAATATTAAATAATATTGGTGTCACATAGTATAGTTTCCCTATTTTCTCTTTAAATTTATTTAAGCTTCAATTTTGTCTGAGATCATGATTACTAACTATCTTTGCTTTTTTTTACATTATGAATTCTACTCCAGCCTTTCATTTTATCTTTGTATGTATCTCTCATTTTTATTATATTTCCTGAAAGCAACATATTGTTGAATTCAGATTTTTCATCCATTCTGCTATCTGTTTCCCTTTTATGGGATTAGGTAGACTTTAGATATGGATTAGAAGCCATTGAATCCAACCCTTTCATTTTAATGAGGAGGAGACTGGAGCTCAAGGGGACTGTGTAATTTGCCCAAGTTCACTCTGGAGATTGGAATCAAAGTGCTCTGGTTCCACAGCCACTATGCAACACTGCCTAGATAAGGTCTTTTATGACCTCAGAATAACCTCCAAAGATAGAGCAGTCAGTGAAGGCTGACAGAGAGTGAATCTCTAAGGCAGAAAATGCTGAAGCTTGGGGATTCTTTTCTCCTTTCCCCACTGGCTTCCCTAAGGTGTATTGCCATAACTTAGGCATAAGGCCAATTTAAATTCTGACCTTATTTCCCAGTCAGCCTCTTTCACTGCAGAAAATTGGAATTTCTATAAAATCAGTGTATTTCATTCCTACAGTTGGTCTGTGACCTCCATATGTGGGTTTTCCCACCATCTGTATGGATGGTGACTCCTTCATGGCTTCTCATCCACTGTGATTCCTATCCATGTTTCCCTCTAGTTCTACACAAAGGAGCTACCAATGTGTTGGAGACTTTGTTCTGGGTCTTTTTACCCATTTCATGGGTACCGTGGTGTACTTAAGCTATTGGCCATTTTTCATTCTCAGTATAATATTAGCCCATCTCTATTATTAATTTTATATGTATTTATATATATATATACACACACACACACAGACAGAGATATATCTATCTATCCTGAGCGCTATTCCTTTCTCATAGGTCATCATTAGAAATGTACAGCAGCCTTTGGCATCCAATTTATGTTTGTCCATTGACCTCTGGATCATCTACAGCTTTTACTCTTTAGAGACTGTGTTATAACAGTTCAGTCATTCAGTTGTGTCCAACTCTTCATGACTCCATGAACCATAGTGTGCTAGCCCCTTCTATCCTCCACCATCTCTCAAAGTTTGTCAGATGTTGTAGCAGTCCAATATTCACCAACACATATGAAGGTGGTGCCAAGGAATTGCAAATAATTGTTTATACACATTTCTTCCTTTAAGAGGTGATAAGGAGTTCCTCAATCAAACTTGATGAAATTATGGGACCACTGGTTGACTAAAAGATTAATGTATGCCCCTGGAGACCTTTAAAAACTGAGCGAGCTAGCTTTGCAGAGAGAAGGATATTAGTCAACGGAGTGGAGGGTCATCCCTGGCAATGGAGAAGAGAGGGTCAACTACAAGGGGGAGAAGACAGCTTTTGGCAGATAATTACTCTTTTCCTTTCTTCTTGAACTTTTTCCAGAGTCCATTGGCAGGGTGGGTGGGTAGTAAGGAGAAAGATTCTCTTTACTTCCCTCTCACTGTCCCTTAGCAACGATAACATCTGGTAACAGAATGATTTCTCCACCGAGAGCCATGGTGGGAGAATCAGCTCTGGTGGTGGGGAGTTGAACTGCGGAGAGGAACAGAACCAGTGATCCAAGGTGAGTGATTTGTCTAGCTGGCATGCTGCCCTCAATGAAGGCAGTGTGATCATAAAAGGAAAAAAAGACATAGGGCCCTTAAGCTTCAAAGGTGCCCTTGTGTTCTGTAAGTGTGCCTCTCAACTAATACACTCTATACATGTGCCTACTCTTCCCACTGATGCTGTGTTTTGTGGAAGACAGTAACCTCAAATTTTGGGGGAAATGATTTGTTAACACTGTCCATGCTATGTCCTTTCAGGGAAGTCTTTTGTTTTGAGCTATGGTGATTGGTTTAAGGAAAGTATCATGAACTTAGGATTTTGGACCTACAGAGTACTCCAACCCAAGGTAGTTATCTCTCTGGAGAAGCCAACAAGTTTGAATTGGAGGGGTGAGTGGGATAAAATTGATTTTCAGGGCTGGGGATGGGGGAAGAATTTTCAGTATCCTTGTACCCTTCCCTTCCCTTTTTTATAGTTTACAATGCACTTGTCTCAAAACAAGAGCTAGATAGAACAAACGTTAAAATGCCAAATACATTCCCAGAAGGAATAATAATAGTCCATTAGCATTCTTTTGCAAAATAATAGGGGACAGAAAGAAGAGAAAGGTTTAGGAGGCCAATGTTGTCAAGGACCCTTGATGAAAGAAAGAGAAGTTGGTTAGGGAAGACTTCCTGTCAAAGGTAAGGTTTTACTTGAGATTTAAAGAAAATCAGGGAATGGAGAAGTGAGAGTGTTCTAGGCTTGGAGGACAGCCAGGGAGAATGCCCAGAGGCAAGAGATGGAGTGTCATGTTCTTCCAGAAGCCAGGAGACTAGTGTCAGTGGAATGAAGAGCAAGTGTTGGTGAATAAGGTGTAAGAAGATTGGAAAGGTAGGAGAGGGCTACATTATGAAGGCTTTGAATGCCAAACAGATAATTTTCTATTTGCTCTTGGAAGAAATAAGAAGCCAATGGAGTTTATTGAATAGGGAGTGACATGATTGGACCAGCGATTTAGAAAAATACTTTAGTAGCTGAATGGAAAATGGAGACCAGAGGCAGGCTGACCCAGTGGTAAGCTATTGTGATAATCAAGGTGTGGAGTGATGAGGGCCTGCACTAGAAAGGTGTCAGTATTAGAGGAAGGGGATGTATTCAAGAGATGTTGCAAAGGTAAAATCAACAGGCCTTGGCAAGAGATTAGATAGAGGGTGGTGAGAGATAGTGACGGATCCAGGATGACTCCTAGGTTGAGAACCTAAGGAAATGAGAAGACGGTGTTGCCCTCTACAGTAATAGAGAAGGTAGGAGGGGGGAGGGTTCAGGGGGAAAGATGATCAGTTCTGTTTTAGACATATTAAATTTAAAATGTCTGTTGGACATCCTATTTGAGTTGTCTGAAAGGCAGTAGGAGATGCAAAACTGGAGGTCAGGAAAGGGCAGGAAATGTAGGTTTGAGAATCAGCAGTAATGAAATCCATGAGATCACCAAATGAAGTGGTATAGAGGGAGAAGAGGACTCAGGATAGAACACTGAGGGACACCAGTGGTTAAAGGGTGTGATCTAGAAGAGGATCCAGTAAAGGAGACAGAGGAGGAACAGTCAGATGAGAAGGAGGAAGGCCAAGGGAGTAGTATCTCAAAAACTGAGAGAAGAGCTTACTTATCAAGGAGGGGAGAGTGCTCAACAGTGTCAAAGCATGCAGAGAGGTCAGGAAGAATGAGGACTGAGAAAAGGCCGTTGGATCTGGCAACGAAGACATCATTAGTAACTTTAGAGAAAGCAGCTTTGGTGGCATGGAAAGGTCAGAAGCCAGCTTTTAAAGGGTTAAGAGGAGAGAAAATGGAGGCACTTTGTGCTGCATAGATGACCTTTTTTTCTTTTTTCCCCCAATTTTATTAATTTATTGATTTATCAACAATCACTTCCATATGCTTTTGAGTTGAAAATTTTTCTCCCCTTCTCCCCCCCACCCTCCCCAAGACTGCACACAATCTGATATAGGCTTTACATTTACATTCCTATTAAACATATTTTCACATTAGTGAAGTTGTAAATAAAAATTGAAACCAATAGGAGGAACCATTAGAAAGAGGAAACAAAACTCAACAGAAGGTAAAAATAAGTGAGAGTGATTCGACTTCCATAGTTCTTTCTTTGGATGTGGACAGCTTTTCCATTCCGAGGCCTTTGGAGATGTCTTAGATCCTTGTAATGCTGAGAAAGGTTCAGTTTGACAATATTAGTCATCGCATAATGTGGCTGTTATTGTGTACAAAGTCCTCTTGGTTCTGCTCACTTCACTCAGCATCCGATTGTATAAGTCTTTCCAGGTTTTTCTGAAGTCAGCCTGTTCATCATTTCTTACAGCACAATAGTATTCCATTACATTCATGTACCACAACTTGCTCAGCCGTTCCCCATTTGATGGGTATCCTCTCAATTTCCAATTCTTTGCCACCATAAGAAGAGCTGCTATGAATATTTTTGTACATGTGGGTCCTTTTCCCATTTGTTTGATCTCTTTGGGATATAGCCCTAGAAGTGCTATTGCTGGATCAAAGGGTATGCACATTTTTGTAGCCCTTTGGGCATAGTTCCAAATTGTTCTCCAAAATGGTTGGATCATTTCACAACTCCACCAACAATTATTAGTGTTCCAATTTTCCCACATCCTCTCCAACATTTACATAGATGACCTTTTCAAGGAGTTTATCTACAAACGGCAGAAGAGAAATAGGACACTAGTTAGCAGGCCAGGAAGGATCAAGAGAAGGTTTTGAATTCTTTTTTTTTTTGTTTGTTTTGAAAAGCTTCAAAGTATCTTAAGGACATGTGACTCTGGTGCTGATCCAGGCCTCTAACTTTCTCCTGACGCTGTCACTTATACTGTTTGAGATGGTGCAGCCTATGGCATTTCAGTCAGTGAACTCGCATTCATTAAGCACCTACTACATTCCAGGCACTATGCCAAAAGCTGGGAATACAAAGAAAGACAAAAAATAGTCCTTTCTTTCAAGTAGCTCACAGTCTAATGGAGGAGACAATATGCAAAAGATTATTTACCAGCAAGAAGCATAAGGGATATCTGGGGCTAATCTTGGAAGGAAGGCATTGAGATAAGGAAAGGCTTCTTGCAGAGGGTGGGACTTTGGCTAAGACTTGATGGAAGCCTGGAAAGCCAAGAGGCAGAGATGAGGATGGAGAGCACTTCAGGCATGGGGGACAGCCAGTGAAAACACCCCAAGTTGGGAGATGAGTGTCTTGCACACAGAACAGCAAAGAGGCTGTCAATAAATCTCAGAGTACTTGGGGAAGCATAAGGTAAGAAGATTGGATATGTGGGAGGGGGAGGACAGGCTATGAAGGACTTGAAAGGCCAAACAGAGGATTTCATATTTGATCCTGGAGATAATAGGGAGCCAGTGGAGAATATTGAAAAGAGAAGTAATATAGCACAGCTGAGCTTCAGAAAGTCCATTTATTGACTTTTGGAGTTATTTTTGGTTTGCCTTTTACCATTTTTTTTATGTCAAGAACAAAGCCCACATATATTCCCAAATCTATCTATACTTTTTTTTAAAGACGTAGAAGCCTACTAAATCACTAAGACAATGAAGGAATCACCATTTTTTGTGCCTTTTGTCACTTTTCTCAGTGTGACTAGGTGACCTGACCTCACTTAAAGAGGCTATAATATTTATTTTACTGATATAACATTCAGATTAGGTTTAAGTACAACTGAAAAAACTGTTGAAGATCCCCAAATGAGAGCACATTGCTATGAGACTATTTTTTTTAGTGGACAGGTATTAGAGGTTTTGTTTTTTGTTTTGTTTTTACTTTGCTCATCTGCATGTTATTTTAAAGATGGCCTTTGCAGTACCTCAGGTATGTGATAATTATTTGGAAGGTTGGAATCTGAAAGTAAGGAGGGCGTATGAGTTCACCGAGGACTGGCTGCAAAGTAGTACTGCTTAAGGAGACCTAAAAAGAGAAACACCTTGTACTCATTAGTGACACTTGCTCGTTTCATGTTGACCAAGTTCTTCTGCCAGAGGATAATTGCATTTGGTTTAGAGCCCATCTGTCTGCCCCTACCATTTAAGAAAATGGTTTTTAATGAGTCTGGTTTGAACAAAGGACCTGGGAAACGTTTGAAATCATCACCTACTGGTTTTCAACATGACATGCAGCTTTGCTTTTTCCAACCTCCATCAACCCCAGTACATCCCTTAGCAGCCAATTTGCTATAGCGGGTAGAACCTTGGAGTAGGTACCAGGAGATCTGAGAACCGGTTCCAGCATTCTGTTAATTTAATGTGTTAATATGGGCAAATCACCTAACTTTTATAGGACTACATTTCCCAATCTGTAAAAATTGAGGTAATGATAACTGTTGTGCTTTGCTTATGCATAAAGTAAAAAGTGTTATATATGAAATTATGACTCATTGGTCTTACGGCCCAGGAATTTCAAAGGAAACTATATCATAGGCCTAATGGGAAAAAAAAGGCAGCATGTTTAGTAAAACAATGTTTAGTAAAACTTGTGTCTTTCCTTTCTGGTTTGTTTTCTGGAGGGGGTGTGATGGGAGTTAGCATCTGCTGGGAAGTTGTGTACTTGCAGACAGAGAATAGATTTCAGATAGATGGCTCTGATAGATGATCGTATCTGATGTCCCTTCCAGTGCTCAGAGCCTGATTCTTGCATGTTGTGTTCTGGGGAATTAAAGATTAGTAGAAGGAGATAATCATTATTGTAAATGAGATCAGGGATAGTTTTGAGGGCTGAAGCAAATGTCACAAGCCCAGTGATTTTTCTAAAACTTTGTGCAAACTTCTCTTAGACTTTCTGTGTGGCTTAACAATGAATTCTCTAGTACTGTATCCAATTCACTTATTATTATAAAAAGCCAGGCTTGTCATTTAGATCTGAAGATCTGCTTTTCTCTGTCCTTCTGGCTGCTAAAGCCTTCTCATTTATGTACAGGATCTCATTTGGTAGTCAATGGGAGATAGGCAAATAGGAGATCCTAACCCAAAGGCTATTACTCTCAGGGGAACAATGAAACCTTGGGGCACTTTGAAATGCAGTAGTGTGGTGGCACGGCATATAGAACACTCGAATTGGAATCAGGAAGACTCATCTTCCAAAATTCAAATCCAGCCTCAGACACTGAGCTTGTGTGACCTTACGCAAGTCACTTAACCCTGTTTGCCTCAGTTTCCTTGTTTGTAAAATGAGCTGGAGAAGGAAATGGCAAACCGCTCCAATGTCTCTGTCAAGAAAACCCCAAATGGGGTTGCAAAGAGTCGGACATGGCTAGAAAATTGATGAACAAGTATGAAGAAAGGCCAATGAAGGTCTCATACCAGAATCAGAGTCATGATTGGAACCAAATTAATCCCCTATCCAAATTTCTGTAGTGAGACCATATTACATATCCTTCCTCCTGAATTGGGATTCCTTACCCCACCAGGAGATCCCAGTCTCTTAGGAGCTTCTCTGATGCTCCTTCTCAGCTCCCTGCTGTATGGAAAGAATATAATGGAATGGTTGACCCACTATGTCTCTCTAGGAAAAGCCCACGGAAATTGTCCAGGTAACAGAGTTGCTATCACATACCCAGAAGTAAAATCTTAGACTGTGTCATAGGCCAGGTCTGGCGCAGGCTGGTCCTTGTAGTTTAGTTTCTAGATTAGAGCAACATCTAAGACACTCAAGGAACACGTAGCAGTAGAGAAAAGGAGAATTATTTAGCCATATATAGCAAGGAAAGGACTGACTTAACAGTCAAGTAAGTCAATAATTGCTTATTAAACACTTACTATGTGCCAGGGCACTGGGCTGAGGATATGAAAAGAGGTAAAAAGTCCCTGAGGAGCTCACAGTCTAAAGGGAAGACAACACAAACAGCTGTTTACAATTAAACTGTATACAGGACGCAGGTCTTCCTCATCTCCATACACAAATGGAGTCTGGGCAGAAAGGCAGGGTGTCCTGATACGTGTGGGACATGTCATGAGACATTTGCCAAGTTTTAATGGCGCTGACTAAGCTGCATCAGTGGTGATATAGCTTGAGTTGTAGCCTCTGGGTCAATGGGATTCCTTTGCCTTTTAGAAAAAGGATTAGCCATATTTACATACCTTGGGACCCTGGCTGATATTATTATCATCACAGCCTCCCTCTCCACCACTTGCGAGGTTTTATATCAGTCTTGAACTAACGGCCAGGCCAGTATAGCATTTGCACTCCTCACTTCAACTGAATTTTTAGTAGTCCCTGCATAATTCTATGAGATATAGTTGAACAACTGCAAATATTATAACGAACAAAAAAGTTCCACCAATCAAGAACAATTATCCTCAAATCACACAAAATCATCCCATATTATCATCGATATCACATTCACATTTACATTACATGGAGTAGACATATCACAATACAAAACATCACTTGACATGCTGCTTTCATGATCAGGTGCCGAAATTATATTCAGGATATATTACGTGCACACATAGGGGTGGTACATGCACGCTCATAATTTGCTATATAGATAAGCAAATAAATACAATCAACAACAACAAAATGTACCCAGTTCATAACTAACAAGCGTATAAAACATACTACATGTATATGTGGTGATAGAATTAGTTGGGATTATGCGTATTGATCAATGAATCAACGCCAAACAAATCTTTTAGATGATTACTGCTTTGTAACATAGTTTGTTTGATTCTACTAGCCTTGTTCCTTTATATTTCTTCCTCAGTATCTCCCATAAGATTTTTGACCCTTTTTTCCTCTTTAATCAAATGTACTTTATTAATTATAATTTTCATTTCAAAACTCCTATGCCAAAGCAGTGGCAGGATCAGCCTAGAGGAGCCCTTGCACCTCCAGCCTCTGGGAGATACTGAAACCTAGCCTTAAAAATAAACAATCAAATGAAGGAATGAACAGAAGAACAAACAAATGAAAACTAAAACTTAGCATTATCTATCATGAAGAAACACTAGAGGCCTTTCCAATAAGATTAAAGGTCAAAGCAAAGGTATTCATTGCCATTACTAATTATTTTGTATAGTTCTAGAAGTTCTAGTCTTCCTTGAACACCTCATATGCTCCTGAGAGGTGAAAAAATAATCTCACTTTACTTAGAGACTCACAGAGATTCAACTAAAATTAATTGAGACAACTTTTATAAAATAGTAGGATATAAAATAAACTCACAAAAATCAGTCTTTCTATTATTACCAACAAAACTTAGCAGGAAAGATAGAAGAGATATTTTATTAAAATGAGTGTAGAATACATAAAATTTCAGGGAGTCCATTAATCAAGGCACATACAGGGATTACATTATAATTGCAAAATCCTTTTAATAGAAAAAAAGAAAAACAAATAATTTGAGAGATATTAATTGCTCATAGTTAGGTCATGTCAATATAACAAAAGCAACACTACGTAAATAACTTGTAGATTCAGTGCCATACCCATCAAACTACTAAAGTATTTCTTTGTAGAACCAGACAAAATAACACAATTCACTAAGTGAATTAAAGGTCAAGAATGTCAAGGGAAATAAAAAAAAAAGTAGGAAAGAAAGGGAATTTAACAGTATGAGATCTCAAATTATACAAAAATGCAATAATCATGAAAACTATTCGGTACTGGTTAAAAATCAGAGCAGTGGATCATTGGAACAGATTTGGTGCAAAAGACCCAGAAACAATTAGACACAGTAGTATAGTATTCATTAAGCCCAGGATACCCAACTACTTGGGTATGGACTCATTATTTAAAAACTTTTGGGAGTGCTGGAAAGAAGTATGGGAGAAATTAGTTTTAGAAATTAGGTACAGACCAGTATCTCACAGAATAAGTTCCAAGAGAATATATGACCTATATATAAGAACTCATAAAAATACCACTCGCCTAATATTCCAGATTAATAACCTTCTTGTCATTCCTAAATTCCCTACACATCCAGTCAGTTTACCTGCAAACCATCTTTTGAATTTGAGCCCTTCTTTACTCACAGAGACACAGCCTTGGTTCAAGCCCTCCTCACCTACAAGACATTAATGTAATAGCTTCCTATCTCCACTAGTCCATTGTCTATATAACTTCCAAAACAATTGTTCAAAAAAGTGCATATCTGTACATGGCATTCCCGTATTCAATAAATTTCAGTGGGTCTCTACTGCCTCTAGGATAAAAGTCCTCCATCGTGTGGCTCCAACCTCCCTTACTGCCCTCAAATGCTCAGTGATTCAGCCATAGCTGCTGAGTTCCCTATACCTGTTATTCCATCTTGTGTCTCTGTGTTGGCACTGGCTCTTTCTAATGCCTGGAATTCACTCTCTCCTACTTTTTTTCTGAAAAATTCCTTCTCTACTTTCAAGCACCACCTTCTCCACAAAACATTCTTTGTCTTCTCAAATACCAGTGCCCTTCCTACCTAGCTTATATGTATTTTTCGTTTTTATCCTATATACGCTTACATAGAATATTAGTTGTCTATATAGAGTATTTGTTGTCTCCCCTATTAGACTATAAGGTCTTTGCAAATAGAATTTGTTTCATTCATAGTATTTGTATCTCCAGTGCTTAGAGCACATAACACAGAGTAGGTATTTAAATTCTTGTTGATTGATAGCATAAAAAATTAGAGGAGTTGAAAGGATACTTTCCACAACAGTAGGGTAAGTTTCTTGATCAAACTAGGGATAGAAAGGATCACATGGTGGGGGAGGAGAGAAGGGGAGGAAGAGAGGGAGAGAGAGAAAGAGAGAGAGAGAGAGAGAGAGAGAGAGAGAGAGAGAGAGAGAGAGAGAGAGAGAGAGAGCGAGAGAGCACGAGCGAGCAGAGACAGAGAGAGACAGAGAAACAGAGACACAGACACAGACAGACAGACAAATACACACACAGAATGATAAATAAAAGACAGAAAGAAAGATATCAATGGATAATAGATGGATAGGCCTAGGAAATGCTATCTTTTCAGTGGCCTAGTCATCCAGTGTTTGATTGTGATTAAGTTTTCCTGTTTACTAATCGGAGCTGCAAAATTTCAGGTGAATGACAGTAGCTTAAATGTTAATTCTGCTTTTTCTTGCAACTGTAACTGCTAGGCAGCTAATGGTATAATTGATGGATGTTTCTAGTTGCTGAGATAGAAAGATAAATAGATGCATAGATAGCTAGAGAGAGACAGAGAGTGAGATGGTGATAACAAGGTAGATAAAGCCTTTATTAAATGCTTACAATGTACCAGGCTTTGTGCTGAATTCTGAGAATACATATGCAAGCAAGATAGTAGTCCCGGTCTCACAAAGAAGCTCATATTCTCATGGAAGAGAAGATACCAAAAAAAGAAAAGCTGGAAAAAGTGTGGGGAGGGGAAGTCAGAATGACATAGAAGGGCCTTGCTCTGGGCAAGATAAGATGAAAGCTCAGAACCCAGAAATAAAATGGACAGTTTTGATTACTTGACATCGAAAAGATGTTGCAAAAACAAATCCAGTATAAATATAACTAGAAGGAAAATAGTTAACTGGAGGAAAAATAACATTTTGCAGCAAAATTCTCCAAGGTCCAATATATACTATATAGGGAATTGGTACAATTATATGAGAATGAGAGCCATTTCCAATAGATAAATAAATGGTCAATGGATATGAATAGGAAGTTCTCACAAAAAAGGCAAGTTATCAACAGCCATATGAAAAAACATTCCACATCGCTAATAATAAAACAACAAATTAAAACAACTCTAAATTTTTACTTCACACCCATCATATTGGCAAAGATGACAAAAATGGCAAATGGCAATTCTTGGAGGGACTGTGGGAGGACAGGCAGGTGAATGCATTGTTGGCACTGAGGGTTTGAATGTTGAACCAGGAAGAGGTGAAAATTTGAAAAAAGAAAAAGAGGCAAGGCAAGGATAGAGATGGGGGAAGGGCTAGGAAATGCCATCTTTTCAGCAGGCCAGCCATCCAATATGTGATTATGACAAGCTTCCCAGCTTACTAATTAGAACTGCAAAGTTTCAGGTGAATGACAGTAGCTTAAATGCTAATTTGCTTTTTTGCAGCTGCAACTGCTAGGCAGCTAATGCTATAATTGATGGACGCTGACAGTTGCTGAGATGGATGGAAATTAATACTTAAATTACCATTGTTAGAGGTCATAATCACGTTTTCATTTATATTCCTAATGCAGGGTACTTATATTACTTGTGTATACTGTTTTTCTTGGGGGAAACATATTGCTTTTTATTTAGATGAGGCACTACTCCTTTAAAGGCCCCTTTTTACATTGAATAGTGTTGCAAAGAGTAGAAAAAATAGTTTATGTAAAGAAAAAATTAAATCAATTGTTATAGGATATGAAGTGCTGTAATTAGAGATGAACATTTTGATGCCAGAAAGGAGTAGGAAAGTAGCTTTGTTTAATGAAAACTGCTAAAATATGTGTCCAAAGAAACATACTTTTAGGATGGAATTTGACAAATTTCAGAAAGAAAATGAACTGTGGCATAAATATAAATACTTAAATTGACTTGTAAAAGATGTAGGATGATGCCTCATCTATGTGTGAAAAGTTTGCTGATTAAAAGGGTCAGAAAACAAACTTTCATTTATTAAGTACTGGGAAAATTTTCATAAGCATTAAAAAACAATTTCAAAGATATGAAACACGATGTTGAGTGGCTGAAGACTTTAGAGCTATGGGGCATTATGGTCCCTCAGTTCATTTGCTTTGAATGTTTTATGATTTATTAAGAGAATAAAAATGAGGAGTCATATAAATATGTGGAGACTAAATTGGTGAAGTGTTACCTTTTAGATGAAAGGTGAGACACAAAATAGGAGGCTCTGACTTGAGCAATTGAAAGATAATGGAAATAGAGGCTAAATGTGGTAAAGTGAAGAAACTGAAGAATCTAACAGGCTGAAAGAAACAGCAAGAGTCCAAAAGCTGCATGTCAGGGCAGTATGAAGAAGCCAGCAACAGGAGCAGTCAGCTGACAAGAAAGTTTTTGCTGCATGATTCTGGCTAGTTGAATAAAATGACAATTCCAGCTATCGTCCTTCAGAACCTCTTAGCACCTCTCAGAGATGTCTGTTGTCCCTCTCTACTTTCTCTGTTTTGAAAGGGAAAAGAAGGGGAGGGACAGGTACTACAGCAGCATTGCTGTACGTGGTACACTGGCTAGTAGGTTTGTCTTGTCCAGATAGTTGCCCTGAGCTCTTTCTTGTGTTTTCTGTTCTGATTATATGTGGTATCCTGGTGAGTCTGGGCTAATTTATACAGAACAGAGATAGCCAGCCTGATGAACTCATTAGTTTTCTGGCTTAAAGGATTTTCTAATGGTTCTTTTAAGGGCAATTGTAAGTTGAAAAAGCTTGCAAATGTTACATTTGTCTATAGAAGCAAAGAGGATTTACTCTGCTGGAGAGTGATAACAGATAATTGGTTAGCAAAGAAGTGGATTTTGTATGCTGCATTTGTACCTGAATGGACCATTGTGCATTACCTTAAGCACAATGGGTTCCTATAATGGTGTATTTACTCTGTCTCATAAGTAATAGTGCAAGTATTAATGGGAAAGTATGATCTAGGTTATGTATGGATTGTGATTTATTTCACAAAAAGGATTTAATATGAGTACTTGTGATAATATTTTCTATTTTTCCTTATTTCAAAATAAATCATTATTTTAAGATCTGAAAGTCTCATTATTATGAGTGGTTTTGTAAATGAAGGTTCATGAGTTAAGGTGCTGGTAGAGAATCACCCTGGGATCTTGAGAGAATTTGAGTATAACTACATGGTTGGTCCTTATCTGGGAACCTAGACCAGCCTACCCGAGAGCAAGTTGGAGTCAACAAAACGACCTAGAGAGTGAATAGGTGCCATCACAACCGTGGGAGGAGATCCTTCATAAACTATTGAGACCTGTGCTACACTATAAAGAGTCACTATGTCGTTTATTTAGCATCTGTCCATTGCTACTTACCCTTCTGTTAGAGGTAGAAGGGCTTAGGTTTCCACAGGTAGAATAATGCAGAGATTTAAAGAACAAAGGTCCCAGGAGGTGGTACACTGTAGGTGGGCTGGGCTTGACCAATAGAAAGTAAGTGGATTGTTCCAAGAAGACCCCAAAATCAAGATAGGGGTCGAGCCAGCTCAGACCAGTTAGGGTCAACCTGAGGACACCTGAAAAATGTTAGTGCACCTGCTTAATGAACTTCATTATTATTATTATCTGACACACCCCTCATAAAATGAGAGCCTCATTAACGAGTCATGGGACGTAGGACCAAGGGAGGGGGAACATACTTGAGCATATCAAGGGGAAACATGTAAGGAAAGGTGTAACCTGGGAAGGGTTGGACCAATCCTGGCCTGGGAGGTTTTGCGCAGAATTCAGCTGCATAAAAGCACGCTTTCCCTTGGACTCAGGGCCCACCCCTCCTGAAGAGGGGTGGAGCCCACTTCTGGCCAGAAACGTCTAAATCCTCTGGACTTTCTTTAAAATAAATTTTCTTGATATTAAATTTTTGGTGTCAAGCCTATTTCTAACACCTTCTTACTCAATCTGCCTATGTAGGACTCAAAGTTTCTGACATTTTTATTATGTTTTTGACATCAGAATTTTGATATTGTGCCTACAATCACATTTCTAGTGACTCCTTCCTCAATTCTGCCTCCGGGCTTCTCCATCTGTTGATTTCTCCCCAATTTGTCCTATCTATAGCTTGTTTGTACATCTTTGATTGCTTGTTGTCTTCCCCATGATATTGCAAGCTCCTTGAAAGTAAGTCTGAATCCCCAGTGCTTAGCACAGTGTCTGGCATGTGCAGGCAAATGGTTATTGTAGAGGTTTGGAAAAGTTATGACTCACAAAGTATTTAGAATCTCGGTTGCTACAGGTCGGGGCTGGATTGGATGCTGGTCATGTCCATTTGAGCTTTATGAGCTGTCAACACTCCATGTAAATATGACTTCTTGGAAACGTTGCTTTTGGTTAAAGTCAGATGTAACTGCTCATGGGATGAAACAAACAAACGAACAGAAACAAAACCAAAATTCATTAAGCCCTTTTACTTTTGGAGTTGGGAGTCTGTGGCCATCTCCTAGGCTTTTAGAAAAGCAATGCAGCTTTAAGACATGGGTTGACTTCCAAGCCTAGCTGCAGCCCATTGAACATCCTCAGAACTTCATTGGCCTAGGGGACTCATGCTTCCATTACTCATGTAGCTTTCTGGTTGCCTAAGTATGATAGCCCAGCATATGAACAACTGGGTGTGGTTTAGGCTTAATACATGCTGCTGACTAGTTTTGCCACTGTAGATAGAGAAACTGGACTGGACTGAATCAATGCTGTATTCTTATTGACTATCCTTTCTATGCTATTGTTAGGTAAAATATTGTTTGTTTGTTTGTTGTTGGTAAATGTTAGATGGTTTGTAAATGTATCAATCTTCAAGCCCCCTGATAAGCCTGAAGCAGACCTGGCCCCAAATAGGGCATAATAACAAATAACAAATGAAGTGATTTTGTAGGCATAGAGTACCCAAGTAAATGGATAATATAGATGCTGGTCATGCACACACCTATACAGCTGGCAAAGAGTCGAGAAAGAATAACAGCAAGGCCTTGATTAACTGGGCACCTAGCAGAAGACCGATTTTACCACCAACAGAGTATTTGATGTTCTTGGCTTGTCTTCTGGACCATAGAAACACTCAGAATGTACAAGAAACAACAAACCTTCTTGCTAGTCTGCACCCACCTAATTCTAACCAAAAAGAACTTGATGAAATTAAAAGTGAGTGAAATATCAGGAAAAAATGACCACGGTTGTACCTTCTATTGCTATTATATGAACAGTGAGGGGAGCATCGGAGAATGTTGTTTGGGACTTAGAACCTGGGTGCTGTGCCTATGCATTGCTGAAGGCAGGGCTGTATTGGTGCTCCTTCAGGGGCATAGCTGGAGCTCCTTCTACATCTTTCTTCATCATTGTCCTAGGCAGTGGCTTGATAAACTAGGTGATTTGTACTGGTGTGATCTGTGGTCGGAGTTGTTTCTTTAAGGTACAAGGATGCCGTTTTTGCTGAATGGCCCTTTAAGGTGTAAAAGAGGCTGTTTCTGAGTAATGATAATAATAATAATCATCATCATCACTAGCATTTAGATAGCACTTACTATGTGTCAGGCATTGTGTCATGCTCTTTACAAATATTTCCTCATTATCTCCTCGCCATAGCTCTGGGTGGTAGGAGCCTTCAGATCATCTTCCTATAACTGATTTGGTTATTACCGAGATTTGTATTTTATGTCCTTTCAACTTTTGAAGTATCTTCACTTGAACACTTCATTAGTAAAGGTGGTTTCAATCAGATTTCATGCTCCATGGGTGCTTATTGAATGGATGAGACTAGCTCAATTTAGGCCTATAAAAGTGACTAGGATCTGTACTAGCAAAGGAAGGAAATGATACAAATAAAGTCAGACATATTTGTCTTTATATTTGCAAATCGAGGCTGGAGTAATTAAATCTAGATAGCACCCCAAGTTAAAAGTACCTGGACATTTTAGTTAACTAAGATTCCTTTGTCTGGGAAGTATGATATAGCATATAAAGGGGTTTTTTTTTGCATTTTTTTTTGGGTGAGGCAATTGGGGTTAGGTGACTTGCCCAGGGTCACACAGCTAGTAAGTATCAAGTGTCTGAGGCCAGATTTGAACTCAGGTCCTCCTGACACCAAGGCCAGAGCTCTATCCACTGTACTACCTAGCTGCCCCTAAAGTGTTTGTTTCTGAGCCAGGAAGACCTGGCTTCAAGTCCTGCTTCTGATGTATTCTAGCTACGGGACCTTGGATAAATCCCTCAGTGAAACATAAAGGAAGCATTCTCTAATCATCAGAGCCATCCCAAACCACCAAGCAACCCAACCTGGTGAAGAGGAAAGAGCTCAGAACTGATATTCAGAAGGTCTGGTGTCAAGTTCTATCATTTACTAGTTATAAGACTGAGGACATAACACTCCTTTTCTGAGCCTGCATTTTCTTACCAATAAAATGGGAATATCTATGTGTCCTACCTCATAGGGTCACTATGAGAATGAAATGCAAAGGCTTTGTATAATGTCATATGCTACCCAAGACCATGTGGTGGGTCCTGGGAAGGTTCTTAGGATGCCAAAGAGTCTCCTTGGTTTCCCAGTAACTCAGGGTCATCTTTAAGGGCTGAAGTTATCACCACAATTCCAGATGCATACTAATGTTGTGTGATAGGGAGTTCTAGGGCCCAGGTTCTGGCAAACATGGCTTGCTATAGGATCTGACTGTTGATGTTCTTGACTAACATGGTCTCTCAAATGTAGCCTTGTCCTCATTCTATATTGAAAGTCGAGCATTTGTAAGACAGTTGAAAGGACTGTACTGGATTACAAGCCACTTCCAGTTCCTGTAAAGAAAAAAAAAATCCTAGCATGTTTTGTCAGGGAGCTGTAGGAATTGGGGGAGATAGCCCTATTTGTTATATTTATTAGAGATATTATTATTTGTTTTATGCCGTGTGGAAGGCGGGCCAGAGCCATAATCTATTGATCATTTAGTTTTATGAAGTTCTCAAATGGATGATCTGGTGTTTTTCTGACAGAGAGGCTATGGTTCCTGAACACCAGTAATAAGGTTGTCATGTCATTTTCTTCTCATCGGTCTCTTTATTGCTTTTTATGTCTTTGCTAATATTACCTTGTCCCCTTTCCTTGTCTCTTTAGTCTTTCAATTTTCCCTTTAGGGTAACACGAGGGACCATCTCCTCCCTTTGTTTGCATCTTTTATGGCTCTGGCCAAACTACCCGGTCACTTGTATTTACTCTGCATGGCCTGGAACAGAAACCCTGCTCACCACAATGATGGCATCCTGAAGACTTCAATGTCAAGATGAGAGATCAGCTCTGGGAGGCCCACACTCAGGGGAGCAAAGGGCAAACGATTCACTCTCTAGGCTAGGCCCAGGGAAAGCAGAGCCATAAGAGAATTACAGTTCTTGCTCTGGATACCGATTTTCCATTCTTCTTCTTCTGTTGTCTCTTGGGGTCTTTAGGGATAGTCTCTCCATATGAGGGCTATACAGAGGAGCCATGCTGATGATGAAACATTGGGAAACATATCCCTTTTTTACCCTCATCAATCAGCTCAGAGTACTTGAGATGAAATCAATCTCCCCACCCCCACTCCCTTCAGCCCAAGCAGAAGGGCTGTTTTCTGTTAGGGACACGGAGCTCTGGGATCTGCAAGAGGAGATTCTTAGTGGCATAAGATGTGCCAAATTCTCCTTTCTCTCTGCAGATACTGATTAGAAGCGTCATGCCTTGGACACAGGGCTTTGCATTCAAAGTTCCACATGGGCTCAATACTCATTAGAAGGATATGTGGTCTGACCAGGCAGTCTGTAGTCAGTAGGATAGAGCAGCACCATGGGGTAGAATTGTTAAACTGCTCAGACACTTGTTGGCAATTGATGACAACTCCCCCCTCACCCTCTAATACACACACACACACACACACACACACACACACACACCCCTACACATTGGACACACACTTTAGTGGCTACTGAGACAGGGATTACACCCTTTCCCCCTTC
This sequence comes from Phascolarctos cinereus, assembly GCF_003287225.1. Taxonomy (NCBI): domain Eukaryota; kingdom Metazoa; phylum Chordata; class Mammalia; order Diprotodontia; family Phascolarctidae; genus Phascolarctos; species Phascolarctos cinereus. The sequence goes on from NW_027556402.1 coordinate 23,577,513, forward strand.
TTCTGCCCTCCATCCATCTGTCATTAAAATCAGGCAGCTGTACCCTGGCCATGACTTTGCTTTCAAGGGTCACAGCATCAGCTGGACTTAGTCCTTGAATAAGGAGTAAGTGTATCTTTAAGGGAAGCCGACTTGAATGGAATTGGAAATAGCTGGAAGGTGAGGACTGACAGGCAGTGCATATGGGGAAGGGAAGAGTTAAGAGCTGACTGATTGTGGGAGGCTTGTGTTATGGCTTGTGAACAACTGCTTAATGTCTTTCAACTGGACTGTTTAGTGAAGCTTCATTATAAACCTAATTGTGTGCTTGCATAGGCACACAACATGAAGGAAATTCACACAGTAAAGGTATGATTGCATTGCCTGCTGCCATGCCAATTACTGGATATTAATGGCAGGATGGTATGCATATGCCTGAGCTGGGAAACAGAAGGTTAATAGAGGAACAGCACCAGAAGAACCCATTTATCAGTTTCTATTTATCTCTCCTTGGGAGGTGGCAGGTTTACAGTAAATACCTTCTGTCCTCCTAATTTCCTAATGATGGGGATAATGATGGAGAATGGTGAAGTCATTAACTGGGACAGCCTCTGTGCATCACTCTGTCAGCTATGTCTCTCCAAGACCTACGATGAGAAGTGATGGGCCCCAGCTGTTCACCAGATACCATTCCCCTCCTCCTCTTCCTTCTATCCCAAACTTCAGCTTGGGAAATATCCCCTCCCACCCCCAAGTCAATAAGGGAGGGTGGGGTTGGAGGGTGTTAGATGAGATGAAGGCTTTTCAAACACAAGTTCTCATTACTTCAGTATGAGGAAAGAAGCATTTTCTGAACTGAAAGGGGCATGTTGACACATGGTAAAATGTTGCTCCCAATGGTGTTGAGCCTACCATAAAATATATGTAGAAGTGGATAATTAATCAGTAATTGCAATGAGTGGATTGAGGGAGGATAGGCAGATTTAGCCAAATGCTCTTATCTAAAAAAAAAATGGTAGAGGCCTTTGCCCTTTCTAGAAAATTAATAATCTAATTTTGTCTTCACCTCATCCATGTAGATAGCTCTGGACAAACTAGACTCACTTTCAGAAAGGGAAAATAGTTTATTTGACAGCCTACATGGAGGAAGATATATTAGGGTATCTAGATAGCTTTCCTGGGTTTCTTAATATTTATCAACAAGTGCCATGACTGTGTGTTGCATTTTGAACTGTCCATTGTCACAAATTGGAGAAAATGAGTTTTGCAACTGACATTTTGAGTAAGAATTGGAAAGATGTGTATCCCAAGAATTAGTCACCTTTTAGGACTCTAGTTTGATTGGAAAGTTATTTATTTATTTATTTATTTTGTGGAAATCCCATTTGTTACTTCTTGAATTTGCTGGATTGAGAATCATTTTGTATCATCTTTAACATGTGACATGGGGAATAGAAACTTAACAGGGGATAAAATAGAACCCATGTGGCTGTTCAATGGGGTTCACTTTATTGTTGCTCTAAATACGGAAGGAATTTAAAAAAAAGTAAAGTTGGAAATACTTCTTTTTTCTAAACCAGAGAGAAATTGATATAAATTGGCTCTGTGTATGGATTATTATTTATTTTGAAATTTGAAGAAAGAGAAACTAGAAATCAGGAGAGCATGGCATATCATTTTAAAATTGGGAAAATGTGCAAGGATTGCTGCATAATAGAGAAAAAACTGAAAGATTGTAGAACTCTGACCAATGCAATAATAAAACACAAAAGAACAAGGATGACATATACCGTTTACCTCCATATAGAGACATGATATACTAAAAGGGCTGACATTTTTAAACATCACTAATGTGAAATTATGTTTTACTGCATTATGTAGATATATATTGAAGTAATTGTTTTCAGGATCCATTAAAAAAATTGCTCGATGGAAGTTAGGACAGATTCATTTAAAAAAAAGTATTTGTTACCTGAAAAATTAAAAAAAGAACTGGGGAGAAATGAGAGAAAATTTAGGAGATTGAGGGGTTATTTCCAAATGGGCATGCAGAATTTGAAGAAATATGGATAGTCAAGAATAGAGAAATGATTTTCTGTTAGTTTAATGCTAGAAAAGGGAAGGCAAGAAAGAAATGATCAAATAGGAAAGAACCATGATGTATACATACATGCATACATACACATACACATACAAATACACATACATATGGAAAGGTAGGAGGGGCCTAGGTTATAAAGGTTATAAAGGGCCAAACAGAAGGCTTTGTATTTGCTCCTGGAGGCAAAAGGAGGTCACTTAAGTTTATTTAGTAAAGGGGAGACATGATTGGACCTACTCTTTAGGAAAATTATCTTAGTGGCTGAATGGCAGATGGATTGGAGTAGGGAGAGAATTGTGGCAGCCTGACTTACCAGGTATGAGCTGAAGAAAGCCTGCACTAGAGTGGTGTCAGTGTCAGAGGAGAGATAGGGCCATGTGCAGAGTTGAAATTCAAGGGCCTTGGCACCAGATTGGATATGGGGGCAGGGTGAGAGATAGTGAGGAGTCCAGGATGACTCCTAAGTTACAAGCCTGAGGGTCTGAGAGGAGTCCTGCCCTCTACAGTAATAGGAAAGGAAGGAGGAAGAGGGGACTTAGTGGAAAAGATAATGAGTTCTGTTTTGGAAATATTGAGTTAATATGTCTATAGGACATCCAGTTCGAGATGTTTGAAAGCCAATTGGAGACGTGAAAATGAAAGTCATTAGAGAGTTTGGGGAAGAATAGGTAGATTTGAACATTTCAGCAAAGAGATGCTATTAAATCCATTGGATGTGATGAGATCACCAAATGTGGTATAGAGGGAGTAGAGATGGTTGGTGTTGTCCTTCATTCTTGAAGAGGGACAAAATAACATCACTATGCTCTGTCAAATTGCAGTGTGTCAGACTATGGCTGATCAGACCAATACAAGCTTGGAATGTCCTATCACAGTTTGGGCACAAATAGTCAGTGTGAGCATTTGGGGGGGATTCTCTAAATTTGCACATCTCATGTTCCTTTTGAGCTACTTCAATTCTGCTTTGTTCTCAGAGCACAGCACCTTCTTTCATGAGGGCGTGGCAGGCTGAGCATGGAGTAGAGAGAGTAGAGAAGAGGAAACATAGCAGAACTCTGGGGGACACTGATGGTATGATCTGGAAGAGGATTCTGCAAAGGACACAAAGAAAGAGTGGTCAGATAGGTAGGAAACTAGGAGAGAGTGGTGTCCTCCAAACCTGCAGAGAACAGAGTATCAAGGAGGAGAGAGATCAACAGTTCCAAAGGCTTCAGAGAGGTCAAGGAGAATGAGGATTATGAAAAGAAGTTTGGATTTGGCCGCCAAGAAATGGTTACTAACTTTGGAGAGAGCAGTTTCAGTGGAATGATAGGCTCAGTAGCCAGATCACAAGGGGTTAAGAAGACAGAAGGAGGAGAGAAAGTGAAGGCACTCATTGTAGATGGCCTTTTTGAGGGATGTAGCTACAAAATGTATAAAAGATATAGAACAAGTTACTGAGGAAGGATCCACTGAGAGATGAGGAAGACACAAGCATGTTTGTGGTCAGTAGGGAATGATCCAGTAAACAGGGAGACATTGGTAAAAAGGGAAAGAGTAGGGATGACAGAAGGGCAATCTATTGGGGGAGACAAGGTGGAAGGGGATCACCTGAGCAAGTAGAGGAGTGAGCCTTGGCAAGGATCAAAAAACTTGTTAAGTAATTATCTACTATATTTTGGGGAGTTTAAATCAAACCTACAGAGTTGGGGATCATATCTCAGGTTTTTGTCATAAGAATGATACTTTCCACAAGTGCTAATAATTCATTCAGCTCGTAAGTCCAGTAGAAAATGGGAGATTGGCGTCAGAGATCCTCTCCAGTCAGAACCATGCAAGGTTTTGATTTGGGAATATGAGCATTGCTTCCGATTGTTCCAGAAAGAAGAGGCTACACAATTGAAATGGAAAGAAGCAGACTGGGGAATTCCTGACCTCACAGCTCTTAGCAGAGTAATGGGTAGAATTAAATTGAACGAATATTTAATTCTCACTTACTATGCACAAAGTTATGTGTTAGGTGCTGAGAATACAAAAATGAATAATATTTCCTACTTGTATCCAAAGTGCTTACCATCTAATAATAAGATTGACAAATATGGGAATAAAAGGTATGATATAATAAATACACATAAGACTCTTTTGCTCTTTCCCTTTCCCCACCAACGAAGTGATCCCCTCTCAGGAGAGTGGTTGGAACTGCTTGTTCCTCTAAAATACCAGACACCCAACTAATTTTGGTTCCAAATTGGCTTGCTGTTTTATAGCAGACCCATATGGCATGGCAGGACTTACATTAGTTTAATACTTTTGAGTGATTGATTGATTCAATAGAGATGTTCTCATTTGATAAAAGTATCAGGGATAATGTATTATTAGTCACTTTAAGTGGGTTGCAGTGAATGATTGATTGACCAAATATATCCTGATCCTTACATTTTGACAAAGGCATAGATGACATACTTTTCAAATTTGAAGATGGCACAAACTTTGAAGGGATAGCTAACACCCTGGATGACAGTAGCAAGCCCCAAAGATCTTGATCAATTAGAACATTGGGCCAGATCTAGTAAGATGTCATTAAATAGAAATAATAGATATAAAATCTTAAATTTGAGTTAAGGAAAAAAAACACAACTTCACAGGTACAAGATGGGAAGGCAAGGCTAGACAGCAAGGCAACTGGAAAAAGATCTGGAAGTTTTAGTGGATTGTAGAGTCTAAATCGGTCAGTAGCTCGAGGAGGTAGCCAAGAATGTTAATGCAATGTTAAGCTCATGAGAGACATGGTCAGTTTAAACATAGCACTTGTGACTTCATGATCTCCCACCAGCCCAGCAATAGTGACTCGGTAATCCTCTTTCAGAGGATGCATTTCATTTAGATTTGGTAACTTGAGCTCATGGAAAAGCTCTCTTGCCATCTCCCTCCTTATCTTCATGTTCAATTCATTGTTAATGACTTGTGTTCCATCCTTCCCAGTAGAAAGATCATTCTCAGTGGAAAAGAAAATGAGCAAAATAATATTTAAGTAGATTACCCTTATCATGTTTGTTTGTTGCAATACTGAGGCCCCAAGATAGGGGTAGTGTCCAGGTCTGCTAGGGAAATGGTAGTCTCACTACACATTGCTCTGCTCAGTATCTAGAGTATTACATTTAGTCTGAGTGCCATATGTTCTTACTTTTGTTTAAAAATTGTATTAATATCTTTTTTATATCACCTAAACTTGTTGTTTTTCCCTCGGGGTCATAGATGATGGGGAGAAGAAAATAAATATTTATTATTAAATAAATAAAGAGGGCTGGGGGGAGGGAAGAAAAAAAAAGAAATTTCCATGGTAATTTTGTTGTTTATTTGAAAGGAATAGCAAGTTGTGCATGGTAGATTTGCAGTTTCATGTGCAATCATCTTTTTTATTGTTCTGCATTATGAAAGTGCTTGTTTTATTCCATAAATTAAAAATAAAATAAAAGATGTAAGGAAAAAGTATTTATTAAGCACCTGCTATGTGCCAGGCACTGTGCTAAGTTCTTAATGCATATCATCTCATTTAATTCTCCCTAAGCCCTGTAAGGTATGTGTTATTATATAATAATAATAATGATAATGACAATTATCATTATTATTACCATTTTACAGTTGAAGAAACTGAAATTATAAAGTTATCAGAGATCTCTTACTTGTCAGATCTAAAGGTGGCTTTACATTCCTCACACTTCTGATTTTTCTGCAGCCTTGATTCTTTGGATTACCCTCTTCTGGATATTTGATTTTCTCTTGGTTTTCATCACACTGTTCTCTCCTGGTTCTTTTCTTACTTGACTATTCCTTCTCAGTCTCCTTGGCTACATCTTCATCCAGGTGATGTCCACTAATTGTAAGCATCACCCAAAGCTCTGTCTGCCCTTGGCCTTCTCCTTCTACACAATTTCTCTTGGTGATCTCATCAGTGTCCATGGATTCAATTCTCTCTATGCAAATGATTTTCAAATCTCTTTGTCCAGCCCTAATTTCTCTCCTGACCTTCAGTCTCACATTTTCAACTTCCTATTGGATGAATCAAAGTCCCACAGATATTTTAAACTCAACATATCCGAAATTGAACTCATCACCTTTCCCCTCAAACCCTCCCTTTGTCTAACTCTCCCAGTACTGTTTCAGGTACCACCATCCTCAGAGCACCATGCCACTTCCTCTGTCCCCATGCTCAAAACCTAGGTAGCAGCCCCAACTCCTCATTCTTCGTCACTTCACAATCCAATATGTTGCTAAATCCTATTGATTCTACCTTTACAGCATTTCTTATATATGTCCTCTTCTTTCCGCTGCATTGCCACTAGCCCAAGAAATCTCTCATCACTTTATGCCTGGATTATTTCAATATCTTTCTGGTTGGTCTCCCTGCCTTAAGACTTTCCCTATTTCAGTCCATTTTATATTCAGCTGCAAAAATTATCTTTCTTTGTAAAAAATTATTATTTATCTTATTTTAAATTTATGGAATAAAACAAGCATTTGTTTTTGATGCTGTTTGAGGATAGCAAATGAAACTGCAAATCTATGTACAACTTGCAATTCCTTTTAAATATATAATAAAGTTATTGTGTAAATTTCTTTTTTTCTTTTTTCTTCCCTCCCTCACCTGCCTAAGAGATGGCTATCAATATGTATATAAACATATATATGCACGTGTGTATACATATATATATATACACACACACACACACACACACACATATAAAATTATTCCATACATACTTCTATTTATCAGTTCATTCTCTGGATTAGATAGCATCTTCCTTAATATATCGTTAGTAGTTAGCACATGTCTAAACACTTCACTTTATTTTTATGGACTGCCACAAAATCATTTTAAAAGACTGTATCTTTCGATAATAGGGTCATAGGATTTCTATGTGCTTTCTGCGACTACTAGAATTTAGCAAGCTAAAAAGGGACTTATATTGGTCAGGTGTAAAAAGCTTATATTTTAGACTAAATTAATTATTACTTATTTCTACTTAAAACTACATTATTCACATCACTTCCTAAGCAATATTCCTGTTCTTACACTATTAGTCATCTACACACAAAACCTGGGTGGCCCTTCATTGATTACCAATGAAATATAAACTTCTGATTCTGTCATTTAAGGCCCTTCAAAATCTAGCTCCAACTTCTCTCTTCTTTCCCCCAGGATAGCTATATACTGTGCACCCAGGAAATTTTGTGTTTATTTTAAAAAGTAAACTTTTTAAAGATGGATCTTTATTAATTTGAATATTATTATTAAAGGATATTTTTACTGATCAAACTCAAGGAAATAAAGTGTAAACTTTTTAAATATATATTTTATTAATTTTTTCAGTTATATGTAAAAACACTTTTTAGCATTCTTTTGCAAAATTTTTTGAGTCCTACATTTTATCCTTCCTCCCTGAAAGCAAGCAATTTGATATAGATTATACAGGTAGCACTGTTTTAATATATACTTCAGAAACTTTACTATTCCTCCTCTCCCTTCCAGCTGAAAATTGAAACTTTTGCATAAATTTCAGTGGTTCTCACTTTGTCTTTCACAGTCTATCAGAAAAACTCTTGACACAATGCATGGTATTCAGAAAAACTCACAATTTTCTTTTTTTAAAATACAAACTTTGTGTCCTCCTTTTAAGCAAATCCTTTCCTTTACTCAGAATTCAAGAAAAAGAAAAAAAAATTTCAGCCTTATCTTCTTGGCTAAAGAGGCATTTTTTTCTATTTGAGCCTGTTCCTTTGCTCCATACTTTGCCATGAAGTAAGAACTGGTGGTGGTGTCTAATGTCTGGGAACTGGAGCTGTTTATTCTTAAAATTTTAACCCCCTCCCCTTTTCCTTGCTCCTATCAATCAATGTTATAGCTATATAAAGGCTGAGCCAGAGAAAACAAAATGACCAGAGGAGTTAAAGGGGGTAGTGGGAAGTCTTGTTGATTTTTTTTTTACCTGACTATAGGAGGCCCTGGGTAGGGAGTCTGGAAGACCACTAATTTATAGGATGGGAAAAAAGAGGGCAAACAGCTTGCCTGACCCCTACAGGAATGGGGCTTTACCAAGCAGAGTAGGTAAGGCAGAACCATGGACAAGTCTTTGAGGTCATAGAGGAAGCCCACACTGCGGGCCTCACCAAGACTTGTCCATGGTTCTGCTGCATGTTCCCTTCAGGAGGTGCCCTTGAGGAGATAGGGAATTATTCCCTAATCTTATTGACTTAATCTCCCATTTGTGGACTTCTCCAATACAAGGGGTTGAGAATAATTTTAGTCACCCAGACCGTAGCAGCTTTTAGAAAGGGGTTTTTACTAAGTAGTTATATTAAGAACATTTAATATAAAACATTCCCCCAGATGTCTGTGAAGCACTCTCCCACAGATACATCATCATCATCCCCACCACCACCACGACCACCACCACCACCATCATCATCATCATCGTGGAAAATACCGGAAAATTGACTGTCCAATTGTGGTCTAAAGATAAAACCTGCTAATTTTTCTCCAGTGGATCCTTACAAAATTAAGACATCTTAAAAGGACAGTTCTGGCTAGAGAAGCTCTCCAATGGATCCCTAGAAATGATACAGACTCAAATATGTCTTGGACATATTCCCCACTGTGTAGCATCTCTTAGAGACTAATCCTCCAAGTTATACAATATACTTGCAAGTTAGGTCTCCAGAGGTAGCCAATAGCTTATGTTCTAGGGGCAACCCTATTACTATAGCTTATGAACCCCAACTAGTGTGCTTCCCATTAGTAGTCATGCCAATGGAAACCATTAGCTTAAAACAATGGCTTTTTTATGATCTAGTAAAAATGGAAGCAATAAAATACTGCCCTCCCCCAAAAAAGACCTGGGACATGTTTTTACACAAGTACACAAATCATCCATGGAAAGAATATGCACGAACTTAGAGTTCAGTAATAGTGAGGCACATATGTAGGTAATGTGTACCATCAAGGCAATTCACAATTGCAAAGCCTCAATATTCTCTCTCCCTCCTTCCCTTTCTCTCTCTCCCTGTGTGTGTCTATCTGTCTCATTCTGTAGTCTTTATGATGCTACTCAGTGGGTGTGACATCTGTGTTGGACAAATTCATCAGGTAGGTTTGGTTCTCATCTCTGAAAATGGGCTCACCCTCTCTAAGGTAAAAATGTGGAGCATGCCCCTACATCTTACTGTCTTTGTAATTTGTCTTTTATTACCGGCAAATTTGCTGAAGTCTAAAATGGGAATGTCCTATCAGGAAAAGAAATCTCTACTGTAGTTAGAAACAGAGATCATTGGAAAATATCACCATTATTTAATATCTATTGCATACCCATGAGGCACCTAGCATGATGAATTGATAAGTGAAGGAATACTCAAGATGTTATCTATCTATCTATCTATCTATCTATCTATCTATCTATCTATCTATCTATCTATTCATCATTCATCTGTTTATTTATCTATCTATTTGCTTACTTATTTATTTCTCTATCTATCTATCTACTTATTCATTCATTCATTCATTCATTTATTTATTTATTTTTGCAAGGTAATTGGGGTTAAGTGACTTGCCTAGGGTCACACAGCTACTAGTAAGTGTCAAGTGTCTGGTCTGTGACCAAATTTGAACTCAGGTCCTCCTGACTCCAGGGCTGGTGTTCTATCCACTGCACCACCTAGCTGCCCCTCAAGATGTTATTTAGCCAATTCTTCAGCCTCTCATAAAGACTACCTTAAGAATCTTCAGAAAGCTCATACTCCACTATTTTTTCTTTTAAAATTTTCGGGAAAAGAAAGTTGTTAAGGTGGGAAAATATGCTTTCATCTCCTTGTTTCATCCCTTGCCAAAGCCTTTATTTTTTCTACCTTTGATGCCATTGTACCACTGGCTGTGATGAGCCAAAGCCCACAGCTGTTTTATGGGGTTGTATTCAGGCATTCTCTCTCAAGGAAGTACCTCAACTTTTAGATAAACTTCTTTCTCATTGAAGCTTCATTCCTCCATTGAGGGCTCCTGATTCTCATTCCCTAAGGGACTTTATGAACTTGAAGACAGGAAGAATGGGTTCAAATCCCACCTCAGATGCTCACCAGTTTAAGTTCTTTTGCTCATCTGTGTCTTCATCTATAGAATGAAGGGATTGAAGTCAATTGTCTCTAAGGTTCCTTTTAGCTCTAAACCTATGGTCCTATGGCTTAGTAATCTTTGATTAATGATATATGTTATTGACTATTATATGACTATTATAAATACCCAAATTAACTATAAAGAACATATGAAGAAAGACACTATCTAAGTCCAGAGAAAGAACTGATAAATAGAAGTATGACACAGGAGCTCAGCTCCTGGCAGGTTCACATTAGATTCAGCCAAACTAAAGAAGAACAATGGAGCCACAGCAGGGGATTCATACCAGGTTATTCTTCCTGCAGCAGCTGGCAAAAAGGAATTGAGGAAAATCACCTGTACCCCTTAGTCAATACCCACTTGATTTAGAGAGAAACAGATGAAAAAGGAATTTTTCCAACATTAGGCTTACAACTTTACATTAACTTTAGCATGATGACTTAGCATAGCACAAGTGCAGTGGGTGTTTATAACTTAAGCACAAATGTTTATATTATGAAAGGTTATATAACTATGTACAAGCATGGTAGAGATTGTTTAAAGGCCATGATCCTGGGAACTGGTATCTAAAAAATAAAAACAAATCCACCTTACATATAAGTAGTATATATAGAATAATTACACACACATATTTATGTCTAGTGGTAGCCATCTCTAGGGCAGGGGTGGGGAGGGAAGAAAAGAAAAGAAAAAAATTTACATGATAACTTTGTTGTATATTTAAAAGGAATAGCAAGTTATACATAGTAGATTTACAGCTTCCTGTGCAATCATCTTTTAATTATAGTATATGAAAATGCTTGCTTTATTCCATAAATTAAAAATAAAATTAATTAAAAACAATATATGAATATAGATTTAGTAACTTGTCCTTTTATTATAGTTTCCCCCTCATTTTCTAATATATTCTTTTCCATTTTATAAGTGTTTACAAGTCCTGAAAGCAAGAAACATTCATCTCAGGATAACAATTAGAATTACAGGCACTATTATAGTTCTGGATCACATCATGGTGTACATATTCCTCAAAATACTAAAGAATTCATCATTTAATAAGTCAATAAGCCACTGATCTGCTTGTTATCCCAGCAACTGGAGGTCCCTGGGAGGAAGGCGTATCTCTCATCATGGCATAGTTCTCTGGCCCCTATGTCCCTTCCAAGGCGCATGAAGAGGCTTATAGGCTGGAGCTTCCCTGGGATACTGGTCTGCAGAAAGGACAAAGCTGAAGCTGAGTTGATGGTCTCATGGTTGGGGAAGAGCCAACATGATGGCTTTGGGGAATGTCATATTCTGAGCAAGCAGTGTCAGGAGTTAAAGCTGCACTCCTCCTCTCCATGGAGCTGCTACTCCTGGGGCCAATTCTGTGATTAGACTCACCTGGTCCTGACCATGAAGCAAATCTGGTTTCAGTTGGTGGTGATAACTCATAGTTGGAGAGGTATTTTGAGAGGTCCTCTTTAAGAATTTGACTTGGAGATGAATTTTTTGGGAGTGTGTGTATTCTTTAGCCAGTAGAATCCAGAGATGCCTGCTTTTTCCATTCTGCTAATTGTCTAGTTCTTTGGTTTTGAAACTAAGCCTGTATTCTAGACTCACAAATATTGATCTTTCCACAAATTCTTCTCTTTCTTTTATACCAGGTTATAGATTCCTTTGAAAATACTTCATAAGAATACTAAATTACTCTTTGCTAAATATCACATGATTTCTTCTTACTGATGAGGCTGAAGCATGTTAAAAATTGTATTTACTATCCTATACTATCTTCCCTGAAGAATTAAAAGATTGGATTGAAATGGTAGGAAGTAATGGACTATTATAGTTTCTACATGATTTTTTTCCCCAATGGGATTAAAAAATAAATTTATTATTCAGCAAGAAGCTTTACAATTCTCAGTATGTCAAATATGTGACGACTATTACATTTAAGCTCTGTGCTAGATATTGAAAGATAAAAGATTAAAAAAAGACACAGTTCTCTCAGAGCTTTCAATATAATAGTCTCCTGTTTCTATAAAAGCTAATTTAACTCAGTTCCTTACTCTTGAGGCATTTTACTTTCTCTGGTAATTTTCATTAAGCAGTCATTTTCTTCTATATCTTCTCTAAGGTCTTGATAAATTTTGGAATCTAAAATCTGTAACAGTATAGAAAGGCTCCTAGTTTTTAAGTAGCTTGCCAACTTTGATGTATGTGGGACATGTAGCAGAAAATTTTGATATATAGCAATGTAACAACCCCTGACTATTATTTATTTGTATCTTCAGAGCCTGGCAGAATGCCTTGGACTTCATACATATTTATTAAATATGTGCTGAGTTGAATAAAAAAAAGATATGATCCATGATCCAATCACTTAATATATTTTTTCTTTAATTTTTTTCAAGTAACAATTTTTTTAAAAGTCAATTTCTTCCTCTTATAACCCCCCAACATATTGATCAAACTTAAAAAAACCAAATCTATCAATACATTTCTATATAATTCAGCAAAACAAATCCCACATTAGCCAAAAAAGTATGACTTTTTTTGATTTTTAAAATCACCCCTTTCTCAAGAAGTTAGTGGCATGTTTTATCTTCATTCTTTTGCACTTAAGTTCTAAACTTTTGTTTTTCCCTTTTATTTTATCTTTGTACAAAGATTTGCCTAATTTTGCTTATTTCTGTGCATCAGTTCATAAACATCTTCCCAATTTCCTCTGAAGCTGTCCACTTCATCATTTCTGATGGCACAATAATATCCCATTGCATTCATATACCACAATTTGTTTGACCTTTCCCCAATAGGACACACCCTTAGTTTCTAGTTTCTAATTTTTGGTTATCATGCTACAAATATTTTGTATGTTTAGGTCCTTTTCCTCTTTCTTTGGGGCATAAGCCTACTAGTAGTATAGATTTGTTTCAGGGCATGTGCAGTTTGGTTATATTCTGGGCATGATTCTAAATAGCTTTCCAGAATGACAGAGCCAATTCACATCTCTATGAACATGGCAGCAGTGTACTTGTTTCCCCTCCAACATTTGTCATTTTCCTCTTTTGTCGTCTTTTCCAGTCTGGTAGATGCAAGGTAAAATGTCAAAGTTGCTTTGATTTTTATTCCCTGAAATAATGATTTTGAGCATTTTTCATATGATTATGGATAACTTGTCTTTCTTCTCTTGAAATCTGATTATTCATATTCTTTGAACATTCATGTAGTGGGGAATGACTCAGCCTTATAGATTTGAATCTGTTCCCCATATACCTTGAAATAGAGACCTTTATCTGAGAAACATTTCAAATATCTGGTTCTCTTCTGATTTTTATTATATTAGATTTACATAAAAAAATTTAAAATTATACAATTAATTAATTTTATTTTGTGTGGTCCTTTCTATCGCTTATTTGGTCATAAGCCTTTCCTCTATTCATAAATCCAAAAGTTAATTTCTTCCTTGATACACTTTTCACTTGGAGCTTATCTTGGTGTGAGGTGTTAGTCTAAAGCTAATTTCTGCCAGATTGCTGTCTAGTTTCTCAGCAGTTTTTATCAAATATTGAATTCTCCTCCCATTAACTAGGGTATATGAGTTTATAAACCTCTCCACTACTATGATAATTTTGTAGATTATTAATCTAATCCGGTTCACTGGTCAAACCGTCTCCTCCCCCATAAGTACCCAATCATTTTTATGATTACTATTGTATAGCACAGTTTAAGATCTGGTTCTGATAGGTACCTTTCCTCCCCACATTTTCTCTTATTACCTTTGCAACTCTTCACCTTTTGTTCTTCCATGTGAATTTTATTATTTTTCTAGTTCCATAGAATATTCTTTTGGGTGTTTGATTGGTACAGCATAGAATAAGCAAATTCATTTAGTTCATATTTTCATCTTGATTATTTGGCTTTATGCACCACAAGCAATTAATGTTTCTCTAACTATTTAGGTTCATATTTCTGGAAAGAGTATTTTATAATTAAATTCACATAGTTCCTTGGTGAATCTTAGCCGATATGCTCTAAGTATTTTATTACTTCTGTAGTTATTTTGAATGGGATTTCATTTTTGTTCTTCCTGATAGATTTTGTTGGAGATATATATATATATATATATATATATATATATATATATATAATATATATACATATATATGTATATATATATATATGTATATATGTATATATATATATATACACACACACACACACATATATGAATGCTGATGATTTGTGTGTATTTATCTTATATCTTAAAACTGATGAAATAATTAATTATTTCTCTTAATTTTAGTTAGCTTTTTAGGGTTTTCTAAGTATGATATCATATCATCTATAAAGAGTAATATTTTTGTTTTCTTTTTGCTTGAGTTCTTCTCTTAATTTTTCCTTAATGCCATTGCTATAGCTGCCATTTCTAGCCCCATTTTAAGTAGTAATGACAATGTACATCCTTGCTTTACCCCTGATTAATTTATTTGCTTATACAATATTCACATAAAAAATGACAATTAGGTCATTAAATCATACCTCTTCTTAGGACTTTCTGCCAAGATGGTCACTTAAAAAGTAGACTGCCCAACTCCCACATATAAACTCCAACAAAAACCTGAAATGCTTACCAAAATGAATAATGATTTTAAAAATCCAATAAGAAAATATAGTAAGTGAATACTTTAAAAAAATTGCAGAAAGAATTAGCCAGAAGCCCATGGGCAATGGCAAATCGATTTACCAAGGTTGTACCAGAATAGGCAAAAAGTCTGCAGCCTCCCAGCATAAGAAGAGGCCAGCTGGAGTCACATACATGATACAAGACTGTTTCTAGAGGACGTAAGAACAAAGATCTCCACTAGAAGCTGATAGGTGTTAAAAAAAAGTCTCAGAATTAGCAGAAACTTGGTGTGTGTATGTGTGTGTGTGTGTGTGTGTGTGTGTGTGTGTGTGTGTGTGTGTGGCATGGGAGGGAAGCAGTGTTGGAAGCCTCAAGGAGTAGCAGTGACTAGTGTTGCATAGAAGCACTCAGACAAGGTCACCCCAAGGGCCCAAGGTGGGGTTCTGATAGCTCTACTATGATGTCCTCAGATGCCAGAGAGGGCCCTGAACATCCAGCAACAGACCCTCAAAGATTAGGGCAAGGGCAGGTTCAAGTTAATGCAAGAACCCAGGTGACTCAGGGCAAGATAGAGTCTGGCCCGGGCACAAACCTCCAATCCAATAAAGTTATAAAGATATTAAACCAAAGAAGATAAAACAAATAGGAAAGACAAAAGAAGTATAAAAATATTGTAGGGAAAAGTCCAAAAGCCCAGGCTAGAAAAGGTAAGTAATACATTTGCCATAAATATTATGTGAATGCATAGAAGGAATGAGGAAATAAAAATATTAGAAGGAATAAAAAAAAACTAAAAGAAGCTCTAGAGGAAAGAATTGGAAGGAGAATGAATAGTTTAGAAGGGAATGTGGTAAACCTCACCTAAATACTGGACTTCATGACAACTAGCAGGACCCAAACAAAAATCAATGACATGACATAGGAAGGATAGTAGAAAAAAATCAAAAGATTGAAAAATAATAAAAGAAAATATAAGATATCTGACATAAAAAAAACCAAATGACCCAGAGACCAGATTAAATGGACAAAATAATCATTGTGCTCACTAAAAAAAAATGGTTAAAATCAAACAAACTTGGATACTGTATTTCAAGAAATCATAAATGCCTCTTTTTTAAGCTTCTTTTTGTAATTCATGTATTTCATTGAGGCTTCCTGCTTTGATTTAAGATGCTGGCACATGAAAACAGTTTTTCAACCTGGCTCCTTGATATGAAAATCAAACATGCTTATGGAAATGTGAATACTTTCATTTACTAATAATCACCATTGATTTTATGGCTATATCTAATTTTATAGACATAGTTAACTTTCAACTAACAGCTCACATTTTAATAACCTTTTAACAAAGCAGTTCCCTGTAACAACCCAAAAGAATAAGTACATAATAGAAATGGAAATAAAAATAAAATTGCAATTACTCATTTTTCCTCTTCATGTGAGCATTAGCTGGTACATATAAACACTAACTTCACCAAAGCATAGTCATAATTTACCTGAGATTAGTTCAGATGACCAGATTTTTCCACTGATCTAGAAAATCTCTATGTTAGGAGATAAGTTCAAAGAGTCTTGTACTTTTCTTCCTAATGTACTGAAATTAAACTTGACTGAGCCATGAAAATGGTCAGGAAATAGACTAGGAAAATTCTTCAGAAATGAAGGAAATCTTTAAAATAATCATTGTAAGAAATGTGTGGTTGGATGGATGTAATGTAGAAACAGACACCTTTTGAGGAAAAGTTACATAAAACCATTTCTAAGATGATGGAGAACAATTTTTCAAACACAAAAATTTCAGAATAGATAGGTGGTTGTGTGTTCTAACTATACTAATAAGTGATATTTACACACATGTGAACATATATGTCACATATATTACTTTGTGCCAGGTACTGTGCTAAATGTTGAGGTTACAAGGAAATCAACAGCACAAAAAACATTTCCTGTCCTCAAGAACCTTACATGTGCAACAGACGTTTGTAAAGTACGTTAGCAAACTTTGCAGATATAATTCTCCATGGGGAAAGATATGGGGAGCCTGATTGTAGGAGTGTCATGAAGATCCATAGTGGAAATGCAGGGGATACAAATAGAAAAGTAAGACCAGTCCCTGATCAGTGGTGTCAAATGCTACATATAGGACAAGAAGGATGAGGATTGAGAAAAGGCCATTGGTGACTTTGGAAAATTATATCTTTGACTTTATGGACCTTTGTCAGCAAGATGATGTCTCTATTTTTCAGTATGCTGCCCAGATTTTCCGTAGCTCTCTTTCCAAGAAGTAAGCATCTTTTAGTTTCGTGGCTGCAGTTGCTGTCTGCAGTGATCTTTGAGACCAAGAATACAAAATCTGACATGCTTCCCGACATTTCTTCTCCCCCAATATGCCAGGAAATGATGGGGCCAGTTGCCAAGATCTTAGTTTTTTTTATATTAAGCTTCGAACCACCTTTTACACTCTCCTCTTTCACTCTCATCAAGAGGCTTCTTCATTCCTCTTTACTTTCTGCCACCAGAGTGGTATTATCTACATATCTGAGATTGTTGATATTTCTCCTGGCAACCTTAATTGTACCTTTTGATTCATAAAGAATCATTCATTTGATTCATTTCATATGATATTCTGCATATAAGTTAATTAAATAAGGTGACAATATACAGTCTAGTTGTACCCCTTTTCCAATCTTAAACCAATCAGTTATTCCATATTTTGGTTCTAACTGTTGCTTCTTGGCCGGCATACAGGTTTGTCAGGAGACAAGTAAGATGATCTGGTACTCTCATCTCTTTGAGGATTTGTTAACTTTTGTTGTGCTCCATATAGTTAAAGGCTTTACTGTAGTCAATGAAGCAGAAGTGGATGATTTTCTGGAACTTCCTTGCTTTCTCCGTAATCCAGCAAATACTGGCAATTCGGTCTCTAGCTCCTCTTCAAAAGCCAGCCTGCTCTTCTGCTTATTCTCAGTTCACATATTGCTGAAGCCTACCGTGCCGAATCAATATAGGGATCAGATTCATTTCATACTTTGCAGCCAAAGGTGGAGGAGCTCTATGTAGTCAGTTAAGACAACACCTGCAGCTAACTGTAGCTCAGATCAAGAGTTTCTTATTGCAAAATTCAGACTGAAATTGAAGAAAGAAGGGGAAACTATCAAATCTAATAGGTGTGACTTAACATCCCTTATGAATAGTAAGTGGAAATGATAAATGTATTTAAAGGATTAGATCTGGTAGGTAGAGTGCCTGAAGAACTATGGACAGAGGTTCACAATATTGTACAGGAGGCAGCAACAGAAAACATTCCAAAGAAAAAGAAGAGCAAGAAAGCAAAATGGCTGTCTGACAAAGCTTTAAAAATAACTGAAGAAAGAAAATGAAAGGTAAAAGAGAAAAGCAAAAATATACCCAACTGAATACAGAATTCCAGAGAATAGCAAAAAATAAGAAAGTTTTCTTGAATGAGCAATGCAAAGAAATAGAAGAAAATAATAGAATGGGAAGGACAAGAGATCTCTTCAAGAAAATTAGAGCTATCAAGGGAAAGTTTCATGAGAAAGTGATAAAGGAGAAGAAAAAAGAGATGAGGATTTAGCAGAAGCAGAAGAGATTAAGGAAGAATACACAAAAGAACTACAAAAGAAAGATCTTAACTTCAATGATAACCAAGATGGTGTGGTTACTGATCTAGAGCCAGACATCCTGGAGAATGAAGTCAAGTGGGTCTTAGGAAGCATTGCTACAAATAAGGCTAGTGGAGGTGATGGAATTCCAGCTGAGCTATTTAAAAACCCTAAAAGATAATGTCATTAAAGTGAAGCATTAAATTTGCCAGCAAATTTGGAAAACGTAACAGTGGCTACTGGATTGGAAAAGATTAGTTTTGTGTCCCACTCCTAAAGAAGGGCAATGCCAAGGAATGTTCAAATTACTGAACATTTGCACTCATTTCACATGCTAGCAAGATTTTTTTAAAGATTATGCAAGCTCAGCTTCGGCAATATGTGAACTGAGAATTACCAGAAGAACAGGCTGGTTTTTGGAGAGGCAGAGGAATTAGAAACCAAATTACCAACATTCCCTGGATTATGTGTAGCCCGAACCTCCTTAAAAATCAGCAAGCATTTATTATTGGTGATGTGAATGAATGGTATGTATAGTTCATGAAATTTGCTAGTAATATTTTTACTTTTATTACATATTCTAAATGAGCTACTTATGAAGATAACGATATGAGAAGAGAAAGATTTGTTGGATACCTTGAAGGTAAATGTAGTGGCTGGGGGCATGAGTTGACTAATGGGAACAGTGCATACACGCGCGCACACACACACACACACACACACACACACACACACACACACATACATTCTTAGACTTACATCAGAATTCAGTCTGGACAAACATAAGGGACTTATACTGGTTGGATTAGTGATAATTTGCTATCTCAAAGGTCCTGACTGAGACGACCAGGTAGCTTGACTAATACCCGCAGAACCTTCTGGAGGCTATTTTTAAAGGACAAAAGGAGATGTGATTTCCATAAGACTTTCTCTTTTCTCCCCTCCCTCCATTTAGCCTTTACATGTTTTAAGAGGAACCACTGATAGTCTATGTAGACTTAAGAGTCATCCTTGACCAGTTATCATTATCCAGCTGTTTTTTCATCTGTAGACTAAACACCAGTTTCACAAATTTAGCACCATAAGAGTGGTCCTCATTCCCTTCACCACATGCCTCTTAGCTTCCTGGCTTTCTTCAAATTTCAGTGAAAATCCCATCTTTTGCAAGAAGCCTTTCCCCAGTCCTCCTTAATACTGGCTCCTATCCTCTGAGGCTACCTCCAATTTTCTTTGTCTATAGCTTGTTTCCACATAGTTGTTTGAATGTTGTGTTTCCCACTAGAATGTGAGCTTCGTGAGAGCAGTAATTGGTTCTCTTTCTTTCTTTCAATCTTTCTCTCTCTCTCTCTCTCTCTCTCTCTCTCTCTCTCTCTCTCTCTCTCTCCCTCCCTCCCTCCCTCCCTCCCTCCCTCCCTCCTCCCTCCTTCCTTCCTTCCTTCCTTCCTTCCTTCCTTCCTTCCTTCCTTCCTTCCTTCCTTCCTTCCTTCCTTCCTTCCTTCCTTCCTTCCTTCCTTTCTTTCTTTTCTTTTTTTTGCCTTTATTTGTATCCCAGAGCTTAGCACAGGACTTGGTACAATAGTTGATCAATTAATAAATGCTAGTCAGCTGACTAACTAATATGCAGTGTAGCTTGTCAATGTCTTGTTCCAAACTTAATATTCCAGATGGGACCTGCTCAGTTTATTGACTGACTGAGTCGAGTGGGATGTCTACCTCTCTCATTCTGTATATTAGTTTTTCTTACTGAAGCCTAACATCCCACAAATTTTAGGTTGACATGTCATACAATTACCACATATTGAAACCACAAAGCATTTATGTCTGCACTCCAACCCTTCAGGATGTTCAAAGGAACTTTTGCCAATTCATGCTGATGGAATCTCATGCTTCTCTCTTCCCTTTAAAAGTTATGGCACGCATTGTCAATGGCAGACTTGTGCTACCTGAGGGCATCTTGCACTTGGGAAGTTGATTCTTTTGCAGAGTAGGAGCAGGAATAACAAGGGCAGCCATTGAAGTCTTTGAGTAGGAGGATGCCATGAACAATATAATATTTTAG
The DNA here is from genome assembly GCF_003287225.1 of Phascolarctos cinereus. Classification (NCBI taxonomy): domain Eukaryota; kingdom Metazoa; phylum Chordata; class Mammalia; order Diprotodontia; family Phascolarctidae; genus Phascolarctos; species Phascolarctos cinereus. The sequence goes on from NW_027556402.1 coordinate 23,598,018, forward strand.
AAGTTGATGTCCCCCATGGCTGAGGTAAGTAGTTAAAGGAAATGAACAAACAGTTCTTAAAAGAATAATTGCAAACTCAATGATCATATGAAAGAATGCTTCCACTCACTAATAATGAGATCTGCAAATCAAAACAACTTCACACACTGTGAATTGACAAGAATGGCAATAGTCAGTGTTGGAGGGGTTGTAGGATGATAGGTACGCTAAGGAATTGTTGACAGAACTATCGTTTGTGCAACCATTCTGGAAAGTAGTTTGGAATTATTCAGAGAAAGTATCTAAAATGTCAATAACCTTTAACTTAGACAATGTAAGTCCAAGGTCACTGACAAAAAAACCCATCCCTATATGTACCAAAATATTTATAGCAACTCTTTTTGTTGTAGGAAAGAATTATAAACAAGGTAGATGACCTTCATTTGGGGAATGACTAAAGAAATAATGGTGGATAAATGTAATGGAATGTTACTATGCCACAAGAAATAATGAACATGATTGACGCAGAGAAGCATGGAAAGAGTTTAATGAATTGGTGCAAAGTGAATTAAGGAGAGCCAGAAAACAGTATATACAATGTTCATATCAATGCAAATGGAAAGAATGACAGTCACAAAAACAATCAAAGATTGATTTGTAAAATTATAAGGAACAAATATGGACCCAAAGAAGAGATAAGTGACGATTCCTTTCCTTACCCTTTTGCAGAGTTGGGGGTGGTGTCCACAGATTTGGAACATTATATATGTTATATTTCTTGATTGTTTTGCTGATTATTCCTCTTTTTCTTTTTATAAGGGATAGCTTTCTGGGAGACAAAGGGGAAGAAATATAGATGGAAACCTAGGTGATGTAAAAACAAAAGACATCGGTAGAATCTATTTTAAAAAAGAAGTTGAGATAATGTGAAGATGATAGACATGTCAGAAGCAGAATGCTGGTCTTTGTGGACTATGGTTAACTAACTATGGCAATAATTTTTTTATGTAGGTTTATTAATTATTCCAAATTATTGAGTGATTTTTTTTTCTTGTTCCTCCTTTGTTATTTTCAATTCCACCTTTGTGGGGTTTTTTTTAGGCAATTAGGGTTAAGTGACTTGCCCAGGATCATGCAGCTAGTAAGTGTCAAGTGTTTGGTCTAAGGCTGGATTTGAATTCAGGTCTCCCTGACTTCAGAGCTGGTGCTCTATCCACAGTACCACCTACCTGCCCCAACTATGGCAATTGTTAAATGAGAACTGGGGATGTGAGAGATGGAGAGGACATTAGAGTTTATCTAATTCACCTTTCTCCTTAGACAGGTGAAGAAACTGAGAGAGGTCCAATTACTTATTCTAAGTCACAGAGCTAGTAAGAACTATTTTTAAAACTTTATCATGGCATGCTGCCCCAATTCAGCTCACTGGGTGGGAAAAGCCAAGAGCTATGACCCATTAGTTTTTGCCCATGTAGATATCTCCTTTTAGGCATCTCTTCCTTATAACAAAAATGGAAGTAGACTTGAACTTTGGTAATTTTATTGTTTAGAAATGAAAAGAGAATAGACTCTCAGGGGATCATGGAGAAGCCAAGGCATTGTGAGGGATCTTGCAAGAGGGCATTGGGGGCAATTGCCAATTTTCACAGTGTGGTGAAAGTCTTGTGGAAGTCTGAACTTTTACTATGCAGTTCTAGGGAATCATTCAAGGAGTTCACCTTTTTTTTTTTTTAAGCATAGTCAGCATAACACCAGTTGTGGCTCATAGAGCTCTTAGAAGGTTTGAGATGATGTGGTTCATTTCCTCTTTACATTTAGGAAGGCACTAGCGATGATCAAGGAAAACTCTCTTTCCATCCTTGGCATACTTTCTGTGTACTCTTCCTTGATCCGGCTTGCTGTTCAAAGAAGAGGAAATAGCGTCTCTTGACATACCTGGCCTTTGGCCAAGCAACTTGTTGGCACTTTGAGGAACACCATGTATGATACTCTGTGGGAGTTTCACAGCAGTTTGCTTCTTATTGTAGCCACTAGCCTTGCCTGCAGGGTTTCCTGGCTAAGACTTCTTAAAGAAAGACTTGGGTTGGGGGGATGCAAAAGTGCTCTGAGCTCTTTAGAAGAAAGATACCAGCCCCTGTCTCTATACATGCCCTTGCTTTGGTCCTTGGTTTATTAAAAATTGCAAAGCAATTCTGAATTTTTTTTGTGTGTGTGCTGGCACCTCCATAGAGCAGGTGTATCTCTATTGGCATCTGGGAAGAACTAATGGGCATTTGAGGCTGTGGCTTCAAGTATGCACATGAAGCAAATGTGCTCAGGCTTTGCAATCGCTTAGTCATTTGCCTTAAAATTGCAACCGTTAATTCTTGCCTAATAATTTTAGCCTTAAATTGGCAGTTGATTGTATCTGGAATTTGCCTCGTACCAATGACAGTAATGTTTTCATTATTCTCGGTGTATTCATCTCTCTCCTTCCTTGCTCCTTTTAACAATAAAAACTCATGCTGTTTTCAGCCATTATCATTTTTCTCCTGATAAACCATCTGTGACATAGAGACCCTGAAGCCGGGAGCCCTGGCCACAATGCTCAATAGAGTGTGCATACAGCTTGTTCAGAGGTAACCGCTGTAAAAAATCAGCTCCACTGCCGCATCGGTCTGCCTCCCTATTATGCTGTCTCTCTTTTTCCTTCTTTTTTATTCATATAATGTAATGTACATTCACTTCCATTCAGCCAGAGTTGTCTTCCCTGTCTACAGTGTCTGCATTGGAGGCCCACAGCCAGCCCTTGTATTGTTCTTTCTAACATTCTTCTGTCTATTATTGCTGTTAAATATAACCAAGTCACCAGAAGAAGCAAAGTCAGCTAGTCACCTTCATGAGTTATTTGTTATTTATCAGCATTGCTCCAAATGACCTTAATCTTGCCCCTGATCAATTAGTCAGTCAACAAGTATATCCTAGGCTCTCGCCATGTGCTAGTTGGGCACTACCATAGGCACTGGAGATACGAAGACAAAAATGAAACAATCCCTGAGCTCAATGAGCTTCTAATTCAAGCAGGGGAGACAAAATTTGCATATCCAATAAAATGCAGAATATATGCAAAATGAATGAATCTAAGGGAGTTTGGGGAGGTAGTGCACTAACAGTAGGGACAAGAAAGGCTTGATGAAGAAGGTGGTCTTTGAGCCGAGTTTTGAAGGAAATCATGGATTCCAAGAGGGTGGAGATGAGGAGGGAGTATATTCTAAACATGAGGAAAGGGCAATAAATAGGCAAAGAGACAGGGAATGGAGTGGAAGGGTGTTTGTAAGAGCATGGATGAACCACAGAGTGTGAGGAGGGAAGTAAACTTTGAGAAGACTGGAAAGGTAGGAAGGGTCTAGGTTGTGGACAGCTTTAAGAGTCAAACAGGAATTTACATTTGAATCTTGAGGCAATAAGGAAGCTCTGAAGTTTCATGAACGGAAAGGTGATATGATCAGACTTCTACTTTAGACAAATCATTTGGGTAGCTACTTGGAGGAAGGATTGGAGAGGGGAGAAATGAGGCAGTGAGAAGAAATGAGATTGTTGTAGTCTAGGCAAAGTGATGAGGGCCTGAACCAGGGTAATGGTAGTGTGAGTGCAGAGAAAGGGACATATGTGAGAGATATTATAGCACTGTAAAGGATGATGTTGGCAATTGATTAGAAATGTGGAATGAGGAATTGAATATGACACTAAAGTGGTAAACTTGGGTGAATAGGAGGATGGTGGTACCTCTATCAAAACTGGGGCAGTTTGGAAGAGGGAGAGGTTTGGGGTGGGTTTGAGAGACTTACTCCACATTCAGTTGCCTCAGTTTTGCATCCCATCTAGGCCAGCTCATTATTAATCTCTTGCCTCTGACCTACTCCTCCCTAACTGGATCAGCATCCTACACACTGGACTTGAGAGCTAGACTTCTAAATGCAGGGCTTCCTGAATCCATGTCCCTCATTCCTGAGAAGCTCCTACTCTAAGGTCCAAACTAGCTGATTAGTGAGTGTGTGCAAAGTAACTCACTTAGCCCACTGTATCTGCTGGCTTCCCCTAGACATTAGGTCACGTTTCAGCTTCGAATCCCAATTAGCCTACCACCAGAGCTTTGTTACCATCTGCCTGCCTTCTAGTGCATAACCTCCCCCCTCCCCCGCATTCCATAGAAACACATGCTTTCTACCTCCCCCAAACAACTGCCTTCCCTCTTTGCCTCTCCTCTGTCTGCACAATTCTCCTCAATTAGAATGTAAGCTCCTTGAGGCTAGGGAATTTAGTTTTCAAAAAATATGTATCCCTAGTGCTTAGCATGATATTCGGTACTTAGTAAGTGCTTAATCATAGCTTTTTCACTCATTTATTTATTTATTTAAATATCCAGTAGCCTAGTGGATATGGGACTAGAGCTCAAGAGATAGACCAGAACTAAAAAGTCATGTGGGAGTCATCTGCATAGAGAAGATGGTTGGACCCATGGGAGCTGATGAGGTCACCGAGAGAGAACATAGAGAATAATGAGAAAAGGGCCCAGGACAGAACCTTGGGGAGGTATACCCCAAATTAGTGATGAATCTGCAAAGGTGACAGAGGAGGAGTGCTTAGCCAGATGGGAAGAAAACAATGCCATGAAAACCTAGAGAAGAGGGAGCGTCTAATAAGTGATCAGTAAGGCTTCAGTGATTTCAAGAAGGATAAGGACTGAGAAAAGGCTGTTACATTTGGTGATTAAATGATCATTGTTAACTCTGGAGTGAGCAGTCTAAAATGAATTATGAGGTTGGTAGCCAGATTACAGGGGATTAAGAAGAGAATAAGAAGAGAGCAGAGGAGCTCAATATAGATAACTTTTTCAAAGAGTTTGGCTGAGAAGGAAAGAAGAGATATAAAATGATAGGAAGGCTAGTTGGCCTTGATGAAGGTTTTTTTTTGGGAATGGGGAAATATGAACATCTTTATAGGCAGCATGAAAAGAATCAGTAGACAGATTACATTAAGATTAGAGAGAGGGTGGGAGGGGATGATAGTGTGGGCAATATGCTGAATAAGGTGGAAGGGGATGGGATTAAGGGTACAAATGTAGATCACTCCCAACGTGAGGAGCAATGGACTTAAAATGCAGAATGAGATATACATTTTGGAATGGCCAATGTGGGAATTTGTTTTGCTTGATTATGCATATTTCTTACAAGGATTTTTTTCCCAATGGAGTGGAAGATTGTGGCATAGAAAAGCTTGTTAACAAATATATATATTTTAAGATATGTTACATGTAGAATAGTTGGTCATAGTAAGAAGGGCCGCTTCTGTATCAAAGACTGGAATAAAGTAGAGGAGGTCAGATAAAGAGGAATGGATGTCAAGTGGAGAGGTGAAGAAAAGAGGGCATCCTTAGTACATTCTTTGATTTTTTTTGTGTGTGTGTGAAGTGTGAGACAAACATCAGACAGAAGTATGTGGAAAAGATAGTACTTGAGGCTTGAGGAGAAAAGAGGAGGTTTGGAATAGCTTTCTTAGAGAGTGGGCTAGAAAATCAATTAGCAAGGACCAAAAGGATTGCTTTGCTACAGTGAGGTCCCAGTTAGTATTAGGTAACATTAGTTTGGAGGGGATCCAGTCATTATCATGGGCAGACTTCCACTGGCTCTATTCAGACATGTATGAGTAGAAGTAGATGAGGCAGATGGTGAGGATAATCTGGATTTGGGGTTTAGTGGGGTGGGAGCATTGACAGAATACAGGAGCAGGGGATTCAAGAATGGAGGAGAATAAAGAATCAACCTAAGTGGTCATGATTGAGAAGGAAGCTGGAACAGGGGTGATGGTATGGCAAAATACAGAAAGGTGGAGAGACTGAAAGTCATGGTGATGATAAAGAATGTTTGGGAGAGGTGAGGCATACAGATGTAATGAAAAGGGGGATGGAATGAGCATTCATTCATTCATTCATTCATGTGAGGCAGTTGGGGTTAAGTGACTTGCCCAGAGTCGCACAGCTAGTGAGTGTTATTTGTCTGAGGCTGGCTTTGAACTCAGGTCCTCCTGACTCCTAGCTGCCCCTGAATGAGCATTTATTAAGCACCATGGTACTACCATGGTAGAGGTAGTAGAAATGGGAGAAAGTCAATCAGTCAGTCAATAAATATTTATTAGGTGCCTATTATATGCCAGGCACTTTGCTAAGTTCTGGGTATACAAAGAAAGACAAAAATACAGTCTCTGCCATTAAGGAATTTACATTCTAATGTGTGAGACAGTATGCAAATAAACACACATACAAGATGTGTAGAGTGCAAATGGAGGGGAGTCTCAGAGGAAAAGTACTAGTAGTGCGAATTGAGGGGAAGCAGGAATAGCCCCCTGCAGATGGTGGGATTTGAGCTAAATCTTGAAGGAAGCCGGGGATCTAGAAGGCAGAAATGAGGGAGGGAGAGACAGTCAATGAAAAGGATCAGAAATAGTGTCCTGCAAGAGGAACAGCAATATGACCAATATTGCTAGATCATAGAGTACATGGAGGGAAGTAAAGTAAAAGAAGTCTGAAAATCTAGGAAGAGACCAGGTTGTGAAGGACTTTAAATGCTAACCAAAGGATTCTGTATTTAAACCTGGAAGTAATTGGGAGCCACTGCAGTTTATTGAGTAGGGGAGTGGCACAATGAGACCTGTGTTTCAGGAAAATCACTTTGGCAGCTAAATAGAGGATATATTGAAGTGGGGAGAAACTTTGAGGTAGGGAGATCCTTTAGAAAGCTTTTTCAATAGTCTGGGTGCAAGATGATGGCAATTAGTAAAGCTAGTGGAATGAAAATAGTAACAGTATTGATGGTATCCAGCAAAATGAGCACCATGGGTAGTTCCCAGAAACAACCAAATTATTTTAATTTAACCAACTTGGTGGCTGGGTGAGCCAAGAGAAGATGATGCCTATGAGGCATGTGATGGTAAAAATGAAAGACTTGGCAATAGATAGGATACATAGAGTGAGTACAAGAGAATAGTCAAGAATGATCCAAAGATTGTAGACCTGGGATTGTAGACTGGGAGGATGGTGGTATCCTTAAAGGTAATAGCGATTTCAGAAAAAGGGGGAATTTTTGTTTATGGGAAAGCTAATGAGTTCTTTTTTTGGACATGTTGAGTTTGAGATGCCTAAGGATAGCTTGTTTGAGATGTCCAAAAGGTATTCAATGACACAGGTGCCTGGAACCCAAGAGAGACATTGGGGCTGAATATAAAAATCCAGGAAACCATCTTCATAAAGATGAAAATGAAACCCTTGGTATCTGATGAGATAATTAAATGTGAGATAATAAAAAGAGAAATGGGCCAGGGACAAAGCCTTGAGGGACTCTCATGGTGAGCAGGTTTGACCTGGATGAAGATCCAGTAAAAGGAGACTTCTCAATTTCCTTTTCAGAAGTAGTCAGACAGGTAGGAAGAGAACCAGGAGAAAGCAGTGTCATGAAAATCTAGAGAAAAGAACCAGGAAGATGTTGACAGGCAGTGTTAAGCACTGCTGAGAGGTCAGGAAGGATGAGAATGGAGAAAAAAGTCATTAGAATTCGCAATTTATTAGGGGCTAGGAAAGTGTAATCAGAAAGGAAGCTGGCTAGGTGGCACAGTGAATAGAGCAACAGCCACAGAATCAGGAAGGTAACAAGCATTATTGAGCACAGTGCCAAAGGCTTTAAAATTTTTATCTCATTAAATCCTCACAACAATCCTGTAAGGTAGGTGTTGTTATTATCCCTATTTTACATTTGAGGAAACTGAGACAAACAAAAGTTAAATTACTAGTCCAAGGTCACACAGCTAATAAGTGTCTGAAGCTGGATTTGATCTCAAGTTTTTCTGACTCCAAGCCCAGTGCTCTATCCACTGGAATATCTAATTGCCTCAGGAAGAGTTGGGTTCAAATTCAGCCTTAGACAATTACTTGTGACACGAAGCAAGTCATTCAACCTCTGTCTGCCTCATTTTCTTCACCTGTGATATGGGAATAATAAGACCACCTACCTCCCATGGTTCTCATGAAGCTCAAATGAGATAACATTGGTAAAGTGCTTTGCCAACCTGGAAGCACCATATAAATGCTAGCTGTTATTAAAGAATGGCTAAGGGTACGGTGCCATCTGAGAGGAGCCAGACCTTAGTGAGGGCCAGAAGATGGAAGGAGTATGAGAGGATGAGCTCTAATGTGAAAAGGAGTTTGTTACTTGGAGAACAGGAGTTCCACAGGGCACGGTGGAAAGTAAAATTTTCTAATTTTGTATAAATTCCACAGTGTTCATATTTATTAGAGTTCAGAAGTAAATTTATGTAATCTATAAATCATTAAATATACATATATTAGGGGATGTGCTCAAAATTTTTTTTTTGCTTCTAGAGATGCACAATCAAAAGTTGGGAAACCAATATTCTAAGGTCTCTGAATTCTACATTTTAAACTTAATATAGATATATTAAAATCAAATCTTCAAAAACTGATAAATTTCAACAGTAAATTTAATTTCAGTTAGAGCTGTTCTGTTGATGGGCCATTCCTTGTCTAAGCTAGATTGAATTGCTTCCTTCATGAAGGAGCGTCATGACCAATATCAGAGACTGAACTTAAGGTGATAGACCTTGGAATCCAATTCACGAGGTACATCCTGATAAAAGTTGAGAAGACTTTCTGTTTATTTAAAAATCAACATGACCTTTTGTTAAATACATTTTTATTTATTTTATTTTTATTTAATTTATAGAATAAAACAATCATTTCCATAACATAGTACAATAAAAAGATGATTGTACATGAAACTGTAAATCTACTATGCCCAAGTCACTATTCCTTTCAAATATACAACAAAATCATCATGTAAATTTCTTTTTTTTCTTTCCTCCCCTCCTGCCCTAAAAAATAGCTCCCATTCAACACAAATAGGCATATATATGTAAAATTATTCTATACATATTTCTATTTAGCAGTTCTTTCTCTGGATGCAGATAGCGTCTTTCTTCATACGTCCTTTGTAGTTAATGTGGGTATTTATAATTGTAAAAATAGCTTACTCACGCAAAGTTGCTCTTAAAACAATATTGCTATTCCTGTATGTAATGTTCTCTTGGTTCTGCTCATTTCATCCTTCATTATTTCATGCAAATCTTTCCATGTTTTTCTACAAGCATTGAGCCCATCATTTCTTATAGTACAGTGGTATTCCATCACAATCATATACCACAACTTGTTCAGTCTTCTTCCTTCAGCCATTCAATATCTTTGACTAGTGTCCAACAAACACAATTCTTTTCATTTATTTGTCCATAAAAGCCAAAGATGAAATCCTCAACTGTGAACATTAATATTACATAAGGCATCAAAAAGATAACAAATATAGAATAACTGTGGTCTATAAATGCAGAATCAGTACTAAAGTTAGTAGCAAACAAATAAAAAATTGAATAAGACATAACAAATTTCCAAAGGGCAGAATTTTCTGCTTGGGAATGAAAGCAAAGACTCTAGACCATTTCTCTGTTTCTCCAGGTATCACAACATAGAATCATATAGATGATCGCGTCAAATCATCACTGGGCTCTCCCTATGCTGACAGTTCCAATGCTGTGGAACTTATTGAGGAAGACTTCTTCAATAGCTTGTGGGCAAGATTTGACAGAAACTGAAGAGATGAGGTCTTTACTGGAGCAGGTGTCCATGATTGATCCAAAGGCCCAGCCAAACCACAACAATCTAATTTATAGTAAAAGGCTTTGGGGATGTCCTGTAGGGACCTCCTTTGATTGTTATCTTTCCCTATATTATAGGGATATTTACTTATGATTTCCTGTATATTTCCCTTTAAAAGCCTGGATCACCATACTCACTTTTTACTTTAATGTCGTTTGAATGAGGGGCATCTAGGTGACACATTGGATAGAGCCCTGGGCTCGGAATCAGGAAAACTCGTTTTCATGAGTTCAAATCTGCCCTAAGACTCTTCCTAGTTATGATCCTGGGCAAGTCACTTAATCCTGTTTGCTTCAGTTTCCTCATCTGTAAAATGAGCTGGAGAAGGAAATGGCAAACCACTTCAGGATCTTTGCCATAGAGTCACAAAGAGTTGGACTTAATTGAAATGACCAAACAACAAAATTTAAATGAGGTTCTGGCTCACAGAGTGAAGTATAAAATGAGGGAGCACCATGAGAAACACAGCATTAGGGGAGTTTTCAGAGAGAATGTAAAACAAGCAAGCTTTATTGAAGGGAATTATGCTATGGGAAACAGACTATGAGAAATAATTAGAGAAGGTGGAAATAGCCATACAGAATTCTTATCTGGGTCAAGCAAGTCAGGACATGGGGAAGAAGGAATGGAAAGCTTGATCTTGGTGTGTGGGTCAAGGTTTCAGTGACTAGTGTTGATTCATGCTGGAGTAAGCCTGGAGAATGAGTGTTAATTGTTTTTTAAACTCTTTCCTGTGTGAAAAGGGTTTTAGGCTATTTTGAAAAGCCTTACTAGCCCCCATATCTCAGGGCATTTGGGCTTTCATAGTTTCTCTGTTTAATGAGCCAGAAGGCTACTGTGATCCTTAAACTTTGCATTTGTGAGAATAGCCCCAGATGGTGGAAACTAGTTTATTGAGTTTCTTTGGCCCTCAATGGTTTATGTAATTCTCTTACACACACCTCAAAGTAACCCTAGGAGATAGGTGATTTAAATCTAATTCTCCCAGTTTATAGGTTAAGAAGGCATGAGTGCTGTAGAGGGTAAGATCACCCAGCACATTAACAGTGGTATGGCGGCTACAGCCTAGCTCAGTTTCCCCAATCCAGTTCCCTTTTCAAGCATCACTCTTAAATCTACATATCTTCATTTCCTCTTCTTTCCTTTTCATTGATTTACATGGCTCCTCCTGTTCTACCCTGCCTCAGTAAATTAATGAAACAAAGAGAAATAAAAAAACTAAATGTCAAAAGCAAGGGGAAAATAAATACATGGATCAACAGAATAACTATTTGAAAAAGGCAGAAGAGATTCTACCATGCTTACATGATGGCTACCATTGAACACACACATCTCTTTTTAGGAGCTTTAGCTAGCTCAGGAATTATGGCCGTGGACTCACGCACATGAGCAATGTATCTCTTAGTGTCTGACATGGTACCTGTACCTCTTTTCTCTCTTTTTCCCCCCTTTGCTCCCTCTTTCCTCTGTCCTCCCTCCCTCCTTCCCTTTTTCATCTTTCTCTCTCTCTTCCTTACCTCATACCTTTCATCCAACTTGTGCTCACATAAGCAGCTCTGGCTTTTTTCCTCAGTGTTAGTTCTACAAAAAGCTTTTTACCTCATGGCTGTTACTTAAGTTCTCTCTCAAGGTCCCGGGGTAGTGGTGTAGTAATTCTGGTGTGTTTGTGTGTTCATTTGTGCATGCATGCATGTGTGTGTGCATGTATGTGTAGATACACTTATGCTATTCACCACAGGAGCTCCTGAGCCTCCACTAGTATGTTTCTCACTTGTACAAAACCAGTCACAGTGACACCATTGACTTTCAACAGGATAAACCTAGGTCACACTGTTCCACAGCATCCATGGGGGTGGGGTAGGGAGTGGGAAAGCATTTATAGAAATCTAGTAGGAGGCACATTTATGGGTAAACCAAGTGCCTGGAGCAACTCACAACTCTAGAGCACAGACCTCGATGTCCGTGGTCCCTTCCGGAACGGCTGTACCACACACAGTTGTTTCTTTGCTATCTGCTCTCCTTCTGGTCCTCACTGCACTCCTACTAGGCAAAGCTGTTTCTTTTCTTTTCTTGAGAGCATGGAGCAGTGACCAGTGATCTGAGCTCACAGCTTCCCTTAACAGGACATTGAGAAAGTTAACACTCCTACAGAATAAAAAGAAATCAATCTTGCCCTCATTCCTAACAAGCACATCACTTAAGGCACAAAATTGCCAAGTTCCTGAGGATGACCCTCTGGTTGGTGTGGCTAGCCCAACCACTCTTTTTTCAACAGAATACATTTTGTTTCCTATCGGCTTCTGGAGAAGGAAATCCTCTTCTCTAATCAGCACAGCTGTCAGCCAAATACAATGCAAAGCCTGTCTTATCTGTTCTTTTTCTTCCTCTCAAAACACAGCCACAAAGCGCAACCACACTCCTCAGAAAGTTATGTAGATAGTGGTACGGAGCAATAAAGCAGGCAGCTTTCCCCCAACCATCCCAGCAGCTGAAGAGATCTCTCAGCTGGCCCAGCGTTTCTACAGCCAATAGGCAAAGTAAATGATGCCTCTTTTGCAGTCAGCAGACTCCCAATGAGCACAGTTGAATAATCAGCTGTCTCAGCTAGAACGTGCTTCTCTGTCTTCTATAGCTTCTGTCCTCCACACATGCCTGGCGCTCTCTCTGGCTGCTTCTCCTCTCAAAGTTTCTTCCCTCTGGCTTCCTATCCCTTACACCACAGGCTCCTCGTGGTTCACGACTTATCTTTACCCAAGGAAGAAAACTCAAGAAATCTGCCTTTCCATCAAGTAAGAACCCAACAATCTTGCATGATCTTCCCATCATCCTCAAATTGTTATTAGATTTACAATATCTGTTATAATCTTCAAAACCTAAAAAAAAAAGAAAAAAGAAACTTACATGATAATTTTGTTGGATATTTAAAAGTTGTGTATAGTAGATTTGCAGGTTCATGTACAATCTTTTTTTGAAAATTGTACTGTTATGGAAAGATTGTTTTATTATCTAAATTATAAATAAAATTAAAAAACTCAAAAAACAGGGGGTAGCTAGGTTGTGCAGTGGCCCTGGAGTCTGGAGCACCTGAGCTCAAATCTGGCTTCAGACACTTAACACTTACTAGCTGTGTGACCCTAGGCAAATCGCTTAACCTGGAATGCCTCACAAAAAACACAAACAAACAAAAAGCCCAGCCACATGTTCATGAGGTGATGGACCACAATGCCTAGTAGCCATCCTTACCCCAGTTACTTCTGTGTCTCCAAACTGGTCCTTTCCATAACATTTATCTGAGAGGTAATTCTCTATCTGATCTTCAGTGCAGACTATGTTTCCCCTCAACACTTTCTTTTTTAGAGAAGTTGTTTCTTTTAAAGTTGATTTTTAAAATTAGTTTTCTTTATATGGATGTTTTTTGAGCAGCAGCAATGTGTGTATGTGTGTGTGAATAAATACGCACATACATACACACACATATACATATACATAGTCTAATACAGGAATACCTAATACCTGCTGCAGGCTCCCCACCCCTAGTCCTCACACTAATCTTAGTGGAGAAAAATAAAATGAAAGATCATAGCTTCCTTAAGTTACACCAAGTTATATCGAGCCTAATACTGCTCTACCCAAGCCAAGTCCTTGATTTCTTTGTGTTTTTGGTAATAAAAGATGAGACCTGAAGCTTGAAAATGGGAAACACAAAAGTATGTTCTCAGAGGGCAAATGCTCTTGTGAAATATGCTGTCTCTGGCAGGCAGAATGTCTGCTTTCCTGGGAAAGGTGATTTACCTCAAATGAGCCATGAGCAAAAGATGCTTACCCTCCTTGTTTTAGAGAGAGTACGCAGTGGAAAAAAAAGTCATGGATTTGGAGTCAGAAACCCTGTGCCCCAGACCTAACTCAGCTATTTAATGTTTGTGTGACTTTGAGAGAGGTATTAGTCTTTGTAATGGATAATGGTATTGGCCTTGGTGGCAGGAAGACCTGGGTTCAAATTTGACTTGGGATATAAGCCGTGAGGCCCTGGGCAAGTCACTTAATGTCTCTAGGACCAGAAAATTCCCTAAGGCCAATCAAAGAAATCATAGATAAAATTTCAGAGCTAAAATTGACATTACATTTCTCATCTTCAGAAAGGGTAGGGTAAGGGTAGAAGGAAAGAAGTCAGAACTCAAAATTGTAAAAAAAGAAGCGTTAAAAATAAATAAATAATACATTAAAAAGAAAGTCATAGATAAGAAAACTCAGGAAATTTACTTAACTTCTTGGAGTCTCAAATTTTTTTGCTGTGAATTGAGAAGAATAATATTTATGCTATCTTTCTCCTAGGATGGTGAGGAAATTGCTTCACAAATTATAAAGCATTATATAATGTAAATTATTATTATTATATTAATACAAGCTATTATTATTATTATAAAAATCGATGTGGGTTCAAAATTAAGATGTTTGTGAAATGATGCTGATAGAAATATTTCTGAGGTCAAGATTATACCATGGAACCTATTTCACACAACAATAAAAATAATAGCTCAAATTTATTTAATACTATTCCACATATTAGTGAGGGAGATACAATTATCTTCATTTTGCAGATGAGAAAACTGAGGCAGAGGTCACAGACCTAAAGTGTGCTGGATGTGAACCTGGCGCCTTCTTGTTTTCAAGATCAGCCCTCTATCCACCCTGTCAATCTCCCTCTCCAGAGATCATTAATCCCTGAAATATGAAGATATTTGAATTGGTTTCTGGGATGGAAAAAAAAACATGGAAAAGAAATAAGGCAGTAGTATGATTTTAGCATATTAGTCATTAGTATACTACAATGGTTTCTGTAGCTTGATCACAGGCATTGACTCAGTGCAGGACCAAGAAGGAATCTAGTTCTGTTTTCTTCCTGGCTTTGCCCCCTTCATGACAGAAAGGCAAGTCCTGGAACTGCTGAAAGTTTTCATTTGCAAAATGGGCAAGATAAAACTGGCATCCCTTTCAATGTGCTTAGGAAAAGTGACTAATCGTGTAAGGCTCTGAAAACCCAGTCTGTGGGCTGAGCAGTAAATCGGGCTGGTTTGCTTAGCTTCACCAGGAAAATGTACTGGAAATTTATTTATTTATGTTTTTCATGTGACAGTCCTAAGGACTTGGTATAACTGAGGAGCCTCAGAATTCCTGGGATGCTATTAACAATCTTCCCAAACAAGATGTCGTATAACTGTAAGAGAGAATTACTGAAAATATATTTTTAAGAGTCTCTTTCCAATATCCTTCATTAGGAAAAGAAAATCATGAGACATTAGAGGGCAGCTCATTTTTAAAACAAAAGCCCACGAACTTTCACCTTGGGACTTTAAAAACCTTATAATTATGATACTATCTTTAGTTCACCTGTTCAAGATTCTTTGTCTTTAGATTTTCTAGTCATTTCAATAAAGAAGTAATGGCTTTCATCTATAAAAATTGTAAAGGGAAGAGAAAAAGCAATGGGGTGGAAGAGGAAGGATGATTTGCTGTTTGACCTTGGGAGCGTTACTCAACCACTCTTTCACACTCTGGAACTGGTCTGGAGGTGTATAAATTATATAATTAGAAATTGTAAAGCAATAAGAAACACCTTTAAAATGTGTATTTTCAAATACATGCATATTTCCATAGGAAGAAATGTACACTATGGATGATGCTAAAGATTTGAGGGAAAAAATAGTGCAAAATCACTTCGGCAATAGAATTTTAAAGTATCTTGGAGTCCTCATTGCCTCTGGAGGACGTGAAGGAGGAGGGGTGAGTTCTCTGTCCATATTTCCAGAGTCAGGAGAGTGCACCTGGGCAGCTTGAGGTCTGCCTGCCCCTCCTTCCCTCCTTTCCCTTTTTCACCCTATCCCTTTCCTCTTTATCACTCCCCACCTTACGTCTTCCCTCTTCTACCCCTCTCCACTTGACTGACTGATTCCTGAGGATTCTGCATGTGCATGCAGGCGAGAGGAAAAAAATAAAGTCAGCCCAACTGATCAATGTATTTGGAAAACATGTGCAACGTGTAACACCTGGAGACCTTTCACCTCCAAGAAGGGGGAGGGGGAGGGGGAGGAAGGGGAAAAAAAGTCAGCACAATAAAACACTGAGACAACAAGATTTGTGTCAGAAGAGAGTTTCTCTGGGAACATTCCAGTTACTGCAGCCTTGCTTTCTTTGGAAACACATCTAGTCTCAGCACACTGAGAACACTTGTAGCATGAGCCACAGAACAGGACATTTCAGTTGCCTCAAACTTGGTCTCTGTAAAAGCTATTCTTGTTTGAGAAAACTCAGACCTTTCATCCTGGTTATGTTCTTGGAGAAATAAAGGTAAACTGAGGCATGAAAAGTAACTTAGTTAATCATATAATAAACTTTCATGTGAGCTCATGTGTTGTTGGAGAGTGAGGTAGAGTAGCAACAAAAAATATTGACTTGTTAACCTTGTTTTGCTTTGCTGTGAATTTCCCTGAGGAGGTTTTGTGATATTTCAAGGCATGAGTCACTAACTTAAATATGTTATCTGAGAATAAGAGAATTTGAAAACCCTAATTTTTTTATTTTATTGAAAAAATATGATTCAGAAAGCATTATCCTTTCATTTGTACTCCATACAAACATTCTTTGTGACACTGGTGAACATACTGGGTCTCTTTACTTTGTATCTTGGGTGGGCAATATCTAGCAGGTCATTGAAAAAATGAGCTTGTTAATCCAGTTGATTGTTGCCTTGTGGGATTTTATGGATGTGCGGGAGACTTCTTTTTTGATGAAAGCCTTCACAAGAGGCTTTGTTTTACCCTATCAAAAACCAAGTATTGCAAATGCTTCTCATTCTTTTGTGAGGACATAATGCTGGGAGGCTTCCATTTTCCTCTTTCATAATGATTTGCAGATGAACTTGTTTCCATGTCTCTCCCGTTGGCAAAGAGACTTAAGTGCTTGTTGGCTGAGCTAATTTCTAGCCTCTTCCAACCTTTTGCTCAAAGGGTCCATTTTGCCTTAGTCAAAATTCTTTTTTTAAAAAAAAATTTTGAAAACAGTACTATATTTAGAATTTAGTAATATGGATTCAAATCTAGGATCTAGGATCTGGTGTTTTTTTTAATATTTATTTAACATTATATTTTCCCTAATTACATGTAAAAACCATTTTTAACATTTATTTTTAAATTTTAGTTCCAAATTTTCTCCCTTCCTTCTCCCCCCCTCATCGAGAAGGCAAGCGATTGTGTATAGATTATACATATGCTGTCATGCAAAGCATATTTCCATGTTAGTCACGTTGTAAAAGAAAACACACAAAAAACAAAACAAAAAAAGGTAAAAAAAAGAGATCAAAAAATGAGAAAAGGACCCACATGTACAAAAATATTTATAGCAGCTCTTTGTGTGGTGGCCAAGAATTGGAAATTGACGGGATGCCCATCAGTTGGGGAATGGCTGAACAAGTTGTGCTATATGAATGTAATGGAATACTATTGTCCTATGAGAAATGATGAGCAGGAGGGCTTAAAAAAAACCTGGAAAGACGTCTATGGACTGATGCTGGGTGAAGCGAGCAGAACCAGGAGAATGTTGTACACACTAACAGCTACACTGCACGATGATTGACTTTGGTAGACTTAGCTCCTCAGCAATGCAAGGATCTAAGACATCTCCAGTCTCATAATGGAAAATGCTATTCACATCCAGAGGAAGAACTGTGGCATTTAAATGCAGATGGAAGCACGTTATTTGCTCTTTTTTCCCCTTCTGTTTTGTTTTGTTTCTTCTTTCTTGTGGTTGCTCCTATTGGTTCTAATTCTTCCTTACAGCATCACTAATGTGAAAATATGCGTAATAGGAATGTGTACATAGAGCCTATATCAGATTGCACACCGTTTTGGGGAGGGAGAGAATTTAAAACTCAAAATTGAGGGGCAGCTAGGTGACGCAGTGGACAGTGCCCTGGCTCTAGAGTCAGGAGGACCTGAGTTCAAATCTGGCTGCAGACACTTGATCATTTTATACTTACTAGCTGTGTGACTCTGGGCAAGTCACTTAACTCCAACTGCCTCACAAACGACAAAAAAACAACAAAAAAAACTCCTGAAAAATACCTTCAAAAATTAGCTTTCAACATTTTTTAAATGTTGAAAACTAAAATAAATTAATTAAAAAATAAAGATAAGGAACATATGAAAAAATTTTTTAAAAAAGTGCTTCAATCTGCATTCAGACTCTAGCAGTTCTCTCTATTCTCTTTGGAGACAGCATTTTTCATACATCCATCAGCTTTGCTTTGGATAATTGTATTGCTGAGAAGAGCCAAGTCATTCACAGGTGATCATTATACGTTGTTGCTGTTATTGTGTACAATGGTCTCCTGGTTCTGCTCATTTTACTTTGCAGCAGTTCCTGTAAGTGCTTACAGGTTTTTCTGAAATTACCCTGCTCGTTACTTCTTATAGTACGATAATATTTGATCACACTTGTATACCACAACTTGTTCAGCCATTCCCCAGTTGATGTATATCCCCTCATTTTCCAATTCTTTGCCACCGCTGAAAGAGCTGCTGTCAATGTTTGTGTATATATGGCTCCTTTTCCTTTTTTTTAAAATCTCTTTGGGATACAGACTCAGTAATGGTATTGCTTGGTCAAAGGGTATGCAAGGTTTTCAAGCATTTTGAGCATAGTTCTACATCACTCTCCAGAATGGTTGAATCCTTTCACAACTCTACCAACAATGCATTAGTGTCTCAATTTTCCCGCATCCCCTCCAACATTTGTAATTTTCCTTTTCTGTCATATTAGCCCACCTAATAGGTTTGAGGTGGTACCTCAGAGTTGTTTTGATTTGCATTTTTCTAATTAATGTTGATTTAGAACATTTTTTTATGTGACTATAGATAACTTGGATTACTTTATCTGAAATCTTCCTGTTCATATAACTTTGTTTATCAATTGGGGAATGGCTGCTATTTTTATAAATTTTACTTAATTCTCTATATATTTGAGAAATTAAACCTTTATCAGAGAAACTTACCTTAAAATGTTCTCGCAATTATGACTGCTAACTGTGTATTTCACTCCATCTATTCATTTATCAGACTCTCTTTCTTTTTACCCACCCATTCTCAAAAGAGTGTTGCTTCTGACTACTGATTCCCCAAATATACCCTCCCTTCTATCAGTCCCCCCTCTTCTCTTATCCCCTTCCCCTGCTACTTTCCTGTAGGGAAATATAGATTTTTATACTCAATGCAGTGTGTTTGTTATTTCCTCTTTGAGTCAATTCTGATGACAGTAAAGCTCAAACACTCCTCCCACCTTCCCTTCCACTGTAAAAGCTCTTTTGTGCCTCTTTTATGTGAAATAATTTACCCCATTTTCCCTCCCCTTCACCCTTCTCTCATCCCTTAATTTTACTTTTTTAGGTATCATCCTATCATATTCAACTCTCACCCATGCCCTCTGTGTATGTATACTCCTTCTAACTGCCCTAATAATGAGAAATTTCTTAGGAGTTACAAGTGTCATCTTCCCATGTAGGAACATAAACACTTTAACCTTATTGAATTCCTTATGATTTCTCTTTCCTGTTTAACTTTTTATGCTTCTCTTGATTCTTGTACTTGAAAATCAAATTTTCTTTCAGCTCTGATAGTTTCATTAGGAATTCTTGAAAGTCCTCTATTTCATTGAATATCCATCTTTTCCCCTGAAGATTTATACTCAGTTTTGTTAGATAGGTGACTCTCAGTTGTAATCTCAGCTTCTTTCCCCTCCAGAACATCATATTTCTGATACTTTAATTTAAAAGCTGCTAAATCTTGTGTTATCCTGACTGTAGCTCCATGATATTCTAATTGTTTCTTTCTGGCTCCTTTCAATATTTTCTCCTTTACTTGGAAGCTCTGGGAATTTAGCTATAATATTCCTTGAAGTTTTCATTTGGGATCTCTTTCAGGAAGTGACTGGTGCATTATTTCAATTTGTATTTTACTCTCTGGTTCTAGAATATCAGGGCAGTTTTCCTTGGTAATTTCTTGAAAGATGATGTCTAGGCTCTTTTTTTTTTTTGAGCATGGCTTTCAGATACTTTAATAATTCTTAAATTATTTTTCCTCAATCTATTTTCCAAGTCAGTTATTTTCCAATGACATTCTACTTCCCCAATTCTAATTTTTTTTAAAAATTATTTTCTTTAGTGAGCTTTTATTTTTTTTAACCTTTTCCATTTGGCCAATTCTATTTTTTAAGGAATTCCTCAATGAATTTTTGTACCTCCCCCCCCCCCATTTTGTCAATTCTTCTTTTTAAGGAGTTCTTGTCAGTGGATTTTTGTGCCTCTTTTACCATTTGGCCTATTCTGTTTTTTAAGGTGTTATTTTTTTTTTCCAATTTTTTTTTGTGCTTCCTTTACCAAGCTATTAACTCCTTTCCCCTATTTTTCTTGCACCTCTCTCATTTCTGTCCCCAGTCTTTCCTATACCACTCTGATTTTTAAAATCCTTTTTGATCTCTTCAGGAATTCTTTTTGGACATAATAATAATAATAATACACATTTTTTTCCTTTGAGACTTTGGATGTAGCAGTTTTGACTTTGTCATCTTCTTCTGAGTTTGTGTTTTGATTTTTCCTGTCAACATAGTAACTTCCTATGGTCAGGTTCTTTTCCTTGTTGGTTTCTCATTTTTCCAGCCTATTTTTTTTTTATTCTATGTGAAAGTGGGACTCTGCTCCTGATTTTGTACCTCCTCTCACATTTGGCCAATTGTATTTTTTTAGAGACTTATTTTCTTCAGTGTACTTTTTTTCCCCAGTTGGTCAATTGTATTTTTTAAGGACTTGTTTTCTACAGTTAATTTTTGTCCTTCCTTTTCCAAGCTATTGACTCTCTCTTCATACCTCTCATTTCTTTTCCCATTTTCCTTCTACCTCTCTCATTTGACTTTTAAAATCCTTTTTGAGCTCTTCCAAGAAGGCTTTTTGGGTTTCATATCAGTTCATATTCCCTTTTGAGGTTCCAGATGTAGGTTTATTGATAATGTTGTCCTCTTCAGAATTTCTGCCTTGATCTTCACTCTTCCCATAATAAGAATATGTTGTACGTTTATTTTTCTTATGGTGTTTGCTTATTTCTTGGTCTTTAAAGAGATTGAGATCTCCTGCTGGGGAGCAGAGGGCACTGACCCAAGCTTCTTGTGTGGGTAACCTAGAGCTTGGTCACTGGCTTTGTGTTTGTGGTCTTTGATGCTGGCAGTTGGAGGCTGTAGGGTTCTGGCTAGAATTGGGCTGGAATCAGCAACATTGGAACTTTAGGGGTAGGATTGGATAGTGTGGCCCCTGGAGATTTCCTGCTCACCTGGGCTTTTCCTTCCTTTTGCTTTCTTCAGCTCCTGTCAGATGGATGTTGCAGGATGTTTACCGACTTGAGCCCCTTGGAGCACTGCTTCCCAGAGTTTTGCTGAGGAATTGGGAGAACTGGTTGCTGTAGAATGCTGAGGAACCTTCCGGTTTTCCAAGTTGGTTTCCACTGGTTCCCCCACCGTCACTGAGGCACTCAAGGGTCCTGGAGTTGGTGTTTGCCTACTCACCGCCTGGGTTTCAGGATCTCCTCCTGGTATGCTGAGGTGGGGCTTTCCGTTTAGCTTGCTGGGACGCCTCACCTTCTGTACTGCTTCCCTTCCCCCAGGGCAGGAGGGGCCTTTCCCATTAATCCTTTAAGTTATTTGGGCTACTGGACTGCTGCACTCCATCTTTCTTCTGGTTCAGCTGTTCCAGGGTTTTTCCTGGGGTAACATTTTCTGGACTTTCAGAGGTTAATAAGGGAGGATAAGAGCAACTTACTTCTTCCTCCACCATCTTGGCTCCCAGAAGTGGGGTTCTGCTACTGAGATGAAGGTGGCTTTGTCCCAAGCTTCAGGATTTTCTTGCTGTTGTTCTCAGAGAAGGTTCTGGGGGGGGGCAGTCTGTAAGTTTTCAGTACTTCCAAGGGGGTATTATTTAAGTAGAGGTATGGTCACTGTTATCTTGGCCTGTGCTCTGGTCTGTGAGTGACCACAAAAAGCAATCACAAAGAGTGACCACTCTTTTCTACCCTGGAACTATGTCCAAGGTCCTCACTCCCTTGCAGCTGTAAGCTGTGGTATGCTGGGACTGTAATACAGGACTACAACTGGATTTTCATGTGGGCAATGCATCAGAATCCTGCATCCAGTGCTAGCAAAGGGACCCCTGTAATCTCCTTCTGACCAGTTGTTCAATTCCCTTACCATCTGGGGTCTGATATCTACTATAGCCACTGACTGAGTCACCTCCAAGGCCTGCTGCTGGTTTGCTGGGGCCTGGCTTGTGCTGGCAGAGCCTGTGCTACACTGTGCTTCAGTCTTATCCCAGGACAACAGACCTTTCCTGCTGACTTTCTAAGTTGTCTTGAGCTGGAAAATTTTCACCCCATCCTTTTGTGGGTTCTACCTCTCTGGAAGTTATTTTGAGGTGTTATTCAATGTTGTTTGGAGGGTAATTTAGGATAGCTCAGGCAAGCCTCAGCCTTTTCTCTGCCATGTTGGTTCTGCCCTCATTACTTAAAATTCTTAAGAAATATTGATAAAAGAGTCAGAGTCTTTACTTTTTGTCTGTTCCTCATTTTTCAGTGTCATCAGCTTGTCTGACCAGGTCTAGTTGGAGCACATGTAATGATGCATATAATGGTTGGGTAGCACACCTGGCATAAACTCTTATGCCACTCTACTTCCCACCATGAGGTCATCTGGTTTTCTCACCCCCATCTGCTCTCACTCTGGAAGGTCCAGTTTCCCAGCAAGGACCACCATCATGTGACTATGCTCACACTTTCCTAGGATAAAAAAAGTAACACTACTGTGGGGGCATACACTACCCCTAATCACCACCATAGCTCTCTAGTAGAATTATGTAAAAGCAGCCATTCACATTGATGAAACTATCAGATCTTAAACAAAGCCATTTACTTAAGAATAAGGCCAAACCAATAATAATTAATATATCACAGACATTCAATGTGAAGCAATCAGTGTATCTCAGTCTATGCTCTCTGTATCATATTCTTCCACTAATGCATTGTCTATATGGTAAGGGTAAGCATTCTTCTCATGGACATATATAAGTGAGGAAAGCCCATATGATCAGAGTAATTCACAATTCTGCGCTGCAGACCTTGACGTCATTGGTCCATTCAGGAACATTTACACCACACATGGCTGTTTTCACTACTCTTCTGCTGAAAAAATTCTCTTCTCTTTTGCTTTAAAAATGATAAAATGTTGAAAAACTCATTAACAACACTGCCCACCCGCCCCCATAAGGGTATAGAAAAAGAGTTACACTATTGTATTGGCTAGAAGTTCCTTTTTAACTAGAAAATGTAAAGCTCATCAGACTAGATCTCTTTGAACAATGGAGCTAAGAAACAAGCTATATTGGAGTTAATCCTAGAGGGAAGGCATTAAGATTAAGGATGACTGGGAAGGGCATTTTGCGGAAGATAGAATTTTAGCTGAGACTTAAAAGATACTAAGAAAGCCAGAAACAGATGATGAAGAGGGAAATTCCAGGCATAGGGGACAGCCAATGAAAATGCCACATATTGAAGGGTGAAACAAAGGACACTCTTTAGCTTGTCATTGTCCTTCTTAAACTGTGACTCTTTTCAACTAAACACATTATTCAAGATCTTGAAGTTTTATTGGAGAAATCTAGCTTCCAGTCACTACTTCATGCCTCTCAACTCTTTTCACCAGCTGATCATCTTTTAGACATTGTCCACTTGAGTCTCACCTCTTCACTGTTCCTTTGTTAAAAGGTGGAACCTTTTTAGGAAAATCAGTCCACACAAGTCACTCACTTGGAGAAATTCAAGTAATTGCTTGGACTGACTTCTACCTTGCCACTTCTTTTACTGTTTAAATTTTTAGCTCAACTTATTGACCAAAACTTTCTATATTCCTTCTGCCACTCAGCTTAAGTCTCCCATTCTGAATCCTCTCTGTCCTGATTTGAGTTTTTACTCCCTATATCAACATGCCCCTTTATTGCCTACCATCAGCTAATATCTCTGATATCAGCCTCTAACTCAAGAAATTGTTTGCCTAAGCCCAGAAATACCTAGTCAGTTGAAATACCTTAGTCTCTGCCCCACTTCTTCATGCCCATTACTACTAACTACTGTGTCAGACTCACCACAGTTAAGTCCTTTGGACCTAGCTTCTCCCCATAAACCTTCAGTTCCAATTCTTAAGGAACGCTGAATATTGATATGATTGGGCAACTTTTTAAAATGGAAAACAAGGTGTCCTGGAGTGAGGCAGAAATTAACAATGATAAAACAATTATTTTTCTTGACTTCGCCAATACAATGAATAGGGATTAATGCTGGTCACCAGTTGTATTCCTGGTAACAATTAAGGCTTTGCTAGAGCTAAGGAATGAGGATATCTATTTTTTTTTCTATCTTGCCCTAGCAGCTTGGAAGTTCAATGCTAACAAGGGGAACAGAGCAAGGATGCCACTGATTGTTACAGACCATCTATGGAGTTAATGTGGCTTATAATTTGCAGTGACATTTACTGGCAGCACTGAGATATTTTACAAAGTTTTAGAGAAAGAGATTGCCTTCCAATTAACCAGAACATCAAACAGTGCAGATTATGGAGAGGAGGGTTGTGCATGTGTGTTGCTATTATTATTTTTTTAAGAAGCAGAAATGTTTGGAAAGGTCAGGCTTTCAGTGAGTTCACCTCTACCATTTTTAGTATTCATGATGACTAATGAGCACTTCACTCAACATTATAATGGATGCATTTGTGCCAAGAAAGAATATAAAATTCTTCCCAAGCAACAAAGTCTAATGATAGCTCGATGCAGAAAAACTAAATGATTTCATCAGCTTTTATTGAACAGTTTTGTGTTTTTCAAGGAAAATATAACTCCAAATAAAACTTATCAATTGATACAACTCTGGCAGTTTAATACTATAATTCTTGATTAAGTATTATCTGCAAGCAGGAGACAGGTACTTATTGGTGAGAAGTGGTATGCTATTCTAAAGCCTACAATGTGGCCAAAAATCAATCTCTCTCTCTCTCTCTCTCTCTCTCTCTCTCTCTTTTTCTCTCTCTTTCTCTCTCTCTCAAAAAAACTGTTGTAACCTACTGACTTGGCTGTGAATACACCTCCAGGAACATAGGAGTACTTTCAATGGTGAAGAAATAAAACTCATTTATAAAATTTCAATATGCACTCCTTTTCGGTTCCATGCTGAGTAGCATAATATATGGTATAGTTTTCTTCCCTCCTTCATAGCTCCTGTCATCTTGGAAATGAAAATTCCTGTTTTGGGAGTCCTCACAATTGGAAGATACTAAAAAGGAAGAAATAATTATCTCATTGAAAGTGATAAACAAACAAACTGGATGCATGAATATCATGCACATAGATACAAGAGAAACTCTCTGATTCATGTGGGGCTCAAGTTAGGAAGACTCAGCCCCAGATGCTTACTAGCAGTGTCACCTTTCACAAGTCATTTGACTTCTAGTTTCTTCAGCTGTACAATGGGACTAATAGTAACACCTATTTCTCAGCATTGTTGTGATTGATTTATATTATTAAATAAATTAAATGAGATTAATGAGATAATTAAATTTTAATTTTAATTAAATGAGATAATTAAATTAAATGAGATTAAATGAGATAATATTTCTAAAAAGCACTTAGTGTAGTGCCTGACACATAGTAGGTACATGATAAATGTTAACTATTCCATCACCACCACCATTACTACCACTGTTTGTGTTTGTCTCCTCCCCCCCCAAGATGGATATCAACAATTATTTTCTATCTCTATAGGCACTTTGTTAGCTTCACCAGTTCCTTCTTGTTCTCTTCTATAGGGCTGCCCATAAAGGAGATGAACCCCATTTGGTTTTTGGCCTTTCTCTACTTCAGAGTCAAATGGACAATGTAAATACCAATACAGAAGGTCTTTTGGGTTGTGCTGTGTGGGGCCTGGACAAGATGGAGCTAGGTGTCCGGGTGAATGTAGTTAGTAACTCATAGTTGTTGGCCAGGGTAATCAATCTCACTTTGTTCTCATGGTGCTGTTGTGTGTCTTGGAGTAACATATTTTGTTGACTTGCATGTCTGTAGCTGTGTGGGCAGGAAATCCCCATTCTGCATGTACACTCAATAACATTCTGTTATTGACAAACACAACAAAGTGCTTTCTAACACCATCTTGCCTCCTTCCTCCAAGCCCAACCATATTAGACATTTCAAGGATCATTCAAGTTCATAATGTAAGAAGGTCAGATACATCAAAGAGCAAAAGTTTGTGGTGAACAATGAAAATCAGTGCCAAGAAGTTACCAGCTATTGCTGCAAAATGGCCTAATTAATCCTCAGAAAATAAGCAGGGACCTTCAGAGGGACTTGGCAGCTACAGAGGTTGTTGATATGCTCTATATGCACTATAAGTGCATTTTAGGTTCTTTGAAGTTGAAAAAAAGGTTAAAGAATTTACACTGGAGATGGAGATAAACATCCTTCAGTGGCCTAGGGCTTGCCTGATTTAGCCCCCATTGAATACCTATGGAATGTAATCAGGGATGGATATGGAAAAATGACCTATTAGCATCCAATGTAATAAGGGTGATAAAGTATTCATGATAAAGAGGATAAAGAATTCAAGAACAGCATTAAAATCTTGTGAACTCAGTGACAAATCACATAAAGCAAGTGATTGAGTTGAAAAGATGATTGTAGATTAAATTTTTTAAAATGTAAAAGGTTGTAAGAGTAATGCTGAAGTTGATTAATTGTGAACCTGAGTGACACAAAGGATGGTGGTATTCTCAACGGAACTGGGAAATTTCTAAGAATACCGGTTTTGAGAGGGAATTATAAGAAGTTTCATTTTGGACATGTTGAACTCAAGATGTCAATGGGATATCCAGTGAACACATCCAATAGACAGTTGGTAATATAAATTTGGAGATGTTATAGTTGTCAATGTTCAAAAGCTCAAAGCCATTCTTGACTCCTCATGCTTCCATATTCTCCCCCACCTGCACAACTATTCATTTGTTCAATTTTGCCTATGTTACCTCCATGATACCTCTCACATCTGTCCTTACCTCTCCACTTATACAAGCACTATCCTGGTTCAGACTCTCATTACCATTTGCTGGGACTATCTCAATGACCTCTTAATTGGTCTCTCTACCTCAAGCCTCTTCTCTTGCTGATCTATCTTTCATACATTTCCTAAATTGTGTACTTAAAGCATAGGGCTGATCATGTCACCCCCACTCAGTTCCAATGAGTCCTTATTGCCTCTAAGATCAAACAAAAACTATTTAGTTTGGCATTGAAAACTCTTCATGATCTTGCCCTAACATACATTTATTCCCCTTTACACATACAATGTGTTCAATCAACCCACCCTTTTTACTATTCATAACACATGATATTTTATCTCCTGTCTCTTTGCCTCACCTCTGACTCTTAAGAGTTTCTCATTTCCTTCATGATTTAGTTCAAGCTCCATCTCCTAAATGAGTGAGGCCCTTTTTTTTTTATCCCCACAAGATCTGGTACATTATAGGGACCAGGTATTTACTTGTTGACTGATTGGAGTTTGAGAGAGACACAGGCCCTACATAGTAAGATCTTGCAGCCATCGGTATAAAGATAATATTTGAACTCACAGAGAGTGATTATATCACTAAGAGAGGTTGCAAAGAAAGAAAAGAAGACCAAAGGGAAAGTCTTGGGGCACAAGTACAATTGGGGTGAAGGAAATGGAGGATGAACCAGTAAAGAAGATTGAGAAGGAGTATTCAGGAGGGAAGGAGGAGAGAGATTATAACTCAAAGCCAGGGAAGAGAGATCGCCCAGGAAGGGCCAATAACTATCTAATACTGTGGAGGTATCAGGAAGGATAGGGTTAAGGAATATCTAGCAACTGAGAGATCCTAGGTAACCTTGGAGAGAGAGATTTCAATTGAGTCAAATTTCAAGATGTCAAGTAATCAGAGGAGAGGAGGTGAAGCTAATGAGTGTGAATGCATTTCCCAGTATCATTTAGGAGGGAGATAACATTACAAAACTCCCTTGATGAAGTTCTTCCCATATACTGTCTTAAATACCTCCTACCATAAAAGTCATGTTGTCCTTAATAGTGACATTAGTACCTTTTCTATTTCTATTATCCTTGGGGACTGAGTTCTTCCTTAACCTTCTACTCTATAAGTTATAAGACAATTTTTTTTTTACTTTTTAAAAAAAAAGCTATTTTACTTTCATTCCCTCACTGGACCTCCTTCACATTTTTCATATAACTTTTCAGTTGTTAGTTTATTTGACTTTAGTCTCAGCGTAAACAATTTGCAGACATCTCATTTGATCCTCACAGTACACCCATTAGTTGGGTCTTGTAATCTTATCATTATCTGCATTTTACAGATGAAAGAGGTCAAGTTATGCAACTAGAGAATATCAATAGGTAGTAGGTTCCGTGTGGGATATTAACTCAAATTAATATGTATATCATATATACATATGACCTTAATTCAAGTAAGGCACTCTGATCCTTTCTCTGACACCATATAGAGATTTCATGATTCCCTTAAATTGATTCTTTGCTAAATATGAAGATGTTTGAAAAAAAGCCTGCTGTTGGGCCCAGGGGGCTCCCTCTTTCTTTCCACAAGGTGCCCTTTTCAGTTCTGGATCTACATACACAAATGAATCAGTTTCAGGTCTGGCAGAATCTGACCAGTCATAAGAAGGGTCAAGCTCTTTTCCTGTATGTCTTTGCTTTTTATACCCCTACCCCTGAGCCCTGGGGAGAGGGGAAATCACTTTCAGCTTTGTTTTGGATTATATCTAGGGTTTCCTAAAAGAGAGAGACAGAAAGGCATTCAATATACAATGTAAATTAGGTATAGGATAGCTATTTATTTCCTCCATACCAGATAGATTCTTGAAACAAAGACATATATTGACCAATGATTTAAAAGAGACCACAGTAACTTAGAGTCATTGTTGTACCCTCCTAGGAAGGTACAACAAACTTCAGAACATGAAACAATTTGTACAACTGCTAACTAGATATTTTACATTTCACCTCAGCTCAGCACTGTGTAAACAATTCTCAATGATAACACTACAAGTCCAGCTCATGGGTTTATTGTGAGAAGCAAATGAGATGTCTGCATATTGTTGATGCTGGCCAGGGATTGATATCCTTCCCCTGTCAGTGAGCATCCTCCTTGGTGTAGAAACTTCACCTGTATCCAGTCAGCTACAGCTTTGGGACCCAAGGTTGCCTCTATGGCTAAATGCATTCATGTCATGTTACCGTTTAGGAACCAATCTTTAAGAAACAAATAAAACAGAGGTAGCTGCCAAGGGTCAGGCTTACACTTACCTAAATCTACATGTACTTTAGCTGTTACATGCTTATGGCTCACCAGTTCTGCTGAGGTGGCTTAAGGGCACCAGGACCCCATCCTATGCCACCTCCCCCCACCCCAACCAGGTGCAAAGACTCCCACTCTGCTCAGCAATAGGAAAAGAAGAGATTTAGGACAGTCTTTTTTAAGGTCTGCTGAGTGGTCTCCTCCTCTCTGTCTAGTGGCCATCTTTGACACAGTTTTAATACAACCACTGCCCACCTTCAGCCATGCACAGTGTGGGAGACCAGCAGGAGAAGCCGAGGTTTGCTGTGTAATCCCAAAGCTACAAGTCCTTTAGAGATGAGCAGATGTTTTCTGGAAGTAACCAAGGCATCTCAGTACATGCTTCACTGGTTGACCCCCATAGTTTCATTTCCATGTGTTTGTGTAACCCCTGTTCCACCAACATGTGTAACTCTTGTAATGTTCATTTTTGTATACTCATTCCTCTGATTATTTAGATTGAGCTTTTAGACTGACATATGTTTTACCTTTGTTATGTGAAGCCAATCCAACCCCATCCATGCAGAAATGCTTTGTTTTCCTTTCTCCATGTCATTTTTATCTTGTTCTTAATCGTCTCATTTCTCTACTTTGTCAAGGTCATTTTGAATTTTAAACTGAGTCCTAATGTGATATACATATTAAGCTATATCATCTCTTAGACTATACAGAGGATGAAATCCTCTAAATTATTGATAAAATACAAAGATTTGGTCACACCAACCCCTCTTTTTTGTCTTCCAAATAGTCTGTTCTTAGATGGCACATGTCACTTGCTTATACATAACACATGTTCTCATGTTGTCTTATACTTTCCCTGTATAGTCATTCAACTCCTATTAAGAATATGCAAGATAGAAATGGTTTCTGCCTTTTATTTAAAGACATGATGCTTTTTACATCAATCAAAACAAATCTGAAGTCTGGTTCTCCTGGCAAAATTAATGTCTGTAAAGCACTTTTCAACTAGTAAGTGAAATATTGCAACTTATTTTGATAAAGTCCATATTGTATTAAGATAAATGCTAATTTTTCAGTTAGCCCTGCTGTGACTTCCTCATAGAGTAGGTAAAATGTTTAAGGAAAAAAATTCTTGCCTATGGCAAGGAGATTTAAATTTTGCTTAACAGTTATAATTCCAATTTCAGCTTTTATGGAAAGCAGCATATGCGAAACAAATCAATGCATTAACAAAGAAACCCTCAACTGAAAGAAAGTCAAATGTAAAACAGGATCATGCAGATAACAGGACAAATTTTCTCCTCCATGAAATTGAACTTGCCAGGTGAACAGTTCGGTGGCTAATGCCAAAGAGCTCAGATTGGGATTATTTCTGGCACTTAGAGCTCTGGAAGTAAGAAGTGTTTGGGGACCAACTGATTTTCATTGCTTCCTGACAAGAATGACTCATGAAAGGGAGGAAAGAAATCCATTGTTTTGTTCAGTCTTGATTCATGTTTTGATTAAAACATCCTCTGGTTGCATGAGTCTGGGGTAGCAGATCAGTATTCTGGAAGAATGTCAGCTGTTTCTAAACAAATAGTTTAGATTGTTTTTTTATTAAAAAAAATGTTCCCCCCCTCCTTTTTTTGGTGCTGTTATTGAAGACTTTCTTTTGTCAAATACTGTTCTACAAGAAAACTAACCATGATATATAAAAGAAGGCCAATTAATTTTATCTATTTGTGTAAGTTAAGTTCACAATTCTGCACTGAAAAAAAAAGACTGGTTAAGTAGTTTGTCATTTTAAAAAAGTAAATTGAAATAAAATGGATACCTCCTGATATTTTGTGTGTCTGATGTTTGACCTAGATAAATTGGAGAAGATCACTCCCCACCAGAGGATAAATGGGGGTTGGGAATGGGGAGTACAGTCATCGACAAAGATCATCATGTGAGGTGTGGATCGTGGGATCCCAATTCTAGAACTAAACTCAATCTCAGAAGTTATCTTTTTTTTAATTTTAATTTTAATTTTTGGAGAAGCAATTGGGTTTAAGTGACTTGCCCAGTGTCACACAGCTAATACGTCTCAAGTGAAATCAGGTCCTCCTGACTCCAAGGCTGGAGCTTTATCTACTGCACCACCTAACTGCCCCTTCAGAAATCATCTTGTCCAAACCTCTCATTCTATACATGAGGATCTTGAGACTCAAGAAAGTTGATTGATTTGCCCCAGGTTTTACAAATAGTAAGGAGGTAAGGAGCAGAGCTTGGATTTGAACCTAGGTCCTCTGACTCCAGTACAGCTTGGTGGTACAGTGAATAGAGCGCTGGATTTGAAATCAGGAAGACTCATCTTCCTGAGTTAAAATCTGGCCTGATAACACTGACTAGCTGTGTGACTATCCAATTTAACCCTGTTTATCTCAGTTTCTCATCTGTAAAATGAGCTGGAGAAGGAAATGGCAACTCACTTCAACATCTTTGTTGAGAAAATCCCAAATGAGGTCCCAAAGAGTCGGACATGACTGAAAGAAGTCAAGAATAACCCGACTCCAAATTCAGTGCTCTTTACAGCTTGCTTCATGCTACTTCTTATGTTTTTGACACTCACAACCACCATGGGAGCTAGAATTAATTTATTCCCATTATATAGATAAGGAAACTGAGGCTCAAAGAGATTACATGCCTTGTCCATGATCACATAGGCTGTATGGATAATAGGAGAAATCCACACCCAGTTCTTTCAGTTCTCGAAGTCCAGCACTTTTATAGCTGTTATAATAGTGATTCCCCTGATCCTCATTGTCTGAGGGCTGAGGGTGTCACATTTCATGCTTCTCCCAGGGTTCTCTGGTTCACTAAAAGAAGTTTGGGGGAGCTGAGTCTTTGATATTGGCTGTAGCCTTTATCAATTATGTTTCCCCAACTTTAGGAGTCACTTGCACCCCAATTCCATCTAACCATTTAGGCAGATTAGCTTTAACAAAGGAACATTTGTTTTGAAGATATGCCAGAACAAACATACAAACACTCCCTCCATCCAGCAATTTTTTTGGGGGTGAATCACCCCGCCTAATACCTCAGTCTCCAAGGAGGAGAGGTGGGTTTGGTTCACAATTAATTTATATATAGCACAATCTCATCAAGTTCTGAGTCTAAAGTCTCCCTATGTTCTAGTCCTGGCATTCTGGTTTCTTGAGACTTCTACCAACATCTGGCCTGGAATTCTGACTCTAAAAGTCACCGTGGCTCTAGTTCTCAAGTCTAGGAACTCTGCTTCCTGTACCTAGAACTGAAAAGGACTAACAGACTACAGTCTCAAGACTATTTCTTAGAGCCATAGGGCCAAAAGGAAGGGATATTTCTCCCTGCACTTAGGTCAGTGCACGGATGCCTAAGCTTCTGGTGAACAGGACCTTCACCCCCTGGTTGCTTCCAGGGATGGATCTTGTGAGTTGCCTTGGGAATCTTGATTCCCACTTAAAGATCTTCTCCTTTTATATCTCAGACCCCTGAGGCACCCAGATGAACAGACAGACAGCTACTCCACTGATGTTCATACTCTCATTTCTGCCATCTTCCGTATTCTATCCTTCCCTGTATCCTCAGCCCGATCAGTTAAAAAAAATAAAAACAAAACTTGGTGGCCTTGCCAGAATCTCTCATAATCCAGTCCAAGAATCAGAAAACTCTTGCTTTTCTTTATTTCACCTGAATTTGGCAGAGTGCTTGGCCCACAGTAGGCACCTGATAAATGTTTGTTGATTTCACAATTGTTCCTTGTCCAGGAAGATAAACAGAACCCCCTCAAAATCTCAGAATTCTGAGACGTGGTCCACACCCCTCTTCCAAACCACAGGGCCATTAGAAGAACATTAATTTTTATCATTTGTATGCAGTGGTTAAGGTTTGTGTGGGTGGAAACAATACATAGACACCTTCAGCTCTTTCTAAACACTGGAGATGGATAAAGAATTGACTTAACTGAATTTTTCCTTTTCATCCAATAAGACGCTGAAGTTGGGTGCACACAGTTTTAGTTAAACATGTTATCTTTAAGTTTTTTAAAATTAATTCTGAATTTAGCAAATGCTAAATAAAATGAAAATTTCCACATACATTGTGGGGTAGAAGAAAAGTGTATACAAAACTATGGATCACCAATAGAGCTTATTTTTCTTTTCAAGTCTAGATTCAGACAAGGTAGCAAATCGTGATAAGAGGATGCTGAGTAAAGGTGTAGGATATCTCAAGAATCAGGATAACCATAGTTAGCAAAAGTAGGTGAGAGCAAATTAAAACCAGAAACTTCAGCCTTCTGCAATCCTGACTGGAGAGAGGGAATGTAAGTGTAAAGTCAGGAAACTATTGATGAAATAGAGGAAACCTGGAAGAGACATGGGAAAAAAGTTAGAGAACAAATGAAGCACATGCTTAAAATATATTATTTTAATATGTAATATGTAATATATGCATACATAATATACATTTGAAATACAATTTTTAAAGCTATCCTGCTTGTTTGTGACTCCTTCTAGACTTCTTTCTGTTCTCTTCTCATTCTTTCTTTTGGTGGGAATCCCCTTGTCCCTTCCACCTCTCCTTCCCAATTATAACAACAACAACATTATAACAAATATGTATAGCCAAACACAACAAATTCCTACATTGGCTATATATGAAAATGTATGCTTCATTCTATACACTGAGACTATCATCTCTCAGTCCAGAGATGGGTAATGTAGATCAACAGTTCTCTGGAATCCTGTTTGGTCACCTCATTGATCAGGCTTCTTAAGTTTTTCAAAATTCCTTGTCTTTAAAATGTCATTGCATTAATCTTACAATTTTGTTTACTTTGTTCATCATTAGTCCATACAAATTTCCCAAGTAACTAAACTTGTTTCTTTCGCTTTTTCTTATGGCTAAATAATATTCCGTTATAGGAATATAGCACAATCTGTTCAGCTATACTCCAGTTGATGAGAACACCTTAGTTTCTGGTTCTTCGACATGCAAAACATCCATATATATGTATATTACACACACACACACACACACACACACACACACACACACACATACACATACACATACAGATACACACACACACACACACACACACATATATGAATATGCACATAGTATACATAAGCCCTTTCCCTTTCTTATCTCTTCAGAATTATAGACCTAGTAGTGGTTTTGTGAGGTTAAAAGGTATGTATAATTTGGTTATTTTGGGGGCTGGGTCCCCATTTCATTGTATTGTATATTAATGTGTATTATGTGTATTTTAATGTATACTAATAAACCTTTTCTGTCATAGTCCTGCCAACATTTGTCATTTGTTTTGGTCACCTTTGCTAATTTTGTGAGTGTGAGGTGGAAATAGAATTGATTTTGTTTGTGTTTCTCTAATTGTTATTGATGAGGAGCACTTTTTAACATCATTGTAGATGTGTTGAATTTCTTCCTCTGAAAAATGCTTATTCATATCCTTTAATTATATATCTAATGGAGAATGGCTCTTGTTATAAATTTGAACCATTTCCTTGCAAATCATGGAAACATACCTTTATCAGAGAAACTTGAAGTAATTTTTTTCACTCAAATAGTTGTTTCCTTTCTAATTTTAAATGCAATTGTTTATTTGTGCAAATTTTCTTAATTTTATACAATCAAAATTGTCCATTTTATCTACTGTAAGCCTCTCTATCCTTTGTTTCTTTTTGAACACTTTCTTTATCTACAATTTATCTACAAATTCCCTTAATTTGTTTATGATGTAACCTCTTATCTCTAAGACCTACATCCATTGGAGCCTGTCTTGGTATATGGTGAGAAATATCGTCTGAATCTAATTTCTGACAGAATAATTTCCAATTTTCCAAATTTTTGTCAAATAGTGATGTTGTCTGATATCTTTTATCTGATGTCTTTTAATTATATAACACCACTCTACTGTGTCTGTTTGGTTCCATGTGTTCGGTATCTAATCTGTTCCAATAATCAACATCTTTGTTTTTTAACAAATATCAAATAATTTTAATGTTTACTGATTTGCAGTAAAATCAAATATCTGGTACTGGTCGGCCCTGTTACTCATTTTTCTCCTTTATTTCCCTTGATATTTTTAACTTTTTGTTCCTGCAGATGAATTTCATTTTTTTTCTAGTTCTATAAAGTAACCTTTGATTAAGATGGCACTGAGTAAATTAGTAGTTGAATTTCAAAATGTTACTGTCATTTTATTATATTGTCTCAGCCTATTTATGGATAATTAATATTCATTCAAATGTTTAGATCTGTCTTAATTTTTTTAATGAATGTTTTGTAGTTGATTCTTATAGATCCCATGTATATCTTAGTAGGTAGACTCCCAAGTATTTTGGACAACATGAAATTATTTCAAATAGAATTTCCTTTTTTACATCTTCTTGCTGTGTCTTGGCAATATTAAAAAAAAACACTGATGATTTATGTGGTTTTATTTTATATTCTACAACTTTCCCAAGGTTATTTCAGTTAATTTTTTAAATTAACTCTCTAGATTCCTTAGGCAAATCATCATTATACTTGCAAAAAGTGGTGATTTTACTTCTTCTTTACCTATACTGATAATTTTATTTCTCCTTTGCCCATGCTTATTCATTCAATTTCTTTTTCTTGTCTCATTTGAATAGCTAGAATTTCTAGCCCTGTGGTGGTATGGTGGTAATAATAAATAGCTTCACACAAGGGTGGGAGTCAACTGAGTAAATCAATCAAATTGTCCCAATCTACCTACAGTAGGAGAAAATGCTACACCTTAGTCACTGGATCAAACCAAGCTCCAGTTGAATCAAATCAAAGACATTCCAACTGAGTCTGAGAAGGCACTGATAATTTAGCTGTCTCTGATGATACACTAGAAGAACTGGAGGTGATATTGCACAAGAAGAATATAGAAATTGGCCAAGGACACTTAGGCACATGTTGAATTCATTGGTCTGTTCTTTCTCTCTTTTATTGATGACAGTATGCAGTCATAAATTTTCCCTTCAGGTACATTTTAATTGCATCACCAAAATTATGTATGTTGGTCACTTATTGTCCTCTTTCATGAAGTAATTTATTCTTTGATTTCTTCTTCGATCCACACATTCTTCAGGATTAAGTTATTCAGTCTACAATTAGCTGTAAATTCTTTTGTAACTGAGGCTTTTGAGGGGGGCCTTTTAGAATACCTAGACTGCCTAACACGGAGATCTTTGTGTCCCCTACAATGTGGGTATGTATACCTCCTCTAATTTGCTTCCTGTGTCATTAAAACAGGCAAGACTGGTCTGATTGCTCCCTCTCTGGCTCAAAAGGGGGTCATCAGAATTCACCCACAGACAGTAGGCACCTCATGACTTCTCAGGGCTTTCCTGCCAGGCTGGCTGACTGCAATATCCTGCCTGGAATTCTGATTCCAAGGTCACTATAGCTAAACTCCTGGGTCGCATGAGGATTATCTCCAGTGCCTGAATTGGAGGTAGACAAATGGCCCAGAATAGAAACAAATACTCCCAGGCCCATTGCTTGGAACTAGAGTAAAAGAGAGAGAGAGCGGGGGAATGAATTACTTCCTCTCTCACCAGTTCAGTTCACAGTATTCTTGCTGTGAGTGAATTGTTGAGACACAGAAAGAGAGATTGGTTTAGTCTGCTTAGCTTTAAAGACAGAGGCAACCAATCAGAGGAAGCTACAAACACCCAAATGGTAAGGAATGAAGAAGCCTTCATGTTAGACAATCTGAATGTGGTCCAAAGGCTCCGTATGGTGCATCTGTGTTAGGAGGACTGGGTATGACCAGAGAAACCCAGGTTACATTTTCTTTAATTGCCCTTTATTGAATAAAAGTTTTATTGAAGTGTTTTCAGTAAAGAATGCATTTAATATTTTTCCTGTTGTGCATTTATTTGAGATATTTATGCCCAAATAAAAGATCAATATTTGTAAAGGTGCCATATGATATGGAGAAGAATATATTCCTTTCTTTTCCCATTTAAGATTTTGTTGTCCCTGGTTTCCTAATAGTTAAAATTTTTTTGTTTGTTTTACTCTATTCTAGCCTTTCTTCCTGAATTAGGACTTTTGTTAGGTTTTGGCCAAATGTATACACTTCTGGAACAAATGTTGAGGCCTTGTATGGTCCTGGTCTGTATTTTCGGGGTACTTTCTCTGGGTGCTGGAGTGTTTTCTTCCAGGATTCCAGTGACAACTCCAGCCAGGTTATTTCAAATTTTCAGGATGGCCTAATTGGTCTGGCCTAGAATATAGTCTGATCACGCCCCTCCTGATCTGAGCTTTTCAGATCTTGGTTTCACACAATGACAAACTGGTAAACTGATGCTGGCCCTAGTCTCTATCAGCTAGCTCGAAGCCAGAGTGGGAGCACTGTAGGCTCATCACTGGTCTGCTCTCCTTGTCTTGCTTACTTACCTGCAGGATCCTTCTTAAATCTACTCTAGATCTGAAAGCCAGTGTTAGGGTTGGACGGACATAAGTGCTGGCCTACTCCTGTTCCTGTTCCCTGCACCATGCACAAGTTCAGACTCCAGCCCATTGCCCTGTATAGGCCTTCTTGGCCATCCCCTCCTCTATGCTTGTAGTTCACTAGATGTTGTCCTGTGCTGATCTGGGTTGGAAAAGTGACCTTCTGCTGTTTCTCCTTGGATATTCAATTCACTGCTAGATGTGGAGCTCTTTCTCAGTCTTGGTTATCGGAATAGTTTTGGAAGAGAAGTTGGTTGTGCCACCTCCTCTTACTGTGCCATTGTTATTGCTTTTCACTATGCTATCTTTGCATGACCACCACTAATTATGTAAAAATTAAGTTCTAGGAGCAAATGACATTTTTGACATTATTAACACCAAGAAAAAACTTTTTTGTAAAATTAATTTTTAGTTTTCAGCATTCGCTTTTATAAGACTTTGAGTCCTAAATTTCTTCCCCCACCCTTCACTCTTCCTTCCCCAAGATGGTATGCAATTTGATATAGGCTATACATGTATCATCACATTAAACATAAGGGGAAAAGCTTTTTTACAAATTTATGTTACATAAGCGCACTTAGACCCTCATGCTAGCAAGGCAATTGTTATATACTTCCCTAATTGATTCACTCTCTCATTTCACATAGCAGCTTTTACAAACCTTTTCAGCCTCCTCAACCCTCCCAGGATAGTCCTCCTCCACCCAATCAGCTAATAATCTTGCCTTATAATTCACTGGAAAAAACCAAACCCATTCATTTAGAGCTTTCTCTCTGGATGTATGGAACTTAGAATCATCTGCATAGAGATGATAAAATCTTACCTAGATAATGACTGCTAATCATAAGGTTCTGGGCCTTCTTCTCTTCTCCCTCTATAGTATTTCCCTTAGTGATCTCACAGGCTCTCATGAATTAAATTATCATCTCTATATATCCAATATATATACATATATACACATATATATATATACATATACATACACACATATCTCTATCTCTATCTATCTATCTATCTATCTATCTATCTATCTATCTATCTATCTATCTATCTATCTATCTCCAATCCTAACATCTTTTCTGACTTCTAGTCTCATCTTTCCAACTGGCCTATTGACATCTTGAACTGAATGTCCCATAGAAACTTTGAACTCAACACGTCCCAAACTGAACTAATTATCTCTTTTTTCTCCTGAAACTTTACTCCTTTTTTTTTTTAGCATCCCTATTACTGTTAAGGGTCCCACTGTCCTCCCAGTCATTCAAGCTCTAAACCTAAGCATGATCTTCAACTCCTCCCTCACTGCCAAGTCCTATTGATTCTAACTTGACAGCATCTCTCATATATTCCCTTCTCTGATAATGCCACCATGTTGGTGCAGGTTCTCATCACCTTATTCCTACACTATTGCAATACCCATCTGGTTGCTCTCTCTGCCTCAAGTCTTTCCCTATAACAATCCATCCTCCACTAAGCTACCAACGTGATCTTAAAGCACAGGCCTAACCAAGTCATCCCTCACTCAATAAACTCTCTTATCTCCTCATTACCCTAAGGAGCAAATATAATACCCTCTCTCTGGCCTTAAAAGGTCTTCAGATCTTGGCTCCTTCCTACCTTTCCAGTCTTCTTACATCTTATTTCCTTTCTTATTCTCCATTATTCAGTGACACCAGCCTTCTTGCTATTCCTCAAACATGGCACCCATCTTCTTTCTTGGGGCCTTTTCAGCTGGATTGTTGGGTTTTCTTCAAGTCTCAGCTAAAATCCTACCTTTTGTAAGAGACCTCTCCCAGTCTCCCTCAAACATTATACATTACCTCTGAAGTTATCTACAATTTGCTCTGTATATGTCATATATGTACATAGTTGTCTGCATGTTGCTTCTCCCATTTAAATATGAGCTTTATGAGGTCCAGGACTGCTATTACCTTATAGTTCCAGCAATTAAAACAGTGCCAGACTTATAAGCGCTTAATAAATGCTTGTTGACTTGACTTTATTCTGCATCTTTCTGTTACAATAAACAAAGGTGGATATTAAAATGGAATCAACATTAAAGATCCATCTTATGAAATGAATATATTACCTTGGCAAATGGTGCAGTGATTCCATTATAACTTATTCACAAAGGGGCCGGTTTGCTTGTGCTAGCAGCCTTTGAAAGTTTTCCAATAAACAGTATATCAATTCACTTGACCTTCTGCATAGTGCCTTTTTCCCACAATGAGTCATGTGTGAGTGTTTCTTCATTTGCTTTCTGAGACTAGATGGCAGGTGAAACCCAGAATAGGAGGAATGGATTATCTTTTAAGGTCAATATACTCTAGACTATTAGTGAAGTGATGAAACATTATTTCATTCAGAACAGTGGATACAAGAAAGGACCCTGAGGTATTTGGAAAGTAAGAACAGGACCTGGGGGAACTCTGAGAATCCTCGACATCTTTAGTGAAAAGTTGTGATATAAATTAAATAAATAAAGCACGGCACTTTTTCCCAAAACAGATATGCTTTCCCTGAAGCTGTTTCCTATCCTTTTCATCCCCAATTAAAAACCCTTCATTTTATAGGCATGGCTTTAATTTGAAGCAATATGGTATTCTTTTTTTCCTTCTAACTAAACAAACTCTGCAAGAATTAGCTTTGAGTTTTTCCATCTGTGGACTTTTAATTTTGTCATAAAAACACAGAGCCTGGCAGGGAACTGATTCCAACTGGCTACATGTATCATCTTGTCTGAAAGCTGGTTAAGTAAGTATGGCATTTAGAATGAAATCAACAACTTCATTTATGGAACTAGTTCACTGGGAGTGTTTGCCCATTTCTTTGACCATCTGTTTATGTTGACAACCACCACCTCATATTGTGCCAAAGTGCCCTTGGCGATTAAAAACAGTGTTTTGTTTGTGAGTGTACTCACTTGTGTTCCTACGTGTGTCCTCACACACCTATGTGTTTAAGGGTGCCACTTCCTTGTGAAATGCCACAGTGAAGATTTCAGATGTGATCCATGTGGAGAAGGTTTCAGGTCAGTGTTGTTCTGAAAACATTGTAATAAAAACAAAGCAGGCCTTCTTGCTTTAGTGGGAAGACATATTTCCATCATGCTGAAATCCTCCTATGAAAAGTCATTAATAGATTACCAAAGCACAACTTAAATTTACAAATATTCCTGAAGGACAAGGTACATCCGGCATAAATACAAATGTGAATGTGTCAGACACAGAGATAGATAGTCTTAAATGACTGGAATCTGAGGGACTGCCAAAGTTTATTCTGCTGTGAGGGGCAACTGATGACCTGTGTAAGGCTGTGCTAGATGTCCTTGAAGACTTTGGTGTCATTTAACTATATAAACACTTTCTATGGATCTAGGAGTTAAAGCACAAAGTATACATTTAATGCTGCAATGGAGTAAATTTCAAAGAAGCATCTCTAAGGTTTCTACTGTCTGGTAGGAGTGTCCATGGATTAGGAGATAAGAAATATGGAACCATTTGCTACTTTGTCACCAAACTTCTACATCAGGGGTTGGTAGGCTAAAGCTGGCTGCTACTCGTTTTTTTTACAGCCCATAAGATGAGAATTTTAAAAATAAAATTCTATGATATATACAAATGTAAAATCCATTCTTAGGTCACGGGCCATACAAAAACAGGTAGTGAGCTAGATTCAGTGCATGGGCTGTAATTTGCCAGCTCCTGCTCTGCATACC
This sequence comes from Phascolarctos cinereus, assembly GCF_003287225.1. NCBI lineage: Eukaryota > Metazoa > Chordata > Mammalia > Diprotodontia > Phascolarctidae > Phascolarctos > Phascolarctos cinereus. The sequence goes on from NW_027556402.1 coordinate 23,639,441, forward strand.
TCTTAGTTCTTCATTTAGATTCCTTGGTGCTTCCTCTTGCATATAGACCCAGAAAAGCTACCCCAAGCTGAAGGCTTCCTGAGAGTTAGCATTTGCCTAAAATCAGAACTCAGGAGCCCCCATAGAGATGTCTACCTTTGCCAGCCAGCTTTGTCAGCTAGAAGATACATTCATTCAAAGAAAAGGCATTTAATCAAACAACCTAGTGATAAAATCGACAAGAAAAGGCTTCCAACATGAACATCTGGGGTAGATTCTTTTACAAGTTATCGTGTTACTAATTCTGGGAAGGATATTTACACACAGAAGACATGTGTAACCAGGGATCATGCGAGGAGGACATTATATATAGTGAACATATGTGGCTGAAGAACACATGAAGAGGAATGTGTTAAGAGCCTGTATGGTCAGGGCTCATGTTTGGAAGGGACACATATAGGAGACAGATATTTCCAGAACACATTCGTGGCCAGGGCAACTCACATTTCAGGTGTTCTGGTGATGTAATGATATTGCTCTCTTTTAGGTACCAGGTCTTTCTTCTCTTATGGGGGCCAACTCTCTTCTGGTTTTATGATTGCTGCATGACATGTCACCCTTGCTAATTCTGTGGTCCCTGCTGGACATTTATTTGCTAAGGTGTAGTGACTAACAATTCTCTTCCTGGTAAGCATTGTTTCACAATACTTTAACTTTACTCAAAAGCTACAAGCCATCACATTCAGCTAAGAGATTGATAGAGAAAAACCAGGCATACTCCTCCTAGGCTAATGTGAACTCTTTTGTTTTAACTGTCTGTGTCTAGGGCTAAATACTAGACAACTATGTGACCTGGGGTTAGAAATTCCTTGTAACTTTTCATCAGTAATATCACAATAAAGACTATGTTGAAAAGAAATCAGATAAAGAGGGTGAAGATTCTGTATGTAGAAAAATGTAAATCAGTTCTGTTTGTAAGGGAAAAGAACTAAGAAGATTCCTATCAAGTGGGAAATGCCTGAGCGAATTAATATATATAAATGTAATGAAATACTATTGTATTGTAAGAAATGAGAAAAGGGGTGGTTTCGGGGTCAAGAAGACTTGTAGAAATTGATGCCAAATTAACTGAGCAGAACCAGGAGAACAATTTCTATAATAACGTTATGAAGACAAACACTTTAGAAAGAATTAAGAATTCTGATCAATGTGATCATGATAAACCATGATTCCAGAGAACAAATGATGAAAATGCTGCCCATTTACTGACAGCCGATAGAGGCAAGATGTAGAACGAATCATACGTTTTTGAACATGGCCAATGTAAGAATTTGTTTTGCTTGACTATATATATTTTTAAAATAGCATTTTGTTTTTTCCCCAGTTACATGTTAAGAACATTTTAGCATTCACTTTTACAAGATTTTGAGTTCCAAATTTTTCTCCCTCCCTTCCTCCCTCCCCTCTTCTGAAAATGTTAGGCAGTTTGATATAGTTTATACATGTGCTACCATGTAAAAATATTTCCATATTAGTCAGTTGTGAAAGAGGAAAGAGATCAAAAGGAAAAAAACTCATGAAAAAATAAAGTAAGTGAAAATAATATGCTTCGATTTACATTCAGAGTCCATCAACTTTTTTTCTGGATATGGATAGCATTTTCTTTCATGAGTGCTTTGTATTTGTCTTGAATCAATGTGCTGCTTAGAAGAACTGAGTCATTTATTGTTGGTCATCACACAGTATTGCTGATACTGTGCACAATGTTTTCCTGGTTCTGCTCATTTCACTTTGCATCAGTTCACACAAGTCTTGCCAGGTTTTTCTAAAATCTGTTCATCCTTTTTTTGTTGCCCAATAGTATTCCATTACATTCATATACCATAGTTTGTTCAGCCATTCCCCAATTTATGGGCATCTTCTCAGTTTCCAATATTTTGCCACCATGAAAAGGGCTACTATGAATATTTTTGCACATATAGGTCCTTTTCACTTTTTATGATCTTTTTGGGATACAAACTGAGTAGTGGTATTACTGGATCAAAGGGTTTGCACAGTTTGGTTGCCCTTTGGGCATAGTTCCAAATTACCCTCCCAAATGGTTGAATCAGTTCACCAACAATGCATTAGTGTCCCAATTTTTCCGCATATTCTCCAACATTTTTCATTTTCCTTTTTTTGTCATATTAACCTATATGATAGGTGTGAGGTGGTACCTCAAAGTTGTTTTAATTGGTATTTCTGTAATCAAAAATGATTTAGAGCACTTCTTCATATGCCTATAGATATCTTTGATTTCTTCATCTGAAAATTGCCTGTTCATATCATTTAACCATTTATCAATTGTGGAATAGCTTGTATTCTTGTACATTTGACTCAGTTTTCTATATATTTGAGAAATGAGGCCATTATCAGAGATACTTGCTATAAAGATTATTTCCCAGCTTTCTGTTTTCCTTCTAATATTGATTGCATTGGTTTTGTTTGTACAAAAGCTTTTTAATTTAACATAATTAAAATTAGCTATTTTACATGTTATAATGTTCTCTATCTCTTGTTTGGTCATGAATTCTCCCCTCCCCCCGCCAATAGATCTGGCAGGCAGACTACTCCTTGCTCTTCTAACTTGCTTATGGTGTCACCCTTTATATTTAAATCATGCCAAAGATCTATCATATCGAATTTTACTAATATTCTATTTACCTCCTTAGTTTTTCTTGTTTTTCTTTTTCTTTTTTTTGGTGGGATTTATCATGTTCTTAGAGGAGATAGTTGAAGTCCCTCACTAGTATAGTTTTGCTGTCTATTTCTTCCTGTAAGTCACTTAACTTCTTTAAGAATTTGGCTGCTATACCACTTGATGCATCTATGTTTAGCATTGATATTGCTTCATCATCTATGATACCTTTGTAGCAAGTTATAGTTTCCTTCCTTATCCCTTTTAATTAAGTCTATTTTTGCTTTTACTTTGTTTGAAATCAGGATTGCTACCCTGCTTTTTTTTTTTTTACTTCAGCAGGTGCATAATAGATTCTGCTCTAGCCCCTTACCTTTACTCTCTGTATGTCTCTCGCTTCAAGATGACTATATATATTTTATAAGGGATTTGTGTCTATTTCTAATGGGATAGGGGAAATAGGAGGAAGGAAAAACAATTGCTTGCTGAGTGAAAAAACAAAATTTTAAAAATAAAAAAAAGAATCCCTTGAAACTCACTTCATCCCTTGTGGGCATTTTGTGTCCCCCAAATCCACTAAAATCCAGGAGAGTTGCATGGAAGCTGAGATACAAAGTCCATCTTACTCCCAAGATCCTCTCTGGCTTGGAATGTAAATGAATCCAAATAAATAAAAAAGTTAAGGAAGGTAATTGTTCTTTACTCTCCCATGTTCTTTCCTTGATTGTATATATCTTTAGCAGCAAAGACAAAGACACACACACAAATAACCGTGGCTTTAGATTTCCCTTTTGGCTAGTTATTCCCTATTTTCAAATGTCTATATCAATGAGCGAGGATTCATATAGTAGTATCTGTTATCAGACACCTTTACCACATGCCAAGTACCACCCACAGGGCAGGATGTGAGCCTAGCTGAAGCAGTGGGGCACCCTGAGGGAGAGACAGGAGGTGGCATGTGCCAGTCAAGTCAGATCATCATTACCACCACCACATTGGCTACCATTTTCCCTCAGATCTGGATAGAGACAGCCTAGGATCCTTCACCCAAGAGCCTTGAGAATAGCACTCTTTATCTCCCGGTGCCTTCAGCCATTATCCTGTGAAGCAACTCTTGTGAAGATACAGCTGGCCACTGCTCTGACAGGTGCTACAGCTACAGTTCCTGAAGACCCAGAAGAGAAAGTACTTGCCACCAAAGTCCTTGACACCATCAATGGCACAGCATCAGAAACTGTTAGGACTTTATCAATGGAAATGACATTAAAGAGGAAGCATTACCATTTGCCTTGCTGCTACACCCTGAAAATCTTGGGACTTCTCCATTTGACTGGTAGTTGAACTTTCCATATATATTATCTCTCCTATTAGAATGTGAGCTCCTTGAGAGCAGAGACTGTTCTTTCTTTTCTATTTTCATTCCCTGCTCTTAATTCATAGCGTTCAATAATTAATTAATTAATTCATTTCATTCATTTTTAAGACCAAAATGATCATCTAGAATTTGAGTATCATATTGCAAATCTCCTTAAGGTTAGGTTTACCCTGAATCCCTGGTTGAACACTTATTGACAATTATTATTTATTTGCATCTACACAGCTGACCAATGATGAGGTGACCTGAAAGACTGGGGCACATCCATGGTGATATCCATGATCTACACCTTGGACTGTTGGTCTAATAAAGACAGAAGCTCACAGTTGCTCAGTACACAATAGAAAGAATAACATTCAGATTCTCACCTAACTACTGAAGAGGTATACAGAGGGTCAGGAGTGGCCAGTGCACTAGAAACCATTTATTGTAATGGGAGATAGCAGGGCAGGAACATAATAAGAATGTAAGACAATAGATGTATCAGTGGACTTCATGAAACCATAGTCAACTAGGAGGTTGAAAACTGAGCAAGATGAACAGCAATCTGGTTGTTTGGAAGGGGCAATGGCAAATTCAGAGATAGTAATGTTGGTGTTTGGTGGCTTTATGTTGTCATCATGGAAAATCGTTATGCATCTGAATGTGTGTATAGTTAAACCTGAATCTGAATGTATGTATTCTGTGTATAGTTTTAATTCCCTAAAATACAAAGAGAATTTGTCACCTTTGGTTTATTCTTTTTTTTTTTTGATAAAAGAGACGTGCCCTTTAAAAAAATAATTGTTCATGTTTTCTATACAGTTTCCCTAGAAATCTTTCCTGGGCAGAGCTGAGTAACAGAGATCATATCTGACAGCAATGAAATGAGGCTAACGAAGATCTCTGTGAGGACCTACTATGCCAGTTTCATCCATCGAGCTGAATTTGCATCGTGAGTGCATGCAAAAAGATATATGACAGGGCCCATGCCTGCCCGGCTCCAAAGTCATTTATTTAATAAGTCAGTTCTCAGACATTAAAGGGTCATTGCAGAATTTCATATTATTCAGGATAAATAGGAAATCGCAATTTCTGCACATACAAAAGTAAGGTTTTCTTCATCTCCCCCCTTATTGACCTCATAATGTTCAGCATGATAATAGCTGTTGAAATAAAGACAAAAAATCAACATTTCCATTAGCAGTAGAAACTGGACGGCCCCTGAAATGTCAAAATGTGTTTGATGACATTGTAATAATTTCCTTGTGTTTCCTGAAAAGCCTTTTACAGTTGGGTTTGCTTTTCTAATAACAGTATTTAGAAGCCAGAGCATAGCACAGACTTCAGACCCTTTAGGCTAGTGCACATATTAAGTACTTGGATTATATTTTCTGGGAAATGCATTTAGAACATTCCTAGTATTAAATTAAAGGTTGTTTTTATCTGCATCTACACTGATGCTTATTTTTTGTTGTTTCCTTTGATATGCTTGCTTCCTTCCCTCCATCTAAAATTAGATAAAGTATACAGCTTTATTTTGGATACTACAAAGTTACCATCGAAACAGTAAGCTGTAATACCTCCCCCTTCCCATAAATTATTCTTTAAGTTTTTTTTTTTAACTCAAGGGTATAGAAAGTATTTTAAATCAGTGTCAAGATACATCAATATCCTTCTGGATAATAAAATAATTACCATTTATATAACTTCAATAACATTTTTTAAAGTTTTGACTTTTTGGATTCCCACACCATTTTTTTCTCCATCCTTTTAGCTGAAAACTTTGCTTCATGCTGTAAGCATCCTCTTCTCCCCTTCGCTACATTTCCAGTCCCTTTGACATCACACCCCATGTCCCCTTTTCTCCAATGTCTGATGAAGACGTGGCCCTTCCTCCAACAGTGCCTCTGATCATCATGGCCCCACACATCTTCATCTCATTGTTCCCATGATTATCTCCTCTTTTTTAAATCCTTAATCTCTTGCTATCTACTGACTCATTCCTTGTTCCCTACCCAGATCCAAAACAGATATAGTGGAAAGGGCTCTTATTTTAGAGAGGATCTGGGTTCAAATCCTACTTCTGACCCTTATTACCTTTATGATCTTGGGCAAGTCCCTTAACCTCCTTGGGCCTAAATATCCTCATCCGGGAAAATGAAGGAGCTGAATTATGGGGATTCTGAGGTTCCTTCCAATCTTCGGTCTAGAATACTCTATTCCGTTCATTTTAATTACTTTCCTTGTTCTTATCTATTTCTCAGTGCTTGCAATGTGGTTTCTGATCTCATTTTTCTCCTGAAACTAATGATTTCTGAATTGCCAGTTCTATGGCCTTTCTTAGCACTCATCCATCTTTGACTTCTTCACAGCATTCTATGCCTTGAACAACCCCTCTTTTGGTTTACTCTCTCTGCTCTGGGTTTTCACAGGACAGCTTGGCAGCTAAGTGGTACAGTGGCCTAAGTACTGGGTCTGGAGTCAGGAATATCTGAGTTCAAATTTGACCTCTGACACTTAACTAGCAGTGTGACCCTGAGCAAGTCACTTAATCTCTGCCTGACTCAATTTCTTCAGTTGTAAAACGGGCATAATAATAGTACACCGCAATCAGGGTGGTAACAAGGATGAAATGAGGTAATATTTGTAGCCTTACTTGCTCATTGTTTGCGTTTGGATGGTTCTGTTCTGTCTAGAAACTCTGAGAGTCTTCCCTTCCTAGATGGCTTCTTTTTGTGAAGGCAGACTAGGCCATCTTTTGCCTTAACTCTTTATTTGTTGGATGGGCATTCAATAAACTGAGACCTGGGAAAGTCCTGAGCTTAAAAAAGGTCATGGTCTCCGGGGTCACAGCCAGTCGTCATTACCTACGGACCCATGTCTTGCCCCTGGACTCCCATGATCCTGGAGGAGAGAGTGAGGCTGATGACTTTGCACAGCCCTGCTGCGCTTAAATCCAATTCACTTCCGAGTCGGGACATCGCTTTCATGATGTTGTCGTACTCTTCGAGCATGAAGGTACGAACAGCCACAAGAATATCTGTAAAGCATTTGACATAAAGCCTGGCCCATGGAAGGTGCTTGATAAGTCCTTCCTTCTTGGCCCTACTCCTGTCTGCCTGACTGAGTGTTCTTGATCTGCTTTTAGACCATCAAATATAAATCACCTCTTAACTGTGGGTATCCCCTAGAAGTGTGCTGGTAAATGTATAGCAGGCAACTCTCTGGGAGGAAAAAAACGTATTCATATTTTAAATTTTAATCTGTGTAATTCACATTTTCTCCATGACTTTCTTAAGTTTGAACATTCAACAAAACAGTAAATCAAGTCCTGATTTGTAGCATTTCCTGATTTCCAGGGTAGAAATACAATGAAACTCTAACCATTTGCTCTAACGAGCAGGATCCAACTGGCTTCAATACACTAGATGCCCAGCTTCAATCCTGGACCCTCTTCTCTCTAATCTACTCCCCCTTTGGTGATACAATCGACTCTAATGGAGTCATTCATCACATGATCATGCCCTAGTTCAGTCCTAAATCTGATTAGGTCTGACTTATTACAATAGCCCATTGATTGGTGCCCAGACTCAAATCTTTACTCTCTCTAACCCTTCTCCACATAGCTGCCATAATGTTCCTAAAGCTCTTGGCTGACCTTATCACTTTCCAGCTCATATCACTACCTACGTGAGGCCTTTCTAGATTCTCCTGATAATTGATTACTTCCCTAAATTATTTTGAGTTTAATTTGCATCTGTGTATCTTAAATAATTCTGAAAAAACTTGCAGTTATGTCAATGATTTGAGGTATTAGGAAGAAAAAGAACATCACTAGGGGCAGCTAGGTGGTGCAGTGGGTAGAGCTCTGGCCTTGGCGTCAGGAGGACCTGAGACACTTGACACTCACTTGTTGTGTAGGCAAGTCCCTTAATCCCAATTGCCTCACTAAAAAGCAAAAAAAAAAAAAAAAGAAATCACTAGAAGACTGGAAAAAAGGCAAATGTTATTTTGATTTTTTTAAAAGTATATTCTGTAAATCATAAATTCTATAAAATTATTCTAAAATTGATTTTATTATTAATATTTCTTTTATTTTAATAAATATATGTGTATATATTTGCGTTTTCTTTCTTTTTTTAAAAAATGGTACATTGATTTTTTTAATGGGAAACTAGGTGGTATAGTGGATAGGAACTGACTGATCTGGCATTGGGAAGACCCAAGTTCCAACCTGGCCTCAGGCTCTTACTAGTTGTATGACACTGATAGGTCACTTAATTTCCATCTGCCTCAGTTTCCTCATCCATAAAATGAGGATAATAATGTTACCTATCTCCAAGGATAATGTGAGAAAGTATTTGTGAAGCACTTTACAAACCTTAAAGCCCTATATAAGTGCAGGCTGCTATTATTATTATCATTATTTCTAATGTAACCATTCCCTCTCCACTAACCAGTAACTCATCCTCTGTAACAAGAATTAAAAAAAAGTCAGCACGAGTAACCAACCCATTGACTGTGTCTGATAGCATATAACATTTTCCACACTCATTCCCCCAAAAAGGGAAAGGAGATAATATTTTATCACATCTTCTCTAGGACAAGATGGTCATTATGATGTTCAGTTTTGTATGATTTTTTAAAATTTAATTTAATTTTTGTTGTTGTTTCTATTTATATAGCTGCAGCCTTTGTGCATTTTTTTTCTAGTTCTGGTTACTTGTCTCTGAATCAATTCATAAAAGTCTCCCCATGATTCTCTGAAATCTTTTTAATTCTTGTTTCTCATGGCATGGAAATATTTATGTACCACAGCTGGTTTAACCATTCTTCGGTTGTTGGGGTACTACTTTATTTCCAGTTATTTGCTACCACAAAAGTGCAGCCTTGGATATGTTTAGGACATTTCTTTCTGATTCTGACCACTTTGGAGGTATATGTCTAGCAATGGGATCTCTAGGCCAAAGGAGATGGACATTTTAATTACTTTTTTAAAGTGTAATTTCAAATTGTTCTCCAGAATATTTGGATTTCACAATATTATTGTATTCATCTTCTTTCACCCCCTCTAACATTGACTGTTTCTACCTTTTGTCCTTTTTGCCAATTTTACAAGTGTGAAGAGAAAGGCTAAATTTTTTGATTTTCATTTCCCTTATTATTAATGATTTAGAGACATCGATCACATAGTTGTTAATAGCTTGGATTTATTCTTTTGCAGACTATTTGATCACATCCTTTGATGACTTATCCACCACTAAGTGACTTGTCTTGTATATTTCTCTTGATTCCCTGCTGGGTATCAGATCCTTATCATAGATGTTTGATGAAATGCTTCCCTTCTACCTTGAAGTTGGCAGCTTGCCTTTTACTCTAGCTGCATTGATTTTGTTTTTGCAAGAGCTTTTTAGTTACATGTGATTGAAATTATGTATTTTAATTTTTGTGATTTCTTAATTTCTTTGGTTAAAAATTTTAGCCCTTTCCAGGGATGGGGTGTGTGCCTGTATAGTCCCTGGCAAGATATAGGCTGATGGGTTGCTTGAGTTTGGAAGTTCTAAGCTATAGTAGGACCAAAGCCAATTAGGGTCCATGCTAAACATAGCACCGATATAACAAATCCCTGGAAGTAGGATGGGAGAACTGATCCAGGCAAGATAAAAAGAAGCTGGTTAAAGCTTTTCCAATCCACATTGGGATCATGTTGATGAGTTGGTTGCTGCATTTCCAGCCTGAGTGAAATTCAGAGAGCCAATAAAACAAAAATAAAATTAGCCCTACTCACAGTTGTGAAATATCTTTGTTCTTGATTATTTTCTTTTTTTTAATGAGATGACTGTTTTATATTCAGATCACTTTTTTTTTTTTTAGCATATAGTGTAAGATGTCGGTATAAAACACATTTCTGCCAAATTGCTTTCCAGTTTTTCCCCCCAGAAGTTCTTGTCAGATAGGAAGACAGAATTGGAACCTAAATCTCTCCTTAACTGAGTGCAAAACTCTATCCACTACATTACAATAACTTCCCAACTATAAGAAGGTAGGATGTTTTAAAGGCCAAAAGAGAGCCAACTATTCAAGCCATTCAAGCCATCTATTCAAGGTGGCTTCCTGTTATACTTAATGTTGAAATGACTATCTAACCTCTCTGATCTTCAATTTCCTCATCTGTAAAAATGGAGCTACACGATAAATGGAGCTAAATAAAGAAATAATGTTTGCTGCTACTTTGAAGGGCTGTTATTATGAAGATCAATTAAGTTTGTGTGTATAAAGCAAACTTTAAAATATTACGTAAGTGGAAAGTGTTACTATTGTTATTATAGCTGCTTATTATCTCACCCTTTACTAGATTGTAAACCCATTGAAACATATTTATAGTTAGTTGAATGCTCATGTACAAAGAATATTAATTAATGAATCAACGCTAACATGTAGTTTTATCGGGTCTTATCATACCACAATGTTTTCTTCTTAGCTCTATCTTATTAAAATTTTTTTAAGCAATTACTTGTACGAAGAAACAGAAAGCAAGTTTATAAATTTTTTTTTTTTTATGACCAAGAGGCAGGAGGGGTAGCCACTGTGACACTGGGCTCAAAAGGCTAGTTGCGTGGGAGTATGCTCGTTGATGGAGATTGATGACTGTCAGTTGAGGGGCTGAGTCGGTGGGAGTTGGAGAGAAGAGACAGAAGGGTCCCTGGCTTAGAGAAATAAAAGGTGATATTTGCTTTATTTGGTCTTTCAAGACTTGGATTAAAGCAAAACCTGGGCTCAGGATTTCTGGAAAATTGGTAGTCAGAGAAATGATACAATAATAACATTTATTGTCATATGACAAGTAAACAAGCAAAGCATATACATACATACTTTATGGCAACATAGGCAGACAGAGATTTATCCCCTGTGCAAAAAACTCACCCCAGCCTGAGGATGAGGTGGATGTATTGGGCAGGAAAGAGGCTCAAAGTTAGGTTTCAAGTGACAAGACTATACACTCTGAAAAAGGGCTTGGTTGAGAATTGATTACTGGTGCCAAATGGAGTAGAAAGCATTAGGCCCAGATGTGATAGAAAAGTTCTTAGGATTTCTTATTGATATCAGCCTTGGGTAGGGAGACTTTATCAGGACCACAGACTGGTGAGAGGGTATATTGTTAACTAAGGCAGCAAAAGGAGAATGGCTCAAGGCCCCTGCCTGGTATGCCAAGAGTTCATCCAATCAAAAAGCTCCAAGCCTTATTCCTATTCTGTGAACATTAAGGCTATTTACCTGAGCTGTTCCATATTGGAATCATCTCATTATGTGACATCAAACTACAACCAGACAATAACCTCAAACAGTCTAAAGTTTAAAGTTATAACAGCATTCCAGTTGCTCTTGAGATACCGGAGGGGAGGCTGACGAGAGGCCAGCATTTTGATTATGTCCCTCTTTCCAGCTTACTACACACCAGAGACTTTGGGGAATGTCTCCTTGAGTGAGATTTGAGATTGAGTCTTTTTCTCTCTTTTTCTCTCTGTCCCCTTCTTTCCCTTCCTCCCTCCCTCCCTCCCTTATCTCTCCTGTCTCTGTCTCTCTCTGTGTCTCTGTCTCTCGGTTGATCTGTTTTTTCATTCCCAACTAGAGAGTTCATTCACTCTTGTATTATGTGTATTGCTTGATAGATATCCTCAAATGTATACTTTCTATAACCTTTGGTATATATTCTCATATGTATGCTTTCTCTGATTTCTACTTTGGAATCAACTTGAATAAGTGGGTTTGCTTACTACTTGCTACATGTATTCAGTGTAGGACTGACAATCAGGAGTGTAACCTAAAGTTTTTTTTTTTACTAGACTAACAAAATTTGAGGAGCATAGAGATATGTCTTGCCTAGTACCCCCTCCTCAGAGGAGAGTAGAGTGGTCAACCTTTGGCCTCAACTGCCGGCTTCCTTTCCTGTCAAGGGTCAAAGTCTCTCTTGGAGAAAGGTGGTATGGGAGATACTAGAGATGTCTATTCCAATCTCCCTGTAAGCCACCTCTAGACAGACCTGTATGGACACATAGAACCTTTATGGGCAAAACAGCATAGTCCAGCCCCACAAATCATCCCTACACTAGTGTGCTGGGTTAGGATCCTGAAAAGTCTTGAGAGGCTGGAATAGTGGGATAAATCTGACAAGCTAAAATCAAAAAGAAATAAATATAAGGTCTTGGACTTAGTTTTATTGTTATTGATTATTGTAGAATTGTATAACTAGAAGGTGGGGAGCAGACCAAATATCTCATAATTTCCCACCTGGTGGCATTCCCCTGGTGTTCTCCATCAGGCCTCAGGAATTTCTTCATCCTGGAAAACTGCATCAACCCTGGAACTTAAACCTCTTCAGAATCATCTGCCCCTGGGGCTTCTGCCTCAAAACAGAAGATGGAGGGCTCCTCCCAGAATCTCTACTTAAAGAGGGGGTTCTGGCCAGCTATCCTATCATTTCCCACCAGATGGCATTCCTCTGGATTTCTTCATCATTCTCCCTCCATCTTCTCCCTCTCCTCATCTGGTTTTTAGCTTCTTTTTATGTGTTTTCTTCTTTACTAGAATTTAAGCTCCAGGAGGGCAGAGACTGTCTTTCTTTTGGCTTCTGTTTGGATTTCCAGAACTTAACACAATGCCTCCACATAGTAAGCACTTGATAAATGCTTGTTGACTTACTCACTGACTGGGTGATGTATGGAATGGGGAATGATATATGTCTTAATGTCTTTGAGGAAGAAAAACTAGGATTTTTAGTTGACTGTAAGCTATGAGTGGAAAAGATGTGATATGAGGATATAAAGCAAATAAGGATATAAACTGTGGGTCATCGATGTCTCAGGTAAACATAATAGTGTGGAAGCAGACTGATGACTTCCATCCTTCCTCACACACTTTTTCTCTGTAGGCTACATACTACAAAATAGTCTTAGGACAATACATAATTTAGTCTGAAGTCCTTGATTGCCCTGAATGAACAACATTAGCAGTTTTCAACCATCAGTTCACAAGTAATATTCTGCATTGAAATCCTTTTGCATCATTCTTATCAAAGGACTAACAATTTTTCAGAGAGAAAAATGTGTTTGGAGGGTTAACTACGACTAGAATAGGACCACCTTAAGTAAATTAAAGTTATTATCTATCTCCACCCTTGACTGGATCAAATGATTTAGGAAGACGAATTCTCAAAGGCACACATCTTAAGTGACTATTATTCTGTTTGTGAATCAAAACCTTGAACTTTACTTGGTCTCTGTAACTATGTTTGATTGTAAGTATGGAATTTTTCTTTTTTCTTAAACCTTGTAAATTCGCTACAAATGGCTTTGGTTGAGAAATTTACAAAAGAATGTCCCTTTTTTGCATTTCTCTCTCTCAGTCTCTCTCTCCCTCTCTGTGTCTTTCAGCAGAGTTTTTGTAAAGGTGAGTTATGTGGTTGAAAAACATGTAAATTCCTTTCTGTCCCCTTGAGTTCATTTAAAGCATAACAGATTATGTTCTAGTATCTTGCTTTTAAGTCCATGTGGATCTCTATATTTTGAGTGTGTTTCTTGAAAACAATATATTGTTGGACTCTTGTTTCCCATTGCATTCTGCTATTCTCTTCCATTTTTTGGATGAGTTCATCCCATTCACGTTCATGGTTATGACTGTTAATTATGTATGTGCCTCCATCTTGCCCTCTTGCATTTTTGTTTCTCTTGTCTCTGTCCTTTTTATAAAAAAGAAGATAGTGAAAGAAGAGTTTGCCTAATGATAGTTTTCTATACTTAAAGCAATCTTTTCCCATTCTGTTGTCCTACTTCTCTTTCCCTTGCGCTATTCCTGATGATATATTTTTACTCTATTTTTTTTTCTTTTGAATTACCTCTTAAGGAGTTGAAAGCGGATAGCCTATTTCCTTATTAGTCATCTGGAATCCTGTTTGGTCAATATGTTGATAATAGTTCAGCAAAATAGTATTCCATTATAGTTATCTGCAATAACTTATTTATCCATTGCCCAATTTATAGGTTATCCCCTTAGATTTCCATTTGCCACCTCAAAAAGAACTATAATTATGTTTGTATGTCCTTAGTTTTGCTTAGGACTAATTTATCCTTTAATCTAATTTCCCTCTAATTCCTCTCTCTCCTCTTTCCCTCTTTTCCTCCCATTTCCCTAATGAATGAAATGTATTTATTTACTCAGCTCTCTCTCTCTCTGTGTCTCTCTTTCTCTCTCCTTCCTTCTTTTGAGAGTTTATTTGAGACTGAGGTCCAAATGTTGACCACTCCTCTCTACTCCAGTGTCTACTTGTGCTCCGATTATGTGAGATAATTTCCCCTACCATTCCCTTCTATCACCATCCCTCCCCAAGTATTCCTGTCTTTGGACTTGGTAGTAGGCTAAGCTCTGTGGCACTTCTAGAGGGAAGATCTGGGCTGGTCCTGTTGCTTCTTTTTGGGTATTGAATTTTGTGTCATTCTAGTATCTCATGGACAGATTGGGGATCTGCAACCTTTGAGTACTTCTATAGTGATCTGATCCAGGGCAAAGTCTGCTTGCTGACCCATCCCTTCTGATGTGAGCTCTGCAAGTTTGTACCTGGGTTTGGGCCTCTGAAAGAGCAGACACTGCTGGCCTCTGCCTATATCAGCCAGTGGGAAGCTCTATTGGTTCAGAGTGACAGAAGTATAGATTCTCCTTTGGTCAGTGATTCCTGCTCTAGGCTGGGCTAGAGGCAAAAAGTGAGACCCTGCTCTGAGTTTGGGGTCTGAGCCACAATTTCTTAGTATATCACTCTGGACCTCCCTACCCCCAAATACCAGTGAACTGCTTAGGTCCCTTTCTGACTCTGCCTTGGATTTGTGACCCTGAACTGGGTAGTGAGTTACAAAGTTGCCAACTAATAATTGTCATTTTTGCAGCAGGTTGGGTTAGAAGTACCCCAGAATGAGTCTGGGATCTCTTCTTGCCCTCTTGCTCCATGCTAGGCCTGGCCTGACCCATCCCCAGTATCTGCATACTTCTCTATCTCCCTATTTTGAGCTGGGCTAGAAAAATAACTTAGTGTACCTTTTTTTCTTTTTCAGAATTTCTCCATCAGGATTCAGTCTGGTGCATTTTCTAAAATGTTTAGAGGAAGTTTTTAGAAAGATGCTCACCACATTGCTTCTTACCACCCTGTGATCTTGGTTCCACTTCCACTTCAAATTCTCTTTTCTCATTTCCCCCTCCAACTTTAGTTTGCTTTGCCTCTGACTACTCCATCACCTGTCTTGCCCTCTCTCTTCTCTTTAATTTTCCCCACTTAGTTCCCTTTCGTATTTCTACATCACACATCTGTGTTTGTTCAACCTTCCATTATCTGGTTCAGATGAAAATGAGGTTCATTCCTTCTGTCCTTCTTCCATCTTGTTTACTCTTCATCTTATGTACCATTGTTATAAGACATCGAGTTCCCTTTCATCCTCTTCCCATTTTATTCTTCTCCTAAGATCATCAAAACAGAGGAAACCTGCCCCATCCCAGGCCCTCTGCTTATCTTATTTAACTTTCTTTATGATCCTTGATGACATTAGAGTTATAAGAGGACACATGTTTCTACTCTTCCATTGGCATATAAACAACTGTGCATTTCCCTCTCTCCTATTTTATTATATTATTGTTTCCTACTTCTTTACAAAGAAAAAGGTGACGAAATATATGGACTATTCTCAGTACTAGAAACCTATATTTGAAGTAATCAGATTCCATTCCTCCATCCCTAATGAAGAAGAAATTCTAGATTTAGACCTTTCCTTCTTCTCTAATCCCCTTGTGCATTAACTAATTTTATTTTTTATTTTGTTTGTGGTGATTGGTTCTTTATGATCCTTTCTGCCTCTATGAATCATTTTGCAAAGTTAAAGTTTGGTTTTCCTTCTGAATATTCCATCTTTGACTCTACCCCCATCTTAAATGTTCCCTTTCCCTGTTCTTGCCTGTTTCCTTACCAAATTCAATGTATTTCTATATTAAACACTTTGCATTTGTGTGTTCAACCTTTCTTTTCCAGATTCAGATGAGTGAATCATGAAATGTCTTTCCCTCCATCCCAAAAGAATTTTATACTCTTCATGTGCACCCTAGTTTTGCAAGGTAGTACTCCCTGCTTCTTCACAATTTCTTCTCTAGCATATGCCACTTTTCCTCCCTAAAAACTTGTAATACAGAACAAAACCACATCCAGGACCTGTATTTGTCTTATTTTACTCCCTCTGTCACTCTAGAAGACAGTATTTTGATGAGACACTTGTGTTATCTTCCTTATTTGAATGCAAGCACTTTGTCATCATTTAGTCCCTTTTAATTTCTCATATGCATTTGTCTTTCTAGGTTTCTTTTGTCTCCTTTGTTTGTATTTCAAAGATCCTACTCAGTGCTGGTCTTTTCATCATTACTGCATAAAAATTCTCTGGTATATAAAAGAACCATTTTTTTTTTACTTTGTTGGATTGTAATGAGTTTTGCATGGTGACTGCCTTTTTTCTTTGGTCTTTTGGGAAATGATATTCTAAGATTTTTTTCTCCTGTATACTGCATGCACCAATCTTGTGTGATCCTAATTGTTCTGAATTACTGATATTTAAACTCTCCCCACTTTAATTATTATTTTTTCTTTATCCTAGAAGCTCTGGATTTTGGCTATGAGTTTCCTAGGAATTTTCAATTTGGAAACTCTTTCAGAAGAAGACTAGAAGATTGTTTCTATTTTCACTTCATTCACCAGTTGTAATAGATTTGGGCAGTTAAAAATTATTGAAATATAATATTATAAATTAGCTTCCCACTGATCTGTTTATCAGGTCAGTTGTTTTTAATAGTATACTCTCTCTGAAAGTATAGTCAATTTCATTTCAGGGTGGAGGGGAAGGGGATGCTATTCACTACTTGTCATATTTTGTGCCTCTTGACTCTCTTCTTGAACAAAGTGTTCATGGTATGTACACGTAAATGTTGTGAATAATCCATCAGGTTTTGGTTTCCTTAGTTTCTTATTTTTGAGTCACATTTGCAATATATTTTTTGCTAACCTCCCCTGTACCCACATTCTTGTTGAAGTCATCAATGATCAAAAATATGCATTGACTTGGTTTGGGTGATCTTGTACAGTTCTTTGTCAAACATCAATAACTTTTATTATTTGCATCAGAAGCTGAGATGCAAGCTATGGTTATCTCTATGGTATTATTTTTGCTGCTCCTTATCATAAGCAGAGCAAACAAAATGAGCACCTAATAAGGGGAGCTAAATAAATACTTGTTGGTCATGATATTGACAACAATGAAACTGAATTTCTTCTGATGGTGATGTTGGTCCTAGAGATTGCTATTATTCAACATTAGTAGGAACTGTAGAATTATAGAGTTTTATCAGATGTAGAATTAATACAGATATAACTCACTTTGTGTAAGTTTGAAATGATATTAAGTCTTTTTGACTTATAACATCCTCTTTGAAGTTGAGATAAAGCTGGAGACAACTGGCAAATAATTAATGAATATGAACGAAATTTCCTTTTGGAACAAAGAAGACCTGGGTTTAGATCCTATCTCTGACATACTGCTCTTTTGACACTGAGCAACTCATTTAGACTCGGTTCTTTAGATGACTCTCTAAGACTCTACTTTGCAGAGGCTTGCATTGGTAGAGGAAGGTTTCTTATTTAGGTATTCCCTCTACCAATGAAATCACAGGCCCAGTCTTTAATCTCAAATATACACAGCGTTATGCTAAACTAAGGGAGATTCTAAGATAAATGAGGCATGATCTTTCCCTCAAAGAATTTACAATCTGACCTTTGTGTACATGGGACATATCTTTTCAAGTACATTCTCCTATGAGCTCCATAAGGGCAGAGGCTGCATGTTATTTAAATTTTGTCGCTCCCCTAAGCAATTAGCTCAGAGTTCTACACATAGTTGGCACTTTAATAAATGTTTGTTGAATGAATGCCTTTGCTTGTAGGACATGCATATTCATGACACTCAGACCATCTGTCTGTATGATAGTCTGCTTGCATTCTACTGTGGACATGTTTATCAACAAGGTGCTGATGTATCCTTCTGAGAAAGTAAAGAAGGTAGAAAGAGACAGAAATAAGAAAGAAATAGGTGGAAGGTGGAAAATGATTGTCTAATTCAAGCCAATATCTTTTCATTGTTGGAAGGAACATCCCATTGATGAGATTAGCTATTCATTTGAGCATTTCAGTATCCTCAAGGCTTGCCATGGTGTCTTGCATATAATTATAACAGATGGAACATTCCTAGACTTTTCCTTCCTGATGGATTATACTGAACATATTCAGATTTTCTCTACCACGTTCTAATACAGCATGTGGAGTTTTGGTAGCCTGGTTCTAGCTATGCATGACAGAGGGACTGGTTCTGTGTTTAATGACAGAAAGCCTTCTAATTGGCTGTAGTTCCACTTATTTCTCACCATTGTTTTTCTGTCTTGGTGGTGTGAAAGCAGGACTGATGTAAGATGTCAAATGGGTGTGGGCAGGGTTACTGTTTAGTTTCCTGATTAATATGTGTTGGTGAGAATATGGCACTTTTTCTTTCATGTTAATTCTTTCCTGATCTTGAATTATCATTATGAGGGGGAAGTGTCCAGTCAAGCATGTATGTTTTGGGTTCAAAAGTGCCATCAAAAGTGTCAATGATTACTAGCACTGGTAGCAATGGCTGTCAGGGAAGAATTGATCTATGACAGAGGAAGCCATCCATAGATAGATGTGGAAATATAGTTATCCCAACATGGAGGTAGCTGTATGGATTGTGACCCTTTTTGACACAGAGAAGTGTCAGCTATGAGTTCTAGAAAAGAAATAAGACTTGAAGCCCAAGATAGAGATATTCAATTTTGATTAGAGAATGCAAGTTAAAACAACTCTGAGGTACTACCTCGCACCTAGCAGATTGGTCAATATGACAAAAATGGGAAATAATAAATGTTGGAGAGGATATGGGAAAATCGGGACATTAATACACTGTTGGTGGAGTTGTGAATTGATCCAACCATTCTGGATAGCAATCTGGAACTATGGCCAAAGGGCAACCAAACTGTGCGTATCCTTTGATCCAGCATTACCACTGCTAAATCTGTATCCCAAAGTGATCATAAAAAGGGAAGAGGATCTACACATGCCAAAATATTTATAGGAGCCCTTTTAGTGGCAAAATATTGGAAACTGAGGGGATGTCCATCAATTAGGGAATGGTTGAACAAGCTATGGTATATGAATGTAATGGAATACTATTGTGCAATAAGAAATGGTAAACAGGCAGATTTCAGAAAAACCCGGAAACACTTGTATGAACTGATGCAAAGGGAAATGAGCAGAACTAGGAACACATTGTACATGCTACCAGCAACATCGTGTGATGATCAACTCTGAATAACTCAGTTCTCCTCAGCAACACAGTGATCCAAAACAATTATAAAGGACTCGTGACGGAAAATGTTATCCACATCCAGAAAAAGAAATGATGGATTCTAAATGCAGATTGAAGCATTTTTTTTTGCTTTACTTTTTTGTGTTTTTTTTCCCTTTTGATCTGTTTCTTCTTTCACAAATGTGACTAATACGGAAATATGTTTTTTAATGATAACACATGTATAATCTATATCAAATTGCTACCATTTTCAGAAGAGAGGAGGAGAGGGAGAGATAAAAATTTGGAATTCAAAATCTTATAGAAAAGAATGCTAAAATTGTCTTGATATATAATTGGGAAAAAATAAAAAACTATTAAAAACAAAAACAAACCCCTCAAAAAGTGCCATAGAAAAAATATGTGGCCTTCAAGGATCTGGTTTCTATTTGAGTTTGACACCACTGATGGTCAATCTCCCTCTTTTGACACATGAGGACATTGATGTCTAAGGAGACTTGCTCAAGGCCACGTGCATACAAAGTGCCAGAGGTGAAACTTGGTCCTAGTTCCTTTGACTTTGAAGTCGATGTTCTTTCCATACCTTACTGAGTACCCCAATCACTACAAATTGCTGTCATCTGTTGCTTCTCATCCTGTGTGACTCTTGTCCATATTTTCTTTTTAGTCCTTCATAAAAGATCTACCCAAGGGTATAATTGTATCCACCAAGGCTCTCCATAACTGTCTTTTAAGCTAAGCATCTCCAAATATTTCTATGAATACACGTGTTTCATGGGCCTCAACATCTACTTAATCAAAGCAGAGGCTGCTGAGGAATAATTAGAAACATTCAATAGAGTGGCTGCTTTTTGGGTGATCCCTCCTTTTAGAACATTCTCAATTGCCTTTCTGCTGACCACGTGGAAGCTTGGTGAAGGAAGGCATGGCTTCCATCTCTGTATGACTCATCATTATGCTGAGTCACTAAAATTGGCTTGTGTTATTCAGTCATTTCAGTCTTGTCTGACTCTCTGTGACCCCAGTTGATGTTTTCTTGGCAAAGATACTAGACTGGTTTGCCATTTTCTACTCCAGTTCATTTTACAGATGAAGAAACTGAGGCAACCAGGGTTAAGTGACTTGTCTAGAGTCACAGTAAATAGTAAGTGTTCGAGGCTAGATTTGAACTCAGGAAGATGAGTCTTGAGCTAGAAAACCATGAATAGACCAAAAGGATCCCTCAGTTCTTTCTTTTCCCTTTTTAGCTTCAAAGATTAAAAACTATTTGGAATTACATCCTGGAAAGTATGGTAGGTGAATGGATGGAGCCTTTATCCCCCTACCTAGCCTTGTAGAGCTGTGAACATATCCCACCTAGGGAAATCTATGCCTAGAATTGAGCCACCTTTCTTTTCTTGAGTTTCCTTCCTCAATTAGGGAACTGAGCAGCAATCTCCAGATGGAAGAGTTCATGTGACCCTGTTAGTTTTAGAAGGTCATGAGCTCCTGGAAAGCTAGCTAGGCAATGGCTATAGTCAGAGCAGGATGGCACCAAGGGAAGTGCGAGATAGTGAGAACATCATGATTGAATAATCGTTGGTATTTGACTGGACCATGTTTGGTAGAGGTGAAACAGAAAATGACTAATTAGCAGAATTTTCAAACTATACTATGTCTTGATGAAGCTTACCACTGGCCTCCCAGCAGATTATAATCAGGCTCTAAGTAGAGTTTCTGACCCTGTTTAAATTGTTCTCTTAATGCACACTGTGTTCATTTTACGCTCATGATTGCATTCTACATGGGAATTAAAAGACCCACATTGCAGTCAAGTCAATGAAGATTTATTAATCACTTTGAGCAAGGCACTATTCTAAGTGCTAAGCCCTGTACCTAATTCACTGAGGGCACTCTAGAATGGTGCCCATAATAGAATCATCCTCAGTATAGCCAACATGTGGGTGAATAACCAATGAATACAGTTATCCCTTCCACATCTCCACTTTCTCCATTGTGGTTTCGATATACCACGGGTTGGCATAAGAAATTAAATGGGAATTTTTTTGGAGTTTTGTAGAAGCCTCAGATGACAAGGCAAAGCCAACAGATAACCCAGAAAAAGTTTAGAAACTCAGAACTGCATAAAATATATGCATAGTATTGTATAACATCAACCCAAATTTTACAATAAGGTACTGTAAACTCCCCATAAAAGAAAAAAAAATCAGACTTCATCTCTGGTACAAAGAGAAGGTCAAAAATTTTGTGCAGATTTTCCAGATTGTAGGGGTACCACACCCCTAACCCCCACCATGTGGAACGGATAATTGTATAAGGATTGAAGATCCTATTTCCCCTCTTGAGAAAGTAGGCAGCTCCAAAACAATGAACATTGTATACAACAGTAGTTGTATGTAGGACAGGGATTGGCATGGGATGCCAGTGCCTGTGTCCTGAACTGACTGGTACCTATTGCCAATGTGCGAGACTAACACCCATAGTGTGGTACTTCTTTCTCTTAGATCTGAAATTCCCTGTAAGGATGTACATGCAGCCATGTCGCAAATGCCGTGGGATGCTACCCTACATAGTTCTGATGGCACCACTGAGGAGGGCCCAACAAGGGTAACTAATATGAACTCACAGTTAACAATACACAAATAGATACCATAGCTGGATTTACTTGCCAGATGTTAAACCACAGAGTAATGCAGACACAGCTGCTCGCCTCCCTGTTACTGGTAGACAGAAATAACCAGATGGTTTAAAAAGATGCAGAGCTGAAGCAAAGTATGGAAATAGGAAATCATAGAGCAGAAATTCTGCCATTCAAACAACAGAGGTTTTTCTCATTTGGGAAACCTGGCTGTTTGATACTACCACTTATGCACTTAAGCAGTTTACCTGTGAAACATGGCAAAAATAGTCTAAGCAAGGTTGGTAATTCACAAATTTTGCAATGCATAATTACATCTTAAAAATCTCAGAGGCAGACGCTCTGCAGTAAAAAGCAAACACTTAGATGCAGTGGAACCCAATTACGTGGTGGTTATTACCTAAGCTCGTTATGGTTTCAGGAGGGGTTTCATGAACTTGTTCTCTTGCTAGCAGGTCAGGCAGAATGCAAACGAGCTACACATTTGAAAGCTTGTGATAGAGAGGAAATGTTTCCTGGACTGGGATTAAGTAATAGTGTCTATTTTGGCTTTTAAAAATAATCCTCAGCAAGAATCATCCTCATTACAATAATGACTTGTTTATTCTGCACAACTTGCTTGCAATAACAGAACCCTCTTTGAATTGGGAAGGGAGAGCTGTTGTGGGCTGTCTGTTGGAAGTTGCCTAATTAGAATGGATCCATATGCATATTGGAAATAACCATTTAAACCATCTCCTGAAATCTTTTAATTTCTGATTTTTGTCATGGGATTTTAAAGTCTCAGATATTCCTCATGGCTGCTATTCCAAAGACATCATTATAAGCTAATGCCTAATGAGGATGTCTATGGGGGAGAAGCTTTGTCTGTGCAGTCCCACTCCAGGACTACAGCCCTTAAGCATTTGCTGGCTGTACTGGTTTCAGGACACGAAGATCCTCATGCTCCAATGATAGCATCTGCAAAGTGCACTTTCCATGTTTTTACTTGGCCCATGGGCATTTACAGTATCTCAGTTGTTCAGGTTTTTCTGCCTGCACCAAGGTCATTCCAATCTTCCCTTTTGGCATTTCTCATCTCTAACTATCAAGTTAGAAACCAAGTTGAAAATTTCAAAATCCAGGCTAATTTATAATTTTAACACCAGTTTTTATTGATTGATAGATAAAATATAACCTCCACTAAGATCCTGTTGAGATGCCTCATTTTTTATGTATTGTTGACTCTCGTTTAATGTATTGCCCTACCAAACTGGAAAAGCCTTGGTTATTGTCCTGGTGAGTGACTTTAAGTCTACAAAGACCATAGGTCTTTATTATAAACATATATTCCATATTGTAAACATATTGTCTATAAAAACTACATTATAAGCACGTAGTCTATAAAGTCTATGAACACTATATATTTATAAGGACTAACCTAGCTAAATTTAGATAGGCTCCTAAGTAGGTTGGCTGCAGGGAGATGAACTTTTCAGTAATTAGCAACTTTCAAAAGACCGCTACTGGGGGTTAGGTCTGGATCAGTGGTGGAAGAATTCATAATGATAAATTTATCTAATTCTTAAAATATTTGCAGGAGAAAATAATATTCTAGTCTATATTTTAGGCCTAATTAGAGATATCATCACTTTTTGTATTCGAATTCCCAGTGTCTAGCACAGCAGATGTACTCTGTTGTTTTTTTTTTTTTTTTTTGGGCTAGGCAATGGGTTTAAGTGACTTGCCCAGGGTTACACAACTAGTAAGTGTCAAGTGCCTGAGGCTGGATTTGAACTCAGGTCCTCCTGACTCCAAGGCTGGCGCTCTATTCACTGTGCCACCTAGCTGCCCCAATGTACCCTGTGTTTTCAGTATAAGCCTACCTGAAATAATTTTAATTAATTTTAGATAACTTTAAAATAAACATTTTTCTGCCTAGAGAAATATCCAAACTGAAGGTCCCCTGATGCCATTGAACCTATCTCTTACACTAGTCATTTATTTTATTTCTTTTTTAAAGTTAATTTAGTATTTTATTTTTCCCCAGTTAAATGTTAAAGTAATTTTTAATATTTATTTTTAAAACTCTGAGTTCCAAATCCTCTCCCTTCTTCCCTCTGCATCCCCCTTGTTGAGAAGGCAAGCAATTTGATATAGGTTATGTGTGTGTAGTCATGCAAAACATTTCCATCTTGTCATGTTGTAAAAGAAAACATATAGCATAAAAAAAATTCTCAAGAAAAAGAAAGTTAAAAAAAAAGTATACTTCAACCTGTATTCAGATACCATCAGTTTTTAATCTGGGGAAGGATAGAATTTTTCATCATAAGTCCTTCAGAGTTGTCTTGGATCATTTCATTGCTGAGAATAGCTAAGTCATTCACAGCTGATCATTACATAATATTGCTGTTACTTTACATGTAGTACTTTTCTATTTGTATCAGTTCATGTAGGTCTTTCCAGGTTTTTCTGAGAGCATCCTGCTCATCATTTCTTGTATCACAATAGTATTCCATCATCATCCCCAATCACAATTTGTTTAGCCATTCTCCAGTTGATGGGTATCCCTTCAATTTCGAATTCTTTGCTGCCAGAAAAGAGCTGCTATAAGTATTTTTGTACATATAAATCCTTTTTCTTTTTTCTTTTTTTGATTAACTTCTTTTTTCTGTTCATTTATTTATTTTTAGTTTTCAACATTCATTTCCACAAGATTTTGAGTTCCAAAATTTCTCCCCATCTCTCCCCTCCCTTTTCCCCAAGATGGTGTGCATTCTGAATACCCCTTCCCTTAATCTGGCTTCCATTCTATCACCTCCCCCCCCCCCCCCGTCTCTTATCCCCTTTCACTTCTATTTTCCTGTAGGGCAAGATGGATTTCTATGCCCCATTGCCTGTATATCTTACTTCCTAGCTGCATGTAAAAACAGTTTTTAACATTTTTTTAAAAACTTTGAGTTCCAAGTTCTCTCACTTCCTCCCTCCCCACCCACCCTCATTGAGAGGGCAAGAAATTTGATATAGATTATACCTGTGTAGTCATACAAAACACTTCCATGATAGTCATGTTGTAAAAGACTAACTATATTTGCCTTCATCCTATCCTGCCTACCCCATTTATTCTATTCTCTCCTTTGACCCTGTCCCTCTTCAAAAGTGTTTATTTCTGATTACCCCTTCCCCCAATCTGCCCTTCTATCATCTCCCCCTCTCTTAGAGCCTTCCACCCTATTTTCCTGTAGGGTGAGTTAGATTTCCATACCCAATTGAGTGTGTATGTTATTCTCTCCTTAAGACAAATCTGATAAGAGTAACATTCACTCATTCCCTCTCACATCCTCCATCTCTCCCTTCACTGTAAAAGCTTTTTCTTGTCTGTTTTATGTGAGATAATTTACCCCATTCTACCTCTCCTTTTCTCCTTCTCCCAGTACAATCCTCTCTCACCCTTAATTGTATTTTTTTGTCCCTTCATGTTCAACTCACCCTGTGCCCTGTATGTGTGTGTGTGTGTGTGTGTGTGTGTGTGTGTGTGTGTGTGCATATTCCTTCCAACTACCCTAATACTGAGAAAGATCTCAAGAGTTACAAATGTCATCTTTCCATGTAGGAATGTAAACAGTTCAATAATAATAAGTCCCTTATGACTCCTCTTTCCTGTTTACCTTTTCATACTTCTCTTAAATCTTGTATTTGAAGGTCAAATTTTCTATTCAACTCTGGTCTTCGCATCAAGAATGCTTGAAAGTGCTCTATTTCATTGAATATCCATTTGCCCCCTAAAGGACTATACTCAGTTTAGCTGGATAGGTAACTCTTGGTTTTAATCTTAGCTCCTGTGATGTCTGGAATATCATATTCCAAAACCTCCAATCCCTTAATGTAGAAGCTGCTAAATCTTGTGTTATCCTAGTTGGGTTTCTACAATACTTGAATTGTTTCTTTCTGGGTACTGGCAATATTTTCTCCTTGACCTGGGAACTCTGGAATTTGGCAATAATATTCCTAGGAATTTTCCTTTTGGCGTCTCTTTCCTTTGGGATCAGTGGATTCTTTCAATTTCTGTTTTACCCTCTGGTTCTACAATATCAGGGCAGTTTTCTTTGATAATTTCTTGAAATTATTTTTTTGATAATGGTTTTCAAGTAGTCCAATAATTTTAAATTACCTCTGTCTTTTTGTGGGTTCCACTCCTCTAGAATTTGTTTAGAGTCATTTTTTACAGATATTTGGAGGGTTTGGGGGACAGCTCAAGCAAGTCACTGCTTTTACTCTGCCATCTTGGCTCCGCTCCCTCCCACCTATTTTAATGTCTTTTGGTATACAAATCTAGTATACACTAGTCATTTCAAAGGCACAATTCATAAGATTCCTGAACAAAAATTGTTTTGGTCTTTTTTAGCTTTTATAAAATTATATTTACTTTGGAAATATAATAACAACAAAAGTACTAATAAGTAACCAGCTTAGGACCCCACTGTCTCCTATCTCTCCTTGGTCACTGAGGAGAATGCACTTCAACTTAACCATGTTTAAACAAGGAATTTCATGATATGACAAAACAGAGTTCCAGACCTCTGGATAAAAGTTGAATTCACAGTTCATGTCATCGAACAGAACAACAGTCCCTACTCTTAGCATCGCCTCATAGAACCATTTCCCCAAAACTATTCCTTCCTTTCAAAGATTCTCTTTTCCAGCTGACTAAAGATGGACCTAAGCAATATTTCCATGAATTAAATAATAAAGACTTTTTCTTTCTCTCACTCAGATCATTTAAATCCCTTTAGGGTATACAGAAAGGAAATGATCTTAACTGCAATTTCTTATTATCCACTGATTCCTTCCTTGCCGCCTGTAAAACATGCCCAATTTATACTCATTCTTAAAAAAACCAAAAAACAAAACCAGCACCTTCTGTTTTTCCCTAAACTCCCTACAAACTATCTCCTACAGTACTTTTCTACTTCACAGAAAAATTCCTGGAAATAGATGTTTACACTCTTTATTTCCCCCTCACTTCCTTCTTTCTCAATTCCTTGTAATTCCCAACTCTTAAATTTGGCTAGAATGAACTCCCGTAGGTTACGAATGAACTCTTTTTTTAAAAAAAATATTTTTAGCATTCTTTTTTAAAATTGAGTTTTAAGTCATCTCCTTCCCTACCACCTCTTCCCCTCCCACTGAGAAGGCAAACAATATGATATCCATCATACCTGTGAAATCATGTAAAACCTATTTCCATAGTAGCCATATCATAAAAAGCAAGAAAAATACAGTGAAAAATTATACTTCAATGTGCACTCAGAGTTCATCAGTTCTTTCTCTGGAGGTAGATAGCATTTTTGTTTTCATGAGTCCTTTGGAATTGTCTTGGACAATTGTATTGATCAGAGCAGCTAAGTCTTTTTCAATTGATCATTATTACAATATTGCTATTACTGTGTAAAATGGTCTCCTGTTTCTGTTCACTTCACTTTGCATCAGTTCATATAGATCTTCCCATGCTTTTCTGAAACCATCTCCTTCATCATTTCTTATAGCAATAAGTACTTCATCACAATCATATTTTGTTTAGCCATACTCCAATTGATGATCATTTCCTCAATTTCCAATTCTTTGCCACCACAAAAAGAGCTGCTAAAATATTTTTGTATGTATAGATCTTTTTCCTATTTCTTAGATCTCTTTGGGTTATAGACTGCTGGGTCAAAGGGTATGCATAGTTTTACAGCCTTCTGGGCATGGTTCAAGTTGTTCTCCAGAATGGTTGGGCAAGTTCACAACTCCACCAATAGTTCATTAGTGTGCCTATTTTCTATCATGTATTCCAGTATTTGTCATTTCTGATAGGTGTGAAGTTGTACCTCAGAGTTGTTTTAATTTCCATTTCTCTCATCATTAGTGACTTAGAGCATTTGTTCATATGACTATAGATAGCTTAGGGGGAGCTGAAGTCAGGAAGACTCAGTCTTCCTGAGTTGAAATCTGGCCTCAGACACTTAGTAGCTGTATGGCCCTGGGCAAGTCACTTAACCCTGTTTGCCTCAGTTTCTCATCTGTAAAATGAGCTAGAGAAGGAAATGGCAAACCACTTCAGTATTTTTACCAAGAAGACCCCAGATGGGGT
Organism: Phascolarctos cinereus; assembly: GCF_003287225.1. Lineage (NCBI taxonomy): Eukaryota > Metazoa > Chordata > Mammalia > Diprotodontia > Phascolarctidae > Phascolarctos > Phascolarctos cinereus. The sequence goes on from NW_027556402.1 coordinate 23,667,656, forward strand.
CATGAAGAAGCAGACATGACTAAAGCAACGCTTTTAGAAAAAATATTTTTTCTTTGATTATCTCATTTAATTAGGTCTCTTTTTTCCTTTTGCTTTGCCTGAGATCATGATTACTACCCTTGGCTATTTTACCTCAGCTGAAACATAATAGATTCTGCTCCAGTCCTTTATTTTAACTGTCCCTGTGTCTTTATGTTTCAAGTGTGTCTCTTGTAAACAATATATTGTTAGATTCTGGTTTCTAATCCATTTCGCTATCTACATGAGTGAGTTTATCCCATTCACATTCACAGTTGGGATTACTGTATCTTTCTCTCCATCCCATTTTCCTCTGTTTATCCTTCTCTCTTTCTCTCTTTATCCTGTCTCTTCTAAAAAGTCTGTTTTGCTTCTGACTCCTGCTTCCTTTAATCTACCCATCCTTTTATTATTCTCCCCCCTTCTCTGATTCCCTTCCCCTATTTCCTTGTTGGGTAAGATAGAATACTATATCCAATTGAGCGTGTGTGTGCGTGTGTCTGTGTGTGTGTGTGTGTGTGTGTGTGCATGCACGCATGTGTACACATGCACAAGCACATGCACGCACACACACACACACACAACACACACACACATTCTTCTGTCTTTGAACCAATTCTGATGAGAGTGTGGTTCAAGAATTGGTTGCTTCCCTGATCTCACATTTTCCCTTGAATTGTAAAAGCTCTTCCTTGTGAGAAAACTTTCCTCATTCTACTTTTCCCTTCCCCCTTCTCCCAGTACATTCTCTCTTTCTCACTCCTTCATTTTATTATTGGAGATAATCTCAACATAATCAACTCACACTCATTCCCTCCGTCTATGTAAACTCCGAACTGCCCTAATAATGATATAGTTCTTAGGAATTACATGTATCATCTTCCTACATAGGAATGTATCAGTTTTTAAAAACAGTATTTACTTTTTCCTAATTATATGTCAAGACAATTTTTAGCACTCATTTTTACAAGATTTTGAGTTCCAAATTTTTCTCCCTCCCTCCCCTCTTCCTAAAATAATAAGCAATTTGATATAGGTTGTATATGTGCAATTAAGTAAAACATATTTCCATATTAGTCACAGTTGTGAAAGAAGAAACATCAAAAGGAAAAAAAACCCACAAAAATAAAATTAAGTGAAAAAAGTATGCTTCAATTTGCATTCTGAGTCCATCAGTTCTTTATTTGTATCTGGATATCATTTTCCATCACGAGTCCTTTGTAGTTGTCTTGACTTACTGTGTTGCTTAGAAGAACTGAGTTATTCATAGTGGATCATCACACAATGTTGCTGATGCTGTGTACAATGCTTTCTTCCTTCTGCTCATTTCACTTTGCATCAGTTCATACAAGTCTTTCCAGGTTTTTTTCTAAAATCTGCCTGTTCATCATTTCTTATTGCACAGTAGTATTCCATTAATTCATATACCTTAGCTTGTTCAGCCATTCCTCAATTGATGGGCATATCCTCACTTTCCAATATTTTGCCACCACAGAAAGGGCTTCTGTAAATATTTTTGCACATGTAGGTCCTTTCCCCTTTTTTATGATTTCTTTGGGATTCAGATCTAGCAGTGGTATTGCTAGATCAAAGGATATGGACAGTTTGGTTGTCTTTTGGGAATAGTTCCAGATTGCTCTCCAGAATGGTTGGATTAGTTCACAACTCTGCCAACAGTGCATTAGTGTCCCAATTTTCCCACATCCTCTCCAACATTTATCATTTCCCATTTTTGTCATATTGGCCAATCTGATCGGTGTGAAGTGGTCCCTCTGAGTGGTTCGATGTGTATTTCTCTAATCAAAAAGTGATTTAGAGCACTTCTTCATATGCCTATAGACAGCTTTGATTTCTTCATCTGAAAACTGCCTGTTCATATCCTTTGATCATTTATAAATTGGGGAACGGCTTGTATTTTTATAAATTTGACTCATTCTCTATATATTTGAGAAATGTGGCCTTTGTCAGAGACGCTTGCTGTAACAATTGGTTCCTGGCTTTCTGCTCTCCTTCTAATCTTGGTTACATTGGTTTTGTTTGTACAAAATCTTTTTAATTTAATAGAATCAAAATTATCTATTTTACATTTTGTAATTCTGTCTCTTGTTTGGTCATGAATTCTTCCCTTCTTCGTAGATCTGACAGACTATTCTTTGCTCTTCTAATTTGCTTATGTCTAAGTCGTGTACCCATTTTGAGCTTATCTTGGTATATGATGTGAGATGTTAGTCCGTACCTAGTTTGTGTCCCATTGTTTTCCAGTTTTCTCAGCAGTTTTTGTCAAGTAGTGACTTGTTACCCCAAAGACTGGAGTCTTTGGGTTTATCAAACACTAGGTTGCTATGGTCATTTACTACCATGTCTTGGGTCTTGTGCTGAAGAAGGAGAGGAAAGCAAGTAAAGTAAAAGAAAAAGAGCACAGGGGGTTGACAATTATGGTGAGCATTTAATTAACACATTAAGATTTGCAAAGTATGATACATACATTCTCCTATTTGTTCCTCATACCATCAACCTTGGGTGGGAGGTGCTGTTATTATCCCCATTTTACAGGTGAAAAAACTGAGGCAGCAAAGGTGAAGTGAATTGATTAAGGCCACATAGCTAGTTAAGTATGTGTGGCTTAATTTAAACTCAGGTTTTCCTGACTCCAAGTTCAGCACTCCTAGCCAGTGTAACACCTACCTGACTGAACAAGGGGGAGACCTGACAGTAAGACAATTCAATAAAACAAATGGGTACAAATGAGAGAAAAGAAAGGAAGTTGGGAATGGCTTCAGCTGGTGCTGCATAGTCAGGCAAGGCGCTAACTAGTTGCTTTGCTAATGACTTGAAAAGGAGAATGACAACTCTGGATTGAATCAATTATCCACAGCAGTTCTGCAGTGCTAGCAAGAAAGACAAGAGCTTGAGAATCTCACTTCCAGTAAATAAAGAGAATGATACAAATTTTACAGTGACTTTCATTAAGTGAATCTATTTATATTTCAGCCATGGCCAAATAGTTGCTATCCATACTCAAAATGTGGGCTGGCTTAAAAGAAGAGGTAAGAAGACTCAAGGAATTCCTCTCTTCCCCTCTGGATTATTAGGAATGATAAAGTGTTCCCCTCCCCCCAAAAAACCCTCCAAAGAACAAGAGGTAAGGAAGAAATAAAGAAGATGAGAGATAAAGAAAAAGAAAGAAAAAAAACAATGAAGTGTTTCATTCAAAATGAAGGAAAGGAGCAAGAAAGAGGAAGAAGGAAAGAAGGAAGGAGAAGGGAAAGAAGGAAGTGAGGGAAAGAGAAAAAAGAGAAAGTGAGAAATATGAAGAAAAGAGAAAAAAGAGATAAAGATAGAGGCAAAAAGAGAAAGGAGGGAGAAAGAAAAAAAGTAAGAAATGAGGAAAAAGAGAGAAAGAAAGGAACCTGGAAAAGGGGTTTCTGTTTGAAAAAAACTAAGAAATTAAAAGAATCTGAAGTCAGAGGGGAATTCTGATCTGTGTCATGAAATGGAGGATAGAAAGAATCACACAGAGAAGAAAAGGAAAAAAAGAAACACTTGGAACTAAATGTAATGTGAGTTGTACAGGTCATGCACAAATATCCTGGGGCATCACAATGGCACTTTGGGGCTCCTCTTTGCCATGTGGTGACATATTGCTAAAAGGATTTGCTGTTTTGTTTTGTCATGGTGAACTCTGAAGTAACCCTTGGTCCTCCCTTCAGCTGCCCACTTGACTTATCCCAAGTTCCAGATTACTCTAGAAGTTTGTTCAGATATTTCCCATTAATTACTTAGAACAATTCTCGTTAATTAATCAGTGAAGCTCTGAGACCCCATCCAAGTTTATTTAATGTTATATTTTTAATAAATGGAGGAACCTCCTTTTTTCATAAGCAACTGCTCACGTCCTTCTTAGGAAACTCTTAATTTCCTAAGAATAATTTAATATTGAAGTTACTAGTTATACAATTTAATCAATTTAATAATAATACTAGTCATACAATTTAAGAACTAGTCATGCAATATAATCAATAGTAAAAGATATAAATAATAATTTACAATATTTTAAGTGTGAGAAAAATTCACTTCTGGCTGCTTTCTTGGCTGAGAGAGGATGTGCTGGAGGCTTGAGGAGAGAGAATTTGGAATAGCTTCTGTGTAGAGAGAAAAAGGGAATCAAGAGGGATAAAGGGGAAGCTTTGCTGTGAATTTTCATATTCATCTGAAAGAGACTAGTAAATAGCCCATGACTCAAGGTTTCATATATTCATGGGTATACATACATGCATATGTATTTATTTATGAGGCATTAAATTGACATGATTCAGTGAAAATTCTAAATAATGAATTACTCTACGATAGATAGAGCATTTATTAATCAGTTACTACGGGGCAGGCATCTTACTAAGTGCTGGGTATGCAAATACAAGCAAACGCCATACTCACCAACATGTACCTATTGATCTAGTGATACCGGCCCACTGGCTGTTCCACGAACAAGACACTCCATCTCTTGGCTCCCGCCATCCTCTCTGGCTATCCCCCTAACTGGAATACTCTTTCTCCTCTGCTCCAACTACTGATCTCCCTCGCTCTCTATGAGTCCCCATTAAAATACCATCTTCTACAGGGAGCTGTATCTTCAAAGGAAATATTTCTATAAAATCTAAATTATGTCGAATGTTTAAGTGGTACTGGGAATGTTATTGGCCGCTAGCTGGCGGGCACAGGGAGGAAGGGGACATGGTCAGTGAGGACCTGAGCTGATGACATTGTAGAAAGATGCTTCAATCCTTCAAATTGCTTTAGTCTTCTGAGAAGCAGATATAGCAGTCTGGCTCTGGGAGATTAAGCCAGAGTGTACTCGACATGTATGTGAAAGAGGCAGGTAGGTGGCACAATGGATAGAGTTCTAGTCCTGGAGTCAGGAGGATCTGAGCTCAAATCTGACCTCAGACACTTAACTACCTGCATGACCCTGGACAAGTCACTTAACCTTGTTTGCCTCAATTTCTCCTCTGTAAAATGAGCTGGAGAAGGAAGTGGCAAACCACTCCAGTGTCTTTTTCAAGAAAACTCCAAATGGGGTGATGAAGAGTTGGACACAACTGAAATAGCTGAACAATGCCAAGAAATAGAAGAGCTAGAATTTTAACTCGGGCTTCCTGAGACTAAATCTCTCATGCTTCTATCTGTTCTGTGTTGTCCCCAAGGAGGCCAACACGTTGGCTATTGGCTTTAACATTTTGTTCTTCCTTACAGATGATCACTTAAAAACTTTACTGGACAACTAGCATGGAATATTTTGGTTCAGCTGACAGGCTGACCTATTGGTTATGTATCCTTTTTGTTTCCCACATAACACTGTGCCTTTTACCATAATCCCTGGTGTTTCTAGGCACTAGCAGTGTCCAGGATGTTTCTGCTTCACTACTCTGACATTCAAAAATGGGAAAAGCTCAAAAGAAGTTTGTGGGCTAAATGATTTTTTGAAATGATCTGCAGAATCAGGCTTTTCCCCAGAATTATTTTGTAAAGTCTTAGCAGCTCTGGCAGTCTAAACAAGTTAAGGTCTCCCTAGAAACTCTGAAATTACTTCCAGCAAGCAATTTAGACACCAGGGAGAATGGAACTTAGCATGTTAGTGGGATGAATAATTGAACTGCTTGAAGTGAACGATGGATCTTACTAACTGATTACTTCCTTATAAATTCCTAAACAAGGAATGCTCATTGAGAAATAGCCCGAATAGCAGCTATTTGTCATTGTGCTTCCCTGTGCTGTAACTAGACTCAATTGCTGGCTGTAACAGGCCTCTGAGAGATTGATCACTCAGTCATCACTGCTGGGGGACTGAGAGTGTCTTTATTTCCATGCTTGACTCCCTTGAAGGAAACACTGGAGTCCCTGGGAAGAATCTAGTTTATTTTTAATGGAATCTTCTTGACTTCCTTTGGACCAACAATCTGCTACATAGATGAGATGAGTTTGTTGTAAATCCAAACATATTAAAGAAAAGGTGCTGATTTAAATCAAACTATCAAAATAAAGTATACTTTGATTGTGTTTTGCACTGGATATAGTGTTGGGCTTGGAGTCAGGAAGACCCATCTTCCTATGTTCAAATCTGGCCTCAGACACTTAACAGTTGTGTGATCCTGGGAAATTCACTTAACCCTGTTTGCCTCAGTTTTCTCATCTGTAAAATGAGCTAGAGAAGGAAATAGCAAACCATTTTAGTGTCTCTACCAAGAAAACCCCAATGGGGTCATGAAGAGTCGGATGTGACTGAAAAAAAATGCTTTAAGTACACTTTATATATACTTCAAAGTAAAGGAAATTTTAAAAATCAAATAGAAAAAAATAGCCCTTTACTGTTGTGCTAAAATATTGAATTTTTCCATCTTAGATTTTTTTCATGCTTTTTTATTATGTTTTTATTATTTTTTAAAATATGCATACTTAGTACTACAGCATCCTGTTAGAGCTCAGCTTATGTTTCTTTGATTTGAGCATTCTGCTAGTGAAGCTATGTTACCTGATACGCAGCAGTTCCTTCTGTTTAAACCTTCTATACCAAAGGCTGTGAGGTTAATTCCTGCCCTCTTCTCCCCCTCATCCTACTATCCCCACCCAAGAACATGTAGGCAGTATGCTAGAGCGTAGTGGAAATGGGCTGAAATGAAGATATTAGGGTCCTGATCTGTCCATAATTAGCTATATCACTTTAGGAAAGCCCCTGAAAGTGTTTTAGACTGGTTTCCTCTTTAAAAGAGAGGTTTGAATTTCAGTCTCTAAATTCCTTTCCAACTCTAAGGCATGTTATAAAATCATTCTACTCTTATGCTTCTAGAGTATTATGTTAATCATTGTCATCTATCCATTTGTCCACTTTTGAAAAATATACTTACCACTATTCTTCTCCTGCATGTTTTGTTAATAGCAACTTCTGACTTTGATTGCTCTGATATTCTAAACATTTTGACTCTGCAAACTGTAATTTCCAAATATGCTCAGTGAATTTGGCTGGGTACTATAAAATATAAAGATTTAGAAAAAAAATAGGGCTTCACATTTGTAAGGAATATTCAATGCTGCATATTTTGTTAAGCTGTTCAAATTGATTACACTTTGGCTTTTCTGCTTAATAAATTGTCTTAGCAAAAGATGTATGTTTCTCTATACATAGTATCTATTCCCAGATGCATAGATGTGTGCCGAGTAGAGAAAGAACATATGGTACAGGCATCATATATGTATATGTGTGTGTGTGTGTGTGTGTGTGTGTGTGTGTGTGTACACATGGGGGTATAATTTGTATATATTCACATACATATATGCATGCACACACCCACACTACATATATCACTCTCTAGATCCATATGTATATCCATCCATACACACATAGTTATGCTCTTTTCATTGTGATATACATGTCGGAGGAAGAAAAGAGTTGCCTTGTCTTCCTCCCTCCTCCCCGCCTCAAGCTGGAGGGCCAGAAGGTGGGGCGGAGCCAGAGGATAATGGCAGCAGAAGGCAAAGGAAGCAGACAGCTGGCCAGCGTTGGCCCAATATGCTTCCCTGAAAGAGGCGAGGAAAATTCAGGCGAGGCAATGCCTGAATGGCTCACTTTGCAATAAGAAGGAAAGAGTGAAAGGGAAAGCCGTTAACATCTTGTACATTTTCAAGTGGCACAGCTTCACCTTCCTCTCATGTGCAGCTTTCCTTAAACTGACCTAGCTCTCCAAATGAGAAAAGCCCCCCCTCAAAAAAAGAGGGAACAGTATGACTTGATAGAAATTCCCCCGGATGAGTCATTTTCATTTATTAAAATAAAAATCAGCTCTTCCGGCTTGTAAGGGTTGTTTTCAAAAACTGTACTGGTGACAGGTGTCTTCCTGGATTTCCTGGGACAAAGGCACTTTTTTCTCCCATGTAATCCTCACTTGCTTCCCCCCCCAAAAAAAATTCATTTCTATCTCTAGCTTTTTCATCACCTAAATTTCATCTTGTAACTCTCCCTCTTCCCCTCTTAGAGAGCCATCCCATATAACAAATAATATATTTAAAGAGTGAAAAAGTAAGAGAAAAAACCAATCAAACAAATCACAAAAAAGGAAAATATATATGAGAAATATACTCATGGACTTCTTACCTTTGCAAAGGAGTATGAGGTATCTTTTCATATCTTTTCTTTGGAGCTGGACTTGTTCTTTGTAACTTTGTACCATTCACTTTTGATTATTTTGTGGTCCATGTTCTTTCCATTTACATTTTTGTAGTCATTATGCATGACTAAATGGACAGCCAGTGGATAGAGTGCCAGGCCTGCAGACAGGGAGACTCCTCTTCCTGAGTTCAAATCTGGCCTTAGGCATTTACTAGCTGTAGGACCCTGTAGAACTAAGTGTAAGAACACTTAAAGCTGTTTGCCTCGGTTTCCTCATCTGAAAAAAATGAGCTGGAGAAGGAAATGGCAAACCCCTAGGGTATCTTCACCAAGAAAAACCCCAAATGGGGTCCTAAGAGTCAGACAGGTCTGAAAACCACTGAATGACAACCTGAGCTCATTAAACATAAATACACACATATATGTACACATAGCCATACCCATGTACACATCTGCAGGTATGTGTATTTTCTCTTGACTGCTTACTTCAATCTGCATCCGTTCATCAAAGTCTTTCCATACTTTTCTGTATTCATCATACTCATTGTTTCCCATAGCACAGTAATATGACACTTTGTTCAAATATCTCAGTCAATGGGTATCTACTTTGGCTCCCTCCTCTTCTCCTTTCAATATTTTATTTTTCTTTCTTTAGCCTGTGGAGTAATGCTCTCTGGGGATTCTATGGGATCTTCCATCTCATCGGGCATTTAATCATTCTCTGTAGCCTAGCAATGTTTTAAATTTTTTTTGGCAGTAATTTAGATATCTTGGTGGTTATTTCCCCTTCTGTTTTAGTTCTTACTTGTTAATTTACATGCTTGTGCATGGGCCTTTTTGACTGAGTCTTTTCCTCCTAAGATTTTTTTTTTTTAGTTTTAGTCTCTTGTACTTATGTTTCCCTGCCCCACATTCCACTTGTATACCTACTTTCTAACTCATTCCCTTTTTTTAAACTCCCTTAGGGTTTTTTTAAACTAACCTTAGAGGATATAAGTCGAAGCTGTCAGCCTCCTGCCAAATTGGAGAATTTATAATTCATAGTCCTAAGACCCCATTGGAGGACAGGACTGGTCCTAGTTGGGGTCCCATCCACCTTCCTTCATACCTGATGCAAACCCCTCATCCCCTATGGCCTGTCTCTCCAGCCCAATTCCCTCTGTTCTTTAATCCTTTGGTTGAATGCTGCTGCCAGCATGCTGTTGTCCCAGTCATAGTATGCCCTCCATTCTTAAACCTCCCCTTCTTCCACAAATGAGACTACTTTTAACCATAGAATGGTCAGGTGAGAGTAGATACTGCACGAGTTGCAAGGAAACTGTTGTGTAGACCCAGGGATATGCTGGACCCAGCTCTACTCTGCTAGGAAGAGCCAACAGTTACATGTTCATTTTGACCACTGACACCTCAGAAATTGGCAAACACTGCAAATCATGGCTTCATTTGTTGTTTCAGTGATTTTCTAAACTTAAGAAAGTGTTAACAGCACAAATGAAACATAACTGTACCATGTGTATATATGTATGTATACATGGTTATGTGTGTGTATTTGTATATATAGAAATATTTGTGTTATATATGCAATATATGTGATATATATATGTACAAACATACATATGTATATGTGTATGTATACATATTTACTCATGAATATGTGTGTATGTGTATGTGTATGTGTGTGTGTGTAATTTCCTCCCGAGAGGGACAGTTGAACATTTACCAAATGGATCCCAGAGCACGGGCTGATGAGGTTGTATATTTTGTTGTATCTTTTGTCAGAGAGTGGGGACTTTTGGGGTCATGGTAGGGAGGGTACTTAGTAAACAAGTTAAGGATTTGTGTTTTTTGCCTACAGAGGCAGCTACAATTACTTTACCTCTTCCTAGTTGGGGGAATTTTTGAGAGTTAGTGAGGACTGGAGAAATATTTGTAGCTCAAATGATCCCCTTCTTTGCTTCTTGATGTAATTTTTGCAGTAACAGCTTGAGAATGAAAATTTATTAAACACAACAGAGACTTCACTGTTTTTCAGACCATTTTGAATCTTATGACCTGGAGGAAAGGAGCAATAAAATATGCTCCTGCTGATGTAAGAAGCCTCAGCCTTTAGCTTCTTGCAATAAATTTGCAGAGTTAGGCAAAGAATTGAAACCAAGTGAGTCTCCTCCCTCCATTTGTGGAATGACTGAACATATTAATGGTCTAGGAATGTAGTGGAATATTATTGTGCCATAAACAGTGATGAGTGGGATAGGTTCAGAGAAAACTGGAAGGACTTGTATGAACTGATACTGAGTGAAGTGAGAAGAACTGCAAAAATAATTCATACAATGTATAAGAAAACTACTTCAAAAGACTGAAGTCTTGTCGTCAATGTCATAATAAATCACAGCTCTAGATAAATGGTAATGAAGCATGCTTTTCATCTTTTATTAGAATGGTAATGGACTGGAGGTACAGAATGAGATACATTTCCACATATAGTCATTAAAACATACATTTTTTTACTACCATACTATTGTTACAAGGGAAGACTTTGACTTATTTTCTTTTGTGGGAGAGATCTGGAGAATGTGCTTGGTGATAGTGGTATTAAAAAGAGAAAGAAAAAAGCACTGAGAAAACATTTTTGAAATACACAGAGGAGATCAGAGAGTGGTTTGGAGGGCCATATAGACAAACAAGGTAATGTTGAAACCACCACATTAAATGTATATTAAAATGTATATAGATACATCTTTTTGGATAGATAGATTGCTAGATATATCTTATGGGAATAGTGGGAACAGATATATAGATGCATATCTATTCCCAATTTCATATGTAATCTCTATTTTCTGGCCTCTGTGTATAGAAATATTCATGATGATGATTTTCCAGTTTACACTAAAAAAAATTAGAAAAAAATATTTGCATGGCTATACCTGACATGAAAAGAACAGAGACAGTTAGGACTGGGTAAAACACGAGGGAACTTGGGGTGGCAATGACATTCTGTTTGATTCAGAACCTGCTAGTCAACTTTCAGAAGATTCTTAAACACACAAATTCTGCTGTATTCAAGATAATCTAATACTCCAAACTTGACATGCTCCTTCCTGGTTTCTTTAGAATGCTTTAGCCTCCCAACATCCAAATCCTACTGCTTATTCTTCAAGACCTTGCTCAAGTCCCTCACTCCCAAGGAAGGCTTCTTAGATAATTTCAGTCACAATCCATCTACCTTTTCTCTAAGTCTACTTCACACAATTAAGAAATTACTTATTATTATAACGCTTTCTTTTCTTCCACCCCTAACCTCTTGTTTCACTAACAAAATGTTAATCTCCTTGAAAGAGTTCACGTCTCTATACTTATATAGGGCCTAGCACATCACAAAATATACAGTAATCATTCAGTAATTTTGAATGTCAGGAGAATGTTGACTGGCCTTTTGTTGCTACCTTCAGAGAAGTAGAATAAGGAAAAATTTGAGGTAGTAACATTTGGAATTACCAAACTCTGAGGTTAAAATGAATTCCCACATCAAGGTGAATAATAGTCAAACAGGGGAGAGGCCTATGTTCATGGAGTAGTGACTTTGGGAGCATGGTGTACTTCCAAGTGCAGCTAGGTGAAGCAGTGGATAGAGCATTGAGCCTGCAGTCAAGAAGATCCAGGTTCAAAGTGATTCAGACATAGATCCTTGACAAGTCATTTAACCTCTGCCTCAATTTCCTCAATTGCAAAATGAGGCTAATAATGTACATACCTTATAGGGCTGTCGTGAGGATGAAATGAGATATATGTAAAGTACTTAGCACAGTCTTTGGCATATAATTTAAGTCATTTCTTTCCTTCTTTTCTTTGTTTCTTTGTTTCTTTCTCTCTTTCTCTTTCATTCTGTCTCACTTTCTTTTCTCTCATTCTCTCTTTCTTCCTTCTTTCCTTCCTTCCTTCCTTCCTTTCCTTCTTTCTTTCTTTTTATTGTATTTTTCATTTATGGAATAAAACAAGCATTTCCATAACATAGTATCATTCAAAAAGATGACTGTGCATGAAATTGCAAATCTATTATGTACAATTCGCTATTCCTTTTATATTTAATAATGTTATTATGTACATTTCTTTACTTTCTTTTTTTTCCCCTCCCGCACCCTACCTAGAGATGGCTACCATGACTGTTCCTTCTTGATCTCCTTTGCTGGATCTTTCTCCAAATCACACCTGCTACCTGAAGGTGTCTCCTAGGGCTCTGTCCTGGTCCCTCTTCTCTTTCCTTCTTGTAATATTTCTCATGGTGATCTTGGCAACTCCTATGGATTCAATTATTATGTCTATGCTGATCATTCTCAAATATGCTTTATCCAGCCATATAATCTCTTTGCAGATCTCCAGTTTCATATTTCCAACTATTTATACTGGTCATCTCATACTGGATGCCACAGTAACAACTTAAACTCATTAAGACTTATACAAATCTTGAACTCATTGCCTTTCTTTCCAAACTCTCTGCTCTTCCCAACTTTCGTATAGCTATGGAGGGAAGCACTGTCTACTCAGTCATGCAACCTTATCCAATCTGTTGACAAGCATTATCATTTTAACCTTCATATTATTTCTCCCAATCCCTCTTAATTTTAGAGCCATCCCTCTATTGATTATTTCCATTTTATCCCATCTCTATCCTGTTTGTACATAGTTGCTTGCATGTTGCCTCTCGCTTTAGATTGCGAGCTCCCTAAGACTAGAGAGTGTCTTTTACCTTTCTGTGTATCCTTAGTGCTTCTTACAGTGTTTGGCTCACAGCAGGTCCTTAATGAATGTTTATTGACTGACTGGATCTTTAGAGCACAATATGTTAGGACAGAGTGCTAAGGACCTTAGAGTTCCTGGTGCTGAGATGTCTCTGAGTTCTAATGCATCCAGACTGGTCACTGCCACTCCTGGTCCCTTCCAATATCCCTATCGTGGCTTTCCAACTATCTTGGGCCTTCATCAGGGCAGCCCTCTACTCTCCCTGTTTCTGGATAGTGAGTCTTACAGGCTATAAATGTCTCTAACTGGTCTCTGTGCTGATGCTGGCTTTTCTGGTGACTTGTTTTTTGTTGCTTATGGTTACCAGGCTGACTTTTTATGTAATTCTAGGGATGAAAGAAGCCATTTATCTGGTTCCTCATTTGATTTCTTGATCTTTATTAAGTCTAGTGTATTTTTAGGTTCTTGATGGAATAGGTGGTCAGGTGCAAGGTAGCCTGCCTCCATGCAGGCAGCCATCTTGGCTAGAAGGGCTAACAAAGTTTTTGATAAAGTATACCATTCTATTCTTGTTGAGATGATTGAGAAGATAGAGTCAGACTACTCATGTGGTTTGACTGAAAGAGTAGCTGCTAATGGTAGTTGTTAATGTCAATATAGCAAGTGGCCCCTAGGGGAGTACCCCTGGGATCTGGGATTGACCCTGTTCTACTTAATGATGATGATGGTAGTGATGATGATGATGATAATGGTGGTGGTGATAATGATGGATGATAATAATAGTGATAGTTATGGTGATAATGGTGATGCTAATGCTGATAATGATAATGATGGTGGTGGTAAGGATGTTGATAATGCTTTAAGGCTTTTAAAACATTGTACATATATCTCATCCTCTCCTCACAATACAGGGTAGATGCTAATATTATCCTCACTTACAAATGAGAAAACTGAAGCATAATTCCATATCATTGTAAGCTCCTTGGAAGCAGGGATTGGGTAGTTTGTGTGTTTGTCTTTGGCCTTTTTATATCCCCAGTACTCAGATCAGTCTTGGGGTGTCCTGGCACCTAGTAGATGCTTAATAAATACCAGTTAACTGACTGACTGAGGCAGAGAGAGACTTTAAGTGACTTGCTTAATGTCTCACAGCTATTAAATGCGTGAGGCTGATTTTGAACTCAGATCTTCCTGACTTTAGGTCTGGTACTCTGTTCACTCCCCACCTACCTGCCATTTTTATAAATGACTTAGATAAAGGGATAGATAGTATAGTGGATAGAGAACTGGGCCTAGAATCAGGAAGACCTGAGTTCAAATCTATCCTCAGACACTCACTAGTAACACTGGACAAGTTGCTGAGCCTTTGTTTGCCTCAGTTTCCTCAGCTATAAAATGAGGGTAATAATAACCATAATCTCTTCGTTGTGAAGATCAAAGAAGATGATATTTTTTAAAGTACTCAGCAGTGACTAGAACATTGTAAATGCATAATAAATGGTATTACATCCAATATTAGGATTACACAAAGCTGGAAGGATATCTAGTACATCGAGGTAGAATAAGGAATCAACAACGTCTTGACAGTCTAGCACTTCCCAACAAATATTGTTATTTGAAGGTGGAATGGACTGCCTTCTGAGGGGACCTCTTTGAAGGTCTTCAAGCAGAGGCTGGATAACTTCTTGTTGGGAATGCAATATTGGTATTCATTTTGTATATAGCTTGGCCTAGGTGGTGTATGAAGTTCTTTCTAACTCTCAAGTTGACAATTGTGTGATTCTGTGTTTTTTTTTTTATGACATATCCTTTTATACTTATCCCAACATACCAGAATCTAGTAGAATCCAGTATTTCTCTCTTCCAAGTACTAGATACATTTGTATATTTCACTATTTGTTATGAAGCTGTAATAGGATATGAGTTGCTTGTACACTTAGTGTATGTATTTGCTATTTTGAATTATATCCATGAATTAGCACATTTTCTTATTTAGAGGACTGCCAATCTGCAGAGATGTTACTGCTGAACATCTTAGTGACTGGGAATTATCATGCAGTCATTCATTTTGAGTGTCTAAAATTGAAATCCCCCTAAGTATATCTTATATCTTACATTAAGCCTTTTTCAGAATTTTTAAAAATTATTTTAAAGACATATTTTCTTAAATGAATTTAGCAATCACTATAGGCTTACTAACCCCTCTCTTTATAACCTATTTTTCTCCAGCACCTGTTTTGTTGATAATCTGATAGGTTTCCCATCAGAAGACTATAGTTTAAGTAACACGATACCCAAGGTTAGCAAATGGTCAATTATCAGGCAGAATTAGCCAGGACCAATTTGGTTGGTCCATAGATGACTTCAGAATAGGATTTATGTCAACTTATATTTTGTTTTCCTTGCAAAAGGGTTTTCCCCCCAAAACATATGCATATCTGAAATTCAAATTGAGTGCTTCTTACCTCATGCTCTCTTCTGGTACCTCTAATGAGGTGGAAAAAATGTACGTTAATGATGGAAAGTTATTTAGTGCTGCATGGAGTTAATTGCTTCTAATCACTGCTTACATCCATCTGGTTTTATGGTAGACAACAAACCTCTTCATCGAGCTTGCTCATTAGACATATTGTAAATCATAGAGATTCACTGGCATCTTGCATATTGTGCTCCTATTAGCCAGTCTGCATTTTCATAGAGCGACAATGGCAGGCATTGGGATACACATCAACTTGTCCACATTCTGTTAAAGCTGCATGAAGCCCTAGTGAACTAGCCTTCCTAGGCTCACTTGGAAAGTAATGTAGATCCACTGCCCACTAGCCACTGGATGGAAGATATGACAGAAAGCTACCAGTGTTTATTATAGCAATGTGATTACATGGTACTAATTGAGTTGACATTATTTTTGTGACCATTTCTTTTTTATGATTTCATAAATTTGGGTGGCTGGTAGTAGTAATCATAGTATCACTATGGCAGAAATAAGGGCTATTCAAGGCTTGAGAGGGAATGCATAGACTAGAAATTAGAGATGGGACAGAACATGGAGGATAAATATTTAGACATATTTAATCATGTACTGACACAGATCTCTTCTTAAGGTATGAATATCTGGTCAATTTTCTGTTAGAGAATCATAGATTTAGAGCTGTACGTGAACTTACAGCTTACCTAGTCCAAATTCCCTCATTTTTTGGATGAGAAAAATGAGGCCCAAAGAAATGAAGTGATTTTTTGTAGGGTCACACAGGCACCAGATGGCAAGGCCTGTATTCAATTCCAGCTTCTCTGATTCAAAGCCAATGCTTTCCCCACCACTATACCACACTCCTTTACCCCGCTCTTGACAGGTCAAGAGACTTGTAAACCAAGATGTTAAACAACTTGTTTGTTTTTTCTTTTTTGGGGGGAGAAGATTAGAACTTAGATTGTCATTATTTCTCAGTATGGAAACCCCCTTCAATAATGAAGATCAACAACTTGTCTATAATTTATCATCTTAAAGAACTGTCTGGGGTGGGGGAGGGTCAATGAGAGATTAAGTGACTTGTCCATGGTCCCACAGCTAATAGGAGTGAAGAGTAAGAAATGAACCGAAGTATTCTTGACTCTAGGACCAACTGCGCCATGCTGCCTTTTGTTAATCATCTTTACTACAGCTAAATCTTACTTTTTTCAGTCATATTTCAGTCTCATCTGATTCTTTGTGACTCCATTTGGGGTTTTCTTGGCAAGAATACTGGAGTGATTCACTATTTTGTTCTCTAGGTCATTTTACAGATGAGGAAATTAATATAAACAGGGTTAAGGGACTTGCCCAGGGTCACACAGCTAGTAAGTGTCTGAGACACTTTAACTTTACATATACTTTCAAAATTCAGCAAACCTATATTAGGACTTATGATGTTCAAAGTACCAAATCACTGAGGCTATTGATTATACATTGATTTATGCCTATTGATGATAACTAACTTCTGTATGCCACTCCATAGTTCATAAATCGCTTGAGCCTCAAAAGAAGTCCAGGAGGGAGGTCCTAATTTATCTGTAATTGCTATTTAATGAGGGAAGCTCAGGTGGGTTAAATGACTCATCTTCGAAGGGTCACATGGCTGGTGAGTGAGAGAGAAGGGATTTAGAACTAGGCCTTTGGGATCTCAAGACTGGCCTTGGCTGGTTTGTTAAATTCAGGGAATAGCTAGATTTAGTATACATTATCATTATAGTTCACCTTTATTTTATCCATGCTTTTAGGTTCTTCCTTTAATTAAAGAATTATACCAAATCCTCAAGGAAGAATGAGAGTGTTACCTCTTTTAGACTGGTCAGTTACTTTGCATTGAGGGTGAGTGTATGCTTTGCAAGGTATTTAGTAAGCCTGCTCAAACTGGTTTGGGACAGCCAATTGTTCAATTTTCAGTGTGAGCATTTATACCTTGGAAATGGCAAATGCCACAAATCAGGGCTTGATTTATTGTTTTATTGATTGTCTAGACTTAAAAAAAGGAATGGGGAAAATGTTAATAAAACAGATTAAACTTAAAATTGTGTTGGGCTTACATTTGTTATTCCAGAGAGCCAGTTGTTAAATATTTACCAGTGCAGTCTCTTGTATAGGTCATAGAATCCTACAATTTAAAGTGGGAAAATGACCTAAGGAGGAAACTAATCCACTTCCTTGATTTTTCAGAAAAGGAAAATGAGGCCCAGTGAGTGACTTACCTACGGATACACAATTAGGGGAGGCACTGGACTCTAGAACCCACATTCATAAGGTGAACATCCTATTCCCCAGCCATGTTGGGTAAATGGTTATTTCCTGAACTATTATCTCTTATAGTAAAAATATCTAACTATTCATTTCCCTGACCATTCCCTAATATTTTTGTGCTAGGTCCAAATTGACCTTTGTGGGGTTTCCTTTTTTTTTTTTTTTTACTTTATTGCCTTATTTTCTAGGCTGAAGCCCAATCAAAGGAGCTTTAATTAGCATTATCTTCCAGTGATAAGATCTCTCTCCTCATCCCTTTTCAGCTTCCTTTTGTGGTTGTTATTATCGTTGTGTCTTCGATATAGAATATAGTCTCTTTGAGGGCAGGGACTGTCTTTTCAATTGTATTTGCTTAGAAGGGTGCCTGGCATATAGTAAACCCTTACTAAATGCTTGTTGACAGACTGACTGATGTAGATTCAATAGTTTAACTGGACTCCCTTGTGGTATGGCTTTGAAGCTCCAGAGAGGAGACAGAAAGGTGTTCTAAAGACACTGACATTAATACCTTTCCTGCAACATTTTTACCCAAACCCCTCTTTTATCTCTTTGCTATACCATATATGTATAATTTCCTTCGCTCTCTTTCTTACTGTCGAGGCTTCTTCTCTCCCCTCCTTGCTTTTGTTTGGTATATAATGAAACATCTATGGTATATAATGAAACATCAAATAGTTATTCACGCATGAAGTCACTATCTTTCCTATAGTGCAGATCTAAGTGATTAAGAAGAAATGGAGGTTAGCCATTTTAAGCTCTTCCCCTACCCTGAACGTTATTTGTGTTTTGTTTTTGATACAGCTTCTATCCTCCCCTCTACCCTAATTCCAATGATGATGATCCTTAGAAATGAAAATAGAAATGAAAACATTTTGAACAACTCTTTTTCCTACCTTCCACATCCTTTTTTGCACTTATCATCAAGGCAAGGCCAACATAAGCTTTGGTGATTGTAGAAGGAGTAAATAAAAATTGACCATGATTAATTTTGCTGCAATTATCTCACCAATATACCATGATGGACTGTACTCCATTTCCCTCCAGTAGACCTGACAGAGTATAACTGACCTAATTGATACCAGATGACAGCTCAAATAAGGCCTAATAAAGAAGTAATCACACTAATCTAATGAGCAAGCTGTTATCATATTTGCTTATAAGGAATTGTTGTTGTATTTCCCAATTTTTCTCTTATTCTCTGGAACCACTATGAGTTATCTTCCTTTCTTATTATTCTGGAATTAGAAATCTAGATGAGCCCTTGTGATAACCTCTTCCCCTCCTTTTCAGGGATTTCCTTACCAATATTTTCAAATTTTGCTTTTTTTTTTGTTTGTTGTTTTTCTGAGTTTTAAAAGTTATTTAAAATTTTTTAACTTTTAATTTTTTAAAATTTTATTTATTTTTTTCTTTGATAATCTTAGAAAAAATATGGATATACTTGCATGAAATACTGTAGAGTGAAATGAGAAGAACAGAGAGAACATTGTATACAGTAACAGCAATATTGTTTTAAGAGCAATTTTGAGTGACTGTCATTTTGACTATGAGAAATATCTAAATTAACTATGAAGGAATATGAAGGAAGATGCTATCTGCATCCAGAAAAAGAACTGATAAAATGAAGTATGTAGAGAATGATTTTACATACATACATACATATATATGTGTGTATATATATATATATATATATATACATATATATATATATACACACACATATGTACATATACACACTTTTTTTTAGTTCCCATGATATCCTAAGCAAAACACTCTGCCTTAATAACTTAAATAACCTTCACAATGTGAAAAAAAATTATTGTAACTAATGTTGGGCATTTACATCCAATGTCTTCAATGTATATCAATTGTCATGTCATCAGTTCTGATTTCTACCAGATCTCTTGCTTCTGTTCCTTTCTCTCTACTTACATGGCCATCACCTTAATCTAAGTCCTCATCACAATGGGTTCCCACCTGGGCTCTGAGTGTCCAGGATCTCTCTGCTTTCCTCCACAGTTGCCAAACTCACCTTTCTAAGGAATTAGTCTGACCCTGTCATTTCTCTGAGCGAGAGATTTTGGAGGTTCCCTCGTGCCTCTAGGATAAAATGGAAGGACTCCGTGACCTTTAAAGCCCTTCTCAGTCTTGCTTTGGCCTCTCTACCAAGCTTTAATGTGACCATTATTTTAAAGGAGCTGGGGAGATCAGACGGGCGCAGATTCCAGCTAGTGCAAAGATGCAGCCACGGGAGACGATGAACTGTTTGTGTGTGAGGAGCAGAAAGGACAATTTGGTTGAATTCTAGAGGAGGAGAAGGAAGGGCAATGAGGTAGGATGAGAGCAGGTTGTAAAGGGATTTAAAAAGCTAAACAGAGCAGTTTTTATTTGATCCTAGAGGCAATTGGGAACCATTGGAGTTGACTGAGTATGGAACGACATGGTTAGACCTACACTTGAGGAAAATCAGGATTGAGGAGGGGAGAAATTTGAAGCAGAGAGACCAGAATTTTATAATTATCTAGGTACATTTTATACCTCTTGATAGATTATAAGCTTCTTGAGGACACAGACATTCATTTTTGTTTTCATACCTCCAGCACTTGGTAACAGTCATTAATGAATTAGTGAACCAATTAATGCTAATTAATTGATTGATTATTACCTTTCATGTACACTATGTTCAACACATCTGTCCTAATAGCTGCTCATTATGCCATCTCCTTTCATAGTCTGTCCCCATTCCTAGAATGTACTTCCTTCTCCATTCTGCCTCTTGGGCTTCCTTTTAAGCTAAGCCTATGTTCTGGGCAGCTAGGTGGCTCAGTGGATAGAACACTAGGCCTGAAGTCAGGAAGAAATATTTTATATTGGGTCATTTCCATCAC
The DNA here is from genome assembly GCF_003287225.1 of Phascolarctos cinereus. NCBI lineage: Eukaryota > Metazoa > Chordata > Mammalia > Diprotodontia > Phascolarctidae > Phascolarctos > Phascolarctos cinereus. Next base: position 23,688,231 of record NW_027556402.1, read on the forward strand.
TCATTAAACTTTCCTGCCTCTTTTTCTCCACTTCCAAACTAGCAAGTTTAAAAATGACTCTTTTTTAGAATGGTGCTGGTCATTGATGTGAAGTGGTTGCAATTTTACTCAAAAGTTATCCATGTGAGTCCGTTAGAGGGCCTTGGTTTTCACTTAAGTATTACTTGAACAAAATTGTGTGTATGTGTATTGGGAGGGATGCTTCTATCCCAACAATTATCCATGGTAACGTCTCTGTGGGAGGAGTGAGCCCCCGTTGAAGACACATTTAACATTTCACAGGCAATTGAAGAACATACTAGTTAAATAAAAGTTCAAAGTGCATTTACTACAACATTTAACCAAGAAGGTCTGCTGCAACATGAGGAGTTAAGAAGTGACATGTAAGCAAAGAAATGAGAGAGAGTGCTTAGTATGGAATAGAGATTGTTGGGGGAAAAATCATAAAAGCAAGAGGTTATTTTTAATGCTTTGAACCAGGAAGAAAATGTAGCAACATTGTTAAGAAGTTCTGCTCTTTGTAATGAAAGCTAAATAATATATATTTTATTCTTATTGGGAAAAATGGAGAAGTAGGCTATTTTGTCTGATGAATTCGATTAATGTGTAATGCATAGATTGGCCAGTAAAGATACAGTCCTTGGAGCATGTGCAATATGCCCTTCCTGGTTTCAAATCCACATAGAGACTTGGTAATCCTTCTAGGCATGTGCAATGAGAAGGCCCTAATTCAGTTTTCAGTGAGTGTTTTTCCTTTTTAATTCCTCTCTCCCTCCCTTCCTCTCTTCTTCCCATTCCTCCTTCCTTCCTTCCTTCCTTCCTTCCTTCCTTCCTTCCTTCCTTCCTTCCTTCCTTCCTTCCTTCCTTCCTTCCTTCCTTCCTTCCTTCCTTCTTTCTTTTCTTCTTCCCTATAAAAACTCTCTTCCTGGTATGTGTCTTCTTTGCTGATTGTAATGGCTATCTTGAGACTGGAGTGCACTTAGGTGTTTGGTGAGAATGAGAGCTCGATCTATCTAGGGGTGCCCCTAGATTGGTGAGAGTAGGAGATCCTCTAAAGCCAGCTGAGCTCCCACTAACAATTGGAGCAGCAGTAGCTGAGTCTAGTGAGGAGACAGAAAGACAACAGCTCAAAGAAATGGTGTGCTTGACCCATCCCAGCAAGGAGCTAGCCTAGCGAAACAAGGTTGTTCCCCTTCCCCCAAGTATTTGATAGTCTCCTCTCAGATATACCCTTAAATTCATGTCACTTCCACAGTGGTAACCTCTCTGTGATCTAGTCTGATTCCTGTTACCATCTTCATTTTCTTCAATGCTATTTCTATTCCACCACGAAACACAACAAGGACTATAATTTTAGAGTCTAAGTGTGGTGCCTCCACTGTCATTGATGGAGAAAAAAGTTTGTTATAGAAATGTTGACAGATCTTTTCCATTTTCATCTGTCATTCTCATGTAGTTTCATCTTTAAATGTATTTCAGAGACCATGACAAGTTGAATTAATTACTTGCAGGAAATAGAACAAGAAAATTGTTTGTAATTTCTGAATATAGACAGAAAAATCATTGATTGAGAGAACCCACAGATAACTGGCAGGAAAAAAACTAACAACTTGTCCTTCAAACTTCAAGCTATAAAGTGGCTACATTCAATAATTTCAGTGAAAACCAACCATTTTTACAAGTAGCCAGGAGAAAGACCTTGAAATATAAAGGAATAGCGATTTGAGTAAAAGGATTATTCTTCAATTACAAGACATCAAAGAAAGGAATGGAATATATTATTTCAAAAAACAATGGAGTTCATTTTGTACCTCTCAATAACCTATCCTTCAAATATAAGCCTAATCATTAATAAAAAGATGGATTTAAAAAAATCTTATAAAACGGGTGGTATTGGAACTGCTTAAATTTAATGACAAGTTTCTTCTCCTTTGTGATCTTTCTTGTGATTTGGTATTCATTTTTACTTTATCTATATCTGGATAGCTAAATGATTTTCCCAGCAGTAATCATAGGCTCCTGTCTTAAAATATATTCCACGTTATTTTCTTGCGGTGCTATTTGGTGATAAGGTCGCTAGGTGGCACAGTGGAGAGAGAACTGGGTTTAGAATTAGGAAGACTTATCTTACTGAGTTCAAATCTGGCTTTAGACAGATACTAACTGTGACCCTGGGCAAGTCACTTAACCTTGCTTGCCTCAGTTTCTTCATCCACAGAATGAGCTGGAGAAGGAAACGACTCAACAGCAGCTATTTGGTGCTTGCTATGCTTCCTCATTCTCTTCTCAAAGGAAATTCTTTTTTTTTTTTTAAAGTGAGGCAGTTGGGGTTAAGTTACTTGCCCAAGGTCACATAGCTAGTACAGGTCAAGTGTTTGGTCTCAGGCCAGATTTGAACTCAGTTCCTCTTGACTTCAGGGCCAGTGCACCACCTAGCTGCCTCTAGGAAATTCTTGTAGGTATGAAACTTCTATAAATTAACATTTAGGCTCTTTTATTAATTTTTTTTTTTACTAATAAACCATGATTTCTAAAAATATTTTTCTCACCATCCTCATTTGTGAAACACATTTGCCTTCACAGCGAAGCGATCAAGGATTAACATACACATGCACATATGTTGATTTATTTTGTAAGATTTTCTTGAGTTCTTTGTAGAATTGCTTTACTTCCTAATCATTTGTAACTGATATTGTGTGGGCTATCATAATCTTCATTGTGGTCATTTCACAAATTCTTATCATGAGCACTGAAATATGAGATAATTACAAAAAGTGATGTTTAATGTTACCTTTGGATTCATAATATATTCATTAATATGAGTTGTAGTCTTATAGACCACTTATGCCCACCATACATCTCTTCTTTGTTGACCATCATCACAGATTATAATGTCCCATGATTTGCCATCATGAGTCTTTTTAAAAAATTTTTGCAAGGCAATCAGGGTTAGGTGACTTGCCAGGGTCACACATCTAGTGACTGTCATGTGTCTGAGGCCAGATTTGAACTCAGGTCCTCCTGACGCCAGGGCTGGTGCTCTATCCACTGCTCTGCCAGCTGCCCCCACCATAAGTCATTAACCACAGAATACTAGTGTTAAAAAAAATCAGGAAGCAGCTTGGAATCATTGAAAATGATCAGAAAATTTTTCAACTTAATTTAGTTCAATATAGCAAGCACTTATTGGGCATGTATTTTGTACGAAGGTCTAACTTTATATAATCTCATAGACTTTTATCCACTGAGTTTTCTTGGCAAAGATACTGGAGTGGTTTGCCATTTTCTCGTCTAGTATGCTCTCATTTTACAAATGAGGAACTTAGGTAAATAGGGGTTAAATGACTTGCTCAAGGTCACACAGCTCTATTTTTTGAACCACAAGAAATGACAAAAGATACAAGTGTGGAGAATCTTGCAAACTGGGAACTGAGGTGGGATGAAATGAGAAGAGCCTGAACAATTTATACAAGGATATTTATTTAAAAATCAAAACAAGGACCAACAAAATAAAACTTTGGGGCAGGATGAGCCAATATGGAATGACTAGGTGGTATGACGGGTAGAGTACTTGGCTTAGAGTCAGAAAGCTCTCAATTCACATCTGGCTTTAGACACTAGTTATGTGATTATGGGCAAGTCAATTGTTTTCTATTGATATTGTGAGATTTAAATAGTATATGTTTTATATTTTGTAAATTTTAAAGATGGAATTCTTCCTCCCCCTTAGGTGATAATCTGTAGATCTGTCTTTGTTGTCTGTATTCAAAATGCCTGGACAATTTTGTGTTATTATTTTCTACAATGTCATTTGCCTTTAAGATTTTATCATGTTTTTCTGGGAGATATGCCATTCTCAAGTCTTTCTTCTGCATTTTATCTTTTTTTCATTATTGTTATTTATTTTTAATGTATTTTTTTAAATTTTGAGTTCTAAATTCTCTCCCTCTCCCACACATTGGAAGGACAAGAAATATGATGTCAATTACGCAAGTGAAGTCATCTGCTCATTTTATCTTTAAGAGTAATTACTTTGGCTTGCATAAAATTCACAGGTTCTTTTAAAAATACTGCCTTTTGCTTCCTTTTACCAAATATTTTTTAACCTCTATAATTTTGTGTTCTGTATCTGTCATTCTCTTTCAGAATTTCTGCTTCTTTGAACAGATTTGACTACTTTTTTTATCCTGACGTTTGTTTTTGTTAATGTGGAGTTGAGATTGATTTCCAACCTAAATAAAATCCAAACACATTCTTTTAAACTTTTTAATCTATCTTTTGAATCATTCTGGAGTTTCTTGTTGTTTCATGATCTCATAATCATCTGCATCATTCTCCTGTCAGTAGTAATTTTTGTTTCATTTCCCCTATGTTGCAAAACTGGTCCATTGGATTTTGATCCCTCTTTGAATTTTTACACATTTTTACATCTATTTTTGTGGAATTTTCTATTGATGCATCTGGTTACAAGGACAGAAACTTTCAGAAAATAATGGAATCACATGATTTTTATATCTGGAAGGGCCTCAGAGTCCACTGAGCGTTATTCATGTCCCAAAAGAATTCCTCCTCTAAACAGCTCCAATGTGCCCATAGAGCCTCTGCTCAAAGCTTTTTATTGAGGAAGGATCAATAATATGCCAAGGCAGCCTATTCCATTCTTTGAAAGCTCTAAGTTTTAGGTGGTTTTGTTCCTGGCATCAAACATAAACTTGCCTTTTTTTCAGCTTTACCTTTTGTTCCTGGTTTTGCCTTTTGGAGTCAAACAGAATAGGTTTAATCTCTTTCATGAGACAGCCCTTCAAATACTTGAGCACAATTATCACTTACATGCTGAATGTTGTTCTCTTCAGACTAAATATTTACTGTTCCTTCAAGTGATGCTTTTATGGTCTCCTCTAACTTCCTCTCCATTGCCTGAGTCTTCCGGTCACCATTCTGACAAATGTCTTGTTCTTCCTTCACATAACTCTGTGGAATAGTTTTCTGTTACCTTATTTGTGGTGTGGAGTGTTATATACTAAACCACTGCCATGGAGCAACTGGGTAGTGGCTCCCATGTCCAGATGCTGAATTACAAGCTTGTGAAGCTCTTTTTACTGTTTATATCCAAATGGGTGGCATGACTTGGGGATGGCAACATTGAAAAAGAACTCTATTTGAAATCTCCAGGGGGCACAGCCAAGACGGTGGAATAAAAGCAGTAACTTGCTTGAGTTCTCCACCAAACCCCTCCAAATACCTGTAAAAATGACTCTAAACAAATTCTAGAGCAGCAGAACCCACAAAAAGACAGAGTGAAACACATTTCCGGTCCAAGACAACCTGGAGTGTTGATGGGAAAGGTCTGTTGTGCCAGGCTGGGATAGGATCACAGTTCCGCATGGGCCACATAGGCAAAGACAGGTCCCCAGCCTCAGGAGACTGAATCACTGGCAGCTGCAGCAGTTTCCAAACTTCTCAACCCATAAATGCCGAAAAAAACCTTACAATGTCAGTGGGAAAGGTCTGTCAGACCTGGGTGAGAGAGGAGTGCAGTCCAGCCCTGGCCCTAGCACAGCCTAGCACACTGTGGTGGTCACAGTGGGGCAGCAGTTGCTTCTGGAGTTCTCAGCCAACAGATTGTGGGGGCATCAAGCAGCTGATCAGAGGGGGATTGCAAGGATCTCTTTGCTGGTGCTGAGGCAGAATCTCTTGCTTTGTTCATGGATATGGTTCTGTGTGGATTTGGATCTGGGTCAGAGTCTTGAGTAGTGGTCCTGGGGCAAGGAGGAGCACTGGTGTGTCAGTAGAGAGAGAATCCTCCTCACAGTTCCAAGGCAGAAAAGAGTTCTTGGGTCACTCATAGACCAGAACATAGGCCAGGAAAGTAGTAAACACCTCTCCTTTGATCATACCATCTTGGAAAAACTGAAAATTTACAGGTCCCTAGAAATATCTCTGAAAACATCTGCAAAAAACCTCTGAAGCTTCAGACAGTACACCCTCCACACTGGAAACAGAGCCCTACCTTAAGAAAGAGTTAAAAAGTCAAGTAAATGGCTGGGAACATGAGCAAAAAGCACAAAAAAGTCAGGCCATAGAATATTACTTTGGTGATAAAGAAGATCAAAACATGCAGCCAGAAGAAGATAACAAAGTCAAAGATCCTACATCCAAATCCTCCAAGAAAAATATGAATCAGTCCCAGGACATGGAAGAGCTCAGAAAGGATTTTGAGAAACAAGTAAGAGAAATAGAGGAAAAACTGGGAGGAGAAATGAGAGTGATGCAAGAACATCATGAAAAACAAGTCAACAGCTTGCTAAAGGAGATCCAAAAAAAGTACTGAGGAAAATAACAACTTAAAACATAGACTAACCCAAATGGCAAAAGAGGTCCAAAAAGCCAGTGAGGAGAAGAATGCCTTAGAAAGCAGAAGTGGCCAAATGGAAAAGGAAGTCCAAAAGCTTACTGAGGAAAATAATTCCTTGGGGGCAGCTAGGTGGTGCAGTGAATAGAGCACCGGCCCTGAAGTCAGGAGGACCTGAGTTTAAATTCAGTCTCAGACCAAATACTTGACACGAGCTGCATGACCCTGGATAAGTCACTTAACCCCAATTGCCTGAAAAAAAACAAACAAAAAAGCAAAAAAAGAAAATAATTCCTTAAAAATTAGAATGGAGCAAATGGAAGCTGATGACTCTATGAGACATCAAGAAATCATAAAACAAAACTAAAAGAATGAAAAATAGACGACAATGCGAAATATCATATTGGAAAAACAACTGACCTGGAAAATAGATCCAGGAGAGATAAGTTAAAAATTATTGGACTATCTGAAAACTATGATTAAAAAAAAGCTTATACATCATCTCTCAAGAAATTATAAAGGAAAACTGCCCTGATATTCTACAACCAGAGGGTAAAATAGAAATATAAAGAATCCACCAATCATCTCCTGAAAGAGATCCCAAAAGGAAAACTCCTAGGAATATTACAGGCAAATTCCAGAGTTCCCAGGTCAAGGAGAAAATATTGCAAGCAGCCAGAAAGAAACAATTCAAGTATTGTGGAAACACAATAGGATAACACAAGATTCAGCAACTTCTACATTAAGGGATTGGAGGGCTTGGAATATGATATTCTAGATGCCATAGGAGCTAGGATTAAAACCAAGAGGTACCTACCCAGCTAAACTGAGTATAATCCTTCAGGGGGAAAATGGACACATTCAATGAAATAGAGCACTTTCAAGCATTCTTGATGCAAAGACGAGAGCTGAATAGAAAATTTGACTTTCAAATACAAGACTCAAGAGAAGCAGGAAAAGGTAAACAGGAAAGAGAAATCATAAGGGACTTATTATTGTTGAACTGTTTACATTCCTAAATGGAAAGATGATGTTTGTAACTCATGAGACCTTTCTGAGTATTAGGGTAGTTGGAGGGAATCTATATCTGTATATATCTGTATGTATACATACACATACATACACACACACATATATATATATATATATATGTATGTATGTATGTATATATAGACAGAGAGCACAGGGTCAGTTGAATATGAAAGGGTGGTATTTAAAAAATAAAATTAAGGGGTGAGGGAAGATTGTGCTGGGAGCAGAAAGGGCGAGGTAGAATGGGGTAAATTATCTCACATAAAATAGGCAAGAAAAAGCTTTTCGGGGGAGGTGAGAGGGGATGAGTGAATCTTACTCTCATCAGATTTGGCTTAAGGAGAGAAGAACATATACACTCAGTAGGGTATGGAAATCTGTCTTACACTATAGGAAAATGGAGTCAAGGGGATAAGAGAGGAGGTGATGATAGAAGAGAGAGCAGGTTGGGGGAGGAGATAATCAGAAGTGAACACTTTTGAGGAGGGACACGGTCAAAAGAGAGAATAGAAAAAATGGGGTAGGATAGGATGGAGGGAAATCTAGTCAGTCTTTCACAACACGACTATTATGGAAGTGTTTTTCATGACTACACATGTATAATCTTTATTGAATTGCTTGCCCTTTCAATGAGGGTGGGTGGGGAGGGAGGAAGGGAGAGAATTTGGAACTCAGAGTTTTAAAAAACAAATGTTAAAAACTGTTTTTACATACAACTGGGAAACAAGATATACAGGAAAAGGAATATAGAAATCTATCCTGCCCTATAGGAAAATAGAAGGGGAAGGGGATTAGTGAAGGGGGGGCTGTGATAGAAAAAAAGCCAGATTAGGGGAAGGGGTATTCAGAATGCACATTGTCTTGGGGTCAGGGGAGGAGAGAGATGGAAAGAAAATTTGGAACTCAAAACCTTGTGAAAGTGAATGTTGAAAACTATAAATAATTAAAAAAAAAGAAATCTTCAATGTTATTTACCTTGTGCATTAGTCTTTTTATCTTGTGAATTCTGCTTTAGTTACTCTAAATATGTCACTTAAGATCTAGTCCATCCTATCTAGCCATCTACAAAACAGATCATGCTTTGTATGCCATTCAATCATCCACGCATACCATCTTGCTATTTGTCCTCTTGCTGATTTCCATCTCCCCACCTGAAACTGTGCCTTCAAGGCTGTATCTCCAAAAATTGTGCTCCCAGGCCCTGGAGCAGCTCACTCAACTCATTTATCAACTCCTTATCCTAGAGCTGAGCTGTCTTGACCTCTATATAGAAGTCACTGAAGGCCAGATTATGCTTCACTACCAGACATCCTCTTGGGCCATATAACCATCTGCCCTCCTGCCACATGAATAGCTTTCCATTTCATCTCCTGCTCTGGGCACAGTATGTGAACCAATCCTCCCTTTACTTCTGGAATGTATGTGCCAATGTATGACATTATGGATCAACTCATCACTCTCATTAATCTGCTGACTAAAACACCCTTTCCTGGCTACCACTCCTTTACATCAGTTCCCCTATTTGAACATAAGTCTTTCAGTGTAAGAATCTCTAACCTTATGGGAACTTTAGTTTCATAAATCTGAGTGCCAAGTAGTTGGCAGTTTGCTGAGGTGACAGGGAGGTGACAGAATGGAAAGAGTGTGTCACCTTGTTCTGTCCTGTGCTCTGCCTGTCATGAGACTTTGGGAAAATCTTTAGCAAAGACGAAAAAGTGTAAATGTTGGCTCTGAGTCCAGTGCAGAGTTCCCAAAGCCTGGGAGCACCAGTCCCAGAGATGAACCGTCTATAGGAGCCATGCTTCTGGGGCCCTCTTCAATACTTTACCAGATGGAAAACTAGCCCCCAAGGTTGCTTAACTAATAGATCTTAGAGGCAGATGGAATACCTCAAAAGTGAATGCAATCACTTTGGTCAGAAGAAAAAAAATCATTTCTTGAGGCAGTGTATAACAAGAACAATAATGATAAGCTGGTTTTTTTGACTTTACAATTTACAAAATGCTTAATATACATTACCTCACTGAACATCACGATAACCCTATGGGAGTTGCTATCACTTTGTACTGTGGTTTATCTGGCAAATCAATTGTTCCAACCAAAGCTCACATTAAGCTAGTATGGAGTGAAAGGGATGAGAAAAGTATTATAGAAATGAATACGCTATTTCTTAAGAACTTGTATGATTAAAAACAACAACAGGGAACCATTGAGAAGGTGATGTAGTATATCTCCAAAGAGTGTTGGACCTGAGGGCAGAAGACCTGAGTTCAAATTCCATCTGTGCTGGTCTTTATGTCCTTGGGAAAAGTTATTTAATTTGTTCTGGCCTCAGTTTCCTCATTTGTGAATGAATAGGCTGGCTTCAATGATAACTATTACTTTGATAAGACAAGACTTGTGATTTTGTTAATATAGGGAACTCTTGGTGAGGAAATTCTCTGCAGGCCAGTAAATGGGTGGTAACAATACCTGGTTACAGAGTTCTTTGGGAGTACCAAATATTTAAATGATTTACCCAAGGTCAGTCAATAATCAACTAGCATTTACTGAGTCCCTTAGATTGTCAGCTCCTTGAGGGCAGGAACTCTCCTTTGTTTCTTTTTGTAGCCTCATTTCTTAGCACATTGCCTGGCATATAATGGGCATTTAATAAATGTTTATTGAGTAACAACGATATACCATGATCGTGTGTGTCAAAATCAATACGTTAATACGTATTTTCCTCCAAGTCCATTTCTATGTCATCTTGATACTACCACTGCTATCAGTGTTGGTGATCTTGTCCTTTTTGGATTTTTTGATTGGGTTGACATAGGAACAGTTCTGGGACAACATACTAGACTTCTATTATTCTTTTATATTCAATATTCTGAGTACTAGGGCACACATTGGTCAAACGCTTGCTTTTATAATTGAATAAAAATACTGTGACATCAACTCATCTTCAATAGGCTCACTGAAAGCATCTTCAGAATAGGGATGATAGGTACTTTATCCTGTCCTTCCACAGCTCTGATCTGATTTCGGTGGCTAAATTACTATATTTTGAAAGCTTTTCATTCTCTGTAGTTTGGAGACAAGATTTCATATACTGATATGAAAAGGCTCTGAAATTTATTTTAGATCAACATTATGTTTAGTGATTGTGGGTAATAGTTTTATCTTTGATGGAACTCTGGCTCCCAGAATTGTGGAATGTTCAAGGATTGTTTGGGTTCTACATATGTTATGTGCACTGAGGGAGTTCATTGATTTTTAGTTTGTGAAGGACAGTCAAGTTCAGGTATGTAATTCTAGCTACCTGTGAGTCTCTCTCTCTCTCTTTCTCTTTTAGGCAATTGGGGTTAAGTGACCTGCGCAGGGTCACGCAGCTAGTAAGTGTCAAGTGTTTGGTCTGAGGCCAGAATTGAACTCAAGTCCTCCTGACTTCAGAGCCAGTGCTCTATCCACTGCACCACCTAGCTGCCCCTTGTGAGTGTTTCTTGATAGTCATTTAATGGATCTAAATTTTTGCAACCTCTAGTAATACATTGTTCCATTTCCTTGGCTTGTCTTCATCTTGTAGAGCAGCAATCCAGTAACAAGTAGTGTTATGTCACTGGGGCTAGTGACCTTCACCAATCTCTGTCCTTTCTCCACCTTCTAGGTTTTTCTTGGATATTCTTGGCCTGGGATGGTCTGTTTCCTTGATGGGACAAATAGGCTCCCAATACTTCAATTTCATCCCTACCTCAATTCCCAAGGAACAAATCTATTTTTGGTTCTAGGCCGGGGCACGGAGGTACAGGTAAAATGGTACCCAGAGAGTACGATAATGTATCAAGTATAGAAAAGGTAATTTTATTACCCCCCCCCACAAAAAAGTGATTTCTAAATCAATAAAGAATTATAGAATGATAATAATCGGTCAAGAGGCTGCTATTCCAAACTCCTCAAGACATTTGCAAATATTTTTTTTGAAAAGGCCATTAATCAGCCATTTTACAGTTTACCTGTGCTAAGTACAAACCCAACAAAACCTAAGTGGAATCTTGCAGTGATCTCTGTATAAACATCTCCATTTTGACTGGTCTTCCTCTGCTAAAGTTGCTACCACAACTGCTCTGGCGTTACTCTGCTACTCAAGTGCCTGGCTGCCTTTTGAAGTCTCATTAGATCCTGCGTCAAAGACAAGACAACAGAAATAGAAGGCTCTCCCAGTCCAGTCACAAGCTTGCCTAGGAGGCCGTGAGATCATGGGGGGAAAGCATCTTCTGCTCCTTTCCCTTCCCACAACCTCCTGGAGTTTAGAGAGTTTTGCTTCAAGGATGACAAGAAGAAGGCAGCTTAGGGGTGGGGATTACCCCTATTGTATGGAACGACTCCATTCACCACAGAGCATGAGACCCTGAGTCATCACAGCCAAAGGCAGAAGTCAAGGGATATCTCTACCTGCTTTGAACTGAGGAGGGGGCAATAGCCATTCAGTCTGCTTGCCTGCTCTTGACTGAAACGATGACTAAGCACGCTTTAAGAGGATGTTACACTAGAGATTCAGCAGGTATTACATTTTTTTCCCTTCCTGCAGTGATATGTAGCTCAGTTTCTACCATTTCCTTGCTTTATATTCAATAAGTTAGTCAACAAACATTTATGAAACACTTACTACATGCCACCTACTATGCTAAGTGATGGGGACACATAAAATGGCAAACAACAGTTCCTGCTATCAAGAAGCTCATGATCTAATGATGGATCTTCTAATCTAGTCTAAAGAAGGTACTCATGATCTAATGTAATGGAGGACCCCACAGTCTAGTTTAATGGAAGCATTAGTAGTCAGTCTAGCCTGACGGAGGAACTTATGGTCTGAATGATCTTAATAATCAATGTGTGTTCTCCTTAAGCATTACCTTTCTATAATTTCTACTGGGAGCAAACAGGTCCTGAGTTCTGATCATAAGTCTCTCTGTTTCTATAGACAAATCTGCGAGACATAAGCATGGAAGTAGATGTTTCTTTGTTAGCATATTGTTGGTTGAATTTATGTGGCCGTCACACATGGAGGGCCTTTTGATTAATAATAATAATAATAATAATAATAATAATAATAACAATAATAATAATAATAATAAACCATTTACATAGCATCTTAAGGCTCACAAAACACTGCTCTTACTTGTAGTAAGAATTCTATGAAATAGGATATCCAAGTAGCACCCCATTTTACAGATGAGAAATCCAAGACTTGGACAGGTTAAGTGAGTTGCTTAAAGTCACAAGGTCAATTCATGCTAGTGTGATTCTTAGACTTTTACCACATTACCTCCTATCACCTCCCACTTCCTGCTCTAAATTCCATGATCCATTTAAATTTTTCCTTGCTTATTAAAGCCTGTGATTATCACATTAGTCATCTTGGTATTAAGACAATATTATAACAGTTTTACCTTTTCTTTAATTTGTCTGTATCATAGGAGTTTTCTATAAAGCACTTATCCCAGAGCTGGAATATAGTAAGGGAGTCAACTAGTAATAATAATAATAATAATAACAACAATAAATGTTATTATTAACTTAAACATAACAGCACCAATAATTTACCTTTATAGAACACTTCACAATTTACAAAGTTATGCATTACCCCTGTGGAGTAGGAAGTGAAAATGTTATTACTTCAGTCATGTCAGATCACCAAATGTTGGGGCTGGAAGGGACTTAGCTCCTCTTTTCTTGGATAAGGAAACAGATTCAAAGAATATGAGTGAAAGTAGTTCTAAACCAAGGTCCCTAGACAGTGGAGAAGGAGAGATGTTAGGGATGAACTTTCTTACTGAATGAATTTTGGAAAGGCAAATTCAGTCCATGCTTTATTTACCATGTTTGGAACAGAGCTCAAATGTAAATTTAAACTTGATTTTTAAACTCTAGAGAGAAATTAATCATATAGCTTAAGGGGTTGAAGGGAGATCTTTTTTTGCATACTAAATAGTTTAAGCCAATTTGATGATTTAATTAAAGTCTAAATTTTGTAATGGCTGGCAGTGGTATCGGTGAACCCATTGGAAGGTTGGCATTCTAAAATGAGAATGGAATGGAAAATATTTGAGGAAGGCAAATCAATCAAAATTTCTCACGATGCTTTCCACTAAGTAAAGGGAGCTACACTCTGAGTGGCAAAGTTGCAGTGGGTAGTGTACGCTAGAGAGGTTGAGAGGTGACAGAGGAGCCTGGCAGAGAGTGGAAGCATTTTGCATGATGGCCATCTCCACACTGGTCATAATGTCGTCTCACCCGCCATCTGTCTGCTAAAACAAACTCAGTATGCTAAGTGTTATTGACAGTGAGATGGGCACATAGCCTCCTTTTGAGGAGCCTTGGCTGACCCTTTCTCAAAGGCTGGCAAACTTTCAAGGGTCTGTTTTCCAACGTACGGCTCTCGATCTGCCTTTCTCCAGCTTTTCCCCTTTCCTGAACCCATGTGCACTAGGGCACCTGGATATTCTAGTATTTATAAGCAAGAAGACACCAAACATGCCAAAATTTGTCATTTAATAGTTTCTCCTTTACTTATAGCCAAAGTTAACGGCACAAGAGCCCTTTTGGCCAGGGACTGAAAGAACACCACGATCATCTTTGTAATACCTGGCTGCCCTTGGATTGTTGCTATCGTCAGGCTGAGTGGTTGGTCATACCTTACTGCTTGCTCATTCTGCTGTGGGCACATGTGATTAGCCTTCCAAAGGCAGTCAGTTTGTAAAGGGCCCAGGACCATATGTGAAAGTGCTGGCTTTGGGAGACATAAGTATGCTTCTCCTTCCTGGAGACTAGCTTTTTAAACTATCTGCCTGCTGTTCCCTAAAGACGCCCTTAAATGTCTCACTTTCCTTCACCCACATCCTTTTCTTATAAACTATAATGGGATACTTTTTCATTTAGATACAACTTGCTATTATCTTGTACTTCTAATTAGATTTTCCTAAAATACATACATATGCTAAAGACAGGGAGAGCAACTGGATCTGTGCTTTTATTGGTGTAAGGGTTTACTGCTTGAGAAAAGTCCCTCTAGCAATGCAGGCTGACATCTCTGCAATTTACATGGTCACTCTGCAGGGGTGTGCTGGTAAACATTTAACAACCGGCTCTCTAAAAATGTACACAAGACACATTTTTACATTTAATATGTATTACTAATATTTTATCCATAATTTTCTTAAGTTGAGATAATCAATAAAACAGTAAAACAAGTTCTGATTTGTAGTGATTGCCAAATTTGAGGTGTAAATGCTCTCACTTAAAATTTAATAATTGGCTCTTGAGAGCCAGTTGAAGCTGGCTGTAGTATAACCTTCTTATGAACTTTGAGACCAATTCTCTATCTGCTTTACCATAGTGCTTCTCTTCCCAAATTCACAGAAATGTCTGTGGTACAGATTATTGTTATCTCTAAATTATAGAGGAGACCAAGACCTAGACCTCCTACTGAAGTTGCTAAAAGTTGTAGAATGATTTGGGTGTAGTTCTTCCAGTTTTGACTTCCCAAACTACGTTCTAACTTACTGGTGATACTTTAACATATGCCACCAGCTAAATGTAATACACGTAGCTACATTTCTTATTAGATATGCATTCTACCTCTAAATACTATCAAACCAATCCACTATACATAGACACAGTAGAAAAAATACTATTTATTCAATAAACATATCTACTTTGTACTTTTTTTTTTAAAAAAGTATTTTTAAAGGCTCCACTGGAACCTAACTTATGGGCTCTGTATCCTAGGCAATTTCAAAGCTTTCTACGGAACACACCAAATAAACAGATACTGCTGTTATTATTGAAGAACAAATCTTCTTTACCTTAGCATTTGGGGGTTCCATTTGCTAGCCAGAGGAACCACAACTCCCATGGTTCTTTGGCCAGGCCCCACATGCCATGTGTAAGGATTCTGTGATAATTGGCAAAGAAAATTTATTCATTAATGAGCCCGTCAATTTGGCTTTTGAGGTCAGTTTGTTGAGTAAAGCTACTATGATTACTTTAAACTGGATTCCATAAACTAAATGATTATGTAAGGAGTGTGTACATGTGTACATATGTATGTGTATATGCATGTGTGTATGGTGCACATAGGTTATATGTGTGTGTTCACATGCATTTTTTATAAATGTAGATCATGGGAACTGTGAACAGAAATCTCTAGAGCTGCCCCCATCCGTTTCCAACATAGACTGACTCATGACAGGAGATTGGGTCACAATGGGGTGGCCATTCTGCTCTCCTAGGAGGAGATGCTGGGCTACAATTGTGTCTATCTGGCCCTTTAATATTGTTAGTCTAAGGGAAACAGCTTTTAGGTTTAAGCTGCACTCTTGGTCTCTGTGTCTTTAACTGGGAATCAGTGCTGCAAGTTATATTTGAAGGTTTGATTCGCAAACAAATGTCAGTTATAGAAAGACAGATGAAGAGAGAATTAACTCATTTTTCCAAGATGATATCAAATAGCAGTCAAAGAAGTTATGCAGATTAGAATATAGTGGACAATGTGCAGAGTGAATGAGCCTCTCTACTAGGGATGATGTATTTCAACTTTACTGCCCAAAGTATCTGGGACATATTGAACACCTGCATCCTCCACATGTTGGCTTATTCCTGAAAGTTTTCAGAGCCTGGAACCACATGTGATCTCTCTGGAAACTGGAAAGATGGAGAAGGATCTCTCTTCTCCCAAGCACGGTACTTCAAGGAATCTCCCTTCCACAGACATGGTCCATCAAGGAATCATTCTCTCCATCACTGAGGAGAGTTTTATGCAAATGCCCCTGGACTTGAGTCCTAGGTTACAACTGTTAGAATTAAGAGGGACCTTATATTTTATCTAATTTATACCTCCTGATCTTCCTTATTTTATAAATTAGGAAAATAAGACCCAAAGAGGCAAAATGATTTAGCTAATGTCACACAAGTCATAGGTGGCAGAGCTGGTATTTCAACTCATGGCATCTGACCCACAAATCTAAGGCTCTTTCTAATATTCCACAGTGTTCCCCGTAGTACATGGATTGTCTTTCTTTTCTTCTCTTGCTTAACACATGGAAAGTATCTGATTACAAATGTCTTCTAATTTGAGTTGAAATTTAATTTCATTTAAAACTTGAAAAAATACTGGGAAGAGATTCTCACAGATGGTATTACAACTTTAGGTGTTCTCTGAATTAAGCAAGTTGGATATATGGGAATCTGATCTTTAAAACAAAAAAAAATCAATCTGGTGGAAGCAAAAGAGAATGTGATTTGCATTATGAAAGGCATCTTAACATTGCAAAATAATCCATCAATTCAACATTTATTAACCATCTACTCTAGTAAGATTGGGAATGCAAAGTAAAAAAAAAACCAAAAGTAATAAAAAAAAAATCCCTGCCCTAAAGCAGTCCAGATTTCATTGGAGAATACCACATATAGAAGGAGCATTAATATCTGGGGGGATTGGGGAAGACTAGTCCTTCAATAGCAACATCTTCTAGTACAATGGAGATATGATTCAATTTATAAAATTTGGATTTGAACACATTGTAGATGCTCAGTAATTGAATTAAATAACTGTCTGATAAATGTCTTAGGAAATATACAAATGAGTAAGCCTCATTTCCATGAGCCTTTGACATTTCCCCCAAATGACTTATAAAAATAGATTGCAATTTTTCTTTATAAAACAGAACAAAGCCAAAAAAAATCTTTAATTTCCCAATATATTGCAAAAGTGAAAACTAGCTTTCTCTTAGTTTACTTAAATTACACAGATGAGCTTTCTCTCTCTCTCTCTCTCTCTCTCTCTCTCTCTCTCTCTGTCTCTCTGTCTCTCTCTCTCTTTCTCCCTCTCTCTCTCTGTCTCTCTCTCTCTTTCTCTCTCTCTCTGTCTCTCTGTCTCTCTCTCTCTCTCTCTGTCTCTGTCTCTCTCTCTCTTTCTCCCTCTCTCTCTCTCTCTCTCTCTCTCTCTCTCTCTCTCTCTCTCTCTCTCTCTCTCTCTCTGTCTCTCTCTGTCTCTCTCTCTCTCTCTCTCTCTCTCTCTCTCTCTCTCTCTCTCTCTCTGTCTCTCTGTCTCTCTCTCTTGCAAATCAGAAAATTCCCTGGTAACCACAACCACACAACAGAAGGAAGTAATCTTATAGATGTGATGATGTGGGGCGGGGACACATTGATAAGTGAAATCAGCTACTAATCCAAAAAGCTTCATTGTAATTAATTTCAACCTTTATTTTCAATGGCAATCCTTACCAAAACTTTAAAAAATAAATAAAGTAATATTATTTTAATATTATCTGGTATAGTGCATTTAGTGGCTAGAACATATTAAGTATTTAAATGATTATTAATTGATAGATTGAAAAAAAATATACCATGAATGAGGAAACTCGGGCTTTGATGCCAGATCTATCCCTAACTTGTTCACTTAAACTATTTATGCCTTATTTTCTTCATCTGTAAAAAACAAATGTTTTAAAGTAGATCTCTGTCAAGGTCCCTTCCAGCTCAGTGAGTTTTCCCTTAAATTTGATAACATCAGTGAAATTGCCCAAGTGAGAGAATAATGAAGGAAGAAGACACCCAGAGGGCTTAGGTAATCTACAAACAGTATCAGTCCTTGGAAGACTTAACATGTAATATCTCCAAGAAGAGGAAAACCCTGCTAGAATCTGCCAAGGGAAATGTCCTTTCTGCTTGAAGATAGGCTTGAAGGGATCAAAAAGAAAAGGGGAAAAAATCTTCTATGGACCTGCTAGGACCTGCTAGAGAAGAAACCTCAACTTGTGTAGCTTGAGAAGGAAAAAGAAACAGAGAAAGCCTGCTATGGACTTACCTGAGAATAGGCCAAGGGCTACTACTGTAACAAGGCTCATTGCAGCTAGGATACAGACTTGCAACCTAATCAGGGATGCAGAAGCCTCTGTGACCAGATGCGTGATCCTGTGGGACACAGGTCTGAAGGAAAGAGAAGAGTTAATTCCTGGCTTTCTGGGAGACAGACTTGAACCCTGAATCTCCCTCCCAGGCATACTCCATGAAATAGACTCCATGTCAGGGGTGGAGAACCTGCAGTCTCAAGGCCATATGTGGCCTTCTAAGTCCATGGATGTTGCCTTTTGACTAAGTCCAGGTTTTATAGAACAAATCTTTTCAATAAGGGGATTTGTTCCATGAAGTTTGGATGAAATGATAGCTGACAACAGAGAGCAAAGGTGCTTAATTTTTACTCTGCTTTGGTTTTCTCCCCAAAGAAGAATGACTATCACCTTGGAAATGATAGAACAAAAATGACTGAGGATTGCTATTCAAGATAAGTAAAGAGAGAATGAGAGAGTGCTGAGTTGAACTTGATGAATCCAAGTTACCTGGTTCAGATGATATAGATCCTCAGGAAATGAATCAACTGGCAGATGTTATTATTGAGCCACCCTGAAAGGTCATGGAAAATTGGAGAGGTACCACAAGACTAGAGGATGGCAAATGGTTTCCAAAAAAAGAAAGAAAGAAAGAAAATTCTACAAACTAGAGAACAGTCATTATTGTTTGCCATTCAGTTGTGTCTGATTCTTCATGACCCTTTATTGGGGTTTTCTTGGCAAAGATACTGGAGTGGTTTGCAATGTTCTTCTCCAACTCATTTTACAGATAAGGAAACTGAGGCAAACAGTGTCACACAGTAAGTATCTGAGGTTAGATTTAAACTAAGGAAGATGAGTCTTCCTGACTCTAGGCCTGGCGCTCTATCCATTGTACCACCTAGTTGTCTAATAGTTGAGGGAGTTTGATTTCATTTCCTAGGAAAATTCTCAAATGGATCAATTAATCAATAAGTATTAACTAACTGCTTTGTGCTAGGGATTGGGGGTACAAATGCAAATAATGAAACAACTTCTACTTGAAATAAATTTATGTTCTAACAGATAAATCTAATGAATCATCAAAAGGATGATTTGAAAACATTTAGAAAGTAGTAACTGGGGCAGCTAGGTGGTGCAGTAGATAGAGCACCGGCCCTGGAGTCAGGAGGACCTGAGTTCAAATGTGACCTCAGACACATAACACTTACTAGCTGTCTGACTCTGGGCAAGTCACTTAACCCCAATTGCCTCACCAAATATATATATATACAAAGACATATATATATATATATATATACACACATATATATATATATATATATACACATATATATACACATATACATATATATACACACATATATATACATATATATACATATATATACATATATATACACACATATATACATATGCATATATATACACATATATATACATATATATACATATATATATGTATATATATGTATGTACATATGTACATATGTTACCAAAGGGCAATGCGCTTCTATGAATAGGTCATAATAGACAAATCTCATTTCTTTTTCTTTATGACAAAATTACCGGAAGATAAGAAGATATGTACATCATCATATTCTTCTGGAGAAGATGGAGAAATGCTATTAAGAGATTTAAGTTGCCTAAAGACTTTCATCCTCAGTGACTAAAATATTCTCTCCAAAGAAGAAGAGAAGGGTATCTAAAAACCTACCGAAAAAGATTCTACCAAATATCCTGAAATGCTGCTATTGAACATGAAGACCTTCCACACGGGATCTACAGATTCTCATTTAAAAGGCTATAGAAGCTGACATTAAAATAGATGGGTTGACTGAATCTTCTAGTAACTTCTTCTCTACCCAAGAGAGAAAAGGACAAAAAATACACAGTACAATCTCTGTAACCTTAGCAAAGGCGTTCCATGTAGGGTAACCACAAATACCATTGGTATAATGAGCAAACTCCTATGCATTCATTTCCTGTGTAAAATCTCACATCTTTTTTTTTTAGTGAATATTAATTTGGAGCATTGACTTTTGCTTTGAATAAATATAGAGTATTATATTTAAATTAATGAGGATTTATGCTAGTCACATCAAAGGAAAAAGAAAGCAAAAGTGTTCGAACATTTTGTATGAACTTCATGGATAAAAAGATATTTGCAGTGTCATATTATTATGCATGGAATTATAGCGGTAAGACCACCCTAATGTCTCATATTATTAATGTTAACACAGCAACAACTACACCCCACTCAAATGGTAAGACATGTAATTCAATATGTGACACTTTCTTGTAGAAATTCATCAAATTCAAAAGAGAGAGAAGTGGGATTAGGGAAGGGAGTATTAAGAGAAGGGATGATGATGGAGAGGGATTAGTCACAAGCAAAACAAATTTTCTGTTCTAGAGAAGATGTAGAATGGGGGAAAATAAAAGTAAAGAACTGGGATCAAAGAGGGTACCTTAAACTTCCTCTTAGATAATTGGGGAATGTATGATATGCTGTACCCTAAGAAATAACAAGAGACAATTTCATAGACTACTGGGTATCAATTGACACAGAATAACATATGAAGATGCAGGAGAATAATTTATACATAGAAAGTAATATTTTTAAAGAAAAATGACTTCAAAAGATTTAAGAAATTTGATGACCAGCAATGTTTCCAAAGGACCTATGATGATGAAGCATGGTGCTCTCCTGATAACAGAAAGGTGACGGACTTAAGTAAAGAAAGACATATTTTTGAAAAATATCATCATTGTGTGATTTCATTTTACTTGAACATTCTAACTTGTCACAAATATGTTTTTTTCCTTTTTAATCAGGAGGTTGAGAGTGGGTTAATCATTAAGGATGGAGAGGAAAAAAAGAGGACACTGATACATCTTTAAAATATACGGAAGTTTGGAAGGAGGGATGGATAAGCAGGGCAGCTGGAGATTCGTGCTTCATGAAGAAACCATTTTTTGTATTCTATTACATGTATAGAAATCCTCTTTTCAAAAAATGTTTTAGGTAAAGAATTAAAAAAATTTGTGTGTGTGTGTGTGTGTGTGTTGTGTGTGTGTGTGGTAACATCTATTGAGACAGTAAAATTAACTTCTGTTATAACTTTGATTCAGGTAAAAGAGTTCATGCTGACATATCAGCAATCTACCAGATAATACCAACAGCTCCTATGGGATGTGACATCTCACATCTCCAAAGAATAGAACTAGCTGCAGGTGATGTACATTGCAAGAAAGTTGAAATGATAGACTTATGAAAGTAACTGCAAGATCTTGCTTCAGTTTTCCATTTGAATGAGAGAAGCCTCTCATCTATGTGGGCCCATGTGTCTTCAGTAATGTAGAATATAGTTATTAGCTGGATATTGCCAATTATCATCTGACTTTTGCCAGCGTGACAATATCATCTGATACTTTATCGTATCACATAGCAAATAAGCCTCTAATTAGCAAATAGATCAGACCTGGTCAGTATTAGTTAAATGTATTAAATATTTTACCCAACAGGTGAATAGTTCCACCTCAATCATCCTGCACTCCCTATTACAACTTCCCATTGAAGAGCAGCCTCTTCAGATAGAAAAACAGCTTTCAGTCATATCGGAAGAGTTCATCCTACATCTAGTTACTCACCAGCATTGCTATCTGTGATCACAGTACAAGAAAAGTACTCATACATCACAATGCAAAGGAACCTCTTCACTAGGATGGATGCCTGCCACCTTTTACTCTCCTATGCTGACTGAATATCTGCCTCCTTGCATCACTGCACCCAATGTACCTCTTACTTCTGCAGAAGAATGGTGAGGTGTCTTTTCCCATCTCTTCTTTGGGGCCATGCTTACTCTTTGAAACTGTAAATCTTCCATTTTGGATTATTTTATGGTTGTTCCATTTACATTGCTGCAGTCATTGAATACATTGTTATCTTGTCTCTGCTCGCTTCACTCTGTACTAGATCAGGTAAATTTCCCGATGTTTCTCTGTATTTATCATATTTGTTGTTTCTTACCCCACGTTATTATTCTGTTATATTCATTGCCACCATTTGGTGCTATTCCCCAAACAATAGTCATCTATTTTCAATTCAGTTCTTTGCTACCAAAAATGTACTGTTATAAATATCCTGGTATATATGGACTCTGCCTTTTTTGTCAATGATGTCCTATCCCCACCTGTTGAATCTCTGGATATTTTAGTTACTTTCTTTGTTTCCAAAATGCTTTTCTAAATTGTGCAATTCACAGCTCTAACAATGTACCAGCGTGTTCATACTTCTCCATCTCCTCTAATATTGATAATTTCTATATTTGCTGATTTGTAGGGGGTGAGGTGAAACCTGAGAATTGTATTCATTTGCATTTTTCTTATTATTAGTGATACAGAAAATTCTTTCATGTGGTTGTTGATAATCTCCAGTTCTTTTGATAATTGTTTATTCATATCATTTGACTACTTCTCTATTGGGCGATGGCTTGATTTAATATATTTCTCATAGCTGTCTATATATCTTGAATATCAAACACTTACCAGATATTTTATATGGTCTTCTCAATCAACCCCTCCTTTTTCATCCTAGATGCAATAATCTTATTTGTGAAAAAGCTTTTAAATTTTATGTAATTAAAATTATCTATGTTATCTCTTGAAATCATCTCTATTCCTTTTTTGGTTAAGAATTCATTCCCTTCCCCATATCTGTAACAGGCATATAATCTGCTTCTTTTCTAATTTTTATGGTATGGTCTTTAATATTCAAATCATGTACCTATTTTGAATTTATTATTGAATGTAGTATAAGATATTGATCGAAGCCTAATTTCTGCCAGAATCCTGTTTTCCAGTCCAGTTTCCCCCAACAGTTCTAATCAAACAGGAATTGTTTCCTCAGTAACAATTTTTGAAGATGTATCAAACATTGGGTTGTAGAGTTCTAATGATGATGATGATAGCTAATGTATACATAGTGCTAAGTATGTGACAGGCACTGTATTAAGTGCTATGCACATATACCCCTTTTGACCATCACGACAACCCTAAGAGGTAGATGTTATTATTATCTCCACTTTCCAGATGAAGAAACTGAGACAAATGGATATTAACTAAATCCCCAAGGGTCACATTGCCAGTAAAAGCTGGATTTGCTTTTAGGTCTTCCTGACTCCAGGCATGGCTCTATCCACTTAGCCACCTAACTCTTCCCATTCAGAGGCTGTCATAAGTATTTCAACTCTAAATTCTCCAATAGTTTCTTTAGTTCACCATTTCCTTTTTAATTCAATTTTATTTAAATTTCATTATGTTTTGAGAGAGGAATATTAACTTTCCTATTATGATTCTGCTTTACCTATATCTTTTTTTTTTTTAGTTAACTATTCCTTTGTGAGTTTTGAAGCTGAGCCATCTGGTACATAAATGTTTACTATTGAATTTGGCTCATTGCCTGCTTTTCATTTAAGCAAAATAAAATTTCCTTTCTTGCTTCTATTAATGTTGTAAATTTTTGAGAAATGTTGGGGAGTCAATCAGAAAACAGGTACACTAGTGAACCGTGGGTGGAGCTATGGTTTGGTACCACCTTTCTTGAAAGCCATTTGGAACAATACCCTTAAAGTTACCAAACTGTTTATATATCTTGGCCTAATAATACCATTACTAGGAATATCACCTAAAGAGATCAATGAAACAAAGTGTGTGTGTGTGTGTGTGTGTGTGTGTGTGTGTGTGTGAATGCACACACATTCATGGTGCCACTCTTTGTTATAGTTAAAAACTGGAAACTAAAAGCTCCTTAACCTCCTGAGAAATGGATAAAAATTGTGGTATGTGAATGTGATGGAATACTGTTGTGCCCTGAGAAAGCACAAAATTGACAGTTTCAGAGGAAACTGGGAAGACTTCTAAGAACTGATGCCTAGTGAAGTTAGGAACAATTCATACGATGACATTTATTGGATTTTTTAGTCTAGTTCACATGTCAATCCATGAGTGCTAGGCTTGTGCCTTCCTTCATTTCTTTAGTATCACTTTAAACACTCATGATCCTTTTCCTATTTCAAGTCAGTACTTTACCCTTGAAGTTAATTTTCGTTAAACTATTTGGATACTAATAGTTTCCCATAAACTGAGAGTAATTTAAGAATCATTTGACCTCCAGAAAACCACAACCAAAGTAAAGCCCCGGGTACTGTTTTTCAGAAAATAAGAAAACTTCATAGAAGTATTAGAACCAGAGGAAAAAAAGGGAAATAGAATCCTTGGATCATTGCTTGGAAGAAACCAGAAATTTAGCACACTTAGCCATTTGGTGGCCAAAAGTAATAGGGTCTGGGTCAAAGAAAAGTGCTGCAAGTAGTCAGGAGACAGATGAGGCAGGAAGAGAGAGATAAAGAGAGAGAGAGAGACAGAGAGAGAGAGGCAGACAGAGACAGGGAGAGAGACAGATAGACACAAACACAGAGAGAGACAGAGAGATAGAGAAAGAGGCAGGGAAAAAGAAACAGGGACACAGAGACAAAGATGCAGAGAGAGAAACACACACACACACACACACACACACACACACACCCAACCACCACTACCACCACCACCAAAATACTGTTGTCTGGATCTTACTTGATTATGCAGTAATTACTGTCAAAAAAAGAAAATAAAAGGAGTATATTATACCAAGCAGTGAAAGAAAAACGTCTGAACCAATATTAAGCTATCTTGCAAAACTGAGAATAACTCCACAGGCAGTAAAAATGGATTTTTAATAGAATAGAGGCCTTTCAAGCATTCCTACTTGGAAAGCCAGACCTGGATATGATCTTTGAAATATGATCAAAAGGAACAAAATAAGCCTAAAAAGTTAAATGCATTTGAGCAATCTGAAGGCCTAATCAAGTGTTTGGTGACAAAAAGGGGAAAGAGATGCCATCGTTCCTTGAGAATCTCCCTGTCTTAAAAGGTCAAGGAGGGGGCATACAAACCAGACTCAGGGAATGGAGATGTCCTTTTTTTGCTGGTTTATTTGCTTCAAGAAAATAATTAACTCCAATGCTGCACACGGACTCCTGTGTCATTTCTCTTTTTTTCTCAAGGAGTACATCACCTGTCTCAATATTTTCCATTACTCTCCAACACCCACCCTTATATTAGGGTACATACACATGCATACTAATGCTCTTTCAAATTTCATAAGCTCCTTAAATCCCATAATCTATTCCCTTATTCCACTTCAGCTATTCCAAGGTATGTTCATGCTTTGGATCTCACCATTCCCCTTAAGTGTTCCACTTCTTAAATTAAATCTTTGACACACCTCTATTTGCCACAACCTTCTATCATTGTATTTTGGCCTATGCTTCACTCTTCCTAAATCCATTTTGTTATCTTTATTGCTTCCCCCAGCTCCCCCCAGCTATTAGTACTTTGTCAAACCTTCTCCCTTGGTTTGACTTCATTCCTTTCTCTTCCCAATCTTGACCCCAAAGTTAGTTAATTCAACCCTGCACTGTCCCCTACTCTTGCATCTCATAACTCCCCATAATACATCCCTAGGATTGTTCCTACCATCCTATTGAAGCTGTTGGATGGAGCAGGAAGCCATCATACAACCTTGCCAACTAGATTAATTTTAAATTCTTGTTATCCAACTTCAGCTGGGCTCAACTCACTGTAGCAAGGCAACACTTTCATTCCTCCCTAACTGATTCCTTGTCTCAAACCCTACAGATGGTATTACAAGTCTCCAGTTTTTTTCCAATGATTATAATCAAATAGGAATTCTTTCCTCAGTAACCTCAAACCATGAACTATTTGGCAATACATTGTAGCATCACTTGGAGCTGACAGCATCACTTATAATCAATATGAATTCCTTGGTTATAATTGGCAAAATCTATTTCTATTTTTTGGTTATGATAAATTTCTTGTGCATAAGGAAAGTATTCATGTGATCAGTCCATTTTATGTATGTTCATTGTTTTGCTTATATTAATGATCAATGACACCTGCATACATTTCTAGCAGGTGGGGTTTGGGTATTTCTCATTTATTCCAATGTATTTCACCTTGCTGCGGCATCAGAACAGGAAAGAAAATTGTTTGTTCTAATGTGTTCCATGTCAGGCAGATCATCACAATAGGTTTGATGAGGGCCAGTCTTAAACCTTATGTCAAAAGATCAATTTCTTGATTTCATAGAGTCATTTTTCTCACATTGAACCGGTCACATTGAACTGCTAGGACCCAAAGGCCAGTATTTAAGAGTTCATGCTAGGCCTTCACATTTACCATAGGGTTTTCAGACCATCTCCAGACCATTGCCATCACAGATTCAGACTACAACTCTAAAGTATTGTTGTTATTGTTGTTGTGACTGTCATCACAGCTGCAGTGAATGCTCACTGAAACTTTCAGCATTCTTCCTCAATTAATTGTTTTCATTTGCATGAATTTAGGCTTCCATTTTCTATGCCTCCAGAAATATCTTTCAAAGGGTTACTGTAGCTTCTCCCACAGAGAAATGATGGTTATAACTGCTTTAATTATTCTAGTACTTACTGCCGTTGGCTACATTTCCTAATGACTCTTGCTGGAATTGAGTAGTCTTTGCTTTGGCCTCCCTACAGTAGCTCTTGGAATTACAATGATAATTGGCATAAATGAAGTAGATTGTTGAGAACTTTAAGAGTTGCCTAACAGAATACAATCAAAGCCTCTACCATGATTGAACATTTTTATATCACTTTTAAAAACTTTCTCCAGCATGAAGTTTTAAACGTTAAAGTTGTTGCTTTTTAATAAATATATCAGTCTTTAGTAACAAAAGGAAAATGGAAGGAAAGTAACTTGTCCAGGGTCACACAGATGATCAGTGTCTGAGGATGAATTTGAACTCAGGTCTTCCTGACTCTAAGCTCAGTGCTCCATTCTCTACACTACGTAGCTGCCTTAGTGTATTCTCCTAAAGGAAAGAAATCTAGCCAGATGACTAAGCAAGTAATGCTAGTGCCATTAAGGGCTCATTCTAACTAGTTTGTGATTATTGTCTGTTGGAATAAGATAAAAAAATCTATTGAGACCACTGTACCCCTGCTAATTATTTGAGAGCCTGGTGCTTTGGGGAGTTTCCCCCATGAAATCAGTGACACAGAAAGTGAACACAGATCTGATTGCTCACTATCTGCCTTTCAAAGTGGGAAAGCCTTAGTTTATCCCTCTAATAACTCTCTGTACTTCGTGTTGAGAGGAGTATGTTGTCAGGGTGATAGCAAAGAGGCCCTGACTTTATTTATCAAAGTAGACAAGCTTTTTGTCAGGAGAAGGAATATTCTCCTTTTTGATGTCTTCATAAGAAATCAGTACCATTCAACATGAGAGCCTTCAGGTTCTCTCTTTTAAGACAAATACAAATAATTACCCTGAGTTTGCTGTCTTGTGCTGACTCTGAGGCATGTAGTCATGTGGTCTTTGTGGCAGGCTCGCCAAATTCATTGTGTGATGCTGTGTGATGGATTGATGGACCCTGATGAATGGTCTATGCCAGGCAGCACCATTAGGGCCGACTTTCTCGGGCAACATTAATTGATCCAGATAGCACAGGCAGCCTTCAAGACAGAGCCTGTCTGTTTATCTGTCTTCTGTCTATCACAAGAGGGACCACACAGCTTGTCAAAGCCCATAAAGAGGAATGAAACCTTTTCATATTGATCAAAGGTGTTTTAAATAGCCTTTCCTACCCTTCAGCTGCCTTCCAAACTCAGCTGTTAAAGTACAAAGATTTATTTTTCACATATTGTTTTCTTTCTTTCCTATTGATAACTTCTCTCACTGTACCCTTCCCTCCTCCCAAGTCTCTTATTGTTGTGACTACTATCTTAGAAATCTACTCACAGTACTGTTATTCTTGTATGGGATAACATATACATTTTTCATTAATGACCATTATTTACTAGGTTCTGTGCTGTCCAAGAAATAATGGGTATGTTAACAGAGAGAAGATATTGTCACTTTCCCCAGGAGAAACAAAATGGATAAGATTAGCCAATACACATTAATATGCTTTTGGCAAAATTGTGAATTGGTATAACCGTTCTCAAAAGCAAGTCAAAATTATGCTTCCAAAGTAATTAAAATATACATGCCTTTGACTCAGACATTCCACTGCTAGTCAAAACCTCAAAGAAGTCAAAGATAGAAATACAGGCCTTCTATTCACCAAAATATTTGCGATAGCACAATAATTTTAATATGCAATTAAGTATAGTGTGTTAATCATAACATAATAATTTTATATTATTTATTTTCTGTATTATTATATGATATGTAATATAATATTATGTGTTATGTATTATTAATTATAATAATATAATAATTTTATATAATATAATTATATAAAATATAATAACATAACAATAAAGCCCATTTATTGGGGAAAAGCTTAACAAACTGTGGTATATTAATGTAATGTAAGAAATGTAACATAATGACCATCTGTGAGAAAGAACAAACATACAGAATTCAGAGAAGCATTGAAAGACTGACATGAAATAGATACTGCTATAAAGTGAAGTAAGCAGAATCAGTAAAATAGTACACATAATGATTAGAACAACTATAAGAGTAAAACAACAATGAAACAAGATTCTATGCTCAGTTTGACTAAGATTAGCCCCAGAAAAGAGTGGAGAAAATGTACCCCTCTTCCTTGTAAAGGTGAAGGAAGGGAACTACAAGTGTGGAATATCATGTATGTTCTCAGATGTGGACCATATCACATGGTTTATATATTGATTGGTTTCATTGAACTGATTTTTTTCCTCTTTTTTATTCTTTGTTACAAGGCATGGCTCACTGGAGAGGAAACGTATATATTCAGAGAGGAACATGATATAAGAGCAAAGTGAAATTAATAAGAGATGACTCCAATATATGGCCAAGAATACACATGCGTATATAGTTTTTGGTGTCCAATTTCTACTGATTGTGTTGATATCAGGTTTATATCAATACCTCTTATGATGGAGCTGAGGTACGTGTTGTAGAGAATGACAGATGGATTTAGCAACATATTTTGAAAATCAAGAAGCAAAAGTCCTACTCTGATGACTTACCATGACATGGTGGTGAGCCTAGGTTTACAGAAACTCTGAAAGTAGAGCAGAAGTTTGATGTAATACTAGCAAGTTAAAAAGGCATTAGCTCTGGGTCCAGTGGGTCCAGTCATGGAGAGCATGACTATAATCTGGGGGCCTGCCTAGTTCAGTTTGGAGAGGCTCATCACCAATTTGGTCACAGGGGACTATTTTTTTCCCACACTATGGAACCTCTCAAAGACTGTCCATTACAAAGTTCTAAAGGAATTAGATTAGGTATCAGCAGAGAGCATTTTCCATCAAATGAAATCATGGATTCTTGATGTTTTGAGAGAGAAGTACTTGGTAAATGGAGAAAGGAAACAGTAATGTGGTTAAAGACTTAGGCAGGAGGAAGAGGAGCATCCATGGAGGATAGACAGAATAGGACATGGAGTAAATTGAATAGAATTGACTTACAGGAGGTTTTGAGACTAACATGTAAGAGGTTAGATCAAGTAAGTGGTCACAACATGTAATTAGGAATGTGAACATTATGGTTATGGCCCTGTATAACATATGGCATCAACATCAGCACTGATAGAGGAAACAAGGAGGGCCATAAGGAGATAACGGTTATCAAGACTGAAGATTAACATAGAGGCCAGTAGGGGGTATGACAAATAGAATATTAGATTTAGAGTCTAGAGTCCCTGAGTTTTGAACATTCCCCAGATCCTTACTAACTGTGTGATACAGGGCATGTCACTTAGTTTCCTCATGGAGGTAGAGTCCCTAGGAACATTGGATCATAGCTGTAGAGTTAGAAAGGACTGCAGAGGTCATTTAATTCACACCCTTCATTTTACAAATGAAAAAACAGAGACTCTGAGAAGTCAAGTGAATTGCTAATGGTCGCATAGATAATAAATGTCAGAAGTGGGATTGAACCCAGACACATCTAACTGCAAGTCCAGTACTCTATCCACTATGCCATACTGCCTCTTGTTGGCAGTGAGATCCCATTCAATAGTGTTCACCACTTAAGTGAAATATCAGATTGTCTTAAATATGTGGGGGGCATGGGTGCAGTGGGGATTTGAGTAAAGCGATAATACTTTGGAAAAATTGTTGTAGGAAATGACCTAGGGAGTGAATAAGAATAAACCAGAACTATAGATTGTCAATGAGGGTCCAGGTGAAGTAATGCATCATTAATTTTAAATATTATTTTGTGACTCTCTCCCCAGTCCATATGTAGAATGAAAGGGAACAGATGATGAGCGGATTAACCAGTTATCAGCCAAAGGATGAGGGATTCTGGTGTAGTGGCCAGTGTAATACTAAGTTCAAAACAGAGTTAAATTGTGTGGGTGTAGAGTATAAGGCAAAGGGTAGACCTCTGATTGACTACATGGCTACACAGAGTTAAAGGATGACCTGTTAACTAACTTCTAGAATATGAAAGGAACACAAGAAGCAATGCCATCCTTTCCAGTCTTGCTATTGAATATAACCATTAAATTTCCTTTTGGTCTGGCACTCTAATAACTATAATGGTGCACTCATCAAGGAAAAGGGTCATCAAGAGAAAGGGTGCGAACCAGTAAAGCAGCCAGAGACAGGGGGAGGACCAGGACAGAGGTTGGCCACAAAGTCCAAGGGTTGAGAGAATATCCAGGAGAGAATAGTCATCAGTGTTTAATACTGCAGAAAAGTCAAGGAGAATAACTACTAAGAAAAGGAAATTGGATTTAGCAGTGAATACCTTTTTGATCTTGGGTAGATTGGTTTTGGCACAGCAGTGAGATTGGGAGGAATATTGTAAGAGGTTAGAGAATAAACTATTGTTGGGGGCAGCTAGGTGGCACAGGGATAGAGCACCAGCCCTGAAGTCAGGAGGACCTGAGTTCAAATCCGGCCTCAGACTGAACACTTGACATATCCTAGCTGTGTGACCCTGGGCAAGTCACTTAACCCCAATTGCCTAAAAGAAAAAAAAAAGAGAATAAACTATTGTTGAGAAAGTTGGGCAGTCAGGACACGCTATTCTTTCTAGGAATCTATAAAATATAAATATCAGAATATGGAATGGCTTGAATTAATGCTGAATCAAGAGAGCATTTTTTTAAATAATAGAGATGATAAGCATCTATATAGGCAATGAGAAAGGAGCCATTATATATAGAGAGTACAGAGTATTTGAAAATGAAAAGAAATGATTGCTGGGCAAACACCCAGAGGAGAGCAGGGAAGGGTTAACATTTGGCAAGGAAAGGGGCCATCTCATCCTAGGAGACAGACTGGAACAAGTGAAGTGAAGATAGAGGAAGATCACAGAATTATGGTATCACAATTTTAGAGTTGGATAGGATCTTAGAATCCTTTCAGTCTAACACATACCTGGAAAGAAACCTTATAGTAATATACCTGGCAAGTGGTTATCCAGTCTTTATAAAAGTTTCCAAGGAGAAGGAAGAGACTATTCCTGAGGAGGAGTTTAGGTTCAATAATGAAACAAAATGATATCCTTATAAGTAATACAACTGTCAACAAAAGGAGATTTAGTTAACCATGATAGACTCTCAACTAGACCAAGCATTAAGAACCTTTTAAATTTATTCAGGTGAATGAGGCTCCTTTCTTATACAATCTGAGTCATTTCTGAGACCTGCTAGGGTATAAGAAAGTGAAGTCAACAGTCTGTTTTCTTTTTTTGTTTTGTTTTATTTTGGCTAGGCAGTGGGGTTAAGTGACTTGCCCAGGGTCACACAGCTAGTAAGTGTTATGTGTCTGAACTCAGGTCCTCCTGAATCCAGGGCTGGTGCTCTATCAAATGCACCACCTAGTGGCCCCCAGGTCGACAGTCTGAACACTTAGTTGCCTAAGCCAAATAAATCTCAAGGAATACCTTTCAAGGAAAACTGAGCCTCATGTGTGTGGGTGGTAGGTGTGGACAGAGATGAAGATATTGCTCCTATCAAATCATGTTTTCCCCGTAATGTATTTGTGAAGTTAATTTTTTGAACCTAAGTATAAATTTTTCCATTTATCCTTATTGAATTTCCTCTTAATAGCATCAAGACAATACTCTAGCGTGAGCTTTTTTTTTTTTTTTTAGTTTTAGATCCTGCCTCTGTCATTCAATGTATCGGCTATGCCTCTCAGCTCAGTGTCTTCTGGTTCTCTATACACTTCTATAATTCACTGATTTGAAAAAAATGTTATATAACAGGATACCATGCACAGATCCCTTGGGTAGTCTACTGGAGAATTCCTGCCAAGTTAACTTTGAGCTATTGACAAGCATTCTTTGATTCAGTGACAGTGAAGAGCCAGGATAAGATAAAAAAAATGAATAACCAGCAGTCCTGAAAAGCATTTCATGTTTAAATGGTTTTAATGATTGATCTCTGAGGCGAGTATAACTGAGGTTAGTATAGCTACTCCTTCCTTTGGGAAGACCCTAGACATAAGGTAACATCTAAACCTGGGCATTTCTTTTCCTGAGGGGAGGGAAGGAGAGAAGACAATAAGACAAACAAAGTGATAAAAAGAAGCCAAATCCATCTCCTCAATGGTGAGGCATCCCTAGAATTGAACCTGGTTTGAACTGTGGGAGACTGGTTGAGCAGAGTGGAAAAGGGAGTGGGCAAAATGCCCCAGCCTTTGGAGCTCTCTATCTATGCATGGAGAAAGAGAGAGAGAGAAGAGAGAGAGGAGAGATAAAGAGAGAGAGAGAGAGAGAGAGAGAGAGAGAGAGAGAGAGAGAGAGAGAGAGAGAGAGAGAGAGAGAGAGAAAGAAAGAAGACAGAGAGGAGAGAAGAGAGAGACACACACACACACACACACATACACAGAGTCAAGAAAAATAGTAGTAGGCTTCAAATAGGTCAATGCTAATTGCATACTCCTTGTTTCATGTTCCTTAAGAACAAAATGAGAGAAATTCATTTCAATTTTAGATGTTTAAATTAACCATTATATTACCGTCAGAATATTAGGATTATTCACGTTGAGGAAATGTTAGTCTTAAGGGCTGTGTATCTCTTTTCACAGTAGGCAGATGAGGCTCCATCACTGCTCTGCTAAGACCACTGAGACCAGCCCTGTTTCCCTCGCCACCTCCCCTCAGAGGAAGGCCTTGATTCTCAACACCTATAGTGGCAGTGGAGGATCCCAGTCACTACCATACCCATTCAGTTCACCCCTTGAGGGTATATAGATGGTGATTGATTGGGTGACTGATCTTCAGTAGAGTTCAAATTACACCCATCTACAACCCAGGGAAGCTGAAGCCAGAGTTTTAGTCTTGACTTTGCCACTAACAGGATGTGTGACCTTGGTTTTAACTTCTCTGGACCTCAGTTCTTTTATCTATCCAATGAACGGATTGCTCTAAATGGCCTTTGACGTAGCTTTGAGTTTTGAATTTTTGATTTCATGGTTTTATTATTCTAACAAGTTCTCTCTTAGAATCAAGAGATTGGACCAATTTCCTGCTTGGGATTTTTTTTCCAGTTCTGTGATTAAAAAGAAAATCCTACAACCTCTATCAAGCCATATTCACTCTACATTCTGTCCAAGTCTCTTTGGGGAGCACTCTTAGTCAAGCTGTCTTACTCTTACTATAGAATAGATACTTTGGATTCCTATGGGAGCTGGCCTGAGGGTCCATGTACAGCTTTCTTCAATGCCATGTTGGCTGATAAGTGGCACCCAGGCTAGCACTAACACCCTCAGAGAAGAAAGGGAGATTTTTTGGGGAGGGGGTGTTTCTTTAATACTGTGAGAGCTGACGTTTCTGTTGCTGTTTCTTAAGAAGAAACAGCAGCTTCTGGTTACCATATGTTAGCAAAACACTGCATGCCAACTTGCATGCCATATCATGCCAGCCTGAAAAAGAGTATGTTCACCAGTGTTTTATTAGCTCAATTTATGTGCAACCTAATTACTAATTAGCTGTCTAACTTAAAACATCAGTATAAATGTACCTACCTTACAGTGATACCCGTGTGTAGTGAAATAGAGAAATGTCCAGACTGTGAGTAATCTGACTAGGTCAGTTTATACACATGGCTTATGTGAAGTCTTTCCTTGGGTTCCATGAAAGAAAAAGAAAGTGCAAAAGGGAAGACAGAAAGAAAGAAAAGAGAAAAAATCAAAGAGAAGAGAGAAAAAGAAGAAAGAGAAAAAGAAAGAAGGAATGGAGAAAAGAATGAAAAAATGAAGAACGAAGTAAAAGAAAGAATGAAAGGAGGAAAGAAATGAAGGAAGAATAGGAAGAAGGAAAGGAAGGAAAGAAGGAAGGAAAGAAAGTCTTTTTCTATTTGTAGACTAATGCCTAAATTAACAGAGAAGGTGATGGACTTAGGTTGAGAGAAATCTATCACACAACTTTACTAGCTATGTGACCATGGACATGTGAATTTCAGTATCTCAAAATCATAGAGACTTCCTGTCTGGTCACACATTCTTTTTTTTAAAGACTTCTAGTGAGAAGGAATCCACCACCACTCTATCTGTACTCCCACTCTCAGGCAATGTATTCAACTTTTAAATATGTCTAACTATTGAGAAAGTTTGTAGCGCAGAGAGATTATCAGTTAGTGGCATCTTAAAGTAAATGAAAGATGAAATAGGGGTGGGGTTGGGGAGAATGGGGTTGTCTTTTAGGTTGTTTTTTTTTTTTGGCAATTGGGGTTAAGTGACTTGCCCAGGGTCACACAGCTAGTAAGTGACAAGTATTTGATCTGAGGTCAAATAGGGTTGTCTTTTTACTACCTCTCTTGAAGTTACCAGATTCAAAGCCTAGGATCGGAGATCTAGAGGTAGAAGGGACATCAAAAGTCACCCTATCCAGGCCCCCTGATCTTACAGATGAGGAAAGTGAGGCCCAGCAAAGTTAAGCGACTTGCCCATGATCAAACCTGGAATAAGGGTCAGAGGTAGAATTAACTTAAACAACACTGCCTCCCCTCACTTAAAAATCTTTATTATTGTAACTGAAAAAAATTAACAAAGCAGTCCATTCAAGGCAACAGCAAGCATTATTTTTAATGCTTAATATTTAATGTCTGGCTCTTATGTGCCAAGCACTGTGCTAACTGGGATGTAAAGAAAGGCCAAAGATAGTACCTGCCCTCAAGGAGCTTACAGTCTAATGGGGATACAACATGCAAACAACTAAGTACAAAAACATACATACATATATATATATATACACACACACATATATAAAACAGAAATGTGTGTGCATGTGTGTGTGTGTGTAGATGTGGTAATGAAGATAATCAACAAAGGGAAGGTACTAGTAATAGCAATAACGTAGGTTTGAAAAGGTTTCTTGTAAAAGATGAAGGTTTAGCTGGGATTTGGAAGGTTAAGGAAGCCAGGAGACAGAGATGAAGATTATATTCATATACCATAATTTGTTTAGCTTTCCCCGATTGATATGTACTTACTTTGTTTCTAGTTCTTTGCTACTACAAAAAGTAATGCTATCAACATTTTTGTAGGTTGGGGGCTTTTCCGGTTGTTAATATCTTGGGGGTGTATGTCTAGTAGTGGCTTAGCTGGTTCAAAGAGTATGCATACACAGCTTAACGACTTTATGGATATAGTAGTTTGTTGTGGGTCTGAATATTGATGAAACTGAATAGGTATGAGTTAACAGCCTGCCCTCTCACAACACTAGCAGATTTGGGGCAGTTTAGATTTCGTTTGTCCCCAGATATGTTGATTTGAGACCCATCGCTGGGTATTTGGGCAAGAAGGACATAAAAGTTGTTCTTAGGACCTTGACCAGGAGCTCCTGAAGCTTCAAGACAAGCAGTCCTTGACAACTGCTTTTAGCTTCCATGCTAGCAGCTTTTGTCTTTCTGAACTGCCCTGGAAACTACTTTTATGAAGTGGAAATACAGTTTGATCATGTTTTTATTAGATTGTTTGAATCTTTGGACTCAGTGATTGATTGTGCCAAATATGAAATCATGACTGCGAAACAGTTTGTAATATTTTCTAAAATGGTTTGTCAGTCTACAACCCTCCAAAGATTGTTATTTTCCATTTTTATTATCTTTGCTAACCTGATATGCATGATGGACAGCGTCAGTTATTTTAATTTCCATTTCTCTAATTACTTGTTTCGGGGAGGCCAAGATGGAAGAGTTGGAGAAAGCAATGCAGTTCAGCTCCCCTCTCACAATTCTGACAAAGATCTAGGAAGCACACTCATGGTGTTTGGGAATTCTGAAGAACAAATACAGTGAAACATTTTTTTACCCCATTTCAGGGAGCAGTAATAGAACTTGGTTTTAGGAGGGATTAGTACTATAGCTATGTGAAAGGCTGACTAGAAGCTGTATTCCTAGCTGAGGAGTGATTGCTTTTCCAGTAAGAACATGGCCTGACTCTATGTATAAGGGAGCTGAAACAGGAACCAGTGCGTAGTTATATCGTCCTCTGACCTCACAGCAGAGCTGATGACCCAGGTTGGACTTGGAAAGCCAGCTGCTTGGCCCAGACTGGCCTATGATTGAGTGCCAGGCCAAGAGTAGTCAGATTTAGTGTATCCAGCTCAGATCTGGAGCGAGGCAGTTTACTGGGCAAGAAGCATGAGCAGAAGCAAGTAGTAGCTATGTGGCAATGACCCTAAAGGGATGTTAAAGATTCAGTCCATTGCCAGGTCTGAGGTCTACACAGCTAAGACACCAGGGCAGGGAGGTCAGACCAAGAAAGAGCCTTCTGTCACATCTGTCATTCTGAACCTTCAGATACTTTCAGCTAGCTGACAAGGGTTGCCATGCACATTGAAAAGAGGAGCTGGAACCAACAGTAGTTTACTAGAGATGTAACCAGGGGGCAAGCCTACAGTTTTGTCACTCTGGCCCAAACCAGGGTCATGAGGTTACAAAGCTCAAGTCAGTTGAGCATGAAGCAGACCAGACTTTACTCTAGATTAGACTGCTTGGGGCATGTGGAAAGTTAGTAGGTCCTCGGCATGAGTCACCCCTGAAATATTTGAAGAATATAACCCTCATTAACAAGAGAAAACAATTGCAGATCCCCAGAAGAAGATCCAAACACTCTTTCTATAAGTGTGAAGACCAGACCACCATACAAAGTCTCAATTCAGGAAATAAAGTGGGAAGAATAAGCAAATAAAGACTCCAACAATATTAGAGGTTAGAAATTATACACACACACATACACACATGCACACACACACACATACACATATACACATATGTGTATATGTTTGTATTCATTTTCATACCAAACTACCAAAAGAGCAATTTATAGAACTAGAAAAAAACCCCGCAAAATTCATCTGTCAGAACAAAAGTTTAAGAAGTGAAGTAATAACCCCCATCCCGCAAAAAAAAAAGTGAGAAGAAAGGGTTTTAGTAGTACCCAATCTCAAACTATGGAGCAGTGATCATAAGAAACTAGTACTTGTTAAAAAATAAAGGAGTTTATCATTGAGCAAATTAACTCAATGATACCAAATAAAGATTGAATTTTCAATCAGAACTACTATGAAAATTTGGAAATAGGCTGACAGAAATTAGGTTTGAATAAACATCTCAAGCCATATACCACAAGGAAATCTAACTCTTTTATGACCTAGTTATAAAAAGAAAATCATATAAGCTAATTAAAAGATATGAAAACTTTTCAAAAGTAAGGGTGGGAAAGGTGTTCTTGATTACTCAAAAACTAGAAATAATCATGTGAAATAAAATGGAAAATTTTGAATACGTAAAAATGCATCAAGTTGGAAGGGAAATAGTTAACTGGAAGGATGAGAATAGGTAATCTTTTGCAGCAAACTTCTCTGATAAATGTCATGTGAAAGCTATATAGAGATCGATTCATTAATCATTTGCTTATTTAAAAAAATAGTTCCCAGTTTTCTTTACCAATTTTTTTTTTTTGCTTTCAGTAGTTTTATCTCTTCATCGATCTATTCTTTCCTTTGGTGAAAGGATTTCATGATATGAAATATCCTTTAAAATATCTTTTGGCTGAATCCTCAAAGGTTTAATATATAATTTCATTGTTGCCATTTTCTTTAATGCAATTGTACATCTTTATGTAACTTGTTCGTTGACTAATTAATTCTGAAATTATATATATTACATATTACAGAAATGTATATATGTTTTTATCACATTTCTATCTCTCTGTTGGTAGCTTCTTGCTCTTTTGAGGAATGCCATTTGGGGAATGAAATGTTCTCTACAGGATAAAATATCTTTAACACCATTTAACTTTGAATTATTTCTTTCATATTATTTATTGTAATTTTTATTATTTTGTGGTTAGCAAAAGATTCATTATTTTTGCTTTTCAGCATTGTTTATGAGTTTTTTATATGAGTTTTTTGTTTATAAGTTATCCCTTAGTAACACATACCCAATTTTTATTAAGTTGCCATGTATAGCTGAGAAATATGTATATTATTTTCTACTCCTATTTGGTAATCATCAGAAATCTATCATAGATAACCTTTCTAAAAATCTTATTCAGATCATTAGCTTCTTTTTGACTTTTCTTGTTGTCAAATATGTCTTTATCTATAAGAGGTACATTGAAGTCTCCTTGCAATTTTATTGTATTTTTCCTTTAAGTACTTACAGGCTATGCAACTCAGGAAATATATATATATATATGTATATATATATATATATATATATATATATATATATATATATAATATATATAATATATAATATATAATATATATAACATATAATATATATAATATATAATATATTATATATTATATATAATTTTTCTTTAAATATAATGAATTTTAAAAACATCTCTTTTCATATTTTTTTTTACTACTCCCTTGGCAGAAATAAAGATTGCTGCTCATTTTTTTGAATTCACCTGAAGTGTAATAAATCTATCTCAACCCCTCATTTTCATCTTATGTGAATTTTTATGTTTCAATTGTGTTTCTTGTAAATTACATATCACTGGATTCTGCTAATCCATTCTCTTGCCCTCCTCCATTTTATGGGTGAGATCATTCTATTCACAGTCATGGTAATGATAGTTAATTGTATATTTTTCTCCACCATGTCCTGAAATCCTTTTTTTTCCCTTCCTTTGCCCTCTTTCTAGCAAAAGAGAAGGGATTTATCAAAGCCAGCAATCTATAACTGAACTTTTTTTCTCCCACTCCATGATCACTGATCTTTACACTTTTTTCTTTCCTTTTAACTCCCCAGTTCATAATCCATTCTTCAAAGCAGAAGTTTGTTTTGCTTGTTTCTATTTCCTCTTTGATTCTATCCTCACTCTTATGGCCCTCTCACCTTTTTGTCCTAATCTATTTTCCTACTGAATTGGATTTATTTCTAAACCAGACTCTCTCTCCCTCTCCCTCTCTCTCTGTATATGTAACTCTATTGTCTGACTGAGATAAAGGAGATATTCATGAAATGTCCTCTAGCCCCATTTTATCTTCCATATTTAAATACTCTTCTCATGGATACCAATTATGAGAAAAAATAAAATATTGATAGCTAGCATTTACATAACACCTTAATGTTTTTGTCTATAAAATGTTTCGTATGTTATCTTATTTGATCCTTGTAGCAATCCTGTGAGGTAGGTGCTATTATTATTTTCCCCAATCATACAGATTAAGAAATTGAGACTACGATATATTAAGTAACTTGCCAAGGTTTGTATAGCTAGCAAGTGTTTGAGGCAGGATTTGAACACGGCTTGTTGATTCCAAGTCCAATAGTCTATGCCACCTGGTTCCTCTACCTTCTTTATTTCTTCCTGTATATTCTTTCTTTTTTTCTGACCCTTTCTTTCTTATTAAAATAATAAACCACACCCAGGTCCTAAATTTATCTTGCTTGACAAAGGTCTGTCTATGACCTTTACAGGGAGGGTACTTGCCTCTTTTCCCTCTATTAGAATGTAAGCATTTTATCATCATTTAGCTCCTCCCAAATGCCCACGTGTATTTACTTCTATGTTTCCCTTGACCTTTGTCTTTTTATTTCTAAGTTTCTACTTAGCTCTGACCTTTTCGTCAGGAATACTTGAAAGTACTTTGTTCTATTAAGTGCCCAATCCATTTTCCTCCCTAGAAGATTATATTCAGATTTGTAGAGCAAATCATTCTTGGTTTAATCTTCTGTCTCTTGCCTTTTTGAATGTTACATTTCAAGATGTTCTCTCCTTTATAGCAATTACAATGTAGTCCTGGGTTATCCTGATTTGGTTCTTTCGTACTTGATCTCTTTATTTCTGACTGTTGAATTTTTCTTTGATGCAGAAGCTCTTGGTTTTGGCTATGACAATCCTGGGCATTGTCAGTTTGGTGTTTCTTTTAGGAGACGACCACTGGATTCTATTGATTTTCAATTTGCTCTCTGGTTCTGGGAGTTGTCTTTAATAAATTCTTGAAATACAACATCCAAGGTTTTTATTTAATCATGATTTTCATGGAATAGTGTGATTCTTATATGAACTCTACTTGTTTTCTATCTCAATTTTTTAAAAAAATGATGAGTACATCTATTTTTTTTTTCCATTTTTTCCAACTTGGAATCATTTATTTCAAGCTCTTTGTCTTTTAAAGGGAACTTGTTACTTGGGTACTTTCTACTTCATGTTCTAATCTAC
The DNA here is from genome assembly GCF_003287225.1 of Phascolarctos cinereus. Lineage (NCBI taxonomy): Eukaryota > Metazoa > Chordata > Mammalia > Diprotodontia > Phascolarctidae > Phascolarctos > Phascolarctos cinereus. Next base: position 23,729,231 of record NW_027556402.1, read on the forward strand.
TTATTTCCTTTCCATTTTTTCCCTCCATAATGCTACTTTCATTTTTTTTTAAATCTCTGGCTTCGTTGTTTTCCAAATTCTTTTTGTAGTCTGGAAGACCTGACTTCAAATATGATTTCTGACACTAGTTGTGTGATGCTGGACAAGTCACCTTAACCCTCTTTGCCTCTGTTTTCTCATCTCTAAAATCAGTTAGAGGAGGAAATGGCAAACCACTCCAGCATCTTAGCCAAGAAAACCCCCAATGGTATCACAAAGAGTTGGACATGACTGAAATGGCTGAACAGCAACAATAACAGTAGAGCATCTCAGACTCAATGTCCTCTTGGAGATCTCTGGTCAGATTTTCAGGTTTCTAAGTCCCCAGAATAACCCCAGTCAGAAGACTGCAGTGTGGCCCTAAGGAGTAGCCCATGTCAGAGCTCTCCAGGTTTTCAGTGTCCAAGAGTTCCTCCGTTCAGCATGGTACAATTTCAGATCTTCTGCAACATCTCCAGTTAAAGAACCTAAGTTTCAGGCTTGTTTACATGAGCACACTCTGGCTTCCTTTGTAATCTCTCAATGATGGCAGGTTTCTGACTGTCTTTTTGGGCAGTTTTGGGCTGGGTGTATAGGCTTTCTGCATTTCTCTTTGGATTTCTTTTTAGTTATTCAATTAATTTCCCTTATTTACATTCCCTTATTCTTTGCTCCTTATTGAATGACTATCAAGAAATTCAAAAGTATTTAGGAGAATACAGTGACTTTTCCTTACAATTAGAACTGCTCAAAAATATCAGTTCCCTCAAAAGGTGATGGATTCCTCCTCTTTGTCCTGGACAACTGCCTGTCAGGTATGTTATAGTGTGTATGGGTTGAATGGGCTGGATGGCTGCTGAGAGCCCTTTTAACTCTCAAATTCTGTGGTTCTTTACTTTCATGTTGAAATTTCAACCAAATGTCTTGCCTCTCTTCATTAAAGTGCAAAATGCTTACTTAAAAGTATATTAACAAATTAAAAAAAGTTGTCTTCCCTTAAAAAGAAATCCACCATAAAGTATTCAAAGAATACCTATTCCAAATATCAATGAAAAAGACTCAGTTTTTATTTGGATATTTGAAGAGGGAATTCATTGATATTCCAAAAGCTGAAATAAACAACTTCAGTAACACATACATCCCTAAAAGAAGTGATATTTTCTCTTTCCCAAACCAGATATATATGTACTGTAAAGTTGAACATATATCTTATACAGCCTTTAGTTCACTAAAACAGCTTTGTAAAATCAGAATTTTTATTCTACAAAATATTTGCCAACACACCCTTCTTTTCCTTCTGCTTAGAGAAAATTGGCTGAGCCCCAACCCTGGCCCCCACCTCCCAATCTCCTATTTTCTCCATCTGGTTTCTGTGTCTAAGAGATATGATTGTATAATGCATTGGCACAAAGGTGACTTCTCAAAAATTTCAAATACCAACTGAACAAAAGCCCTATGCAAACTGTCCCCTAGCTTGTGGACTGTTAACTGGCAATGATTTTGAGGGTCTGCTTAGCCCAATTAGCCTCTTGGCTTTAGTGTGACCTTTTAGCACACTGCTTGTACAGATAAAAATGCTTTCTTTTTTTATTTAATTTTATATTATCTGGGTCATACTTTTTTTTTTTAGTCAAAAGACATGCTAATTTTACTGTACTTCTTCCTACCTTTTGGGAATCAAATGTATCATAAGGTATTTTAAATATGCCCTGATTACTATGATATGAATGTCATACCTACCCTCACTTTTTAAACTAAAAAAAATTAACAAAAACACCACCTTCCAAACAAAAAAAGGAGGGAGATAAGCATGAATATGCTTTAAAAAGGTACTATTTAATTCTTTTTTATTGGTTACTTTGGTCATCACCTCCAACTTTGACTTGTCTTTTACAATTCTATTTTATTTTTAATATTTTATTTTATTATTTTTGCATTTAAGTTCCAAGCTGTTTCCCTTTCTCCCTTTTAACCCTACATTAGAGAACAACATTTAACACACACACACACACAACATACATACACACACAACACACACACATATACATACACATATATATACACACATAGACTATATATGTCTGTACATATACACGTATATGAAAGTATACAATACATAGTATATATACACATACATATACATATATATATATATATGTATGAATGAATGAAACTGTACAATGCATAGTTCCATATATCAGTTATTTCTCTGAGAGTGGATTGCATCTTGCTTCATAGGTCCTTTATAGATAATTCAAATATTTATATAACTCATAATAGCTTAGTCATACATGCTTTTTGAATAATATTGTTGTAAGTGTATTTAATATTCTCTTGGTTCTGCTCATTTCACTTTCATTTTTTCATGCAAGTCTTTCCACATTTTCCTAAAATAAACCTGCTTATCATTTTTCACAACATAGTAGTATTGCGTCACAATCATATACCACAACTTGTTTAGCCATTCCACAATTTATGAGCATCCCCTCATTTTCCAGTTCTTTGCTACCACAATGGAGAGCTTCCCCCCCCTTTTCTCCCAATTATCTTGGGAAACAATGTTCTCTATCTCTTGTTTATTCATAAATTTTCTCCTATTCATAAATCTGATAAGTAATATGTTCCATATTCTTCTAATTTACTTATGATATCTCCCTTTATGTCCAGATCATGTAACCATTTTGACCTTATTTTGGTAAATGGTATAAAATATTGGTCTATACCTAGTTTCTGTCAGACTGCTTTCCAGTTTTCCCAACAGTCTTTACCAAACAGTGAATACTTATCCCCAAAACTTAAATATTTACATTTATGAAACACAAGGTTACTAAAATATTTTACTACTGTGTATTATAAATCTACTCTATTCCACTGATCCACCATTTCTGTTTCTGTTTCTTAGCCAGTACCAGATAATTTTGATCATTACTGTCTTATAACACATTTCAAGTTTTGGCACTGCTAGACCTCCTTCCTTTACATTTTCTTTAATGAATTCCTTTGATATTTCTGACCTTTTGTTCTTCTTAATGAATTTTGTTACTATTTTTCTAGCTCAATAAAATAGGTTTTTTGATAATTCAGTTGGGATGACACTGATTAAATAGATTAATTTGGGTAGTATTTTCATTTTTATTATATTGGCTCAGCCTATGCATGAACAATTACTATTTCTCTAATTATTTAAATCTGACTTGATTTGTATAAAAATGTCTCATAATCCTGTTCATATAGTTCCTAGGTTTGTCTTTGCAGGTATACTCCCAGGTATTTTACATTGCCTATGATTATTTTAAATGAACTACCTTTTATTATCACTTGCAGGGCTGTGTTGGTGATTTATAGAAATGCTGATGATTTATGTGGGTTTATTTTATATTCTGATACTTTGCTAAGATTATTGTTTGAATTAGCTTTTTAGTTCTATCTGTATGATTTTCCAAATATACCACTGCATTGTCTGCAAAAAGAGATAGCTGTATTACCTCATTGCCCATTTGGATTCCTTCAATTTCCTTTTTTTCTTTTCTTATTGCTACTGCTAGCATTTCTAGTTCAATATTGAATAATATTGGTGATAAGGGGCATCCTTGTTTCACTCTTGATCTTTTTGGGATAAGCTAGGAGCCCTAGCTTATTTTCATTGTAAATAATGTTTGCTGATGGTTTTAGGTAGATGTTTCTTGTCATTTTAAGGAAAAAATCCATTTATACTTTGCTTTCAATGTTTTTTTAATAGAAATGAGTGTTATATTTTGTCAAAAAATTTTGTTATATTTTGGGTTTTTTTTGCATCTACTAATATAGTCATGTGATTTGTGTTACATTTGTTATTGAAATAATCAATTGTGCTAATACTTTTCCTTACACTGAACCAATTCTTCATTCTTGGTATAAATCTCACTTTGTCATAATGTATATAATATTTGTGATATATAGTTTTAGTCTTCTAGCTAGTATTTTTGCATGTATATTCATTAGTGAAATTGTTCTATAATATTTTTTCTCTATTTTTGATCATCCTGTTTTCTGTATCAGCACTATATTTATTTCACAAAAGGAGTTTAGTATGACTCCTTCTTTGCCTATTATTCCAAATAATTTATTTAATATTGAAATTAGTTTATCTTTAAATGTCTGGTAGAATTCACTTGTAAATCCATCTGGTCTTAATGCCTTTTTTTTTTCTTTTTTGAAACTCATTTACGGCCTGTTCAATTTTGTTTTCTAAAATAAGTTTATTTAACTATTCTACCTCCTCTTCTATTAATTTGAGCAGTTTATGTTTTTGTAAGTGTTCTTCTGTCTCACCTAAATTGTTACATTTATTGGCATATAATTGTGCAAAATAACTCCTAATAATTGTTTAAGTTTCATCTTCATTAGTCATGTATTCACCCTTTTCATTTTTGATATTAGTGATTTGATTTTCTTCTCTCCTTTAAAAAAATAATTAATTAATGAATGGTTTACCTATTTTATAAATTTTTCTTCCATAAAACCAACCCCTAGTTTTATTTAGTAATTCAATAGTTTTCTTACATTTACTTTTTTTTCTTTTTAGGCAATTAGGGTTAGGTAACTGCCCAGGGTCACACAGCTAGTAAGTGTCAAGTGTTTGGTCCAAGGCCAGATTTGAACCCAGGTCCTCCAGACTTCAGGGCCGATGCTCTGTCCACTGCGCCACCTATCTGCCCCTATTACATTTACTTTTATTAATCTCACCTTTAATTTTCAGGATTACCAATTTGGTGTCTAATTGGAAATTTTTAATTTGTTCTTTTTCTTATTCTTTTGATTTTATTTTATTGTTTCTTGATGTCTTATGAATTAATTAGCTTCCCCTTGCTCACTTCTAATTTTTAAAGATTGGTAAATTTTTGGATCTCTTTTTCTAATTACCTCACTTTATTTTCCTAATTTTCTTGCTTTTCTTGCATTATTCTTATGTTCCCAATTTTTCCTCAACATTTTAAATTTGATTTTAAAGTTCTTTTTAGCATCTTCTAAGAACTCTTACTGGCCTTGAGAGCACTTTAAACTTTTTCTTTGAAAATAGCAGTTTCAATTTCATTTTCTTCTTCTGAGTTTGAACCTTGATCTTCTCTATGGTAACATAGTAGCTATCTATGGTCAGTTTTTTTTTTCTGTTTTCCCCCTCCCTCATTTTTTAATGGCCTATTTCTTGACTGTTAACTTTATATTAGAGTTGGGCAGAGCCCAACTTCTAAATTTCTCAACTTCACAGAACAAATCTCCTTAATAAAATGATTTGTTATATAAAACTTGGACTTAGTCAAAAAGCCACACCCAAGGACCTCAAATGCCAAGTGTGGCCTGGAGGCCACAGGTTCCCCAGCCCTGCCCTATACCATCTAAACTTTGGGAGCTGAGCTTCCAGCCTACAATCACTGTCTGAAGAGGTCAGATCTTTCCCCGTGTCCTCCCTAATTTTCTTAGGCTGGATGATTGCTTTCCCTAGGCTTTTAATAATTTGTGCTGCTCTAAAATTTGCTTTGAGGCATTATTTTATTTGTGGGGGAATTTGGGAGAGGCAGATAATTTCCTGCTTTATTCCATCATTTCCCCACAATTCGCTCCAACTTTGATATGTCTTAAGGGAGAAGAAATGACTCAGAATCTTAGAATCATTGGAGATTTTGATCATTGTCATAGTCCTTTGCTTCTCTCTGTACCAAAGACTTCAGGCAGTCCAAAAGCATGGCCTAATACACAAAGTTTCCTCAACAATTCATACAGAACAAAGAAACACAGAAATACAGAATGTCCCCAAAGTCTTAATGCAGCTTTAAACTTTTAAAGATATCAATAGCTATTTTAAGCTATTAAAGATGAAAATCACAATACAAAACCTAATAACACCCTGTCCTTGCATTTTTCCTTCCCCTGTCACAAAGAAATCCCACTCAGCTTTCTTTTTCTTTTCTCAATGGAGATGGCCAGGTCAAAGTTGGGATCTTCCTATTTCTGGCTCCTCACAAACTTAAAGGATGCATGTTTTTATGGGCATCATAACTGGAGTTTCACTAATATAATTCCTTGATCTACATTTATACTTTATAGGTTAGTTATGACATGAACGTTTCCTAGCAGAACCACATTGTCTCAGGTTTTTGGTTAGATTACTTCAATGACTTTCCAATTAGTCTTCCTACAATAACCTACAGTCTTTCTGCATCCAATCTCCTCCTACTCAAATTATTCTTCAAATCACTTCATGAATAATACCTTAATACACTGCTCTGATTATATCTTTCTTCTTTTAAAGCCTTGGGTAGTTTCCTATTATCTATAGAATAAAACATAAATTCTTGATCCTAGAATTCTGCATTCTCTGCAATATGTTTCCAGCCTAGCTTTCCAGTCACATCTTATACTATCCCTTAATATATTCTTTCTTCTTCTTCTTCCTCTTCTTCTTCCTCCTCTTCTTCTTCTTCTTCCTCTTCCTCCTCTTCCTCTTCCTCCTCTTCCTCTTCTTCCTCTTCCTCTTCTTCTTCTTCTTCCTCTTCTTCTTCTCCTTCTTCTCCTTCTCCTCCTTCTCCTTCTCCTCCTTCTCCTTCTCCTCCTCCTTCTCCTCCTTCTCCTTCTCCTCCTTCTCCTCCTCCTCCTCTTCCTTCTCCTTCTCCTTCTTCTTCTCCTTCTTCTTTGTCTTTTTCTTTGTCTTCCTCTTCTTCATCTTCCTCTTCTTTTTCTTCTTCTTCCTCCTCTTCTTCCTCTTCTTCCTTCTCTTCTTCTTCTAACTCCTCTTCTTCTCCTCCTCCTTCTTCTGTCTCTCCATATATGTGTGTATATATATATATATATATATATACATATGTAAATATAAAAGTATGTATATATGCACACTTTTCACATGTATGTATGTGTGTATATTGGATCTGGAGTTAGGAGCACGTAAGTTCAGACACTTACTGGGTGACCACGGGCAAGTCAACCTCTATTTGCCTCAGTTTCCTCAACTGTAAAATGAGGATAATAATAGCATTGGCCTCTTAAGGTTGTTGCAAAGATCAGATGAGATAATAACTGTAAAGGGTTAATTTAGTGCAGTACTTGGTATATAGTAGGCATTTAATAGATGGTTGTTTCCTTCCATCCCATTTCAGTGGAATTACAACTTGTTTGTTGTGGGTCCTTAATAAATATTAATTAATTGTTAGTATTACTCTATTAATTATTGTAATTTGAAGGAAGATCATCTTTCTTTTGTGTATATATAGAGGGGTTATAGATTGTTGGCAAGGAAGGCCTCTGGGAGAGGCCTGAGAAAAGAAGAACAAGGAAAAAAAACTTAATAACACTTGTCATAAATCTGTGTATTTATATGTGGACTAAAATATAATCTATTTTTCACAGTTTGGCTTGAAATACATAGGTTAATATTTCTTTGCTGACTGTTTGCAAGGAATAATTCAAGTGTAAGGTCAGGAAAGAAAGCTTCATTGTATCAAATGCATCAGACTAGAATTATCTCCCTAAAGAAAGTAGAAACCCCATTGCTGGAGTCACTTTAAACTGGACTGGAAAAATGCATTGGAAATAGGCAGCAGGGAGCTATGTTACATTGGCAAGAGGGGTCTAATTGGTCTTTTTGAGCTCTGCTGTCTATGAGGCACTGTAACATTTATATTCATTTGTATGTAATGTAGTTCAATGAACTGTCAACTGTCTGTCCATTTTGTTGTGTCTTGTATGACAACACGTGACCTAGTCCCTGGTATATTACTATGTCATATAACATCTCACTGAATATGATTTGTTGGTGCATTAAAGGAAGTTAAATGTACAGCTGCAGAGCCCTTTTAAGCGGAGAGCTTTTAGCTCATTTTGGGGGAAAGTGCAGAATTTCTTTCACCAGACAATTCGCAAGTCCCTTGCTCCTGTGTGTCAGCTGTCCTTGGCTTCAAGATAATCATAAAACATTTACTGCAAAGCCATGAAGAATCCATATGTCCATTTGATGTGTCAGGCCACCAAGAAGCCAGAGCGTGTGGGGTAGCATAAGGATATCTGAAGGTGACACATACTGTCATTTGATGAACAGAGATGCAGAAGGGGATTCTGGCAGCCACTACCTTGGCCTTGACAACTTGTGATGGTGACCAGGTGGGGTGTGTTATCTTAATAGTCTGGAGCTCTTGTGAATTATTTGCTGATAGATGTAAACAGCTGTTATTCTTGGTAATGGAAAGCAATTAGAAACATCTGTACTCTTGGCCATGAGTAATGCTTCCTACTCTCACTGCTCCCAAGTGCCAATTGGAAATAACTACATCATCGGGATGGGGTTGGCAATTCTACACTACATTATGGGCTGATGATAAGTACTGAGCTGTGAAGAACAAGAGGTGAAATACAGGGGAAAGAAGCTGTACCTGTGATTTACAAAACCAGAGGAGAAACTTACTGATATCGGTGTGACAGAAGGCAGGAGGGTAGGCCAGGAAAAAAAAAAAGTATTTGTAGCAGCTGCAGAGACATTTCAGCTTAAAAAGTGACCAGTGTGACCAGTCACATTCAATTTCTTACCTTCAGATGAATATAATTGTTCTGGGTAAGTCTACCTACTGGTTCCTAGCAAACACCCAGGCCCATGAGCAAATCTTAATACTGGGCAATTTGTACTAAAATTAATTGCTTGATCTGGAAAGGAATTATAGTGTACTGACTGCTTTTACTTCACTAGCCTTCTTTCAGAATGCTTTTTGAAAATCTTTTGCTACTTAGAAGTTACATAAAATAAGCTGTGATACTATCAAGTTGAGAAACAGGGTATGCTAACCTTTACTGGGAAAGTCAAGGGTTAAAAATCCTGTTTCTGAATGCTATCACCTTAAGGAAAAGGTTTTTTAACTTGGGGTTCATGATTCCCAAGGGGTCTGTTGGTAGGTTTTAGGGTTCCATGAACTTGGATGGGAAAAAATTTCATACTTATTTCAACTAACCTCTAACTGAAATTTAGCATTTCTTTCTTTTTTAATATTTATTTATTTTATTTTTAATTTATAGAATAAAATAAACATTTCTATAACAGTATAATGAAAAAGATGATTGCATATGAAACTACAAATCTATTTTGAACAACTTGCTATTCATTTTAAATATACAATAAAGTTATCATGTAAATGTCTTTTTTTCTCCCCCCCCCACATGGCTACCATTAGACACAAATATATATGTATATACACATACACACATATAGGAAAATCATTCTATACATGCTTCTGTTTATCAGTTCTTCTTGGATGCAGATACCATTTCTTTCAATTATGTATGTAGGCAACAAATCATGGCATAATAAGCAGTATGTTTGATTTTGTCACCAATAGAAATCACAAGTATTTTCATAGCACATCTCAAATATCTCGAAATGTTAGTGGTGCACATTACGAATCTGAAATTAGTAGAGTTCTTATATACATTGCTAGACTGTCTTTGCATCTATAGACAACTGGATTTCAATATGATTAATTTGTTTTGTAGTCCTATATATTTTATTTTATTCATTTTAAAACCTTGTTCTGAGAAGAGGTCCATAGAGTTACCAGACTGCCAAAGGGATTCATGATATAAAAAAAGTCAATAACCTCTTGGTATTTGACTGAAGGGACTATATTCTTAATGGAACTCTTTTTGTTTGTTTTTTGCTAGGCAATGGGGTTAAGTGACTTCCCCAGGGTCACATAGCTAGTGAGTGTCAAGTGTCTGAGGCCGGATTTGAACTCAGGTTCTCCTGACTCCAGGGCCAGTGCTCTATCCACTGTGCCACCTAGCTGCCCTTAATAACAATTTTAAAGGAAGGAAACTGCCTTCCTTAGAATGGACAAAATACGATTTGACTGATGAATTTCATTAAGGAAAGAAAGAATTTAAAAAAAAAGTTGCTGGGGTTAGCTAAACAAGCATCTTTAGGGGCCAGAATCAAGGACTTAGTCTGAAAAAGGACTCCATTTTCTTGTCTATGCACATGTCCTGTTTTGGTAGGCCCAGGATTTTTGGGTGTGAAGGGAAATGTTTGCTAATTCAGGCAGAAATTTCAGTCCCCTCTATTATTTTGTCAGGATCCCTATGCTGCGCTTGGTTCAATGGGCCATGCAGAGCCAGAGGGTTTGAAATAATATTTCTTTTACCAAAACCATTCCAAATCCTTCCAATATAAGCACTTCTCAAGCTGTTTTAAGATAACCCAGGGGATAAAAGCAGAAGAAAATATTGGCAAGGAGGTTAGAAAAAGTCAACAAGTAGGTTTCCTGGAGTCATAGGCCCTGCCAAATTCTCAAAAAAAATTTTATGCTCCTCTAATCCATAGGGCTCATGTTAAGCCTAAGCACCCCAAGTCTAAAACCTCCTTGCAATAAATAAGGCTGGTATCATGGGATTGAGAACTATCATTACTTCTTAAGTAGTGCCTGTGAGCTGTGGAATACAATGAAGGCTAGCCCCTCCACAGTTTCTGCCGTGACCCTGGGACTATTTGGGGCCAAAATTTGACTAACCCTAGCCTTTCCATATTAAGAGAGACCAAGAAGGCTGAAACCATGGGAGATGAGATCATACAGTGGGAGGGGTAGGGGTGGGCAGCCAGAGGGTCTGGCAGTCCCCACAATCTAGAGGAACATGTTGGGAAAACAGAGATAGAGAACACTGACTATGATTCTCTCAGAGCCAGGTTGGTAAGACAGGGTCTTAGTGATTGAACGAGAGACAAAGAGAAGATGCTGGGTTTACAAAAACCTTCTCCCAAAATTTAGTTATTCTTTAAAAAAATGCTCTTTATTTTACTTTTCTCCTTATCTTGTCTTTAAAGCCAGTTTTAAAAAGATAAATGTGGTCAACCATTGCATTAATAATTTATGTGTTTCATTACTTAAAACCTGAAAAAGGCAAGTGGTATGTGTGTGTGTGTGTGGTGTGTGTGTGTGTGTGTGTGTGTGTGTGTGTGTGACAGAGACAGAGAGACAAACAGAGAGAGAGAGAGAGAGAGAGAGAGAGAGAGAAGAGAGAGAGAGAGAGAGAGAGAGAGAGAGAGAGAGAGAGAGAGAGAGAGAGAGAGAGAGAGAGAGAGAGGAGAGAGAGAGAGAGAGGGAGATTTGGCACCTGCAATATACATTTTCTAGAGCAGTTTTCCTGACTAAGGGCAGCTTAGAGATGTAGAGAAGAGAATCATTGAACAAGTTTTTATCTTCCCATAACAACAACAACAAACCCCAAACAAACAAAACAAAACAAAAAACAAAACAACACAGAAAACTTAGATTTGGACAGTTCTGGGCAAACGAGTCAGCAGCTGTTGTTAGTTAGGACTCATATGAGAAGTGGACCTTGACCATTTTTTCCTCCTATTCATGCTCAACTTGAAAGAAAAGCCATTTTTTTTTCCAGAGGAACAAGGTCACAAGGAATGGCTAGAGAGGTCACCTCAGAGGTGAGGACTTGAAGGACAGACTGGGAATGATAGCCTAACCCACACAAGGGTAGATGCCAACAGAAGGAAATAAAAATCCTTATCACTAGCCCAACATAGCATCACATCACATCACCCCCAGTACTAATAGGCTTGTTTCTAATATGTATTATATTTGTTTAGAACATAATCTTGATGTTAATGGTCAATGCATAAATGAGTTATTCTGAAAATATAAATGTGAAATAAGAATCTACTGGAGTGTAACAGACACTGTGTGTGTGTGTGTCTATCTGTGTGTATTTGATAAGGCAGCTAGGTGGTACAATGGATAGAGCACTGGGTCAGGAGGAAGCCAGCCCTGAGTTCAAATCCAGCCTCACAGTATCTAACCCTAGACAAGTCACTTTAGCCTCTGTTTGCCTCAGTTTTCTCAACTGTAGAGTGGGGATAACAATAACACCTACCTCACAGGGTTGTGAGTATCAAATGATGTAATAATTGTAAATTGCTTATCACAGTACCTGACACTTAGTAAGCATTATATAAATGGTATTATTATTATCATTATTAAATACTGCATTAAATGTAAAACTCTACACTAGCTACTAGTACATATAGGTCCTTTTCCTTTGATCTCCTTGGGTTATGTATGTAGTAGTTGCATCAAAGGGTATGTACAGTTTTATACCATTTTGGGCATAGTTCCAAATTGTTCTACAGAATGATTGGGCAAATAGTTGGCCAAATTCAGAGCTCTACCTATAGTGCATGAAAACACTTGTTTTCTTACATCCTCTTTATGATTTATCATTTTCCTTTTTTGTCAATTTGATCAATCTGATGTGTGAGGTGGTACCTTGAAGGAAGAAAGTGAGGTAGGAGAGCATTCCATCCATATAGGGGACAGCCAGTGAATAGCCATAAGATTAGGAAAGGACTGTTGTGTTAAAGGAACAGAAAGAAGACTGGAAGGGTAGGAAGAGCCATGTCATGAAGGGCTCAAAATGCTAAACAGACAATAAGGATAGAGCATCAGAAATGCATATCAATGAGAAAACAATGTATTAATAATAGGAATCAGTGAATAGCTAACCAAAATAATTCTAATAAGCCTTTGTAGGAACAATACATCCACAGGAAGGCTAGGTGGTACCGTAAATAGAGTGTGGGACTTTAGAGTCAGGAATAACTGAGTTTGAATTTTTCCTTCAACATAGCTACGTGACTCCAAGGAAATCACTTAACTTGTTTGCCTCAGTGTCTTATTCTTGTCATTATATGAAATAGTAGTTGTGATGATGGAATTTTCTTTAACTCTGCCTGATCTTATTGGAAAAACTTTTAGCATTTCTCCATTACATACACACTACATAGTGTGTATGCACACATATACATATATACATAATATATATAATATATATTATATATATACACATATGCGCATACACACTACATAGTGTGTATGCACACATATACATATATACATAATATATATAATATATATTATATATATATACACATATGCGCATACACACTACATAGTGTGTATGCACACATATACATATATACATAATATATATAATATATATTATATATATACACATATGCACACATACATACATTATATATATACATATACACAGTGTGTGTGTGTGTGTGTATATATATATATATATATATATATATATATATATAAAATATATTATATATATACACTCACACATATGTATACACATACCCAGACCCCCACAACCCCCCATACATACATACCCATATCTGTTTTTAGATTGATTCTATTTATATTAAGGAAAAATTATTTATAGTTTTCCTTTTATTTTTACTATTTTATAAACAGAAATGGATATTATTTTTTATCTTTTCTACATCTATTGATATCATATGATTAATTTTTTTATTGTTATTAATAAGGTTTATTATGTTTAAAGTTTTGCTTTCTTTTCTCATTTAATAATTTCCAGAGATTTATCACATATCACTTTTCTAAAAGTCTCTTCAGATCCTTAAAATCTTCCTTGTTTATCTGTATTAGATTTGTCTGTGTCTGAAAGGGGTATGTTGAGGTCCTTAATTATGATCATTTTGCTATCAAATTTTCTGCCAAGTCAGCTAGGTGGTACATTTTACATTTTATTTTATATTGAAATTATTTTAAATACTTAAAGGAAAAGTTTGTAGTGATAAATTATCATTACCATCACTGTCATCTTCATTAATAATAATAGTAATAATAATAATAATCTAATATTAAATAATGCTTTAACATTTCCTACACACTTTACAAATATTATCTTATTTGATTCTCACAAAAACCCTATGGGGCTGGCGCTATTTATTATTAAGGCCATTTTGCAAATAAGGAATGTGAGGCAGGGGTGAAGTGCCTTGCCCAGGGTCGTGCACCTATTAAGTATCTGAGGGTGAATTTGAACTCAGGTCTCCTGCCTCCAGGTCCAGCAATAATCAACCACCTTTGCCCACAGTATTTCTTCATAATGTGAAACGTCTACTTTTTCTGTTAACTCGTATCTTCTGTGTCAGCTCTTGGTTTGTTACTTTTTTCTAGGGCCAGGCTGTACTCTGTCCTAGACTCTTAGATGGAATGGTGACACCCTACTTGATTCTGAACTAGATTTCCTGAGCTCCTGTTGCTGGCTTCCAGATCCTCTGGTCTGTTTATGGTAAGAATCCTGGTAGGTTTCAAGTCCCTTTGGATGGTTTGGAATAAGAATAATGTAGCCTTCAGGTCTTTCTGTAGCATCTTAGGTCTTAGTGCTTTATATCTCCAGATCCTAGAGATTCCCAGTCAGAAACCTGCTCACTCTTGACCCTAGAACTATGGTCAGAGAAGTGAGATGACTGCCAATTTTTAATCTTTGTGGAGCTTCTCTGCTGAAATGCTCTGTTTCCCGTGTCCATCCATAGATCTCTGCAGGCTTTAGGTGCTTCTAGAGCATCCTTGGAACAACTATTGGCAGGCTTATGGCCTGTTTCCCTTGTGTTCTCTGGCTCCCTGGTAGCTTATGCAGAGTTCCTCTTTCTCAGCATCCATAGATTTCTGGCTACCTGTTATTTTTTAATAGTTCTGAGCAGGATGGAACTACTTTCTGTTGTTTCTCTTTGGATTTTTTAAGAGCCTTCTTGATCTACTTCAGACTTTGTGTATTACAAATGTGAATGGTCTTTGTTACTCACTATAAGCCCTAGTCTTTTCATAGACTATAAGATACTTCCCTTAAATATTTCTCATAGAATAATTGGTCATTTAAAATCCATTATCCAGTGTAAAAGTGATTCCATATTTTAATCTTCGCCATCACTTCTGTACAGGGTCCTATAACTCTAGTTGGGATGGGCCAACAATGAACTGATGATCAGTTCTGATCTCCTCTTTTCAGAGTCTGGGAGGACTCCTGTCCTAGGCTTTCTCTTTATTTCTCTAGGGGAGCCCACTAGAATGCAGCTTCTGTGAGACAAATTTAGCATTCGCTTCTCGAGTATATCAAAAATCTAAACCATGGCTGTAGCAGAAGTCACAGAATCATGTCAGCCCAAGTTGGTTACAGCCCTTCTCCATTTTCAAATAACAAAATTATTTTTATATTCAAGATTTACTTCTAGGACTAAAGACATTGTTGTCTTTTTATATGAGTGAAATACTGTCCCTTTAAAGTACTGCCCTTTCATTTCAACATATTTATTTCTGAATTAAGTCTGCTTTACTCAGAATTCTTAGAAAAAATTACTCTGATTTTGTTCTGAGAAAATGTGATGCTAAAAATGAATGCAGAAACATACTGGAGAGGTATGGGTATCAAATACAGTTTATATGATTATAAACAAATGAGATTTTGCTTACTAACCATAACCTAAGGTGGGGTTGTTTGCAGAGAGGACAAAGAGTCTGAATACTGAAATATAAGACAAAAGAGGAAGAGTGGGAAAAGGAGAAAGAGAGAAGGAGAGGCTAGTAGGGAGAGAAAAAAGAGGCAGAGAGAAGAGGCAAGACACACACATAGAGAGAGAGAGAGAGAGAGAGAGAGAGAGAGAGAGAGAGAGAGAGAGAGAGAGAGAGAGAGAGAGAGAGAGAGAGAGAGAGAATGAGATTGATTTCAAAAATCTAACAGCCTTGGCCAATGGCTGAAAATAAAAGGTAATACCATTTGTAGTTAAGAGTACATGTAGCTGAGGAAAGGAAGAGATTGGAATCAGGGAAATTGTCCAGAAGATTATCTAGTTTGTCTGAGATGTTGCGGCCAGGGAAATCATAGTCAAGCACAAGGTGGATCAATTCAGTGTAATAGTTCCAGCATCTGTTCAGCACATAAACTAAGTTCATCAACTTTTAAGGACGGTTCCCGAGACAGAAAGAAGACAGTGGTTTTCAGCTCCAGATTTGAGTTAATCTGAGTACATGAATTTTCCTCACTCATATATCCTTGACAAGATTCTTTAGGTGTATATCCACTCTATCCCACACATACTAAGTTCAGTGGTGGGAAAGTGTGACCCAGGTTATATGTAGATTGCAATATACTAATTTTTATATGTGCTTTGATGTAAGAACATCTTATGTTATTTTTTGCCTTGTTAAGTAAATTGTTATG
This sequence comes from Phascolarctos cinereus, assembly GCF_003287225.1. Taxonomy (NCBI): domain Eukaryota; kingdom Metazoa; phylum Chordata; class Mammalia; order Diprotodontia; family Phascolarctidae; genus Phascolarctos; species Phascolarctos cinereus. Next base: position 23,745,305 of record NW_027556402.1, read on the forward strand.
TTTAACATATAAAAGTATCATTTTGAGTGGCTTGCTGTGTAAATTGAAACACATTGGTGAGGTTGAGAGACCTGAAATGATGGGTAGGGGTAGTATTTCCCCCCAAAAGAAAAGAAATTTGTGTGTGATCACATGGTGGTGGTCCCTCTCTGGGAAACTAGACCTGCCAATGTGAGGACAGGCTGGGCGGAGCAAGTTGGACTAGAGCAACTAGGTATATGTCCTATGTGAGATGTATGAGGTGCTATAGTATACATAAATATAAGTATACATATAAACTCTTACAGTAGATGTACTTATTATATATGCTTTGTTTCACAAAACTTTTCTAGAGTTTTGATTTCCATGTCATTAAAATTTTAGTTAAACAATTCAATAAATCAATAATACTGTATTAGATAAACTAAATGAATGCTAAATCAAACATTCAGCAGCTCATGCCAAATCAAAGTAGTGAAATAGATAAAGCAAATTATGCCACTGTGAGTCAACATTCATAGAACTATGAAGATATAGATAACAAACTGTAAGTGGACCACCTACAAAACCAGCCAGCATATGAGCAAGCACATCCTATTCAGTAAATCATAGCCACATACAAATAAGCAGTGACTTATCAATAGTACATGAAAATATTCAACAACCAATATTGTTTATAAACACAATGAATTTGTAGTCCTGAGATCCAGTGAGTCAATCATGAGAAAGGAAATTCCATCAGGAGATCCAGAACAAAAAAATTGAAATGAAAAAATGATACCAAAAATCTGAACTGGAAAAAAAATCAATTTCAGTGAAGGATACAGGTAATATTTCAAAGTCTGAATCTGTAAAAAAAAAAAGTTCCAGAAAAATAACCAAACAAAGCTAAAATTCTGCTAAAAATTCAGAATGATTAAGAAAAAAAAAGTCCAGGTTGAATGTCCTTGACTGTGACTTTTGTGTGTTTCTAAGATATACCTAATCCCTAAGATAAAAGAAATCAGACAAAATAAAGGAAGGAAGGAAAAGAAAGGGAAGGAAGAAAGAGAAAAAGAGAGAAAGAGAAAGAAAGAATAAAGATTCAAGCAAGAAAGTACAGACAGTATGTATACTTGGTGTGCATCACAAATGACACAAGGCAATTCAGTAATTGCAGCATTGCACACTGACTTATGCCTTACCTTCCATAAACTGATAAATGAAATTAGGTATCATGTTACCATTAACCAGCAAGAGAATATAGTTTTTAATTTTGCCCATCAGCTGACATTCGAATCCAGCCAATAGTCCAGTGATCCTGTAAAAGTCCCATGTACTTTGTCTGACCCTGTCAAGGCTCCTGCTTCAAAGAGCTAAGCAAAGTGAAATACTTACTGACCTCATTCTGAATTAATACTCAAGACACTACTCAGCCTCTTGGAAATTTACTGAACTCTGTCAACTATTCATCACATGTGTAAGACTCAGGTAAACAGGATTTGATGGTCATTCAGTTTATTTAACACTGAAATTCCGAAGAAACCACCTTTCACAACCATGTCATAGAAATGGAATAAGGAAGGGTATAGATGCTGGGATCCAGGACAGTATTCTAGATTTTGGAGAAAACAAAGGTGAATCTAGATGTGTGTGTGTGTGTGTGTGTGTGTGGTGTGTGTGTGTGTGTGTGTTTTGTTGGCTTTGAGGGTGGTGGTAATAGTGTAGAGATTGGTGTTGGGAGTTCCCCTTATCAGTTGCTGAGGTTTTCGAACTTTCTTTGGCTCTCTACCTACTCCAGAGTCAGTTTTCCTTATGCTAACCCTTGATTGTGTGCTCTTAACTCTCTGATAATGGGTCTTGGCATAATATAAAGTCCTGCTGTAGTTCTCTAAGTTTATGGTCTCAAGGGAAGATGGCAAGAAGTGTCCCTCCACTACAGTTACAACCACTTTCCATTACTTATATCTTGAAGGAAACGTCCATATCTTGAACAAAGGTGAGGAAGGGGAAAACACCCAATCTGCTATGTTCATGAGTGGCTTCTGTTTTCTTGCTTGTCATAAATGCCTATCCATGTACAACCAACATGTGACACTGGCCAGCTCAGCAAAAGTTGCTATCAGTCTATCTACTTCTACTTCTACTGAGCTAGGCCTAGCTAGGCATGCTAATCTACCTCATTCCTTTTCTTTAGACTCTTCTCAAACTCAATTTGGACTTTTAGGGTAAAGAAAAGAGATGTCAGCTGCCTTATGCTTTATTCACTTCCTTGTGATTACAAGACTCACATATGCTCAGGATATCATGTCCCAAACATTGCTGCTTTTCCCTCACTCAAATGGATATCAACTCCTCTCTCTCTCCTCTTGAACCCCCAGACAGAAATTAATTTGGCTTGTATAGGGACAACTTAATGTTTTAAATCCGCTTCCCTTCCCAAATTCCCTTTCCTCAGTTTCTAATCCCACTGCAAGCATTCAAATAAATAGAATTGGCTCAGGTTCAACTTACCATCCACATTTTTAATACATAGACACATATATATTAAGAATATATTTAAAAACATATTTAAAAAATAGAAATGGACATTTCAAAAGCAGCTGTGTTCTGCTGCTGAAAGCTGAGTGGGAGAGTAGGAGTCAAGAGTCCCATGACAGGCTTCTCCTCCATCAAATTCCCCTTTAGGGAAAATGTAAAAGATGGAATAACCAGTCCAGTTAGCACTGGTATTTGTGCGTAAGTGTTTTAATTTTAAATAATTGAGATTGCTTATTTTTTTCTTTTATCATCTCCACCATTCTTTAGGTTATAGATTTTATAGCTAGAAGGATCCTTAGAGGTCATTTAGCTGATTACGAGTAGAGGGGAAAAATAAGCCAATTCCAATTGAGAATATTGAAATAAGATGTTATCAAAGAGGCTATAATTATATAACAATAATTATTTAGTATGACTATGTTTGTTGCAGAAGAGGTATCAGCTTATATTGGTAGAAGGATTCTCCTTTTTCAGGCATTTCCTATGCCAATGAAATCATAGTTTCCAGTCTTTAGTTTTTATCAAAGTAGCTAGAATCAGAAGAAAGAACTTGAGTTTAAAGGGGAAAAAATTGCATGGAGTATTTCTAATAAAGTTTAATCTCTAACATCTCTCATGAATTCACTCAAATCCATAAGATTTAGCCATTCACTGATGGACAAATGGCCAAAGGATATAACAAATTTTTTTTAAAAAGAACACTGATTATCAATAATTGTCTAAAGTATCCAAAATTACTAGGAATTTGACAAGTATAAATTAAAATAGCCCCTAGTTACCATGTCATACTTATCACAAGGAGGCTATGGAAAGATATGAATATCAATTCACCACTAGTTGAACTCTGAATAGTCTTCAGGAAACAATTTGGAGAAAAGTTACCATATTGTTCATACCCTTTGATGCTGAAATTCCACTAAAGGAATAAATAAATAATAAATAAAGAGGTATAGTCCCCCTGGGTGGTTATTAGAATCAAGAAACAACACATATATACAAAATTGCTCAGGTCAGATTTATTTTTGATAACAAAAAGTTGGGAACACTTGCTCAGTCATGTCTGACTTTTTTTGACCTCCTTTTGGGTTTTCTTGGCAAAAGTACTTGAGTAATTACCTTTTTTTGTCTTTCTCCAGCTCATTTTACAGATAAGGAAAATGAAGCAAACAGAGTTAAATGACTTGCCCAGGGTCACACAGCAAATAAATGTCTGAGGCTGGATTTGAACTCAGGTCTGGGCTTCCAAAAAGGGAAAGAACTCAATAGAATATTATTGTAACACAAAGACACATATGAATAATTCAAAGAAAGACTTATATGAAGTGGCACAGCACACAAAGAACAATCTACATGAAGACTACAATAGTATAACCAAGGCTATCATGGGAAACATGAAACATACATTGGTCAATGTCAATAGTTAGCTGAAGAATGATACGTTTTACTCCAGTCCTTTACATTAATGCAGTGTGAATTGTGAATCTTTGTGTTTTAAGTTTGTTTTTTGAGGGGTACTGGGTAAAAAGCTGGCCTCAAAGCCAAAAAAAGACTCGAGTCCTACCTCTGATATATGCTGACTGCAATGTTGGATAACTTAACCTCTCAGCACTCTAGGTAAGCCTCCAAGACTATAGAGAAGGTAGAGAGAGTTTCCTCATTATGCAACTTCTCTATGTCAATGAAATCAGAGGGCCATAAGATGAATCTCTTATCCTTTTGATATACATAAATTATTAATTTTTTCCTTATTTATTCTTCCCATCTACTCCATTTTATGGGTAAATCTACACCATTCACACACAGAGTTACAATTTTTGGTTTTATTTTCTCTGTCAAATCCTGTCATTTATACTATAAGCTTTTTTTTTAAAAAAAGTTTTCTTTTTCCCTGCCTAGACAATAACGAATTTAAGAAATCTCCACCCACCCTGACCCTCCCATTTGCCATTTCTATGATTGAATGAACTTCACCTATAACACTTCAATTACAAGAACTGCTCATTTCTTTCCTCTTTCTTTTTTTATCTAGGGTATTGTTTTTCCTCTCAAGTTTATGTCTTTTATTCTTCCCTTTTCTCCTGTGTTTTCCAGGGCATTTAAAAAAAATCCTCTTTATTCAAGATCTCTTTTTTCTCTCACTGATGATTAGAGGTATGGATTCTTAGACAGAGAAGAACTCTGAAGTGACACTAGTTTTTTCTCAGTCTATCTGATTGTAAGTACTGATTCTTCATCTAGTCTTTTAAACTAAGACCTAGCTTAACTTTCTCAAATTTTTTCCCCCACCAAGTTTGTATTTCAAAATTCTTCCTGGATATGAGTTTCTCAGAAAGATACACCCATTCTCCAGCTCAGCTTTGCAAGACAATGCAGCTATTTTCCTTGAGGCAGCTAGGTGTCACAGCAGATAGAACACTGAACTTGGAATCAGGAAGACTCATCTTCATAATTTCAAATCTGGCTTCAGACACTAGCTGTGTGACCCTGGGCAAGTCATTTAACTCTGTTTGCCTCAGTTCTTCATCTATAAAATGAGCTGGAGAAGGAAATGAGAATACTCTAGTATCTTTGCCAAAAAAACTCCCATAAAAGATTTACAAAGAGTTGGACACAACTGAAATGACTGAACAACAACAATATTTTCCTCTGCTTTTTGGTAGAGCACACTCCATTTTCTTTTCATTAATTGTGAGTATAATTCTTAAATTCTTTAGTTGATCTTTTATAACATTCTATCAATTCACAATATTTTTCTTTGATCTAAGAACTCTGAAGATTAATAACTTCATTTTTGGGTGAATTAAAGCTGGAGTTCTTATATGGGGGCATCATGTGGATCTGAGAATTTTACATAAAGTAGGTTGCATCTGAAATGAATCTTCAAGGAAAGAAATTATTTTGAGAGGTTGAACTGAAAAGACAGTGCATATGTCGAAGAGGAAATAGCCTGTGAAAATGCACAGAGGTAGAAGAATGAACAACATTAGAAAGCAGCTAACTCAAGTTTGACTAGAATACAGTTTGTGAAGGGGAGGCTGTATATGTATATGTCACTTTGTGGGAAATCTTACATTTAAGGATGAAGGGTTTATATTTTATCCACTAGGATTTTTGAGCAGGACAGTGACATGGTCATACTACATTAGGGAGATTATTTTGGTAGCCCTGTGGAAGATGAGTTGGAAAGGCAAGAGACTAAAAGTGGAGACATCCAATAGGAGTAAAATTTGAGATGCTAACAGGATATACAGAATGAGATGTCGAAGAAGAAGCTGATAATGCAAAGCATGATTCAAGAAAGATTAAGACTGGATATATGGACTTAGGCATTATCTTGAAATTGCTCCCAATAGCTCTCCTTTGGGATGCTCAGTTTCTTCTGGGGAAGATTACTTCTACCCTGGACATGTTCTATTATCTTACTGTTTTATGGAAACTAGAACCTTACTCATACCTCACTAGTGAATCCCCTGAATCTTCCTGGATTTGAAATCAAAGTTGAGAAAACAATTAGACATACCTGAAAGCATCTGCCCTATCCCCCTCAAAATGAAAACTCCCCACCCAGGACACACTTAGGGGTGTACTTTTTCAAAATTTAACTGGCTTTCTGGATTTTTAGGTTTAATCAGTATTATTAACATTTCACCATCACTTTAAGTAGAGAGTAAATGAATAAATCTAGCTCTGGTTTGTAGTGTTTGCAGATTTTTGTGTTGTAAATGCTCAACCTGAAAATTTAATAATCAGCTCTTGTGAGCCAATTTGAGGTGATTCTTGCATACCCTTGTCCCCATCCATGTAATTACAATGTATCAGTGAAGAAGAGATTTTGCTATTTACCACACTGTCTAGAGAGTGGTACAGAGAAGCTCTTTTAAAAGATCTGGCAAATTTGGGTGTGTAACAAAGAGCTGGAAAAAACTGGGTGCACCAAGTTTGGAGATTACATTTTTGCAGTACCAATGTTAATTCCCTACTTTTCCTTTACAGTTACTTGATAATCATTGCACCTGAAGTTGAGGGAGCCGTCTTGGTTGTATATCTTCCCTGGCCCTGGGGTTCAGCTGTTAGAATATATCTTTTTCTTATTGTCTGTACTCTCATGTTCTTACCCCCAGCTATCTCCCAAGCCTTCCCTTGTGAAAGTTAGAAATGTGCCATATGAAGTCTACTGCATAGTGGCATGTCTAAGTCTTTTGTGAAATTTCATTTGTCTCCAAATTGCTATAATTGAGAGGCACTGGGATGGTGGAGAGCCTTAATTTTCATGATGATTAGATATCAGACAGAACAACTTTCACATCTAGGTCAGAGACTAAGTCAGTCAATAAATAATTTATTAAGTGCCTACAATGTGTCAGGCAACTGAGTAAGGAAGGACACATAGGTATTAGGGAACCTAATAACTGTTTTAGATTAGTTCCAATTAAACTTCATGACCAGCATGATCCAGGGACCCTTGAAATAGTCTGTTCTTCTTTATTCTTTCTCTTCCTCCTTCTCTCTTCCTGCTCCTTTCTCATTCTCCTTTTCTCTCTCCTCCTCCTCCTCCCCTTCCTCCTCTTTCTCCTTCTCCTTCTCCTTTGAATTGGTATCATGTCAGGGGCCTGTACTAGACTATTAAGACCTATTAGCCCCTCCTATAAAGTAGTCGTGAAATTCCTTTTTATTACTCTTTTACTGGATGTGGTTTGACTGATATGATAAAATTAATCATCTTCCTTCTAGAAGAAAATAACAAAGGAAGCCTTGAGGGGAGGGGGCATTAAAATGCTTTGTATTTGATAATGACTTTCACATCATCATATTAATAGCTCCCCTCTTAGGGCTACTTGCTTGAAAAGCCCATAAAGCACAGTTTGGGAGAATATTTTTATATACCTGCGATGTAAATGTCAATCTCAATATTAAGAGGAAAAGTTTGCAAACCAGAATAAAAACTTTGCCTTCAAAAGTTGTTAAACTTTGTTACAGGGTTTATGTGCAGTGGATAAAACACCTCTCCTCCCATAGGTGTATGTATGTATGTATGTATGTATATGTATATATTGCTTGTTTGGACTGTTTGTTGAAATCTTTTCCTTTTATACAGCTGAATATCCAAAAGAGCAGAGAAAGAGTGAGGGAATTCAAAATATAGTAGTGCTCAGATCAGATGAAGTTTGGAAAAATAGTAAATAATGCCTTAGATGGGATTTCTATTTCACAGCTGATGCCTGAGCATCTAACTTGCATAGGGAGTGTCTTTGTCATATCCTTAAATTACCCTATCATTGTCAGATGTCTTTACTGTTTTTTCATTTCCTGGCTTGAACTTGCTACCATCCACTAGTAAGGAAATAGTTAGCTCTATGCCTATGTATTAAACTAGTTTGAAATGTTCTGCAGTAACTGTAAATAGCAGCAGTTATCATACGGGGTGAAACCAATTGGGAATGTGGTTTCTTTTTGTTTCTTTAGGATTTTGACTTGATCTTGATTCCAAAAATAGTGAGTTTTGGACTGAGTACTTCTACTATTCTCTGGCCTCTTCCAGTTAGACACATGCCAGAATCATTTTCTAAAGGATAGGCACTGATTAGAGAAACGCAAGTTAAAACAACTCTGAGGTGCCACCTCATACCTATCAGATTGGTGAATTTTGCAGAGAAGGAAAATGAAAAATTTTGGAGGGAATGTGGGGAAATTGGGACAGTAATACATTATTGGTGGAGTTGTGAACTTATCCAACTATTCTGGAGAACAATTTGGAACTATACCTGAAGGGCTATAAAACTGTGCATACCCTTTGATCCAGCAATACCACTAGTAGGTCTGTATCCTAAAGAAATTGTTTTTTGAAAAGGGAAAAGGACCTATTTGTACAAAAAATTTATAACAGCTCTTTCTGTGGTGGCAAGGAATTGGAAATTGAGAGGATGTCCATCAATTGGGGAATGGCTGAACAAGTTGTGTGGTATATGATTGTAATAGAATGCTTTTGTACTATAAAAAACAAGCAGATTGATTTTAGAAAAAATAAAAAAAACTTGAGAAGACTTACATGAACTGATGCAAAGTGAAGTGAGAAGAACCAGGAAAATATTGTACATAGTAACAGCAATATTGTATGATGATCAATGGTGAATGACTTAAACTTTTTTCAGCAATACAATAATCCAAGACAATCCCAAAGAACTCATGATGAAATGCAGATAGAAGCATATTACTTTTTACTTTCTTTACTTTTTGGTGTGTTTTTTTGGTCTTTTTTTTTTTTTACAACATGACTAATATGGAAATATATTTTGCATGATTGCACAGGTATAACCTATATCAAATTGCTTATGATCTCAAAGAGGGGAGGGAGGAAGGGAGAAAATTTGGAATTCAAAATTTACAAAATGAATGTTAAAATTTATTTTTATATATAATTGGGAAAATATAAAATATTATTCATAAAAAATAAAGGATAGGTGTGACCAGAAGCTTCTTATTGGTCCTTATGACTATGTGATTCCATCAGAGATGATTGGCAATAGAACAGGAAGAGTTGACCTTTTGGTAGGGTATTAGTGTTGAAGAAAATCACTTTTAAACTCTAAAAGTTTGTACTTAGAATAAAGGGTTAGATGTTTTCTCTCCCCTTTCTCCATCTGGCCTCTAGGAACAATGGTGGTTAAAACATGGCAGCAAGTACTTGAGCTTGTCTTGGACCTGAGATAAGACCTCAAGTTCCAGGATGCCTCTTCTGTTTCAGGTTTCCTTCCTTGAACCCAACTTTATTGCTCAGCCATTCATTCATAACCGACTCTTTGTGACCCTGTAGATTATACTATTTATGTTTTGTTTTGTTTTGTTTTTTTGGCAAGGATACTGCAATGGTTTGCCATTTCCTTCTCCAGTGGATTAAGGCAACTGGAGGGTAAGTGACTTGCCCAGGGTCACACAGTTGATAAGTGTTTGTGGCCAGATTTGAACTCAGGTTTTCTGACTTCAGGCCCAGTGCTCTATCCATTGAGTTATGTAGCTTCTCCATTAGTGCAACTTGCTGAACAACAGTTCTGAGAAATGGGCATTTTTACCTTGACCTTGCCTTCTTAGTCTTCTTACATCTTACTCACCTCCACGTATACTGTGACACAATGATACTGGCTTAATTGCTGCCCTTTTTACGTGCCACTCCATTTCTGACTCCAAGTGTTTTCTCTGGCTGTCCCTGAAGACTGGCAACCTGTCCCTCCTTAGTTCTACCTCCTGGCTTCCCTGGATTCCTTCAAGTCTCAGCTAAAGTCCCACCTTCTACAAGTGAGTTTCTATTCTTAATCTTAATGCCTTCCCTCTGAGATCACCCCTGATTTTCCTGTATATATCTTGTAGTGTTTACATGTTGTCTCCCTGCCAGACACCCCTACATCTCTCCCAGATAGTGAGGTCCTTGAGAACAGTGAATATTTATTAAAAAAAAGTTCTTTGTATCCCAGGTGCTTAACACAGTTGCTGGTTCATAAAAGGTACTTAATCAATGGTATCTGGCTGACCGACTGACTGACTAGACTTATCCTGCCTCTAATCTCATGTATTTAAGAGTTTGGAAGTTCCTATCCTATATCTACTTTGCATATTTCTAGAAGGGACTCTTTTTGATTTAAGAGAGATGTTAGATCCGATTTTCCCCAGAAAAACCTTTATTTTAGAGATTAGTTTATTTTTTTATTTAGTGCTAAGATATTTTCTCTGGAACTCCTGTGGGGCATAACAAGACAGAAAGAAGAGAAAAAGCCTTACTACATCTTTTCAATGTCAGGCTACCCCAGGACTAAACCTTATTTTTGTGATCCAGAGCTGAGGACCGTCATGAAAAGCTCTCACTACTGCTTGCAATTCATAAGTAACAAATCAGAAAAACAAATAGTTATTATGAATCATTGCTACAGTGGAAGTAATAATATTATACCTATGGTGGACGTAACCTAAGTGACTTAACCTGTCAACAAGGGTATCCCTTACTTACAGGATGTTTACTAACTTAATCTCAAAGACATGACATCAAGATGGCAGCAGATCTGTTATGTTCTTATGTTTATATGGATCAATTTGAAGGACCAGAAGCCTCAAAATTGGTGGTTAGAATTTTCTGAAGACCTTCCCTCTTAACATATTTTCCTCCCTTGAAAGACACAGTCCCCACCTGGTTCACCACAGGCTTACCTGTTGTACTCTTTAGATGGTCTGAAGATATTTTAGATGAATTAACAATTGTGAATTCAAACTTTACCCAGTATGAATAGAGACTGAAAGAAATCCAGGCTGAGTAAAATTATTTAAGTCTAGGGCAACTCCAATAGCCTGGATGATTATAAGTGTCCTAAATTGAAGGGTGGAGGAGACAGCTGCTGCCCAAAGACCAGATCCCAGTTTGTTGAAGGATGGCATCCCAACTTTCAGGAAAACCACTTTTACTGTTATGACCCCAACTCTCTCCTTTTTCAGTCTCTTATTGGAATAAGCTACCTGCTTCTCTCCTCCTCATTCGTATTTCCTACTTCTCATTCCTCACTTCTTATAAAGAACAAATGATCATTAAATGTCAACTAGGCAAGAGGTCTACAGTGAAGTGATCCAAGGATTTCTACTTGGCCTTCTGTTGGTTAACAGTTTATCAATGAATAACATTAAGGTATAATTGGTCTAAATCTGATGTGATGAATTTCATTAGATATAAATGTAAAGTCTTATACTTGAGGTCCAAGAATCATCTTTTACAAAATGATGAATTGTCTGACCCTTGTTTGAAAAAGGTCTGGAGATTTTAGTGGAATAAACAATAGTGTTATGTGGAATAAACAATAGTGTTATGTGATAGTTGAAATTAAAACTAAGGTGATCTTGGGTTTCATCAAGTGTCATAGCTTCTAAGAATAGTAAAGTGATACTTCCTTTGTCCTCTGCTCTGTCATGTCATATCTGCTGAATTTTATTCAGATCAGTTGCTATAGTTTAGGAATGATATTGATAAACTTGAGAGTGTCCAGTGAAGTATGACCAGGTAAGTGGTCACAAGAAAATAAGGTCACAAGAAAAACCTTGTTTTCTCTTCGTATAAACATTAGGTGAAGGTTGTGATGTTTAACCCAAAGAAGAGATAGAAGAGATTCTTCAGGGGGATGATAGAGATGGAAGAGTATATGAGACCCTGCCAAAGGGAAAAGGAGTTAGGCCCTAAATTTGACCCCACCAGCTGAAACCAGAAGTAATGAGTTGAAGTTTTAAAGAAGAAATGTAGATATCAAGGACTAAAAAAAAATCTTAATTAAAATATTTAAAAGCACAATGGACTGCCTTGGCATATGGTGAATTCTTTCCTCGCTGGAGGTTTTCTTCTTTTTTTTTCTTTTTAAAAATTTTATTAATTTATTCTGATTTATCAACAATCACTTCCATATGCTTTTGAGTTTAAAATTTTTCTCCCCCTTCCTCCCCATCCCCCTCCCCAAGATGGCACACAATCTGATATAGGCTATACATTTACATTCCTATTAAACATATTTTCACATAAGTGAAGTTGCAAGTAAAAATTAAAACCAATAGGAGGAACCATCAGAAGGAGGAAACAAAACTGAACAGAAGAAAAAAAAAGATAATGATTCAACTTTCACAGTTATGATTACTGTCTGTGCCTTTTTCTCCATCCTTTCCCCCCTATTTATGCTTTTCTTTCTCCTCCCCCCCATCACCAGTACTTTGCTTTTTACCACTGCCTCCTTCAGTTTCTCCTCCCTTCTATTATCCTCCTCATCACTTCTTCCATCCCTTCCCCTTTTCTTTCCCCTTTTCCCTCCTACTGCTCATAGGGCAAGTTAGATTTCCATACCTAACTGATTATGTTATTCCCTTCTTGAGCTAAATCTGATGAGAGTAAGGTTCAAACAATGCTCACCGCCCTCCCTTCTTTCCCTCTGCTGTAATAGGATTTTCTGTCTTTTCCTGTAATGTAATTTACCCTTGTCTGCCTCCTCCTTTCTCAGTATATTTTCTAAGATCAGACTAATCCTCTTACTTGGATCCATTTAACCTACTTGATCAGATTTTTTTTTTAATTGTTACATCAAAGTCAACTAATATCCACCCCCTTTATGTATACTCCTTTAACATGGTGTAATAACAATACAATTCTCAAGAGTTGCAAGTATCATCTTCCCTTGTAGGGATGTAAACAGTCTGCCCTTATTAACAACATTTTGTGTCTTTCTGTCCCATTTACCTTTTTATGTCTTTCTTGAATCTTGTACTTGAAGATCAAATTTTTTGTTGAGCTCTGGTCTTTTTATGAGGAAGGTTTGGAAGTCCCCTATTTTATTGAATATGCACCTCCTCCCTTGAAAAATCATGCTCATTTTTGCAGGGTAGTTGATCCTTGGCTGCAATCCAAGCTCCTTTGCCTTAAGGAATATGTTCCATGCCCTGCGTCTTTTAATGTAGAAGCTGCAAGGTCCTGTGTAATCCTGACTGTGGTTCCATGATATTTAAATTGTTTCTTTCTGGCTGCTTGCAGCACCTTCTCTTTCATCTGGTAATTTTGGAATTTTGCTATTATATTCCTTGGATTGTCAATTTGGGATCTCTTTCAGGTGGTGAGTGATGTCTTTCTATGGTTATTTTACCTTCTGGTTCTAGGACTTCAGGGCAGTTTTCCTTTATGATTTCCTGAAAGATACTGTCCAGGCTCTTTTTTTCATCATGATTTTCAGGTAGTCCATGATTTTTAAATTGTCTCTCCTGGATCGATTTTCCAGGTCGTTGTTTTACCATGAGTATTTTATGTTTTCATCCATTTTTTCATTTTTTGTTTCTGTTTGACTGATTCTTGCTCTCTCATAGAGTCATTAGTTTCCATTTGTCCAATTCTAGTTTTTAACAGATTGTTTTCTTCTGTTAGATTTTGTACTTCCTTCTTCAATTGACCAATTGTATTTTTAAGGGATTTGTTTTCTTCAGTGTACTTTTTTTCCAGTTTGCCAATTGTGTTTTTTAGGGACTTGTTTTCTTCAGTGTACTTTTTTTCCAATTGGCCAATTGTATTTTTTAAGGACTCTTCTACCCCTCTCATTAGACTTTTAAAATCCTTCTTGAGCTCTTTCTAAGAAGGCTTTTTGGGCTTCAGACCAGTTCATATTCCCTTTTGATGTTGCAGCTGTGGGTTTGTTGACAATGTTGTCTTCAGAATTTTTGTCTTGATCTTCACTCTTCTATGGTACATTTCTTTTTACTCATGGTTTCTTTCTTCCCTGGCTTTTAAAGATATTGAGCTCTCCTACTGGGGAACAGAGGGAACTGACTCAAGCTTCTTGTGTTGGGAGCCTAGATCTTGGTCACTGGCTTTGTGTGCTGGGGCCTCTTATGCTGGCAATTGGAGGCTGTAGGTTTCTGGCAACTTACCTGGTGTTGGACTGGAATGAGCAAGTCTGGAACTTTCAGGCAATTCTAGGTTGCCAGCTTTTCCTTTCCTTTAGCTTTTTTCAGCTCCTTTTAGATGGGTGCTGCAGGGTGTTTATCTGCCTGGGGCCCCTTGCAATGCTGCCTCCCTCTTTTCTGCTAATGCACTGGGAGATTCCTTTGAGGTATAGTGCTGAGGCACCTGGTGGTTTTCTGAGCTGGTTTCCACCAGTTCCCTGCCCTCATTGAGGCACTTGGAGGTCCAGGTATTGGTATTTGCCTGCTCTACCACCTGGGTTTCAGGATCTTCTCGTGGTTGACAGTTGGAAGCTGTATGGTTCTGACAGGTTACCTGGTATTGGGTTGGAGTCAGCAAGGCTGGGATTTTTAGGAAGACTCTAGGTTGTTTTCTCTAGCTCCTTTCAGATGAATGCTGAAGGGTGCTTATCACTGAAGGGTGCTGTGGCACTGGCAGAACGGTTTGCTGGGCTGCTGTACTGCTACTCCCTGTCTTTCTTCTAGTTCAGCTGTTCCAGGTTTTTTTTTTCCTAAGGGTGATATTTTCTGGGTTTTCAGAGGTTGATAGGGGAGGGTGAGAGTGACTACCTTTTTACTACAACATCTTGGCTCCCTGAAGTGAAAGTCTGCCCTTGCTGGAGGTTTTCAAGAACTTGGGTGACCATTTTGGGGGTATGTTTTAATAATGATTTCATTTAAGATATAGACTAGATGGTTATTGAAGTCCTTGCCAACCCTGAAATTCTGTTATTTTTGGGGAGAGGTTTTGGGAACTCTTCCTGATTGTAGGATTTACTTCCTGCCCAGTATTAGTTTTCCATGATTCATATAGCTCTCCTTTGTTGGGGATACAAGCCCACATGTCCAGTTGTGTGTGGTTGTCTTCACGTTGCTGAAGAATAGAGTATTATAACAAAATCAAACCATCTTTTTTTTAAACCTATTTTCTCTTGTAGCAGGCTGCCTCTTCTCTCAATATAACTTTTCATCCTACTCTTTTCTGGAAATTTCCATGTCCTGGGATAATACAGCTAAGGCCTTGCCAGCTAACCCCCTGCCTATGACATCAGAGTAACCAGTCAGACCCACAAATGAAGGCCCAATCTTCCTCCCTCTAAAATCTCTGGTCCTGTTAAGGTATCTTAATGGGGATATAAATATGGAGGAGGTGGTTTTTCAGTTAGCTACCACATAGATTAGAAATTAGGGCTGTTGAAATTGTGTCTACTCTGGAGGAGTAGACACTCTTCTTCCTTTTACCCTGCTTTCTTTTGTCATGGCTTGAAATCCATTGTACCTGAGGTCTGACAAGCTTTCCTAGCTGACCTTGCTGAGGTGTGTTGCTGTCCCCAGCTATTAGCATAATCTGTATGAGTTTAAAGAGATCAGTAAACTCCAATGCTCCATGTCAACTCCAGGGTCAAATATAAAATCCCATTTGGCACTGAAAACCCTTCATAGCCTCTCCCCTTACCTTTCCAGTCTTTTTGTACTTTGCACTTCACCTGCACTGCCCTCATTGTTATTTCTCCAACAAGACGCTTGATCTCTCTATTCCAGGCATTTTCACTGTCTGGAACTCTCTTCCTCCTGATTTCAGCCTCCTGGCTTCCTTCAAGCTCCACATAAAATCTCTCCTTCTGCTGGAAACCTTTTCTAATCATTCTTAATTCTAGTGCCTTCCCTCTGTTAATTATTTCCAAATTATCCTTTCTATAACTTGCTTACACTTTTTTTTTATGTTGGCTTCTCCCTTAGATTGAGAGCTCCTCAAAGACTTTTACTTTCTTTGTATCCTCAGCACTTAGCACCATGCCTGACACATAGGAGGAAATTAATAAATTTGATTGACTGACTGATTAATAAAGGCCTGCTTCTTTCAGTATGTGTTGACTTGTCTGATTCCTATAATAGCCTGAATTTGTACAACAATGCTGAAAGTGATTGTATAAGATAATATTTAAATCCCTGGGAATTGATAATATCTTCTAGGGAAGAAGGTTGTATCAATGAACTGATACTCCATTTTTCTTTCAATTTAAATTCAAATCTTTGTTTCATCACCTTTATTTACATTCCCCTTCTTTTGCTTCTACTCATTTATTATTCAGAGAGAAACAGTTCAATAAAATTAAACAACAAATGAACTAAGTCTGAAAGTATATGCAATGTTCCATACTCAAAGTGTCCCATCTCTATAAAGGAGGGAAGGAGGTACATTTCCCCATCTCTTTGAGAATATATTTGGTCATTATAATTACATCATGAATAACTGATATCTATATAGCAGAGTTAAAGGGGATGGTGCCCATCCCTCTTCTACTGACTTCTCTACATGAGGCTCCTTCCCCACTCTGAGAAGTAGTATCATCAGATATGTAACTTTCCTTGTCATTTTGCCAGATCTGAACCTGAGTCAGACAGTATTTCTGGTAAAACACACCAATGTTAGATCTTTTTCTGTCTCTGTGCTGCGGATGTTTTCTCCACAGTTGTTTCTTCCCAATTGTGTTCTCAAAACTACAACTGCACTAACAATTGCCAGTGATTGGTATTGTTTATAAGGACAAGAGGAACACTTAACGATAGTTAAAATTCACATAGCACTTTCAGATTTGTGAAGTGCTTTATAAATATATTTTTTTCACTTGATCTTCTCATCAGGCCAGGGAGGTTGATGCCATTATGTGTATGAGATGTTCAAGGAGTACTAGTACCTGTGGTGGGAGGGGTTTCCAAGCCTTTGCTGTCTTCCTAGCACTCACCTCTCACCTGTGGCTCCAAGAAGCTATAGCATGTGCAGCAGCCACATCCTGGTAAACTGTCTTGGCAGGCAGGCTAAACCAGGTTGAGGGTACGAATGGGCTTCCAACCCATTAGGGAATTAGGGGATATCTGTCCCAAGCACGTGAATACTTCCTTCACAGGAATAGGTAGATGAAAACAGTTTGTTCCAATGGCCATGAACGCTGTGGAAGCGGGCACTGTGGAGTGCTTAGAGCTTGGTCAGACATCAAAAACACCAAGGTCATCTGCTGAATCCCAGGCCAAGCCTAGTCATCATGACTTTTGTATTGCCACTGGACTTCCATGACTTTGGAAGGTAGAGTGAGGCCAACTCTACCTCATTTCAATCAAATTCATCCACGAGTTAAGACATCACCCTGTGATGTTGTTCCTTTTTGAAAACCAAGGCCAAAAACAAGTCACGTTTTTCAGATGAGAAAACGGAGGCAAACAGGGGTTAGAGTGACTTGCCCAGGGTCACACAGCTCATAAGTGACTGAGGTGGAAATTGAGCTCAAGAGTTTTCATGACTCCAGGTCCAGTACTCCATCATAAAGCTATTTAGTTACGCTGCCTTCCCACTTCCATGCTGAGAGGAAAAAGACTTCAGACTCCCATGAAGGAATGCAAGATTAGAAGGGAGATGGAGGTTTCCTGCTTTGGGGTCTGTCATTTGAAGTGAAGATTCAGTAGCTTGGCTTCTCTGTCGACTCATTTCATTCTGACCGGCCCAAGGACCCTCCCTCCCAGAGTCCTGGCCACTTTCTTTGAGGCAGGTGCTTCTACCTAATGTTTCTGTTTTCTCAGCATCATGTGGCTGCTTTTCTACAGCTCCAAGTGAGTTCCCGCAGGTTCCTATGGATTCTCTTTCTCTATCTCTATGCATCTTCTGTTCCTATCAGGATCTAGGTTCCTCTTCAAGTCTGGCTCCAAAAGTCACCCCAACCAAAGGTCTATCATTCTTTATCCTATTAATGAATTTGTACCTCACAAGTAATTATTTATGGGGGGGTTGCATTTTTTGTTATTTGGCTCTTCTGTGATTAGGTCAGTGAAAGATTACTATGTATTTATACATTATTTAAAAATTTGCATATTACTTTGCATACTTTGTATTTATCCTTAACAACCCTATGAGTTAGATAATGCAGATAGTATTATCCCATTTTACATATGAGGAGACTGAGGCAGAGAGGTTAGCTTACTTGTTCATGCTCACACAGCTAGGAATTATCAAAGATCAAATTATCAGTCTTCCTGCCTCCAAACACAGCACTCATATCATATAATGCCATCCATCTTCTCTGCAAGTTAGCTATTTTGTAGATACATTCAACAGGAAGTAGGAAAAGTAAGTCTAATACTTAGGAGAGAAGTCAGGGATAGAGATAGATAAGAATCATCTACAGGTAAACTATGTCTGGACTATAGATGATACCTGGATCTATTAATA
Organism: Phascolarctos cinereus; assembly: GCF_003287225.1. NCBI lineage: Eukaryota > Metazoa > Chordata > Mammalia > Diprotodontia > Phascolarctidae > Phascolarctos > Phascolarctos cinereus. The sequence continues at coordinate 23,763,480 of NW_027556402.1, forward strand.
GGTGATGTGTGTATTACAACCACATAGTCATAGCCTCAAGAATAGATGAGGTCTTCTAGGGAAAGAGTCAAGAAAGAAGTACAGGTGACCAAGCCTTAGAGGTGATCGTTTAATTTAGTCTGTTTATGTGAGGTCACCTTGGCTGCATATCATGTCAGTGTCGAAGGATGTAATAAAATATACTTAAGGATTCTAAAAAATATTTTTAAAATATTAGTTCAGGAAGGATTAATATTGATATGCTAGGATTGGTTGCTAAATATTAGAAGAATTATTAAGGTGGCTAGGGAACCATGGGGAATATTAGGCTGTGCTTCTGAATTCCATTTGGAAGGTAGATGGACCATGATTTGAGCAATACTTATCTGCCAATGAATTTGAGTCACAGGATTGGGGTGGGGGAGGGAAAGTCTGTCTATCTAGGACAGGGAGCTTTTTTGTGAATTTAATTTAGTCAGCCACAGGTAAATGCTCTATGTGCACTAATTATTCCTAAAGGCCCTGAGGCACTGCGATTCAAGGGGGTATTCATGACCCTAATTTTCATTCAGCTCTGTCAGTTACCACTATTGGGATCTGAATGGTTCCAGAGAATGTCTTGACCTGAATTACTGGTCCATATCCAGTTCAGGTCAGTGGCATCTGACCAAAGTCATTGGGAGGCGAAGCCGATTCTGGAATGAATGTAAAACAAGTGGGTAATAAAAAGAGTCCTCACTTCTCAAGTGTCATCCCGTTAGGCATTAATTGGAATCCTGACCTCGATGAGGTATCTGTTCTTTGCTTGGGCATACATTTTGATATTCATACCTGTCAATCAAGCATGCTTCAGGAAAATCAAGTCCAGTGGAGAAAGACTAGAGGTAAATAGTGATGGATTGACTAAGGTGCCTTATCTGTTTTGGTAACATTCTAGTTTCGGCAATTAGTTGAGAAAAGGTCATGCCTTTAGGAAAATCCAAAGGAAGATCAAGGTACTAGAGAGATAGGGAGGGACCAGTAGGGCAAATTTCTGAAGAACGGGATTTCCTGTGATCTTTTCCCACCATAGCTGCTCAGCATTCATTTGGAAAACAGATGACAAGCTTTTGCAGCTTTAGGCAGAGCCAGTAGATGGTGGTCTTAAGTTGCAAGCTGCACAGACTCTAACACCTGCTATTGTAGCAACTGAATATAACGTTGTGCAAAACTGGGAACTTCACTCTGATGTTACAAGAGTCAGGAGTTGGCATGAGAGCCCTCCAAGAGCTTATTACAGTCTGTATACTCTAAAATCACATTTTTCATTTCTCAAGTAAAATAGGTGGAACACTCTGAGAATATCCTAAATGTGTTCAAATTACACTTTACCTTTGTTTTGTTACAAATGGTTCACTGGCTGCTTAGGCAGAAAGAGAAGAAATTCATAATTTCACATTGAGGACAATACCTGATGTCATTCAGAAAAAGAAATACCAACTCCCAGTCCTCTTGTTAACTGAGATACCACTTTACAGGCCCCTATCATTAAAAGTACTTGGGAGACATTCAATTGCAATAGGTGTTACAATACCTTATAATTATGCAGACTGACTAGAATTAAAGACTTTGAAAATTAATTTTGAGTTGAAATATTAAAAAATTAAATAGAATGTTTTATCATAATGTCATAATTAAAACTAACTAAAATAGCATTGATAATAATCCTGTTAACTCTCCTTTCATTAAAATAAGAGGCTTAGCACTAAATTATTAAATGATCAAATTTATGAAGCCCAAGTTAGTAAAGATTTTGCATGAAGTGTAAATCATGCTACATGATTTCTGTCCAGTGACTCTTGCAAATTAGTCACTATAGTAAATTTAGAGGATGTTAATAACATAAACACTTTGGTGTTGGAAGCATTGGCAGGACAGTGCTATATGTATTCCAGAGCATTAAAAATAAACTCAATTTTGTTCATCAGAGGATTGCAGAATTGCCACAGACTGGGGCAGGGGGAGGATATATCTGAGTAACAATTATACCTAGAAATAAGACAAAAAAGATAAACCTTTTATTTTCATAGGTCAACAATTTTTGAGAAATATTTCTTGCCTCTGAGTACTAAGCATAGATCTTCTATTCATTGGTCTTCTAATTTGATTCTGAAATTATATGGTCATTATCCAAAAACTCTACAAAGTGATTTTTTAAGTACGGATTTAAATCCACATTTGTGTCCTTGTAGAGTTGCCCTACTAATACACAGGGCATGGAGCTAGGTTTTCCAAGTATCTGCTAATCATTTTGTCTAATGAGGTGGGCTAGCTGAAACTGAATGGGAAGAGCTTCTGTTCTGTAGAGGAACGGAAGAAACATTTATTAAGCTCCTACCATACCATGCCAATCTCTTCACAAATATTGTCTCATTTGATACTATAGAATGAAATCATTTGCTTATAGAAATGGAATGTAATCAACACAGAAAAGTAGAAAATCTTATACCTTTTCAGTGAAGATTGCTTTCTTGTCCCTATTTCTGATTTCACCTTAGAAAATCAATCAGTATTGATTAAGCAACTATCAACTAGCATTGATTAAACTATGCCAGGCACCAAGAATACAAAGTAAAAAAAAAATTTATATATATGTATATATATATAAGCAGTCCCTTCCCTTGAGAAATTCACATTCTATGGATGGAAACAATGGATATACATATAATTAAATCCAAAATATACAGTAAGTGAACAAAAGGTAATTCGGGTGGGGGGGGGTTCAGGAAGGAACAAGCAGTCCTAGAGATCAGGAAAAGTTTCAGTAGGAGGTGAAGCTTGAATTTTGTAGGAAGGTATGATTCTAAGGGGAGAAGGTGCTACCACTTCTATAAAGGCTCAGAGACAGACATGGAGTGTGATGTGTGAAGGACAGCAAAAAGACCAGTTGGTCTGCACTAAAGGGGAGTAATGTGTAATAAGCCTGAAAAAGTAGGTTGGAGTCCAACGGGGAGGTGAGGAGTTTTAAATGCCAAGCATGGGAGTTGGTATTTTATCTTAGAAGCATCTGGATCATTGTCACTTTGGGGATGTCATGTTCTGACCCATGTCTTGGAAACTCTGGCAGCAATGTGGAGAATGGAGCAGACAGAGAAGAGACTTGAGGCAGAGGTATCAATTAGGTTACTGAGACAATTCAGGCAATGGGTTGAATGTGAATTGTGTAGGTAGAAGAACAGAAAGGGATAGATATTTTCATGAGAGAATCCATAAAACTTGGCAGACAATTGTATATGTAGGGTGATGATGAGTAAAAAATTGACTATGATTGTGAGTTTGTGAACCTGAGTGACTGAAGAGCTTGTGTGGGGGATTTGGGGTCCCCTAGGTCTTATCATTTTGCTTTTTTTTGCTGATCCATTACACAGATTACTCATAATGAGCTTGCAGTCTGCCAAAGCCCCTGCATCTTCTCTACACAAACTACTGTCTAACCATGTCTGTGACATTTTTCACTTAAGAAGTTGATTTTTTATACCCTAGTGCAAGACTTTGCATTTTTACTAGGGCTGGACCTAAAGCATCATAAAATCATAAAGTTAGATCTGGAAAAGAACTTAGAGGTCATCTAATTCAACCCTCTTATTTTACATAGGAGGAAACTAAAACTTACGTAAGTCAAACAACTTGCTTAAAGTTATTCTGGGAATCATCTACATAGAGATGCCAAATGAAGCCATGAAAACTGATGAGATCATCAAAAGGAAGAGAAAAGAGAAAGAAAAAATGAGGGCCCATTTAGGATGGAAGAATTGGATATGTTAGCATTTAGGGTTTGTTTCTTACATAGGATACTCCATCACATCATTGTGCCTTAGTCTTTGCTGCTTACTTCTGTCTCTGGGAGTCTTGAGTTTTCTTCAAATCTCAGCTCAAGTACCATCTTCTACATAAAGCATTTCCCACCTGTCCCTTACTGCTATTGCTCTCCAACTTATTCTGTAAATATTTTTCTGTGCATTTATCCATGTGTACACAGATATGAGTGTGTGTGTGTGTTTGTGCAAGTGTGCTCACAAATATAAGATGTCCTTTGTTGAGACGGAATGACTTGCCCAGGGCCCCCCAGCTATTTATTAAGTGTTTGAGGCTGGATTTGAACTCATCTTCCTGTCTCCAGGAACAGCATACAGACACCCTGATCCACCTAGAAAGGATAATTGTATCCAATCTTCAAGGCTGTTAGAATGAAGATGCAGATCATAGGAACTGAGAATGGTGGTGAATTAGGAGGCCAGCTTATTTGAAGAAACATTGGCAAGTACCATGAAGTCTCCTAGTTTCAGATCTAAGAATTTTAAAATTCCACGCCAGTTTTTGGTTTTCAAATGACTACATAGAAATTTAATGTCACAGCCAAAACACCTCCCTGAAATGTTTGTTTTCATACTCAGAAAACTACAGTCTTTTTTAACTATCAAAAAACTAACTAGCTAAGTATACCAATTCACAAAATGTCGGTACCAGATTTTATATTTGTGTTTCAATAAAAGCTTCATCAAAATAAGGTAATGCGGCATAGTGACAGGTGCATTTAAGTTGGAGTCAGGAGGTTTGGGCTCAAACCCTGCCTCTGCCACTAATCCGTGACCTTGGTTGAGTCAATTAATCTCTATGGGCTGAATTTCTTGATCTATAAAACAATCTAAGAATTTAAGAAACCAACAAATATTTTAATAATTGTTGACTTTGTTGGATAAAATAATGTCCCTCTCATGCCAGCAGAGAAATGCCTAGGGGAGAAATTAAAAAGAGCATTAAAAGTAAGTGTATTTGGGGGTTTGCATTGGTTATGATTTTAAAGGAAGTTTAAAATGTACAATGTGGAACTAATCCCCTTACTAAACTGGTAAATATGGATTGTCATTATGGAATATAAAGGATATTTAGGGCACAAATGTCTATCTGTGACAAACCAGACAGCCATTATGTGTCTCCTCTGAGATGTGGGCACCAATCATAGTTCTAGAATTGCAGTTTAACAACAAAGATGGCTCCTTCTCCCCTTAAAGATAATGAATTATAGAGGAAAATACACGAGTTGGCATCAAGAGATGCCAGCATTCAGATCTTGCTTCTGACACTTTTTTAGCCATGCCACCCTAGGTAGGACTCACTTAAGCTTTCTGAGCTTCAGAAAGTTTCCTCCTTGGTCCAATGGGGGCCATCAAACCCTTGCTCACAGGGTTATGATGAGAAAAGCGCTTTGCCAACCTTAAAAAATGAGAGCAAACACTTCCGAACCCCTTTGGCACTGAGAACACAAGCTGCTGTGGAACTTTTTTCTTTGGATAACTTGACTCTATAGCAGGGTTTCCCAGATGACACCCAATGCTTTTTCTTTTATAGAGACTGACCCTTTTCCTCTTCTCTGACATATGTCTTGGTTGGGCCATTTTGCCTTTCACATTTATGGAGGTGAATCACGGGAAAGAGATGGCCTTGACCACAAAATCAGTTTCACATATAATAATCAAACTGATTTTTATTCCCCCTACATATACACAAAGACAAAAGATGTGATCTTTAGCATGGAATTACTGCTTTTATACGAGTCATTCAGTTGGACCTCACAGACAGAACTTTTGAAAACATCCATCACCTTATCAGTATTGTTTTAATAACTCCTTTGGCTTTTCTATATCTCTGGAAATAGGAAACCATAACATCATAAATAGTGCTAAATGGAAGCTATCGGTATAGCCGGGATGATCTTAAGCCAATTATTTTTCATTAGATTCATGTTAGTGAAGTTTCTTATTCTTACTCAGATAAGCTTTTTTTTTTTTTGGCTATTCAGTGACCAATGAGGTGTAATAAGTTTTTAACAAATTGGGACTGAGGTCTCTTAGGTTAGCTTTATCCTTTGCTGTAAATTACAGTAGTTTTATAATGGCTTAACAGAGCTCTTGAATCAAAAAGGATTATACCTGAATTTCTCCGTTCAGGATGGATGACTGGCATTCAGAAAGAGAGAGAAAGGGAAAGAGAGAGAGAGAAAAAAAAGACAATGAATGAAGAATTCAGGACTAAAGCTTCTCCTTTCAGATGTCAAGCTGGCTTATATTCCATAGTTGTTTCTCTGAACCAAAGAAAGCACAAGGAAACCAACCCTTTAACCCTTTAAAGATTATAATTAATAACAAGGCTCTGTCTACCCTCTGGGATTAAGGCAGTGTTGTTTTTTTCCTCCTGAAGGGGAGAGTCTCAAACCCAAGACCAGAAGAGACTTTTATCTGGTCCCCTGGCCTCATACCTATACATTTTATTATTACTATAAGCCAACAGAGAAATTAGTGGAATGCCCTTATGAAGAACTCCCCTGGTCAAGCAGCCTGCTGTTTCCTTTGAAGCTTGGAAACAGGCTTCCAATGAGGGGGAACTTGCATGGCAGCAATACTTCTGTTGCTGGCTTTCAATATAACAGCAGATGAAACTTGTTTGTTGTTTTCCCATTTTTTCTCTTTTGGCACTTCCGGGCTTGATTACAGGATTTGGTGGGTTCATTTTTTTTTTTTACCTCCTCAGAAAGGATTAGCAAAAATAGAAAAGTAATTAATACATAAAATACAAAATATGAAATATTACTCTGCACAGAGACATTTCATGCTTCATTGGTTTCATGAGTAGACCAGAGGTGCCAGAACAATAATTAATATGTTGTAAGAAAAAAAAATTATTATGCAAGGTCAGTAACATTCATAAGCTTTGTGAAGGATGGTATTGAAAAATGTCCTCAAACCAGTTTTTAAATGGACTGGAAGCTAGGTTTAAATGAATGGGTAAACAATTCTCCATGTGGACAGGGGAAAATCGACAATAGATTGCCCATTTTCTCCAGAGGGATACGGGAAGCATGCTTCTCCATACAGAGGCAATTGTTATTAGTTGAGAAGCTGCTTAGGGATAATCTGACTCAGGATTTGTACAAATTAAAGTGGCCCATCCCCACATACTGATGTGCTCTGCACTTTGTGTGTCTGGTCATGGGCACACAAAGGTACATTTCTGAATCTTCACCAATGTGGCATGACTAACAGGTCAGGCAAATTCTCTTTCTCTTGTGTTGATAAACTTCTCTCTTTCTTCTGAGGTAGGCGGAAATTGAGGGAAAAAATCCTAGATAGTTAAATATGCTAAATATTTAAAGTATAACAACACAAATAACTCTTTCTGTGCTTAGGTAGGGGAGGGTTTTTTGGAGCATTTGCTGTCCTTTTTTTTTCTGCCAAAAGCAAGGTTTATTAGGACATCCGCCATATTGGCCAGACTCTTAAGGAGCCTGAACATTTGTGACACTTGTATGCTTGTAAGGCTGAGCAGGCATGAGGAAGTCTCAGCCCTTAATCTTATATACAGAAAGACCATGGGAGAGATCTAGAGGTGGCCAAGTAGTCTGGCCTGACTGGAGGAGGGGGCTAAGGAGGATCTGGATGGGAGTGGCCAGTAAGCTGTCTCCTCATTTTTGTTAAGGGGCCTCTCTCTGCTCTGGACTGAGGCATGTAGAATGAGTCCAGTACTGAGGGAGCCTGACCCAGAAAGAGAGTGGTCAGACTCTTTTTTTCAAACTCTTTGCTCTTTATGTTCCCTTGCTAGAGCTCCAGGGAGAACCACTTAAAAATTTATATGCCTCTTAAGTCTAAGGTCTTTCCCAAAAGTGACCACATAAAATAGCCATAAGGTAGCTCTTCATTTGGGACCACTAGGTGGTGCAGTAGAGAGAGAGCTTGCCTGCAGTCAAGAAGACCCGAATTCAAATATGACCTCAGACACTAGTTGTGTGACCCTGAGCAAGTAACTTAACCTTGTCTGCCACAGTTTCCTCATCTATAAAATGAGCTGGAGAAGGAAATGGCAAACCTCTCCAGTATCTTTGCCAAGAAAACCCCAAGTAGGGTCAAGATGAGCTGGACATAACTGAAAGCTATTAATTTCCTCTATGTCAGAGAAATGTTTAACATAGGAAAGCACAATCACTCATTAACAAAGACCTGATTAAGTATCAGTAGCTTAAACATTAAACCGTGAAATAGTTTGTGGGACTGCTGACATGGTGTCTCACAGTTATACAGTCCAAAAACTTCCCTCCAGGTCCAGATCTTCTGGAAGGCCTGTTCAGGGTTCAGGCTTTTCCTTAACCTCTTCCTGAAGGTCATCTTCTCCAAGAAGGGTATAATTGAAGAGCACCCTCCTGTTGCCAGTTAGCTCTGACCAAGAAATCCAGGAGCTTCCAAATTCTCCACCTTGCAAGGCAGTCTCTAAGGCTGAAATCCTCCATCTCACTGGTAATGTTTAGTTACTTATATTCTGGAAAGAAAAAAAAAAGGAAGCCCAAGAACCCAGGCTCAAGCTCAAGGACATGTGTTCTCTGATACATGTTCATACCTACCATCCCACCAGGTGAGTACACACTGCCTCTCCATTACCTGTCCAGAGACAGGCTTAAGGAATCCTTCTATATTGGGCACACAGGAAGAGAGTAAGAGCCAGAGTGGATTCCCTTCCTTTAAGGTCCACTTACTAAACCATTGCTCTAGGCTTTGTGGCTAATCATCTCTGATGTTGCCTTCTTTCTTCTCCCCAACCTCCTCCAGCTGTCATTGGTTGGGGAATGGGGGACCATCTAGAGTTTTCTACAGCCTAGAAAAGCACCAGCCTTTTGAAGTTGAACTATATGTGTCTACAGAAGTTACCACATTTCATGGACTAGTCTGGCTCATTCCCACATCTGCTCCATTAGGTATCCTCCAATATGCTCCCCAGTACGCAAGAGAAATTCATAATAAAGGCCAAAGCAAAGGAGGAATTATGGGGCAGTGGAAAGAATACAGGATTTAGAGTAGAAGGAGCTACTTTGAAATCTTAGCTCTGTGGCTTGCTACCTGTGTGACTTCCATTCTTGAGGTCTCAGTTTCTTTATCCATGAAATGTCTCCCACAATAATTATGAAGAATAAATGAGATAATGTACATGCTATCCTTGCTTACCTATCAAACTCTGGAATTCTCTGCTTGCCTCATGAGGATGTTGTAAGAATCATAGAAAGTAATGGATGTGAAATAATGGATCTGTAAGTTAGAAAGCAGTGTACACATATACAGTGGTGGGGTTTTAATCCAAAATTTAGAACTTAAATCTTGCTTTAGTTGAGGACACTGAGAAGATTGGGAATTTGTGACACTGAAAATGTTCCACCTCAAACTAGCCCATGCATTACTTGGATATGCTGACATGTCATACCATACTGTATCATACCATACCTTACCATGCTATAGCCATGTTTAAAATCACAGATGTGACCCCAATTTACTACTGATTTAGTACTGGTAGTGAAAAGAAGGTTTCTGTTGAGATATACTACAGGCCTTTTTTTTCTCCACTTGGTCCAAGTGATATTATATAGTAAGTTTCTTCTGTCAAACTTGATAAGCTAAGCTTGTCACACGCTGTTCTTCCCCTTTTCTCAGTATAAATGGCCCTTTGGGGACAGGAAGTTTTCACTTTCTCTTTACTTTGGTCCCACATTGGTCTTCTATGTGACTGGTTAATATTTGGTCTTTCTCTAATGTGACTCATCCAGTATTAAGATGGAAGTTGAATTGGAAGCACCCCAAGGCATTGAGAGTGAATAGAACCAGACTGTCTTCTTGGGACATTGGCATCAGGACTTTGTGTGCCCAAATTGAGCTATTGCTGGGACTTGGTCACTCTCAGAATTTGTCAGAGTAATCTAAGGTGGGGCTATGGAAGAAAGAATGAATGAATGAAAAGTAATTTATTAAGTGCATACCTTGAGTAAAACATTAGACTCTGGAGATAATATAGAAAAGCAAGACAGTCCCCAAGCTTCCAAGGAGCTCATATCCTAATAGACGGAGGTAATATCTATAGAAACTTTATAGGAGCTGTAAATCAGAAGGTCCTTAGGGTGTAGCAGCAAAGCAGATGGTAATGCATCTCCTTTAGTGTTGTTGTCATTGATAAAGCGATCTTTTATTCATTGATGGACCACTTGATGATGTCAATATCATGTGGGTGGTGAGAACTTTTTTGTTGGGTCTTCAGTATGCCTGGTTGCAGGGGAGGTGGAGGATAATAGTACCTTCAGGGGCAATTGCCAGTTTGCATCTTCACCAGGGTTGCTCCCTGGGTGATTAATGTCAGGGCTGGGGAGAAAACGGAGAAAAGGGAAAGGGAATAAGCATTTATATAGCACCTACTAAGATATCATTTGATCCTTACAACAACCCTGAAAGGTGGGTGCTATTAATATGCTCATTTTATAACTGAGGAAACTGAGGCAAACAGAGGCTGTGGCTTGCCCAGGGTCACACAATTAATAAATGTCTGAGAATGATTTGAACTCAAGTCTTCCTAACTGCAGGTCCAGTGCTCTATCCACTGTGCCACAAGCTGCCTCTATAAGCCAGTGGTCTAGAAAGCACTACTATTCCTGGGACTCTTGGGCTCGTTTTCCTGGTGTCATCTCAACTGCCTGCCTTACTCTGCTATTTCTCCTTCAGGACTCTTTAATGGAGAAGAAGCAGAAAGACCTTCTCTTCAGTTACCATAAGGAATTATCACACAGAGAATATTGGAGGGGAAGAAAAGGGATAGGTTCTGTTCTGGCTACATAATACATTTAAAGGACTTATTTTCTTGATTTTAGAAATGACATAGAAATTACTATGCTGCAGAACCTAAGCCTCCATCCTCATTGTTCTATTACTTTGTCTTTGCCTCTTCCCTTCCCTTCTTCAGGCTGGTGTGGTGGGGTGGGGAGCAGAGATCTTCAACTTATTCTGAGAGTTTTTTGGCAGATAGCTTCATTGTCTCAGTTTCCTCTTGGCAGATTCAAATTGTTAGAAAAAGGAAAATGGTTTGAACACAGTAGGTCCTGGCAGGCACTCTCCCAGGCATTGCCCAGGACTCCAGGAACATTTGTCTCCTTGCTGCATGGTATTTTGTCCAGGTTGGGTTTTATCTTTGTCTCAGACCCCATATGGTAAGAATAATTTAGTCTGCAGTCTCAGGTTTTGTGTTGTGTGGGCATGGGGTGTGGGGGTAGGAAAGAGAGCTGTTGTATATCAAGTGTTAATGGTAACACAGAAATTCTGGGGGAAAAAGATACTAAGAAATTAATGCATCTTTAATGAAGAGTGATTCTGAGAATAAAATATTAATGTGAAACTCAGGTAAAATGCAACAAAATCACCAAGCATATATCTTCTTTTCTCTAAGAGTTAAGGAGACAGCATGGTGCTATGGAAAGAACATTGGATTAGGACACATGGTTCAAGTTGTAGCTGTGATGCTAGGTGGACAAATATGTCTGGATTCAACCTTTCAGGTCTTCAGTTTCCTCATCTGTAAAGCAAGGGCAGCTAGGTGCTCCAGTGGATAGAGCACCAGGTCTGGAGTCAGGAAGACTCACCTTCATGAGTTCAAATCTGGCCTCAGACACTTACTAGCTGTGTGACCCTGGGCAAGTCACTTAACCCTGTTTACCTCAGTTTCCTCATCTGGAAAATGAGCTAGAGGAGGAAACAGCAAACCACTCTAGTATCTTTGCCAAGAAAACCTCAAATTGGGTCAGGAAGAGTTGGAAATGACTGCAATGATAGAACAGCAACAAATCAAGGGGATTGGAGATTACTTTCCAAAGTCTTTTCTAACTTTAATAACCTTTTAAGTTATCCTTTGTTTGACTCCTACATCCTAACATTAGGTAGGCTTTGCTGCTGTTACTGAAGTTACATGTTTGTAATTAATAAGGAGGTACAAAACTGGCATCATATCTGCCTAAGAAAAGTGGCAAGAAAATCAACCAAAGTCATGGTTTTAGACTAGATAGATAGCTTGAAGGCATGGATAGAGAATTTACCTTGGAGCCAGGAAGACCTGGATTCATGTCTGCTTTTGACACAGATTGGCTCTGTGAATCTGGGCAAATTATTGAACCTCTCAGTGCTTAAGTGAACTCTCTAAGGCTATAAGGTGCAGAGAAGGTGCCAACTTGCATTGGCAAAGGGAGTTCTCTATAGCAATGGAATCATAGGGCTGATCACTATACCTGTTTTATGTCTGAATTAAAAAAAATATGTTTTCTGGGATAATAAGAATCTTTTGAGGACAGTGGTTACTATTAGACATAATTCAGATGGTAGCAGGTAGACTTGTATTCAGAATACAAATGGCACCAATGGGGAAATCACTGTAAAGGGAGGAGACTGTTAATGCTCCTCCCCCGCTTTTTTTGGTTTTTGACCAAAATCATTCACTACCAGAAGGGATTGTCAATCCACATTGTACTAGCAAGTTTTGCTTGGTTATTATATCTCTTCCTGGGAAATAAGGATTGTATTTTGTTTTCTCTGTGCTGATTATTTATACTCTTGATTCTGTAAGAGAAAAACTTGCAACTGAGAGGACCATCGCCTCAACTGGATAATAACAAGGGCAGCAAAAACACAGGTGATAACACATTATATGGGAACTGGGAATCTGTTCTTGACCTTGAATTATTAGTTATTTTTATAAAGGAATTTTATATGAAGGCAAATTGGCATGATAATTAAATCTGTAGATGACACTGAGCTCGGAGGGATAACTAACACAACTGGGTGATAGGTTCAGAATTAAAGAAGATCTGTAAAGACTAGAGCATTAAATCTATGAGATCAAATTCAATAGGGATAAATGTAGAGTCTTGTGCTGCAATTCAAAAACTTGACTTTGTAAGTACAAAATGGGGAAACGTGGTTAGACAGCACTTTGAGAAAGATCTGGGGGAGTTAGGCAAGCTTAATAAGAGTCAACAGACTGGTGTGGTAGCTAAAGATGCCATTGCTATCATATATTGCATTGTGAATCATTGCTTCCATGAATAAGGAGGTGATCAGCCTACAGACAGAGCTTTGGACTTGGAATCAGGAAGACCTAGATCTGGATCCTGACTCAGGCATCTGTGTAACTCAAGGGAAGATTTTTTTTTTAATCTCTCACCCTAATTTTTCTCACCTATCAAAGGGGGATAAAATAGAATCTGCTTCACTGGGTTGCTGTGAAGATTGAGATATGTAAATTGCTTTGCAAACTTCAAATTACTACAGACATTACCTGCTATCATCATCATCATCATCATCATTGCTATTATTATTAAAACTTACCTCACAACGTTGTTGTGAAGATCAAATGAGATAATATTTGTAAAGCACTTAGCACAGTGCCTGGTATGCAGCAGGTATTTAATAAATGCTTGCTCCTTTCCTATAATGACAGCTCTGCCATCCTGTAACTCAGGACCCAGGAGCAATGAAAGACATAAGCTATATTTTGATCCTCAATTGGCCCTCCATTTATACAAGGTAAGAAGGCAGCTATGTGGCACAGTGGATAGAGCACCAGGCCTGGAATACCTGAGTTCAAATCTGGCCTCAGATACTTACTAGTTGGGCAAGTCACTTAATCCCTGTTTGCCTCAGTTCCTCACCTATAAAATGGGGACACACACTAGACAAAGATATGGCAAACTGCTCCAGTATCTTTGACAAGAAAACCCCATGGATTTGTCTATGGGGTCATGAAGAGTCAGACACAATGGGACAACAACAAGAGAAAGTCTTAGGATGCTATCTGAGGATCACAGTGCCTGGTACATATTAGGTGCTAAATGAATCACTTGATCGATAAGCATTGATTATGCCTACTTGACTGATTGAGTGAAAGCGTTTGATAAGGCTGAATTCAGAAACAATGGGCATTCCTGAACTATCATACTCTACTTAGTTCCCCCCCTAGACACTTTATAATTTACTTTGTGTTTATGTGCATATAGAGGGGGGAGAAGGGAGAGAGATAGGGGTTCGTTGGGGTCCAGGAATCCCCAAATCTGAAAATATTATCCAGTGACCCAATATGAGTAAAGAGTTATTTGTAATCCGTGCTCAATGATAATAATGACATTCAGCTCCGCAAACAAAAATTTCATTCCCTTTTTCCATCTCTTAGTACTGTAGGAAGACCCATAAATTTTAAGGATCAGGAAGCCCAGGACTTCGTGCCTGATTACCTTACCTTACTTTCAGGTTTCATGCAAAACTCATTTTCTAAATCACTAAATTCTTGGTCCACATCCACACTCATCTTAGTTCTCTTCTTGCCATATGTCCCATCTATACAGAAGACCCTCTTAGTACCTTGGAGACTTCTTGTTCTTTTAGTGACTCTAAACTACTTAGTTTGTCCATCTTTGATACTCATGTGCTTTATGACAAATTTCCTGACATGCATGTCCTAGAAAGTGTGTTTTATAACATTTTGCACACATACGTCACCATTAGTAACAAGCTGGAGCCTGCTTACACCCGTGATCTGTCTTTCCATTGTCCTTTGGGTTGCCTATGATTTTAATTCTTCCAAAATCATGGTCTTTTGTAATTCCTAGCAATACAAAATCCCTGCAAGAAGATTGGTGTTAAAGAGATGGACTTTTGAATTGTCGAGCAGCTTTGCACCACTGGAAGTGCTGTATAAATTTTCCAGTGCAGCTCATTGTCCATCTGTACTTCCTGTGAAGGATATGGATAGGGATGGACTATCTCAATGGGCTTTCCATCCAGCTGCATGCCACAATCTGGCCAATATGTGTTTTCCTCAACCATTTTTTTTTCTGGCACAGATGGTGCAAAGCTCTATCTTCTGAATACTTTAAAAATTTTTCCCTGAGAAAGCTTTTTTTTTTTTTCTGTACTCAACACAACAAATACAATGACCTCTGGAGAACCTTACCATGCTGAGGAACACTGTTTCTGTTTGGACTCTGCAATGATATCCTCCAAAGCAGTTCCTTGATACCTATAGTCAGTGGACCACAGAACAAGTTGTATCCCTACGAACCCGGTTTAATCAAGTATGTACATTGTTTCAGAAAAGCCATGAAAACTGTGTTTCTTCTGCTAAATCTAACACTCTTCAAAAATCAACAAACATTAGATACAGCAATATTTTTCTGCCTCTCAGTTGGCTAGGTAATTGTGAAGATATGGTCTGCTCTTAGACAATTATTGGCAAGAGCCTTCTGGGATTTTCAATAGATGCACCTTTGATATCTACACAACCATTCTCAAACATTTTTGTCAAGATTAGAAGGTGAACATGGGGTCATTTGCCTTTTTTGCGTTGTTACTGTTTGGACCCAGAGGTCTATATTTCAATTGCATTTATTGGATCAAAGCATCATCCTTGATCTTTTCCGTTTGGGGTAGTACGTCCCCTTTTTGAGATCCTGAAAATAAATCCTAAAAATGCTGTTATATTTGAAAGATAATAATTTCCCCTACAGATAAAACACTAATATAGACTGAAATGTAGCATGATACTCATGAAAATACTATTAGAAATGATTCTCTTTGAAGGTTCATGGAATTGAGCTGGGTTATCATTTTACATCACCTGCCCCAGTTTATGACCTAGATTGATGTCAATCCATATTGACTGTCTACCTGAATGTAACTCAAAATTGAGCAAAGGCTAAAATACAGGAAGGCAAAACCAGTGGGAGCCTCCCTCCTCCCTTTTTAATCTAACCATTCTACATACAAATCTAACCATTTGTACATCTGTAATATTTGACTTTCATCAGCTGTTCTGATTGCATGCAAAGTACCCGCTATTGGATGAGGGATTAAGCCTTTTCCAATTGGTGCTTTTTACTTTACAGATGTCATAAAAAAAAGGCATACTTTCAAACCTGTTCATTTCCAGAGTAAGGCTATTCCAGATGGGAATTAGAGAGCAAGATTGGACAAAATCTGTTTATTACTTAACACAAAAGAATAGTACAGTAACCTGCCCTTGTACACTAATCCATTCATTTCAGGTTTGCTTTACCTGTTCTGTCCACCTAAAATCTTGGTGGCTTTATAGGATTATAGCTGGATGTCCAGATTTTAAATGAATCAAAGAATATACTTTTCAAATTTATTACTATGATTCAAAAGCCAGGATTAACCTGTTGCTCTTGATTAAAGCTGTTATTTTTAGGGGGTAGGGGTATATAAACTAATTCTAAGTTCCAGAAGATGCTTTCAAGCTATATTCTTGGATAAGGAAAGAAAATATGGGAAATTAAAATAAATAATTTAAAATATGCTTGATAAAAACTTGTTTTTGTAAAATATGAATATGGTAGCTTTTTACAGTGTGTCATAGTTTCTATTTGGAATTTTTCCTTAAGACTCTACAAAAGATCTGAGAACATCTTGCATTTCTATAGCGTCTTTAAGGTTTACAAAGTGTTTTTCTTACCATGGAGGAGGTAATACAGATATTATTATTGCGATCCTGTGAAAGAGAAAACAGGGCCTCCAAGAAATTAAGTAACCTTTTCAGGATGACCTAGTAGAAGGCAGAGTTGGGAATCAAAGTCAGGTCTCCTGATTCCAAGGCCAAGAGTCTTTGCCACTGTACTAACTGACTTTCTATATACCATAATAAATGGATTATACTGGTTTTGAGTCAAGCCGTCTCAAGGAGGACTTAACATAATTGAATTAGCTTGGTGATTAAGCACTAAAGAGTTCTGATGCTCCTGGTATTTTCCATTTTAGTTTTACATCTTCTAGTCTCTGTTGAGATACCAAAGCAAACAGGAAATTATAATAAGGAAAGGGGAAATAGGAATGATTTTTAAAGTTTGAAAGTTTCTAAGAGTTTTAAATATTTTGATAGCCTCAAAATGATATGCAGATCTACTCAGCAACTACTTAAAATAAGATAGGCCAGTGTAATGCTGATCAATTGATTGATAACATTTATTAAGTGACTGCTATGTGCCAGGCATTGTGCTAAGCACTGGGAATACCACATCAGATAGTTGAATTCATTTAAATTAAAAAATACTGAAAACCCATACTATGAAAAATACTACATTGGTACTTCAGACAGATGCAGGCCTGGGACCTGAAACTTAGACTTAAAACTTGGACTTCTGGGTCCTTGGGCATGAGCTTTTGATTGAGTCCAAGTTTTACAGAACAAATCCTTTTATTAAGGGGTTTTGTTCTGTGAAGTTTGGTTTCTGTCAAAAGGCCACATCTGAGGACCTAGAGGCCCCATGTGACTTTAAGGCTGCAGGTTGCCCACCCCTGAATCTAAACTTGCTCTGCTACTCTCTTCTCTTCCTGTTTGACTGGTTTTTTCTTGAAACCCAGACGTGAGTTCTACAGAAGCTACATTTGCTTCTGGGCCACAGAGAACACCCTATACTTTTGGCCTCAGTTCCCTCAGTCACTCCCCCCCCCCAATTCCTCCTGTTCCCTAAATCTCTCCCCTCCTATTTGCTATTGGCCTATTTTCATGGACAAATTTTAGTGGAATGGGAACTTAGAAGTTATACCTTATATATTATATATAATACATATTATATAAATTATATATTATATTTGAAAAGAAACGAAGAACCTAATAGTGAAATTCTGCCCTGAGCAGCTTGGTGTCATGGAAATAGGGCATCTTTGGGAGTCAAAGGACCTGAGTTTGAATCTGGAAGTTGCTGTTGATGAGCTGTCAGACCTGGGCCAGATCACTTCCTCCACCAGGGAGAGTGACATTTTCCTCATCTTTAGATTAAATAATCTTTAATGCCCCACCTTCCCCCAGCTCTAAATCTAGGATTAATTGTGAATAATTGTGAGGATGTTTAAAGACTATTGTACTGCAAGCAGACTTTTAAGTTCTTTATCTAGAGATAATGAGAATAGTGAGTGCCCAGGCTCCATAGGAAGCAACTATGGGTCTCTGCTTTATAGCTCCACTTACATAAATTGTTGTTGTTTTTTTTCTATTATTGTAATAGCAAAAATTTCTAGACAGGGCCTGGACTTGTGAAAGTGAGTATAGAGGGTCAGGAGGGACTAATTTTAAAATGGGCAGAGATGATACAGACATTGTAGACCCAATCCCAGTTTACTTTTTTTTTTAAATTTAAATAAGGCTATATCTATATACACATTTAAAATTTAACTGCCATCTAAACATACAAGGTCACAGATTTGGAGTTGGAACTGACCTGACAAGTCATTTAGTTGAACTCTCTCATTTTAGAGAAAATGGAAGTCCAGAGAGACTTAGTGATTTTCCTTAAGGATGCCTATGTAGTGTAGTGTGTGGGGAGGAAGCAGGAGGAATGGACAAAAGGGAAACCCCAGGAAGCTGTTAGCTGGGGTTTGATTTTTAGATGAAATGAAGCAATGATGAGTCATCGAACAGAGGAAGTTTACTTTAAACACAGCAAGGCACTTAGCTTCCCTCATCTCCATCTGGAAACAGCTGGTCCATAAGTCATCAGGGCATGGTGAGTCAAGTTGTCTTAGACAACCACCAAATTTGAGAACACCAATGACACAAAGCTAGGACCTTTTAAACCTCCCAGGCAGGAAGCAGAGTCAGGGAAGCTGGGGCCAATCCAGTCTCATGGGACGAGGCAATCTGGGAAGCAGAAAAACTCAGGGATGTAGAGTCAAGAAAATGCTGAGCCTACCACAAGTAGTGAATGGCAGAGTCAAGGAATGGAACCCAAGGGACCTCTGACAGTTTTGAGGTTTGTTTCTACCTTTCCTTCTGTTTCTAGTTATTCATAGGATTTCGAGCTGGAAGGCCTCTTAGGGTTTATCTTGTCCAAGCCCATCATTTTATTGAGCCCCAGAAATATTATGTGACTTGCCCTAGGCCATACAACTAGCAAATGCCTGAGGTGAAGTTTGAACTCAGGTCTTCTGGATCTTGCCTAGCCTTGTCTCGCTCACATAAATAGTGAAGGGAGGAACTAGGAATGTTGGCTGGTTGACAGATGTCTAGTCATTATTTCTGGTGTCAAAGGACATGCAATGGATTATAGATGTGGGTTCAACATTAATGAGTGACTCCACTGTTCCCAGTAGTGATAACCATTCATATTTCCAGAGCCAGAGTCCCACCTTCCCCTCACCACCATTAGACATCTTTCTGAACTAACCTTCTCTGATCTGGCTCTCTTCCCATACTGCCTCTAAATCCAGGTTTACAGACCAAAGCTATCTGCTTGCCTAACAAGATTCGGTGATTCTAGTTATTTATCAAAGCATTTAAGTACATTTAGTCATAATTCTTGGAATTTAATCCAGTATGGTTCTTATGCTTTATAAGAAAGGATTTTTTTTCCATTCAATAAATATAATTGTTTTTGTAAGCCCATTCATTTAACAAATATTGAGAGTCTCCTATACACAAATAGAACTGAACTTGTGGGCAGGTATGCAATTAATTGCAAATGATGTAACACATAGGGAGGCACCATAAAAAATTTCAGAATTCTTTGTATGAACTTATTTTTAATATGAGAAAATTTTGTTCTCATATGATTCATAGATTTACAGCTGAAAGCCACCTTATACAGTTACTTTGATTATTATAAATACCCAAATTAGCTACAAAGGATATACGAAGGAATATGCTATTTGCCTTCAGAGAAAGAACTGATAAATAAAAGTATGTATAAGGTGACTTTACATATTATACACACATGTATGTGTGCACATATATGTATACATATATACATACATACATGCACACGCACGCGTGTGTGTGTGTATGTGTGTGTGTGTGTGTGTCTTATGGTAGCCATCTCTGGGGTGGGGAGGGGAGAAGGAAGAAAAATAATAACAAATTTACATAACTTTATTATATATTTAATAGGAATAGCAAGTTGTACATAATAGATTTGCAGTTTCATGGGCAATTCTCTTTTTTATTATTGTTTTATTCCATAAATTAAAAATAAAATAAATAAGTAAAAATTTAAAAACCCTAGAATTCCCACATCGCTAATGAGAAAACAAAGTACCATAGGTAAAAATAAGGTAAACAGAGGTACTTTAGACTCAGGTCTTGTGACTGTAATTTCAACTCTGTTGTTACTAAGCCACACCACCTCTCCCTGGCCTGCTGACCTTTATTTTGTTATAGTTAGAAGTTTTAGAGTGAAGCCTTCATACGAATAGCACCATAAGTGGGGCATCATTTTCAGGTGCGAAAGGAAAATGATACTCCCACTTTGCCAAGGGCACAGGAATGCCGTCTTGTTGGGCTACTCGCCTAAGTCACAATTGGTTCAGGTGGTTTTGCCCTCTTTTTACAGTGTGAATAGGTCTTGTTTTTTTCTTCTATATTCCCTCTCCTCCAGAGCTATTGACATGATCTGTAGTTGGTGAGTGAGTAGCTGGAACGGTCACTTAACTAGGTTTATTGTTGCTGCCATCTGTAAGAGAAGAGACTGAAAGAATGCAGGAAATAAGGTTTGTAGCAGAGTTTGAATGACAAGCAAGCATCTGCCTCCAGGCTCCTGACCATGATGGCAACTCTTCTTGCTGGAAGGGTTTGTGAGGTGTAGGAAAAAGGAAAGGTGAGGGGGCCATTGGTTTCCTTGTGGCATGCTTTGCCTTTCAAGCTCTGACTGAGCTGCAGCATAAGGTGTGAAATTAGGACAAATGTTCCAAGTCCTAGAAAATAAGTCTTTTTCTTTAACTCTCTCCTGCTTGGGAAATCTGTCAGTGGATTACATGTTTACAGAGGAGACTAGTGACTAAATAGGTCTTCAGGTTGATAAATAGGAAAAATAAGACAGATTTAATAGAATTACTTTGTGTTTTTCAGCCTTTTTCAGGAAGAACCAAAATAAAGACTGGTCTTGAGAAATTAGAAAATAAGAGTTCGATTAAAAACAATTTTTCCTACAGGTGGAAAGAATTCGATGGACATGCAAAAGAAATTTTGAATCTCAAAATGGTAATCCTATGGATGAATTCACACACACACAATTTGGGCACTTGGTGTAATCTGATCCACTCTATCAGAAATTTGTTTATTCCATAGCACCAGGAAGAAATATTTCTTACTGGAGGAAGTGAATTAGGTTCAGGTCTCCTAAACACTTATGATCTATAGACACAAAGACTCTCTGCATGTCTGTATGTATCTTTTCATCTTTGTCTCTATCTCTCTGTATTATTTCTGACTTACCACTGTCTCTCTTTCTCTGTTTCCTCACTTTCCCTCTGTCTCCATCTCTATTTCCCCCTCTTGTCTAGTTTCTCTTTTACAGCCAAGGGGAAAACTGCCAGTTAACTTAAGGACTGGTGAAGAGACAGGGACATCTGTGGGGAGTGGGACAGGCTAAAAGACACCCACTTAGTTCATTCATTGTTATAGAACCATTCAACTCAATCACTACAAATGGCTTTGAAAAACTAGGGACCAAAAGCCAACTATTTCACTTCTCATACTTTTTCATATCTTATCAATTTTATTGACAAGAAAATGTTGAATAGCTAATGACTCCCTGGAGCTCTTCCTCATGTAAAATCCTCCTTACTGCTTCACTTCTAGACTAACTTCTCTGGAAAGCAAAAATGGTTTCAAGTTAGGGAGCACTAGAACCATAGGATTAAATGTCTCCTTTTCCCCTTGAAACTTGGACTCCACCCAAGGCTCCTCCAGCTGAGAACTGCTTTATCTTGAAAATATCCAGGCCTCCAAGCCATTTCCTTCAGTCTCCTAGCCCCAATCAGAGAGGTTTCTACTACCCTATCTTTTTTTGAGTACCCTTATAAGTTGACTTTCTCCACTGGAATGCAAACTACTTAAGGGCAGAGGCTCCAGGTATTGAGGCAGAGGTATTTGCATCATTTGGGCTTAACACAAATCCTGTCACATAGTAAACTTCAAATGCTTTGCCTACCTACATACTTCCCTGGCCACATCTATACCAATCTACCTACCAAACTACCCACTTTGCCTTCTGGTTGTGACTAAATGACTGTAGGCAAATAGGTTATCAAGGGAACCAGGTAAATAGACGCTGGTTGGCTTTATTTTTCAGTTGTGTCAATTCTTTGTGATCCCATTTTGGGTTTTTTTTTTTGGCAAAGATAAGAAAGTAGTTGCCGTTTCCTTCTCTATCTCATTTTACAGATAAGGAAACTGCAGCAAATAGGGTTAAGTGATTTGCCCAGGGCCATACAGCTAGTAAGGGTCAGAGGCCAGATTTGAATGCAGGAAGAAGAGTCTTTCAGGAACTCTATCCACTACTCCACCTAGCTAGACCATCTTTAAATGTTTTTAGTCCTCCACTTATCTAAAATTTTTATTGTTGCTATTTGAGGCATTTTAATTTGCTTCTGTCATTCATGGTGACAGAGAACAGCTGACTTGGAGAAAAGTCAGAGCAGGAGCCTGGAGCACAGCAGTGTCTTGTAATCCAAACGGAAACTTGGGGCTCAAACTACAATTTGAGCAACAGTTACCTGATATGTCATCGAGTGGGAATATAAAGTTCAATTCCAGCAAAGGCATCTTAAAATTCCTGGGGGCCAATAGAGATTAAATAAAAATCATATTTCAAAGTGCAGATACTTAACTCAGTCCAACCCTTTCATTTTACAGATGAGTAAACTAAAAGCAAGAAACAAAATGGGCTGCCTAATGTGGCTGATATTGGTAGTTATGTTTAGGGACCAGGCCTTATTGTTATTCAGTATGCTTTCTAATATACTACACTTCCTCTCCAAATGTTCCTTTCCATCCTGAATATCTTTCTTCACTTAAGAATGTTTTGATCTGTTGTTTTGACATCACCTTCATTTCCTAATATATCTTTCCCTATTCCTGTACCCAATGAGGCATTCCTTGTAACAAAATTAAAAAGAAAAATCAGTTCAGCAAAACACATCAACCAAGT
Source organism: Phascolarctos cinereus (assembly GCF_003287225.1). NCBI lineage: Eukaryota > Metazoa > Chordata > Mammalia > Diprotodontia > Phascolarctidae > Phascolarctos > Phascolarctos cinereus. The sequence continues at coordinate 23,786,272 of NW_027556402.1, forward strand.
CTGGTAGTATATATAAATTTCCACACAGTCCCTTTCTTTTGCAAAGTAGGGAATAGATGTATTTTCTTAGCAGAATAAGTACACTAGAAAATACTGGCTTTTGAAAATTTATTTACTCGAAATTTTGCTTTTTATTTTCTACAATTCTTTTGGTCCCTTGTTTGGTTACGTATTCATCCCAATCCAGAGTTCTGAAAGGTTAGATTCCTTGTTTTCCTAATTTGTTTATGAAGCAATATTTTTATATCTATATCATAGATGCTTTTAGAATATATATTGATATGTGGTATGTGATATTTGTCTATGCCTAATTTCTGATGGACTTCATTCCTACTCTAATTCTTTTTATTTTTAACTGAATACAAAAAAGAAAAGTCATTGTCTTAGTCACTAAGGTCTTCAGGTTTTTCAACTACTAAGGTACTATGTCTATTTTTTTTTCTCTGCAAGTTATATGCCTAAGCCATTACACTGATTAACTTTTCTGTTCAAAAGTAGTACTCAATAGTTTTAATGGATAATGTTTCATTGATAGTATGGTATCAGGTACAAAACTGCTAGGCACCCTTCCTTCCCACTTTTTTCATTATTTCCTTTGATATTCTTAACTTTTATTCTTCCAGAAGAATTTTTATCAATTTTAGGAAGGCTTTAGGTTGTTTTCTTCACCTCCTTTCAGATGAATGCCTCAGGGTACTTATCCACCTGGGGCCCCTTGTTTTTGCTGGGGCACTGGGCTCACTGGGCTACTGCACTGCTGCTCCTTGTCTTTCTTCTAGTTCAGGTGTTCAGGGTTTTCTTTTTTCTGGGCTGGTATTTTCTGGGTTTTCGGAGGTTGATAGGGGAGAGTGAGAGCAACTACCTTTTCACTCCACCATCTTGGCTCCCGGAAGCAGAACTCCTTTTATCAAAATTTTACAAAATAATCCTTTGATATTGTGATTGTTGTGGCACAGAATAAGTAAATGAATTTAAGCAGTAGTATCTTTTTCACTGTTGAATTGGTTTATTTTTGAACTATTGTTATTCTCCCATTTATTTATATTTGTATTTCTGTAAAGAATATTTCATAGTTGAATTAATATAGTTCCTGTGTGCGTCTCAGAAAAATTCTTTAATATTTTATATGTTCCATAGTTACTTTGAGAGAATGAAAATAATTCTATCTCTTCTTGGTGGTTATTGTTGGTATTGTATGGAAATGCTGGCAAATGATTTATTTTGTATCCTGAAACTTTACTAAATGGACTGATTCAAATAAATTTTAGGTGATTCACTAGTATTCTCTAGATAGACCTTCATATAAACTGTGAAAAGGTTTTGTTTTGCCTTTCCTAAAGCTTATTCCCTTAATTTCTTTTTGTTTTTGTTTTTGTCATTTTGTTATTGTTATAGATAGAATTTCTAGCACTATATGAAATGTAAGTAATGATAATGAGCATCTTTTCTTTGAGGTTATCTCAAAGAAATTATAAAGAAAACTGAGTTTCAAATTACAACCTAAAACAAAAAAAATACAAAGTTTTCTCTCTTGGATTTCTCCAATACTAAGATATCCAAGAATGATAGTTTTATGTGGAGAATTTTTATACAGGGTCCCTGAAAATACACAGGGGACCCAAATATATCAAGACCAAAGCCTTCATGGTGTAAAATTCTCTCAGTGTTATATCTTCAATTTGTCACTTGGATTTCAATGAATGAAGAAAACATTTATTAAGAGCCTACTGTGTACAAAGTCTGTATTAATTATTGAATTAAGAGCTGGGGATACAAGTAGAAAAATAAGACAGTGCTTGGTCTCAAAGAGCTCACATTTTACAGGGGAGATAACATATTAGAAAAGTTTCAGCTGCAAATCAGTGTCAGCTTGGAGTTAAACCCTGTTAGAGCTGAGTTTAAATCTAGTCTGAAGCATTTATTAACTGTGCAATCCTGAACAAGTCATTTTCAAGTCTCAATTTCCTAATCTGTAGAATGGGAATAATAACAGCCTCTACTTTATAGGGTTGTTGCAAAGATCAAATGAGATGATCTTTGCAAAGCATTTAGCATAGTGCTATTACATAGTTGGTACATAATAAGTACTTATTCCCTTCCCTTTCCCTTATCCACATGGTATTTTTTTGGTTTGTTTTTTTTTTTTAGGCAATTGGGGTTAAGTGACTTGCCCAGGGTCACACAGCTAGTAAGTACCAAGTGTTTGGTCTGAGGCCGGATTTGAACTCAGGTCTTGACTTTAGGGCTGTTGCTCTATCTACTGTGCCCCCCCCCATGGTCTTTAGAGTGCTGCAGCAAAGGAGATGGTAATATCTATAGATAGAAATCTTATAAGTTTCTGATATGGAATCATTTGATAGTACCAAGGATTTTGGTGGCAAGATTTTTCTTTTTTGAGTCTTCAGTAGCTATGATTGTAGCATCTGCAGGAGCAACTTCCAGGCTGCATCTCCAAAAGGATGATGGGTGCTGGTACTGGGCTGGAAAGATTGCTATTCCCAAGGCTCTTCAGATCTTTATCAGGGTGTTAGGGGAGATGATGACCAACATAATGGTGGTGTTTGATTTACCTGTCATATGCTGCTCCTGTCTCTCCCTTAGAGTGCCTTACTACTCTAGCTAGGCTAACTTGGGCAAGTTGTATCTATGGTTGTGATTGCTCAAAGTTTCTAGGATAAGCTATGTTTAGATACTCCTAAAAGTATAGCTCACAAGCCCCCATCAGTATGATTCTCGTTAACTTTTAGGCAGCAGCCAACATTAGCAAAACACAAAGGCATTTAGGAATATAGTATAATGAGGACAGTACCAACAAATATATCCACAAAGAAATATTTTTAAAATGACTGAGTTGTGTAGATTTGTTTTGGGGAATACACGTGCTTATGACAGCAATTAGGAGTGGGTCTTTGCCATAGGAAATTGTGGTTGTACTCTAGTAACCTAAGCCTAACAATCAATACAGATTATGCAATTAAACCATAGGAACTGCAGATTATAAATATTTAGCACCTACCCTCAGATATCACTTCAAAGAGCCAACAATACAGACAGATAATGGGTACATAATACTGAATTTGTTGATATAACTGAAAATGATTTCTTTCTAGATGGAAACTGTGGAATGGTAAAAATCCAAGAGGGGAACCAAAAAGCATTACAACCTTGCAGCCAAACCACTGCCACCACCTTAATCACCAGCTTCCTTCAGATCACAGTGGAGACAGCCCAGGATCTAGTAACCAATAGCTCTGGAAATATCAATGCTCTCTCCAAACCACTGACCTTGCTGATAACCCCATTCTGCAGCTATCATCCAGAGGAGAATCTCTTATGGAGAAGTAACCCATCATTCCCACCATTACCAACTGTTTGTTACCAAGGGGCAAGTAGACTTAAGAGACCTAGGAGAAGCAATGCTCCAGCAGGCTACCTGGCCTATTTTCAGGATAGTTCCTGCACCCAAAAACCCTTGTATAGATGTGACCTTTCATGAGCTGTCTCTTCAGGTCCTAAGCCCCTACCTATTCCACATCCATAGTTACTGAAGACTTAGAAAAGGAAAAATTTCACCTTAGTATCTGGTGGCACTGTTTAACATATAAACAATTATAGTTTTATCAATGAAATGGCATGAAAGAATACGCATTATCATTTGCCTTGCCGCTCTGCCCTAAGAACCACTGGACCTCTTTACCTGTCCTGAAAACGAACCTTCCTAAGTATGTTGTCTCTCCCTAGTAGAATGTGAGCTCTTTGAGAGTGGGGACTATCTTATATTCCTGACAGTGTAATGTTTTGAACAAATTAAGAGCTTCATAAATACTTTTTCATTCATTCATGTCTCTTTTGTGTGATTATAGGTCTTATTTAGAATATTCCTGCAGTGTTTCAGAGCTTAACTCAATGAACATTATTTTACCCACAAATAACAGTATCTGAAGGACCTGGCCATCAAAGGGAGTACTTTTCATAGCAATTTGTCCAAAGCTATTTTTCATTAAAGTGGCAAATACCTTTAACAAGTACATTTCCATTTTATATTTTTCTTGATATTAATAAGCAGAAAGTTGTTGAAGTCATTTTTATTGTTATATCTTTCAAGCATGGCTTCTAGCCATTTTCACTCTCTATGTCCCACACCTAGAATTCTCTTCCTCCTCATCACCTCTTGGATTTCCTGGCTTCCCTCAGCTCCTAGATAGAATCCCATCTTTTAAAAGAAGGCTTTCCCTTTAATTTAAAAAAAATTTTAAATTTAATTTAGTTTTAAAATTTAATTTATTTTTTAAATTTAATTTTAAATTTACTTTTATTATTTTTCTTTTAATCCTAATGCCTTTGCTTTTTTGATTGTTTCCAATTTAATGTGCATATATTTTGCCCATTTTATCTTTTTTTTTGAGGGGGGGCTAGGCAATGGGTTTAAGTGACTTGCCCAGGGTCACAACAGCTAGTAAGTATCAAGTGTGTGAGGCTGAATTTGAACTCAGGTCCCCCTGACTCCAGAGCTGGTGCTCTACCACTGTGCCACCTAGCTGCCCTCCTGTGCATATATTTTGTTTGCACATAATTGTTTCCATGTTGTCTCCTCCCATTAGACAGTGAGTTCCTTGAAAGCAGGAGCAATTCTTTTATCACTAGTGCTTAGCACGATGCCTGGGACAAAGTAAGCACTCATAATCACTGAATCTTGTATGATTTTCATGTAAGCACTGGAGATATCTTATTGGGGAAGAATCTTGAAGATGGAAGATCAAATACTCACACAAAACCCAATAATTTTCAGACAAATATTTTCCTAGTAATGTACTTGGTAATGATCTAATGGTCGTCAGTAATGGAATAATACTCTGGTCTGAGTATTTACCTTTGTGAGATGATGAACCTTTGAGAAAAGTACCCACATGAATGAAATCACAAATCACAGATCACAGGTCCGCTGAAGTATCAAAGTGTCCTTGATACTAGAACAGTTCCTGGAGCAAAGAAGGTGCTTAAATAATTCATGCTGAGTTGAATCCGTAGCCATTTTTCATGGTTTGTCCCTCTATTAGCATGGATGACAGAAAATGAATGCATTTGTTCATGCTGGTATACACTTTGTAGAAGAGACCCTTTTTCTCTTGCCACATACTCCTAGCTGACTTGTTTTTTTTTTTTTTGTAAATCTGAAGTAGAAGATGTCACCATAGTTTCTCATTGGATTTCTTGATCATTATTTGGTTTTCTACCAAACTGTTTTCCAGTTTTTCCAGCAGTCCTTGTCAAATAGTCAGGAAAGTCATTGATATTGGGTTTATTGTACTTTGGGCTCCTCTCCTCATTTACTTTGACTTCTTGATTACTTAATCTATTCTTCTTGTATATTTTCCTACTTTTTAATCAGTAGTAAATAGTATTTGATGCTGCTGCTTTATAATTTAATTTTAAACCTTGTAATATTCAACCCTCTTCATTCCATATTTTTCATTATTTCCTTAGGAATTCTTGCCTTTTTTTGTTCCTCTGATGAATTTTATGATTATTATGTCTAGAATGAAAATGAAAGTGATAATAGAAAAAAAAAGAAAAATATCTCCAAAGTTGTTTGTAATAAAATATTTTCACAATCAGGGATCCCACACTTTGACTCAAACATCATAGCACCAGATATGTTCATGGGGAGGTAAAAACTGCACTAAAAAGAGCAACGATGGAAACAGGAGTTGGATTTGACTAAACATATATAAAGGAAATGGATCTCTGATGGTAGACACAATTGTAAGATTGTGGAAGGATTGATTCACAAGTTTTCTCAAGAACAGGAAGCTATAAAAGACATGGGAAATACCTTGTACCTCACTAGTGCTTAGAAAAGTGATCATGCAGCTCTGGCTCTGAAGTCAGGAGGACCTGAGTTCAAATCTGGCCTCAGACCAAACACTTGATGCTTACAAGCTGTGTGACCCTGGGCAAGTCACTTAACCCCAATTGCCTAAAAAAAAGTACTCATATAAAAAAGGGGGAAAATGACCTATCTGTACAAAATATAGCAGCTCTTTTTGTCGTGGCAAAGAATTGGAAATTGAGGGCATGTCCATCAATTGGGGAATGGTTGGCCAAATTGGGATAAATGATTGTAATGGAATATTACTATGCTATAAGAAATGACAAGCAGGTTGATTTCAGAAAAATCTGGAGAGACATATGAACTGATACAAAGTAAATTGAGCAGAACCAGGACATTATACACAGTAATAGCAATACTATACAATGATCAACCATGAATCACTTAACTATTCTCAGAAACACAATGATCCAGTGAAAAATGCTATTTACCTCCAGAAAAAGAACTGATAGAGTCTAAATGCAACTTGAAACTTAGTATTTTTCACTTTCTATATTTTTCTTTTAGTTTTTTTTGGGGGGGTCTGTGTCTTCTTTCACAGCATGACTAATATGGTAATATATTTTACATGATTGAATATGTATAAACCATATCAAAATGTTTGTTGTCTCAGTTGGGGGGAGGTTGCAAACTACTATCTATCTATCTATCTATCTATCTATCTATCTATCTATCTATCTATCATCTATCTATCTATATACATAGTAGTTACAAAGCTATATACCTACTCTATATTCCCAACTAGAAAAAAATCTTAATAAGATTCATCTATATAGTAGTTGGAAATACACTCACTGAAGATATTAGCAAGTAGCATGTAGGTAATTGATTTCTGATGGATGCTTCTGTTTGCAGATGGCATCATGCTTGTGGCTTCAAACCCTGGAATATTGTGGAGCCTCTTGGAAGACACCTAAACTACTCAAGAGTTTGACCTGATAGTTACACAGAAAAGATTAAGTAGATAAAGAATTTCTAATGCCCAGATTATGACATGCAATTGGGTGGAGAACATATAGAGCTTATCTCTATAAATATTTGGAATAAAGAATGCAAATGAACAATAAGTTGACCCAAAAAATAAACAAGAGGAACAGTTTTCAATGCCTTTAGGAAGCTGTGAAGCTCCTCTAATGACCTCAATTTTCTTCCAGGAACACAGGCCTATCTTTTTTAAGACCAATATTTTTCTGGCATTGTCTGGTTATGAGAAAAGGAATACAACAGTATCCAAAGAATTGAGAATTAATATGACACAAAGAATGATAGAAAAGCTCATGATGAGTTCAAGAGGTAAATCAAAGCCATCAAGACTCCCATTGATAATTGGAGTTGACAATAAAATCTCTTGGCAGAAGTACTTTTATATAGAAGTCGAAAGGTAGTTCCAAATGGATGATAGCAGCTTTAGGGATTGCGACATATGATGGTGAGAAGTGTTGTCTGTGGACCTTAGAAAGACACTTATCGACTGAGCCCTGGAGAGATGGGAAACTTAGAAGGGCTACATGAAGGGAGAAACAGACTTTTGGGGAGTCACTTCTCTCTGTTACAAAGGTGGATATTCCCTGAAGCTGCCTTTTGTCAGATGACTATTACTCCTAGATGCATAGATTATTTCCTATTTGTTCAGGCCCTCTGATCCCAATGGCAGTATAGTACTTCTGGCCCAGTCTTTCTGTGGACATGGATCCATGTGGGAGGAAGGAAATAGAGAAAGGGGAAAAAATACAAAAACATCTTTCCCACACTTTTGTGTGATTGCTTTTGTAAATCTTGTTCCATCTTCCTTCAATTTCTCCCCCTGCTATGCCTCACTCTCAGAAATATCAATTCATAAAGAAAACAATATCAGGTGGAAATCATATAGCATGATGGGTCTGACCTTTTCCTTTACTCTCTCTAGTTTGGCTTCATTTCCAAGGATATACCTCCCTTCTTCTGCCACTTACCCTCAGAACACTTATATTACTTCTCTGGAGGTAGAAAACTTCTTATTGTGGTGCAATAATCTTTCAGAGGGGGTGGCCTTTCAATGCACACATTTTTCATGACAAATCTTATTATCATGAGGTTCCCATTTCCTACCTCAGAATCATACTTTCTTCCCTATAGGGATGTTCTTCAGCATCACTCCATCCATCACCTCTGAGAAAAGAACCCCTTCCGGGTGACTGGTCCTAGGTTCCCCCTTTGACCACTTTCATTTCTTCCTGCAGATTCACCCTGCCATGCCTTCCTTGATGGACAGTAGGAATTAACATACTTTCTTCACATATGAGGAAATATAATCAAATATTTCTTCTGAATACAAGCAAAATTTGTGGTTTGTCATTGAAGTTATTAAATTTAACTACTCTATGTATTGAATTTTGAAGGACATTTTGCTTGTGGAAACTCAAAGGGGAATATGAATTGGTCTTAATCCCAAAAAAAGTCCTCTTGGAAGAGCTCAAAAAGGATGTTAAAAATCAAGTAAGAGAGGTAGAAGAAAAATGGGGAAAAGAAATGAGACATGCAAGAGAATGATGAAAAAAGAGTCAACAGCTTAGAAAAGGAAGCACAAAAATTGACTGAAGAAAAGAACTCCTTAAAAAGTAGAATTGGCCATATGGAAAAAAGAAGAACAAAAGCTAACTGAAGAAAATAATCCCTTAAAAATTAGAATTGGGTAAGTGGAAGCTGATAACTGTATGCGACATCAAGAATTAATCAAACAAAAATAAAAGAATGAAAAAACAGAAGAAAACATAAAATATCTCATTGGAAAAAGAACTGACCTGGAAAATGGATCCAAGAGAGATAACTTAAGAATTATTGGACTGAGAGCCATGATAAAAAAAAAAAGAACCTGGAAAGCATCTTCCAAAAAATTACCAAGGAAAACTGCCCTCATGTCCTAGAACAGAGAGTAAAATAGTCACTGAAATAATACACTGATCATCTCCTGAAAGAGATCCCAAAATGAACATCTACTCTCTAACAGTCCAGAAGACAAGTGCCATGTTATTCCTCAGCTTAATGCCTCTTAGCAACCATTCACTGTTACCATGGCACTAAAGAACCACCATAACAATGATTGATGGTGCCAGCAGCAGACCCCAGAGCAGCAAGGGTAAACACTCAGATTGGATTTGGACTCTGGGGCTCCAGGAGGCCAGAGGGCAGGTCTAGATACCCTATGCCCAAGTTAGTTTCATCTCCTGATCCTCTCATGGGTCCTAGGTTCCATCCCTCATCAGTAACACACGTGAACAATGCACCCTAAGTGATCCTTTCCTGTTCCAAGCTTGAACTTACTTCATTCTGTTGCCAAATTCCAGAACTGTCAGGTCAAAAAGAAAATACTGCAAGCAGCCAGAAAGAAACAATTCAAATATCAAGGAGCCACAGTCAGGATTACACAGGACTTAGCAGCTTCTACATTAAAGGATCATAAGGCTTGGAATATAATGTTCTGGAAGACAAAAGAGCTTGGTTTACAACTGAGAATCAACTACCCAGCAAAATTGAGCATAATCTTTCAGAAGAAAAAGATGGACATTTAATGAAGTAGGGGATTTTGAAACTTTCCTGATGAAAAGAACAGAGCTGAACAGAAAATTTGGTGTTCAAATAAAAGACTAAAGAGAAGCATAAAAAGGTAAACAAGAAAGAAAAAAACAAAACAAAACATGGTATTCAATAAGGTCAAATTGTTTACATCCTTACATGAGGAGATAATATTTGTAACTATCACTCTTTGCAGATGATACTTTGTTATACTTAGAGAATCCTAGGGAATCAACTTAAAAAAAAAGTACTTAAAGTAATCAACAACTTTAGCAAAGTTGCAGGATATAAAATAAATCCACATAAATCATCAACATTTCTATATATTAACAACAAAGCTTAGCCAGAAGAGATATAAGAGAAATTCCATTTAAAATAACTGTAGACAACATGAAATATTTGGGAGAGTACTTGTGAAGCCAAACCCAAGACCTATATGAACACAATTACAAGTACTTTTCACACAAATAAAGTCAGATCTAAACAACTGGAAAAATATCAATTGTTCATGAGTAGGCCAAGCTAATATAATAAAAATGACAATTCTACCTAAATTACCTTACTTATTCAGTTCCATACCAATCAAACTACCAAAAACCACTATTTTATAGAGCTGGAAAAATAATAATGAAATTTATCTGGAACAAAAAAGGTCAAGAATATCAAGGGAATTAATGAAAAAAATGCAAAGGAAGATGGTCAACTTGTACCATGTCTAAAACTATATTATAAAGCAGCAATCATTAAAACTGTTTGGTACTAAGAAATAAAGTAGTGGATCAGTGGAATGGATTAGGTACACAAGACACAATAGTCAATAACTATAGTAATCTCCTGTTTGATAAATCCAGAGACTCCAGCATCTGGCACCAGAACTCACTACTTGACAAAATCTGCTGAGAAAACTAGAAAATAGTATGGCAGAAAATAGGCATAGACCAACATCTCACACCATATCTCAAGATAAGGTCAAAATGGGTACATGATTTAGACACAAAGGATGATATTATAAGCAAATTAGGAGAGCGAGGAATAGTTTGCCTGTCATATCTACGGAGAAGGGAAGAATTTTTATGACCAAACAAGAAATAGAGAACATTATGAAATGCAAAACGAATAATTTTGATTACATTAAATTAAAAAGTTTTTGCACTAAGCCAATGCAACCAACATTAAAAGGAAAACAGAAAGATGGGAAACATTTTTTTTTTACAGCAAGCATTTCTGATAAAGGCCCCATTTCCCAAATATATAGAGAACTGAGTAGAATTTATAAGAATACAAGTCATTTCCCAGTTGGTAAATGGTCAAAGGATATGAACAAACACTTTTCAGGGGAAGAAAATAAAGCTATGTATAGTCATATGAAAAAATTCTCTAAAGCGCTTTTTATTGGAGAGATGCAAATTATAACAACCCTGAGGTTCCTAACACCTATCAGATTAGCTAATATGACAGAAAAGGAAAATGTTAAATTTTGCAGATATGGGAAAATCGGGCCACAAATGCATAGTTGGTGGAGTTGTGAACTGATCTAATCATTCTGGGGAGCAATTTGGAACTATGCCCAAAGGGCAACCAAACTATGCATACCCTTTGATCCAACAATACCACTATTAGGTCTGTATCCCAAAGAGATCATAGAAAAAGGGAAAAGGTCCTACATGTACATGTACAAAGATATTTATAGCAGCTCTTTTTGTGGTGGCAAAGAATTGGAAATTGAAGGGATGTCCATAAGTCGGGGAATGGTTGAACAAGTTGTGTTATATGTATGTAATGGAATACTATTGTGCTATAAGAAATGATGAGCAATCAGATTTCAGAAAAATCTGGAAAGACTTATATGAACTAATGCTATGTGAAGTGAGCAGAACCAGGGAAATAATGTACACAATAACAGTGACATCATGTGATGATCAACTGTGATTGACTTAGCTCTTCTCAGCAGTGCAATGATCCAAGACAATTCCAAAATGCTATCTATATCCAGAGAAGGAACTATGGTGTGTGACTGCAGATCAAAGCATACTATTTTCATTTTCCCCTTGTTTTTTCCCTTTTGTTCTGATTCTTTTATAACATGACTAATGTGGAAATATGTTTAACATGATTACACATGCATAATCTATATCAGATTGCTTGTTGTCTTGGGGAGAGGTGAAGGGAGGGAGAAAAAAATTTGAAACTTAAAATATTATAAATGTTGAAAATGAATGTTGAAAATTTTCTTTACATGTAATTGGAACAAATAAAATACTATTTACCAAAAGAAAAAGAAAAGAAAAAAAACCCCTGAGTCTATCAGCCAAAAAAATATCTATATAATAAATACTACACATTGTTTTTCAAAGCTAGCCAGCCTTTCTTTCCTTCCTTGTAGGTTTTCTTTTGTTTTCCACTGTGCATCATTTTTTACTTAATTTCCCCCTCCCCCCCAAAGAAGGCTACAATTAAACATGGATGCACACACACACACACACACACACACACACATAGTTGTCTATAAACATACATATATACACATATACATTCATATACATATATGAAAGACTTGTCATCTTGTTCTCTGAAAGTAGATATCTTCCTTCATAAGTCTGTCATGATTTTCCAAATCAACCAACTAATCATTTTCTAGACCCCATCAATATTCCAACCTAATCACATCCTGTCTGAGACACTGTCTATGAAAATTTTTTCTGAGGTTATGATTCTTAAATTCATATTTACTTCTATCAACTTTATTTCATTCTCTTTTCATCCACTGTGTCTTCTCTATGCTACTCATGCAAAGTTCAAATTCCATGAATATATTATTCTCTCTCTCTCTCTCTCTCTCTCTCCCTTTCTCTCTCAATTTCCCTTCATTTCTAGCCAAGATAATATTGTGATTATGTATTCCCTTTATTAAGAGCGGCTAGATCATACAGTGGATAGAGTGTGGGGTCTAGAGTCAGAAAGACTCATCTTCCTGAGAAGATGACCTCAGACACTTACTAGCTGTGTGACTCTGGGCAAGTAACTTAACCCTGTTTGCCTTAGTTTCCTCCTCTGTAAAATGAGCTGTAGAAGGAAATGGCAAACCACTCCAGTATGTTTTGCCAAGAAAACTCCAAATGAGTTCATGAAGAGTCAGACATGACTGAAAAACAGCTGACCAATAGGATGTTGATTTCCTCTAAGAAATGGTTGTGTCTCCATATAACAACACTGTTTCAGGAGAAGGGAAATTGGAGCTTCTTGAGACAACCAGCCAGTACTGAAGTGGGAGGCTATAGAACTTCATTTGCAGAACCTCATGTCCAAAACTATTAATTCACAAAAAATCAGCATGATATAATGGAAGGAACTTTGGATCCAAAGTGAGGCAAAATCTAGATCCTGTCAATAAACATCTATATACTCCCTGGAGTTTTACACGTGGACATCATGTCCCTCATTAGCATCCTGGAAATTTGGATAAAATATTTTTCTATGTTCCCTTATCTTTCCAAGGCCATGCTCTTATAAAATCCTTATACCTTACAATTTCTTTTGAATCCCCTTAGATGATTCTTGTTCTGTTAATGGCCCCCAGGAAAGACCAGGAATCTAAAACACAAGAGCTTTGTTATCTCATTTGTATTGGCCAGATAAAGTTTGGAACTCTTTCAAATTCTCAGTTTTTTTTTTAATTACCAGTTTCTTAGATCAGAAATATGAAACTGCCACCAAGAATCCAAAGTTCCACTGGAACCGTATTAAAATGTAATTGGGAAATATTTAAAAACAAGGTCAATATATAATAGAACATCAGGGATAATGTTAATATATGGTTTTCTAAATAAATATTTAGTCCACAGGAATCCTTATGTACAGGTTTTGATCCCTATTTCTATTTCAATTTGACAACCTAGTCCTAGATCAACTTTCCTTTCTAATCAACAACTATCTCCCCTAAAGATTGTCAGAAATCTTTCACAGATTTACTAGTTTATAAAAGAAACAATGAGAAGGGAAATCATTAGCTCAGTGTATTATTTTGCTAACATAAGAAAGATGTTAGGAATGTCTTGCTTGGCATGAGTTGGCTTAAGTTCTTTACTTTCCTTGGTCATGCCATAGTTTGTACCTGACACCTTCTTGCTATTTTCATAATGAGGGGCCCATAAAACAGTCTGTCTGTCACTCTGCTAGCTCAGAATTACCACAATGTTCTCCGTATAGGTAATAGGTCCCCTGAGATTAAGGAGACAACACTTTTCCACTTTCTAATTGAGTAGGACTTTCTTGATTCAATGATGTGGTCCCAAGGAATCAAGTGGACCGAACTCGGTAGGGAACTTCCTGTTCATATAATGGCATCAGTTCCCTTCATTGCAAACTGACTCCTTCTGTTGCAACCTACAACAGAAAGTGTTATCCTTTGGGAGTGATCCTGAGATACAGATTTGAGTCCTAGTGGTACACTTGTGATGTGAATGGACCAGAACTCCTAGGTGGTGATTTCACAATTTGGTTCCCAACCAAGCTTGCTTCTTGCTCTCCTCTCTTGAAATAGGAGCAGTGGTCTCAACTAAGTTTCATTCAACACACATTTATTAAGTACCCAATAAGTGCTAGGAACTAACCTATATCTTGGGGATACAAAGTCAAAGTCAAACTAGCACATTCCTTCGAGGAGCTTATACTCTACTAGAAGATATATCATATACAGAAAGGTAAAAGATTTTCCCTGCACTCAAGAAACTCACTGTAATGTGGGATGCAACATGCAACAATTATGTATAAACAAAGTATATACAGGATAAATAAACAAAAGAGGGAAGGTATTAGAATCAAGAGGAATCATGAAATGTAGGTGAAACTGCCGGGAGTGCCTGAGTCCCCGGCTGTGGTCTGATGCCGGCAGAGTGTGAAGAGAGAAGGAATCACGGGCCAGGTGAGAGCAGTGAAGAACAAACTCTGCTTATTGATCTGAGGGCTCAGGCTTATATAATGCTGCATCAAGCAATAGTAACATTATTATTCATGAAAAGTAAAATCTAATTAGGTGATTTCCTTACTTTCTTGTACCTTGTCTGTTACATTCTTTCCTGCGTCCTGTCCTGGACCCCATCCGTTTCCTCCCTTCCTGCATCCTGTTCTCAAGAGACGGAAAAGAGGGATGGTGAGCTGACATCCTGAGTTTCACAGCTGTCCGGCTTAGTGTAAGCTGCAGGTAAGACCCAGGCTGTCCTAAGCCCTCCAACTCCCCAAAGCCAGCCCTCTACATGAAACTGTATGTGAAACTGTAGTTGGGACTTGAAGGAAGCCAGAGCTGCCAGGGGGTAGAGATGAGAAAGGAGAGCATTCCAGACATGGGATATAACCAGGGAAAATACCTGGACTCAGGTGTTTTCTTTCTCTCATTTCAGTCCACTTGACTCCTTGGGACCATATCCTTGAAACAAGGTGGTCTACTCAATTGGACAGTGGAAAGTTTTGCCCTGTTAATCACATGATCTGTTTAGACAACATCCCTGTAATTGTGAACTATGAGGGTGAGGGACAGACTCTTTCATGGGTCTATCTTGATTCAAGGAGCAAGAAGGTGTCAAGACGGAATGTCTTGCTTGAGTAACAATAAAGAGGCCAGTGTCATTGGACTATAGAATCTGTTGAGGAGATGGTTCAAGATGTAGGAAGACTGGAGACATATATATATGGGGACAGGTTACAAAGGGCTTTGAATGCCAAAGGATTTTATATTTGATCCTAAAGGTGAGAGGAAGACGCTGGAGTTTATTGATGTGTGTGTGTGTGTGTAGGTGGGCAGGTGCTCTGGTAAACCTTGTGCATTCAGAAGATCACTGACAGCTGAATGGTAGATGGACTGGAGTGGGGAGGAACTCAAGGAAGAGATATAAAGCAGAAGCCTAGAGTAATAATCCAGGTGTGACATGGTGTAACATGATATAAAACCAGTAAGGTTGGTAGGAAGTCTAATGTGTATGGCTTCAAATGCAAAGCTAAGAAGTTTGTAGGCTATCCTAGTGGCAGTTAGAAATCATTGAAGATTTTTGAGTTGGGGAGAGGGTGACTAGGCCATACTTCTGTTTTAGGAATATAAATTTGGTAGTTACATGAAGGCTAGATTGGAAACAGGAGAGACGAGAACCTTGAGGCAAGATGTCTAATTAGGAAGTGAGACTGGTGAGAAGTAATAAGGGACTAAACGAGGGTAGAGACTGGATGGATGTGAGAACTGTTTTTGGGGAATAATTGGGATGACTTGGAAACTCATTGGTTATAGGAATTGAAGGAAAAAGTGAGAAATATATACATGTATATATACATACACACATATAGAAATAAGTGCATGTATATATACATATACACATATATACATGTATATATACACACACATATACACATATATACACATATATACATATACATACATATATAAGTATACGTGTACATATGTGTATATATGTATATATATGTGTGTGTGTATATATATATATAAATAAAATTTCAAGGCCACAATCCTAGGTGACTGGAAGAATTGGCTATGCCAGCAACACAAATGGGGAAATCTGGAAGAAAGGTGAATGGGTTTGAGGACAATGTTAATAGTTCCTTTTTGAATGTGATGATGAGAACGAGGATGATTCTTCCTCCTGATCCAGGTGGAGATTCCTAGGAGGCAGTTGGTTAGATGAGGCTGGAATTGAGGAGAGAGGTTTGGGCTGATTATATAGTTTGGGAGTCAAATGTATAATGCTAAAAATTAAAACCATGACAGTTGATAGGATTGCTAAGGAGAAGAGTGTAGAAAGTTATGAAGAGAGAGAGAGAGAGAGAGAGAGAGAGAGAGAGAGAGAGAGAGAGAGAGAGCGCCAAGTAAAGAGCCTTGAAGGAAACCCATACTTTAGCAAGTGAGAAGAGGAAGATATTTCAACAAGGAAGATGAGATGTGGTTAGGCAGGTAGGAGGAGCTCCAAGAGAATGCGACATGATAGACACCAAGAAAGGAAAGCTGCCAAGAATGAGTCCAGTAGGACGATGTTAGTGAGAAATGCTTCAAAGAGGTTGAGAAACAGAAACATCATGCAAGGACAATTTAATTTAACAGTTAAATGTCATTGTCAATTTTTGAGAGAGAGATTTCGTTCTAGTGGTGGGGTAGGAAAAAAGATTGTGATGTATTAGTAGGTGAGGAAACGGCAACTGTGAGTAAAGACAACACTGTTGTACCTTTGCTTGTACGTTTCTTTTCATTTCCCAGTGGCCAAGGAAGTAGAAATCCCTTAACTTTGCTATGTTCCATACCTGTTCTTTTACAATGGGCCTTGAGAAAGCAACAGCTTTAAATGACTCTTTCCCAACTCTACAACTTTAGGAAATTGAAGAGGTCTAGTTTTCTAGTTTCCCTAATTCTTTTTCTCCCTATATCTCTGTCTCTGTTTCTCTCTCTCCTCAGAGTTGGAAATTCCAAGCAGCCTTCACTGAGTCAAGGAAAGATATTTATCTATCGATCTATTCATAATTGTACATTTTATATATTTAGGTACAGTTAAAGATCCTATCTATTTTTATTATAAGGGAGAAAATTTTTCATAGATTTCTTTGTTCTTTGCTGTTTTTGATCATTTCTCCTATAAGTACCTAAGAGTAGATTCATTGTATATTTAGGAATTTCTAGATAGTCTCTGTGCTTCCTAGTCCTCATTAAGTACATCATTCTCTAGAGTTAAATTATGTATTTGTTTTGTCAGGTTTCATATAGAAGGCATAATAAGACTGAGGCCAGAAAAACAATCAAGCTCCCAGGTCCCAATGGACTTGACTGTGATCACACTCTATGGCCAAGTAGTGGCCACAATCTAGTTGTTTCAAAGAAGTCTGATGTGCTGGGAAGCACCATTAATTTGGAGTCAGAAGACCTTGCTTCAAGTCTTTGCTCCACTGCCTGCTACTTCCTTTGTCCTTACCTCAGTTTCTTCCTTTGAAAAATGACATTTCAATTTTCATAACACCAAGGAAAGCAAGCATGGTAAAGATACACTACTGTGGGAAAATCTATTCATGGAACCCATGAGAAGTTAGATTGTTGCATCTAGTGTATCTCAATCAATATCAACCAATCAATAAACATTTATTACACGCCTAATATGTGCCAAGCACCATGTTAAGTACTAGAGATACAAAATGAAGCAAAAGACAGTTTCTGCCCACAAGGAGTTCACACATATGGACAATTTTCCCTTTGTTTCCTTCCATCTTCATTTTGGATTAAATGCTGAAAATATAGTCTTTCTTGTAACCTTTATGTTTCAATAACTGTACCCTTCAAAGATGGGTCTTTCCCCCCTACGTTAACAGTAATGGAAAGTGTTTTAGAGATGTGGACCCTGGAACATCTGCATAGGTATGTGTAAATCTTGTTGGCATTTTAATTTTCTCTCTGGAAATCTTGTTTTCACGTGTGAGTATTGGAAGTTTCTGGGAGATTTTTTCATTATTGCATTCCTTATGGAAGCAGCTGTTCAATGAACGGGCATATTTTGTTCCCTCATCAAGCAGCCGAGAGAGATTATGCTGTGATCAGGCCGTGTATGGCTGTAGTCACCGCATGTCTGATTGTCTGAGGCTCGGTGATTGATTTAATGGCTCCTCTTCAGTGCAGTTACTCATCTCTGAGAGTTGTCCAACTCACAGCTCGATGTTATTTATGTAAACGATGCTTTATACTCCTTCTCCCATGGAGATAAATCTAGGTTGACAGAATTGTTTAAAAGATGAGTGTGCTTCCCCATGGGGATTATGGAAAGAGTATTGGTCTATATCAAGACTTATGTCACTTCACCGATAGATTTGGGGGACAAGAGAGCAAAATAATAAGGTAGGGTTGGGAGAATCTATGTTCTGCTTTTAAGAGATGCTGCTGATGTTTTAAGAGATTATTGCTCTAAGAAAATTACAGAATAAAAACAAAGAATAAAATCACTGATTGCAAGTGATTTACTTTTGAAAGAGTAAGAAAAGGGGGAGGGGGCAGGGAAGACAAGTGAAATCTTGAACCAGAGTAGTTTTTCAACATTGGCACAAAAAGGGAATCCTGATCCCTGTGAGACTTGTGTTCTGTTTTCAGATTTTGGATAGCGTTTGGATAGGGTGTAGAACACAGACCGTATGATCTCTAATGGCGACTTCTGCCTCATTATAGATCTTGGGGTCAGTCACAGATTCAGAACTAGAAAGGGTTGTAGAGGTCATTTAGTTGAATTTTCTCATTTTGCAGAAGCAGAAACTGAGTCTCAGAGAGATTAAGTGACCTACATGATATCATACAGATAGATGGTCATTAAATAGCAGGGTTGGGATTGAATCCAGGTCCTTTAAGCAAAAAGAAAAGCAATATGACCTAATGTGTAGAGACCTGAATTCACATACTTCTTCTGACACCATGAACCTCTGTCCCCTGTGTTACCCTGGGCCAGCACTTCTCCTACCTCCCAGGGTTGTTATGAGGATCAAATGGGATATTTATAAAGTGCTTAGCACAGTCTCTAGCACACAGTAGGGACTTTATAAGCATCTATCCTTCCCCCCTTCCTCTTGGCCTTCTCAGCATTCCAGCCAGCTCTCTAAGATTGTAAGTTACAGAGATGGTGTCAACTGAATTACTAGAGGAAATTTGTCAGTGTGTCACCAGGGGCTCCGTATGCTAATTGTATCATAGGTTCAATCCCTATCCTTGGATTCCAAATCCAGCTGTTTTCCTACCTTATCATACTAGATCAAATGACTGCGTTGAATTTATTTGTCTATATTTTACATGTGTGTGCATGTATCTTCCCCTTCATGTCTACATTCCATCCATACTGTACTAATCATCTGCGTATCAATTCATGTACCAATTCTCTCTCCTATTAGAATGTAAGCTCCATGAAGGCAGGGACTAGTTTTGCTTTTCCTTTGTGTGTTTAGCACAGGAGTCAGCAAACTGTGAGCCAAATCCTGCCTACCAGCTGTTTTTGTAGGTCCCAGAGGCTAAGAATGGTTCTTAGCTGCCCTTGCACGTGGCAAAGACAAGGCATGTGATGCTCCTTGGTAAATTAATTGCTTGACTTTTGAAAAATCAGCTCTTTATAATGGTTATAGTTAAGCTTAAGTTTTCTGATGCTTTAAGCAAGAAGTCAGTAATATCTTACAAAAACCTTAACTACTAATTAAAAAGATAAATAGTTCTTTGTTCAATGAATGCAGTCTTTTTTTTTTGTCATTCAATACCTATTTTTTCACCACTCTTTTTCCATTGCAAGACAGACTAACTGGGCAGTACCTGAAGAAAATTATTATTAGCTGGCTGATGCCATCAAACACTGGTGTTTTGGAATGAAAAATTTTTATTTTTGGAGTATCAGGAAGAGTTCAGTTAAAAAAAATCAACCATCAACTGGAGACAGACAGATAGGGGCATTTGAAAATAGTAATAGTAATACCAAAATTAAGATCTTGTACCAATGGGTGACTGTTAAAGTTTGGTAAGAATAGGGAGAAAGTGATGGAGAAAGGAGGCTTGTCTTTTTGAGTAAGTAGAAATCTGTCAAGGGAGAAAGAAGAGGAATTTTATGGTTATACAATTTTGAATAGATAAGAAATCATGAAAAATGTCTGAGTATGTGGGAATTTGAAATAATTTTTTCAAGCTCTCTACTTCACATCCTTTGGTATTCATTTGGATACATTTTCATTTAGTGTAATTGATATATTTGATATGTTAGCAATAATGCTGTGCCCCACTATTTTGAAATATTTCATAATCATACACAGTTAAATATGTAGGTACTAATTTGCAATAGAATGGGCTGACTTCACACTACATTCTGATCATACCACCATAGACTAAGAGGTATGAACATGGGTCAGAGACAATACAATAAATTAGCAAGAAAGAATTGACTTTATGGTTGATGCAGGTTTACTTCAGACCTGGAAGTGTAGTTTGAGGAAGGGAAAAAAAAATAAAACAGAATGGTACTGAAAAATGAGATGAAGCTGGAAAAATAGAGTCAGGAGAGATACAAATAGATGCAAAAGAGGACTTTTTCTTTCACTTTTGTGAGAGAGGAAAGAGTGAAATTCCCTGACACTCACATATGAAACGTGATCATCTGTTATTTTGAAGAGCATGTATATTCTACAATAGGTTTGTAAGAGTCACAGTTTTTACTGAATGCATATAAACCACCAATTCCTGTCCAACACCTTTCCCCACATACAATCCCATGTAGTGCATACACATCTCTTGAAAGAGAGGAGGAATCAAGGTGATAGCTTTGTGCAGGTGTCCATGGGATCCTTTATGACCTGGAACCTCAAAAAATATCAAATAAACTTTGTGTATTCTTGAGAAACAATTTTCATTATTTTCATGGCAGAAACTTAAATTATTATCCATTGTAGTGTGCAGCTCTCTGATAAGTAGATTACTATAGATCATTCAAGGAGGAGGTGGAGAGCAGATTGTACTAACATTAGCTCCTCTGGTACTCGCTGGCTATAAATTTCTTTAAATGATGGATATAAAGATGGAAGACAGATGGATAGACAAAAAGACAGGATCAGAGAGTAGATGAGTTACTACTGTATCCTGTGTTCATAGGCTGTCATTACTACAGTGCTAGCAGTCATCAAAGCTCCTCACATCCCCCACTCCCTCCTCCTGAACTGTACCGATTTATATGAAAATTAAGATTACAAATTAAAGCCAGGCTATCCTGGAGTTTTCCAGTTCATCAGCCATCCAATAAAAATGATGTCGAGCTTGTATGCATAATTCCCAGAAGATTACTTTGTCCTTACAGCTAAGCCCTGTCCCTGATATAAAAGATCTCTATCCACTTTTATTGAAATAAAGAACTAACATCATAATCCCAATATTGAGGCATAATCTTCATTATCTCCCGACCCTCTTGAGGTTTTTCCCCCAAATCTATATTACTTCAGATTTAGTTCATTTATAATCCCTATGTGTTTACCTTTATTGAGATAGGATTATGATTTTTTTAAAAAGAGCTCCCCCAAACCTTATGATCTCATCACTGAGCTTCAATTCACCAACAATCAACTAATGTGTTAGCCTGAAAATTTTAAAAGTGGTTCCTATAGTAATGTAGTCTGAGCTTGAAAAAGCTGGAATTGGTCCCTTGAGTTCCACATTCCTTTAGATAAATCATTTCCAAAGCAACCTGGTTTGTTAGAAGATTTAAATACTTTTTTTATTTAAATTTTTTTCATATACCATATAAAGATTTAAAAATAAGCAGAATCTTCGAAAGCACTCTTTGTCTCCTTCCCCAGGAATTCTTAATTCAGCCACCTATACTTAATTAATAGTCTCCTTACCCCACCCCCATTTTTCAGAGCTTTAATGGCCTTGGGCAATGCTTCAGGCTGTTAACTACCAAACTAGTCATTAAATGCTGGTCAAGATGATTTCTTCCAGATTATTGCTCATTTATTTTTTCCTTTGAATAGACAAAATGGACTTTGTTCTGTAAGAAGAATGAAAAGAGATGCTTTCAACAGTCTCTCATTTTGTCATGCACAAGGAGAAAGATACTCATCTAATGTGAGCCATACTAAAAATGTATTCCAAAATGTCTCAAATGTTACAGTGGAATTATTCCAAGATAATAGCAGTAATGCTGAGAGTGTTTTTTGTTTTGTTTTTTAGTTAAATGTTCAACAATCTTGTATTTTTATTTAAAACAAAATTGTGGTTGAATTTGGAAAGCTCAATTGCAACCCAAAGAATTCCTTCAAAACAAAACAAGGAACCTTCAATATTTTTCTTATGCTGCTCCCCTTTTATCTGGCTAATTCAAAATAATGTTTAGGAAAAGAAGATATGGTTTTTACTTGTGATGATGAGTGATGGGGAGAAGACCGATGATTTTCTTTGGGAGTTCTAGCTTCATTGTTATTGGGATATTGGTACACTGGAAATTGGCTTTATTTCATTCAATTCATTTGCAAACATTCACTAAGCACCTTCATGTGCAATGTAAAAGGCAGAATGAAATAATGGATGGATGGAGAGTAAGAGGTAGCTTGTCAGGCAGTACAATGAATAATGGTCAGCAAGGGAGACATGGATGGAGTGCTAAACCCAAAGTAGGGAGGACCTAAAACACTTATTAGCTGTATGTCCTTCAGTAAGCCTCACTTTACTCATCTGTGAAATGGGGATAGCAATAACACCTACTTCACAGGGTTATGGTGATAAACAAAGGAGTTACCCAGAAAATGTTTTGCAAATCTTAAAAACCTAAGGGCAGCTAGGTGGTGCAGTGGATAGAGCACTGGCCCTGATAGAGTACTGGATCTGGAGACAGGAGGACCTGAGACTCTCACCAGCCATGTGATGCTGGGCAAGTCGCTTAACCCTGATTTCTTCCCTCCCCAAAAACCCTATATAAATTGTAGTTATTTAAAAGACCTGTGTCTAAGTCCTGCCTTTCACACATAGTAGTGGAGTGACCATGGGCCTCAGGCAACTTTCTAAGACTCTAAGCTACAGAGGAAATACCAGTCTGCATTGGTAGAGGGAGTTTCCTTAGTTAACTGTGCTAAACTGGGACCGTTTATGAGTACTGGAGATATGATTAAATTTTAATTTTAGCTGATAAAACAAAGTAAGCATATGTGTGGTTTGATAATAGCAGGGCAATTTTAGCAGCGTGAATTTTGCATGTATTGTTCATGTTTCATTTAAAGGGTAAAAAAGAAAATATTGTTCATCCTTCATTCTTGAAGAAGATGGATGACATCATGAGGGTGATGTTTTGACTTGTGAGTGAATTGGATTTAAGTGAGGCAGAGCTTTGCAAAGTCATCAGTTTTACTATCTCTTTCAGAGTCGTGAGAGTTCAGTGGCAAGAAAAAAGTCAAGACAACTGGAGATGGTCCAGGATGCAGTGGGTGACCTTGGCCTTTTTAAACTAGACTTTCCCAGGTTTCAGTTTGTCTGAGGCAACACCCATTCAGTGATTAAGGTCTAGGTAAGAACTGACAAAAGATGACCTAGTTTATCATCACAAAAGAATCTGGGAGGGGAACACCCTCAGTGTTTCTGACCAGAACAAAAACCAATTGCTGTTTATATTTACTCTGAATCATCAAAACCCAACCAATGAGAAAGAAAGGCTTAGGCTGGTGTCTATTATTGGTCATTCAATGAAAGTAAGAGTGATTTAGGTTTAAATGTGTAGTCAAATTGAATCACAGTAGGTAGGCTTTTTTGATACATATTTTAAGAAATCATGAATGAAAACTGCATGAAACAAAGATTTAATTGTCCCAGCTTTTTGAAAAAAGTAATGATTAAATAAATACAAAATTTAAAAAAAAATCTATCCCCCAAGCCCCAAGACATCTTCAAAACATTTTACAAAAAAGTGATTAAAAATTATATCAAAGAAAGATTAGATTACTCAATAGGACCTTAAACAAATAAACTATTCCAGGAATCAGCAAACTTCTGCCACTAGGTCAAATGTGTTCCTCTCCTACCACTCATTTTTTGCACTCACAAGTGAAGAATGGTTTTTGTATTTTTTAAAATAAAGATTATTTAATTTTTAAAATATAAAAAGTTCTTAGCTACTCTACAATAATAGACAAGGGTTGGATTTGGCCCATGGCTCTGTAGTTTGCCTCTGTACCTTTAAAGATTTAATAGAATCACTCACATGCAAGATGAGAACTTTGGTGTTGTCAGTCCATCTCAGTGGTGTTGTGCTAGGGAATGTGCGAGGGAGCTCCCATCTCAGAACAAGTTAATGAGGACAGACATAATCATGTGGTGTTCTATATCATGGAGAAAAATTATATCTCTCTGAGCAAAGTAACAACGAAACAACAAAAAACCCCCCCTCAAATCCCCAAAATATATATATGATCTTGATAGGAGGAGTGAATATAACACTTCAAAAGTGATGGCTCCCATGCTGCTTTGTCCCAATATGCATTGTGCATGTTTAGACATGCTTCTAACAGAGGCCTGGGAGATATCCTCTGGAGCAGCCTTAACCTTTATGAATTAGGGACTAAATCTGCCACTTTGTACCCTCATCATGACTGGCAGGCTAAGAAATTCAGCAACTTCTGAGTATGTATGTGTGTGTCATTATTTCTATACTGAGAAAGTCCAATATTTAACCCCTCTGGTCCAGACTGTGAGTTGGAACAGACTAACTACCCTTTCCACCTTGGTGAAAACTTAGCTTAGGGTATAGTTGTTACTCTAACACAAAGGCTAGGCCAAAAGGGTGCCATGAGATTCAATGAAACTTGTAGGAATTTAAGCAGATTCAAATGTGTGACAAATAAAAAAATATTGAGACAAAGTTTCTAGATAATTAATCATTTTATTCATCATACTAGAGGATAATTAATAAAAGGGGTCAGTGCTACTCTTGAATGTCAAAGACCCCTCATGGAACCCATTCAACACTTATGTGGCCTTTGAAAAGTGAGTGTTCCTGAGGGTATAAATCAACTCTGATTGGCTTATAAGTAATGAGAGAATGAATATTACACTGAGAGATGGGCTTATTCTAATGAGGATCTGGGAGATGTGTGACTGGTATCACTTTGTATTGGTCAAAGAAACTTGTCTCTTGTCAGACCACCCTAGTCTAGGGCAATCTAGACCAAAGGAGAAATCCACTTCTATTCACACCTATCTGAATAAAACACATTAGGCCAGAATTCACCAATTCACCTAAATAGTTTTCCAAGTTGGGTGGCATCTGAACAAGATTGAGGAGAATGTTAGAGAATGAAGAAATAGGAAGGGAAAAAATCCTGGATCTCCGCAGTAGTGAATGGTTATTAACAAAAGAGAAGTAAGCGTTCATCTCAAATGAAAGAAATGTGGCAATTCCCTGATGTCTACTTTTTTACCATTAAATTTTCCTAAGATTTTTAAAGTTCATTATTGAAAGAAATGGAATTATTTGCTATGACAAATCTTTCTACATACACTTTTTTGTTGTTTAGTCATTTTAGTCATCCAATTCCTCATGATCCTTTGGGATTTTCTTGGCAAAGAAACTAGAGTTGTTTGTCATTTCCTTCTCCAGCTCAACATTTCCTGGGTATCCCTTATTGGGTATTTAAATGTAAGATAAATGAATAAGAACCGACAATCAAGAATGGAAGTTTGTGTGTATTAAAGTTTTTTTTTAAGTTTGAATTGTATAGCTCTGCACTTACTGGGTAGAGTTAGGAAATGATGGATTTTGACTGTAATGAATTCTCAGATTTTGCCATGGAATAGAAATTAATTGAGGTCAGAAAGATGCTGTGATAGACTAAAATGGGATTAGACAAAGCCTGGTATGGAAAAGACCCCTCACCAGAGCAAATTACCGATGAAAAGGTTGAAGTTAAAAACCAAGGTTGAGTTAAATGGTAGTATCAACAAGATTCTATAGTTAATTAGTTCTTGTCACTGGAGACTAACATTAAGGAATATCCTAAATCAGACATAAGAAATTGTGTTATGACCTTAGAGTGTGTGGTTTATTCTGCCAGTGCTAGTGAGGACCTTGCTTTTCCTAAGTATTCAGTTTTCTCAGAGTAAGAACTTTAGTGTTCAGTCTTTGATCCCAGCAGGCAGTGTGGTACAGTGCTCTGGAGTCAGAGGGTATGGGCTCAGATACTTCTGAAGAATTGCAGAACTCTATTCATGTGGGAAGTTTCCACCTGGGGGTTTCTCATACTGATGAAATCACTGACCCAGACAGAAAAAGAGAAAAATGGAAACAGCTCAAATACTCTCAGAGAGATTGAAGATTTTGTTATGCTGGCAGGAGTTCAAAAAATGAGGTAGTCCTTGGGAACAGGAATAATAGATAAGAGTTAGAATAAGGAACCCAACAAAAGCTAGATTGTGTTTGTCTGAATGTTCAAGTTTTTTTTAAGTTAATCATAGAGTGATAATTAAATTACATAATTTCTAAAAAATTAAATGCTTATAGTATTGGAAAGAAATCTTTCAGGTAAATTGAAGCCACTTCTCCATCACCTAAGTTGTTAACAAGAAATCAAATTGAGAGGGGCTCAAGTTAAACATGAAACATTTCCTCAGCCACCACCCCAGCCACCACCCCAGCTCCCAGGCAAATGTAGGAGGACATAATATGATAGTTTATTTTTATTAATTTGCATTTTTAATTCAATAAACATTGATTAGTTTCCAACTGTGTATGCTAGGAACTGGGGAGGGATAAAAAGTTTTGATAAGATAGGTCCCCTGGTGTAACAGAATCAAAGAATACTAATGCTGAAAGTAGAAGGGATCTTTTCTCCTCTTCTCTCCTTTCCCTCTCCCGTCTTCTTCCACTGCTCTCCTCTCCTCCCTTTTCCTCTCTTCTCCTTCCCTCCATTTCTGTACGAATATCTATCTGTCTATCTACCTACTCATCTACCCCCAATATTATTGATATCTTTATGTATTCCTTTCATTTCCAAATATATCCATACCTACCTCCTCTACCCTGTAAACCTTATCTTGTGACAAGGATTAAAAAGAAAAGAAAGATCAAAACAAAAAGTCCAACAAAACTAAATGTATCAATGATACCTGGCTATATATTATATACAATATTCTTCACCAATTGCCTTTTAATGACAAGAAAAAGGTGCCTTGTGATAAATCTTCTTTAGGGCCAAACATGGTCATTACAAAAGCATAACATTCTGTTGTTGTTTCATTCTTTTTGTTTATATTGTTGAACTAACTAAATTTATATTGTTGAATTTGAACTATTTATATAGTTGAACTACTCTCCTGGTTCTGCCTCAGTCACTCTGCATCAATTTGTACATATTTCCCATATTTCTTTTAATTGGTCATATTTATCTCTTCTTATGAAACAGAAATATCTCATTATAATAATTTACCATGATTTGTTTTGCCATTCTCCAATATCTAGAATGCTTCCAGTTCTTTGATAGTAGTAAAGTATTTTGATAGCATAAGAAAATATTTTGGTATGTATGTATATATGCATATATCCATATACAGCATATATGTATATATATATACACGCACACACATGCATACATACATACATATATATGATGTATGTACATTGTATTTTTGTCTTTGGTCTCCTCATTGTTTGTGACTAATAGGGATTTCTGGATCAAAGGATATGATTATTTTTGTTCCTTTTTGGAAAAAAAAATCATAATTCCAAATTGTTTTCTTGGATGGTTAGATAAATTTCCAATTCTACCAATAGCATATGAGTGAATTTATGTTTGACATAGACCATTTAGCACTATTTCCACCTTTCGTCATCTTTGCTAATTTGCTGATTGTGAAATTAAAAATAATAGAGCTGTTTGCATTTCTTATTTTTTTGTTTACTTAGAACATCTTTCATATGATTGTTAATTGTTTACTTTTATCTTGGGAGAAGTGTTTGTTTATGTCCTTTGGCATTTATACATTGGGGAATTGCTCTTGGTCTCATTTATATTCATTTCCTATTTATCTTGGAAATCTGACACTAATTACAGATATTTGTTGCAAACATTTTCTCCCTTTGAATAGTTTGCTTTCTTATCATCTATATTGATATTTTCGTATAAATGATTTTCAATTTCACATAATAGAAATCATTATGTCTTTTATCATTTGTGATCTCCTTTAATCTCTAATTGGTTAAGAATTTCCCCCCGAGTAATAATTGTAAAAGGTACCTTTTTTTTTTTTTTGAGGGTAGAAGGATGAACCTTTATGTTTAAATTGGATAGTTATTTGGAAATTGTTGAATATTTATTTAGGAGTATTTTAAGTATAAGATGGCAGTCTAAATCATTTTTCTTTCTTTTCTTTTTTGGTGTCTTTTTCCCCAAACTAAGTTAACAAATTCATTTTTTTCCTGATTCTTGCTTGTCTATTTTGTCCTACTGATCTACTTTTCTACTTTTTAACCAGCACTAAATAATTTTGGTGATTCCTGATTTATAACATAATTTGATGTTTGGAATTCTACTTTAGTCATATTTCTTTTGAGATCACAGACTCTTGGTTTCTCAAAACAATTTTTAAAATTCGATTAGTCTAATATTAGATCTGTACATTAAGTTATTTTACTGGTGTGGTCAAAATATGAACAATTAGTATCATTCAATTTATTTAAGTTATTTTTGATTTCTTTAATAAGTATGTTGTAATTGTACCTATGTAAGTCTTAAGTAAGTTATGGTCCAATGACTCCCAGATTTTTCACACATTTTATCCGAATTTTGGTCAGACTTTTGTTATTTTTAGAAATGCTGATAATTTATGTGAATTAATTTTGTATCTTGCTTCCTTACCAAAGTTATTAATTGTCTCATTACTTTGTCTAATGATTCACTGAGGTAACCGTTATGTTTGCAAACAGGCATGGTTTTGTTTTTTCCCTCATCTTTGCCAATATTCATGCCTTTAATGCCTTTTAAATTTTCTTTCTGCTATTGCCAGTGGAACCAGGTCGGGGCATTTTAGGTGATTACTTGAATAAGTCTATCACCTTTCAATTTTTACTCTTAATGGATCGCTTTTTCTATTAAGCCTCTTTTCTTTTTTTCTTTTTTAGCACAGTCTAGAGGCAGGACAGTTGAGCTGACTGGTGATGGCCCGGGGTGCAGTGGATGACCTTGGTATCTTCAGTGTCTAACTAAGCTCTTAGTGCTCCACAGCATCTGCTTCAGCTGCCTTCATGGCCATTGGAACAAATTGTTCTCATCTGCCCATTCCACCCAGGGAAGTCTTCACATGATTGGGTTAGGCACCCCCTTAACTCATCGATGGATCTGAGACCCCACAGTTACCCTCAACTGGGTTTAGCTTGTCTGCTGAAATGGTTTACTGGGGTGTAGCCACTGTACATGCTACAGCTTCTCGTAGCCACAGCTGAGAGTTAGGTGGATTAGGTGGACACCAAAGGTAGAAAGCAGCCCTGAAAAGGTCTCATAGGTCTAGTAATCCATTTCTTTTAAATTCTTGGTTTTTCTAGCATAAACTTAAATGTGGTAGATAAATATTCTTAGTTATTTTCTGTTTTGATTTCACCTTGTTCATTTTCTTGTATTATGTTCATTTGAATTTTCTCCTTTTTGATAAGTCTAGTTAAACGTTTATCAATTTTACCTGCCTTTTACTTCTGTTTATCATTTCTACAATCTTTTATTTTCAATTTTGTTTATTTCTCTAATTTTTTTTTTCTTTTGAGCTTATTGTTTGGTAGGGATTGTAAAGCAGAGG
This sequence comes from Phascolarctos cinereus, assembly GCF_003287225.1. Classification (NCBI taxonomy): domain Eukaryota; kingdom Metazoa; phylum Chordata; class Mammalia; order Diprotodontia; family Phascolarctidae; genus Phascolarctos; species Phascolarctos cinereus. Next base: position 23,816,019 of record NW_027556402.1, read on the forward strand.
GAACATTTACTTTTTCTTCCTTATTTTTAATCCATTCTGAATTCTGTTCTTTAGTTCATGAGCTATTGAATATATGAACAGTTACCTGCCCCTTCTTTATGTTTCTCACATGTTTAGAACTTCTACAGTTTCAAATTTGAATTCACTCCTCTCTCCCATTTCATTGTTATAATATTTGGAAGTTTCATCCTTTGTCTCTCCTTTTTTCCTTGCTATGCCTCATAAATAGTAATTCCCAATAGCTGTGATGGTGCACACTTATAGTCCTTATTGCTGAGACGCTGAGGTTTGCGAATGGCTTGAATTTGGGAGTCTTGAACTGTAATTGGGGAAAGCCAATTGTTGACATCTGCAGTAAGTTTGGCACCAATATGGTGAGCCCCATGAGTGGGAGGCCACAAGGCTGCCTAGGTGGGGGTGAATTAGCTGAAGTTAGAAAAAACAAAGCAAGTTAAAATTCCTGTGCCAATCAATATTGGGATTCAGCCTATGAGTGGGTGTTGAACTTCCACCCTGGTAGGGAGAGAGGGGGAAGGGAGAGAGGAGAGAGGAGATAGGAGAGAGAGGAGAAATATGGAAGGGAAGAAAAAAATGAGGAAGGGAGAGAGAGAGAGGAGGAATAGCAGTATATGAGGAGGCAATGTTGAATAGGAACACTGCCTTGTGGTAGAAGTCACTGTCTTGAGTCATGAGGTCTGGTCGTATTGCCTTTCCTTACCATGTTCTTTTGTTATGAGAAAGACGTAATGTTTTAAAACTTATACATACTTAGAGGGAAAGATTAAAAATTATTTTCAAATGAGTGAGGGAGAAATAAGAAAAAAAAAGAAGAGCGAAGGAAGCTAAAGAAAGGTTTGAGTTGGATTAGAAAAGGGCAAATCCTCATTATCTCTTGAAAAGCAGATTAGAGCTGCCCAGGGTCATCAGTTATTATTAGGCAGGCATTCTTACAGGGTGTTTATGTGCCAAGATAAATAGTGTAGATCAGAGAGGCCTATGATTAATCGGGAACAAGCTCATCTCTTCTCATCAGAAGGGTAATGTCAGAGCCACAACTTAAATCCATATATATGAAATTTAAACATGAAACCTGTTGTATCACAACAGCTCTCTGCTTAGGGAACAAGAAGAAAATGGTGTAATCAGTGGTAATTCTCCAGATTTACACTGGGCCTTTCCTCTGCAATGATCAGTGTATGACCAGCCTTCACACTGATTTATAAGGAAAAAATTCATTTATGGAAGTGATCATATTATTTTATATATGTATTCATATTATAAAGCATATTCATGTGCATACATATACATGTTTATATACATACATGTATAACACGCATATATGTATGTGGTAGATTTATACACTTCAGTCTTCTTTGTTTCGGCATCATTCATCTCCTGTCCCTGATGCATGAATATATCCAGGTATCTGTTTGGTTATCTTTTCTTTTCTCTGTAGATTCACTCTTAGTGATTTCAATTAAGATGTCTATTAAGAGTCTCCTATACTCCCATAGCTCCAAGTCTATACCTTTTTTTTCTCTTGAGTTCTTGTCCCAAATCATAGACTGCCTACTTTAGCTCTCCACTTGGATGTCCCATAAGCATCTCAAATGAAAAAAAAATGACCTAAATTAACTCATTCTTATTATTACATGGGAGTTATGTCACCCAAGCTTAACAAATTTTTATCTTCAAGTGGGGATTTACTTAAGAAACCTTTCACCTGAAGAGGTCATCTTGACCTATAGTAGCCTTTACTTATTCCAGCCTTTTAGGGTGACCTCTAGAAGCCTAAGGAGAGTTGTAGTTACTCCCCTCAGAGGACTCAATTTGCCAACATAATTGAGAGTTGGGTAAGTAGCCCCAGGGTGGATGTTATAAATACATTTTAGAATTTTCCCCGTAATTGAAAGTGAGGTTACTGACCTATAGAACAGACACTATTAGCTTCCATTTTTAAAAAATTGGGACATTTGTCCTCCTCTAGAACTTTAGTTCCTCTCCTATTATCCACCATCTTTTTAAACAGTGATAGTTACTCAACAATCATACTGACTCATTCTTTTAGTACATGGGAATATAGTTCATCTGTATCAGGGGACTTGATTTAGTCAAGAATAATTCTGTGCTTTGTTTTTATCTCCTATTTATATTTAGCAACAACTCTTTTAGCAATTTGTAGTAGTGGTTATGGTGGTGATTTTGTCCTTTACAATGCAGAAGTCATTTTTTTGGGAAGAGAAAACAACTCAAGTCAACGTACAATTATTAAGCCCCTACTGTGTGTTGGGCACTGTGCTAATCTGGGAGCATACAAAGATAGGCAAAAGATAGTTCCTGTCCCCAAGATCTCACAGTGTAATGGGGGAGACTATGAAAATAAATATGTAAAACAAGCTATATACAGGATTTTACTTTTCTTCAGTTCATATCATTTTGGAATTAACTACTTCCTTATTTTGTACAACTCAATACTCTCCATTACATTCATATGCCAAAACATATTTGGCCATTCCTTAATTGATAGGCATACCCTTAACTTTCAGGGTTTTATTGTTGTTGTTGTTCTGTTTTGTTTAATTTTTTTTTCCTCCAAAAAAGGGCGGCAACAAATACTTTTGTACATAAAGGGTGTTTTTCTCTTTATTTGAACTCTTTGGCGGTATGGGTCAAAGGACATGTTCTGCTTAGTGACATTTTGTATATAATTCCAAATTGCTCTCTAGAATGGTTGTACCTATTAACAATATTCCCTATTTTCTCATAGCCCCTCCAACACTTAACATTTTTCTTTTTTGTCATGGTTGCCACTCTGAGGGGTATGAGGTAAAATCTAAAAATTAATTTCTATTTCTCTAGCTAGTAATTATTTCGAACATTTCTTATGTTGTAGATTACCAAAGTTTCCTCCCTTGTGAATTGCCTCTTCATATCCTTAGACCACTTACGAATTGGGCAATGACTATATTTACCCCTAGTTATTACTGTTCATTCATTTTACAGTTGTATCTGACTCTTCATGATCCCATCTGGGGTTTTCTTGGCAGAGATACTCGAGTGGTTTGTCATTTCCTTCTCCAGTCCCCAAGTTATTGTTCCCTTTTAAATCTTCACTTTATCAGATTCATCTGTGCAAAACCTTTCAAATTTTATAAAATCAAAATCTCCATTCCTTATTTGGTCATGAATTTTTCTTATTTGTATAGATTGATAGGTAATCTTTCTTCATTTCTCTTATTTGTTTATGATAGTAACCTGTATATCTAGGTCACACACCATTTGGAGCTTACTTTTGTATAAGGGTAAGGTGTTGGTCAATATCTGATTTTTTCCATACTTCTGTCCAATTTTCTGAGCAGTTGTTTTTTGTCAAATAATGAGCTCTTACTCCAGTTCTAGAGACCTTTGTATTATTGAATACTAGACTATTATATGATAGGAGCTAGGTGGATCAGTGGATAGAGTATTGAGCCTGGAGTCAGGAAGACCAGTGTTCGAATCCAGCCTCACACACTTACTAGCTATGTAACCCTGGACAAATCATTTAATTTCTGTTTGCATTAATCCATTGGAAAAACAGATGGGAAACCACTCCAGTATCTCTGCCAAGAAAATCCTATAGAATGCATTAGCATGGTATGGTTCACAAGGTCACAAAGAGTCAGACATTACTGCATGATTCAACAACATCAAGGATATCATACATAATGGTTTCTATATGTTGTGTACCTAATCTGTTCCACTAATTTATCTATTTCTTAGTCAATACAAAATTTAAAAAAATTCCTGCTTTGCAGTATAGCTTGAAATTTGGTACTTTTTAAGTTCCTTATTTCCTATTTCTTTATTTCTCTTTATCTTTTTAAGGACCATCTGAATTTAACTGTTAATTTTTGTACTTCTATAAGGTAATATTGGGGCCGGCTCAGATACTTACTAGCTATGTGACCCTGGACAAGTAATTAACCCTGTTTGCCTCAGTTCCTCATTTGTGAAATGAGTTACAGAAACAAATGGCAAATCATTCCAGTATCTTTTCAAAGAAAACCTCAAATGGGGTCACAAAGAGTTGGACATGACTGATAAATGACAGAAAAATAAAGCAATCTTTTGGCAGTTTACTTGATAAATAAATTAATTCAGGTAGTATTGTAATTTTTATTAAATTTGCTCAGACCAGTGAACATAGATGCAAAAATTCTTAATAAAATACTAGCAAAGAGGCTAAAATAACATATCACTAAGATTATAAACTTAGTTGAATTTATATTGTGAATGAAGAATTGGTATAATATTAGAAAATCTTTAAACTTAATTAATCATATTAATAACAAAATCAACAATTATATTATTCTAAAAAACAATTCCTAGTTTTATTTATTTCAAAATTTTTGTTTTCTAATTTGTTATTTTCTTCTTTAATTTTCAGCATTTCTCTTTTGGTGTTTAATTGGACTTTTAATTTATTGGTTTTCTAGTATTTTAATGGCATTCTCAATTCACTGATGTGTCTTCCCATTGTTGTTGTTGTTAATAAAATAATTTAGAGATAGAAATATCCCCTTAAGGACTGCTCTGGCTGCATTCCAAAAGTTTTGGAGTTTAGCATATTTGTCATTATCTTTAATGAAATTTTCTATTATTTCTATGATTTCTTCTTTGGTCTAACAATTCTTTAGGATTAAGTTATTTAGTCTCCAGTTACTTTTAAATATTTATTCATTGACCCTTTAAGATAATTGTGTTTCGTTGTTAGCAACAACGGATGTTTATAATATTTCAGTCTTTATGCATTTGCATGGGAGGTTGTTAAGTGCTAAAACATAATCAATTTTTTTATTTCCATCCAATAATCCTCCTCCCAGTTTTGTCCTCATATCCCTAGCTTCTAGCACAGTGCTTGTCAGAGTAATGGCTAAAATACTTATTAATTGATTGAATCAATGAATCTATGAATCTATGAATAGTACAAAATGGCCCCAATTCCTAAGCAATTTCCTTCTGTTTATTCAAGGATAATGAATAGTGTTGGGAATGGGAGTGGAGGTAGAGGGTAGCATGAATACAAATTTGTTGTTGGTACCCTTAATGTGAGATCTTTGTTCAATGCTCAATGAGTGAATAAACTAATGGAAGAAATGAACAATACAACCTTGACAGTCTTGATATAAGTAAAACCAGAAGATATACAGAAGCCACTACACATGAAATGAGAATATACAACGTATAGCTCCCAACAGATAGAACTCTCTCAATTTGATAAAAACAAAACAAAACAAAAAACAAAACTATTGAAAAAACTCCAATCTTGAATTCATCAAGGATATTAACTGGTGTACTTAATAGCTTTGGCAAAATTGTAGGCTACAAAATAAACCTACAATGTATTTCCATATAAGAATAACAAAAAACCCCAATAATAAGAAGGGATCTCCTATTCCAAATAAATACAAAATGCATAAAATATGTGAATCTACTAAAACAGAACATATTTCCATATATTTAAATTTTGATTTGTATAGTGCTCCTTAAAGAACTAAAGAACAATTTTATAAAACTTAATAAATATTCAGTGTTAATGGCTAGGAAGTGCAAGTATAAGGAAAATAATAATGCTACCAAAGTCATAGTTTTAATTTTGTAAAAATCAAATTATCAAAGGGATTCTTTACTCCGTAAAATAATAAGAAAACTCTTGGAGAAAGGAAAGATCAGGAATATTAGGGGGGAATGGAAAAAGTTAGGGATGGAGAGAGAATACCATACCTCAAAAAAACTTTAGAATCAGTAGTTATAACAATCATTTGGTAGTGTTAAAAATAGAGAAGTAGATTAATGGAACAAACTAGACAAGGGAGATTCAGAAATGAAATAACTCAACAATCCAGTGCTCAATAAATGAGAAAACATGGAATACTTAGGGAAAAAAATACCTTTTTGATTGGCAAAGCACTCTGGCAGAAATTAGGCTTAGAATATTTTATGCCATTCCACAATAAATTTTTAATTGATTATGTTAGATTGTACCATAAATATTAGCTACTAGATTGTACCACAAAAAAATTTAGAAGAGAAGCAGACTTTTTATAACTATGGGTAGGAGATTTATTCTTAACCAAACAAGAGATAGTGGCAATCACAATGGATAAAATAGGTAATTTCAATTACATGAAAATGAAGCATTTCTATACAAACAAAAATTAGTGCATCCAGCGTAAGAATTCATTTTGGGGGAAAAATGCTCTCTATCAGATTTCCCTGACAAGGATTTATTATTCAAGATGTTGTTGTTGTTGTTGTTGTTGTTGTTGTGTGTGTGTGTGTGACACACACACACACAGAAAGAGACAGAGAGACACACAGAAACAGAGAGACAGAGATACAGAGACAGACAGAGACAGAGACAGAGATGGAGAGACAGACAGAGGCAGAGAGAAAGAGAATGAACATACACACAAACACCAAGACAAGTTGAAAACTACTAAAAGCCATATGAAAGAATGTTCCAAATTACTAATAATGAGAACAATGAAAATCAAAACAATCCTGAGAATTTGCCTAACACACACTAAACCGGAAGCGATGACAAAAAATGACAACAGTCAATGTTAGAGGAATTATGGGAACACAGACACACTAGTGCATTGCTGGTGAAGCTGTTAATTGGTAAGATTTTGGAAATTGATTTGGAATTATGAGAATAAAGTGATTAAAATGTAGATATCTTGACTCAGTGATTGCATTACTAGGTTTATACCTCAAGGTTGTCATTGATAAGAAGAAAGTATTCACACACAAGAAGATATTTATAGCAGCATTGTAGTAGCAAAGAATTGGAAACAAAGTAGTTGTCACTGATTGGGAAATAACCCAACAAATTGTGGTTCAACAATATAATGACATATTACTGTGTTGTAAGAAATTACAAATAGGAAAATTATAGACAAATGTAAAGATTTACATGAACTGATACATAGGGAAGAAAAAAGAGGCAAGAAAACAATATGGAAAATTACTTTAATAATACAAATGAAAAGAACAGATGTAAAGCAATAAAAAAAAGTACATTCCAAAATTACAAAGAGCAATCATGTCTTCAAAGAAAAGATGTGAGAAGACACCCCTCCCCCACCTCTTTGTGGTGCTTAGAGGTCCATGAAAGAGTTCTAATTTAGCACATATTTTCTGACTTCTACAATATTTTGAATGATTTTGCAGAACATTTCCTTTTCTTTTTTCTTTTCAATATTATTTGTTATGTAGGATAGTTCTCTGAAAGGAGGAGGGGGAGAGATAATGGAAGAAATCCAAATGATGTAAAAAGATTTCAACAAAAATTTATTTAAAGAAGAATTAACAGATGTTGGAGGAACAAACCTGAAACATTATGGACTAAACCTCCAAATCCTCCCCTCCAATGAGGAAAAGCCATCTATATTGTGGGACTAAATTGTAAAACATAGAATGCATAAAATGTGAATGGGAAGAAAGAGCAGAGAGAGGAAAAAAAATTATGCTATCCCCTACTCAAGTCCATGGGTAGATAAGATAAGGAGCACAACTCCTATAGCCTCTCAGAAAAAAGAGAGGATACAGGAAAATCATTGAGGTTACAAAATCAAGGAATTGTAAAAGTGGAAATTAAAGAGGGACATCTAGACTCCATGGAAGAGAGGTTTACCCTGAAGATCACATCCACTAGGGGTGAGATACAGCCTATAATGACAGAATAGGAAGTTACAATGATCTAATCAGTAGTCTATATTCTCTTGGTGCACAGGGAGGTAAGGCAGTGAGGTGGCAAAGGGGATAGAGTGCCAGGCTTGAAATTGGGAAGACACATCTTCCTGAGTTCAAATCTGGTCACAGATACTATCTGCGTGCCTCTGGGCAAGTCACTTAACCCTATTTGATTCATTTTCCTCATCTGTAAAATGAGCTGGAGAAGTAAATGACAAACTACCCCAATATCTTTGTCCAGAAAAAGAACTTTGTAAAATCTACAAGATTAAGAGTCATCCCCTAATTGCTAAATGGTTAAATGATGTAAACTGGCAGTTTTCTGATGAAGAAATAAAAACAACTTAATAGTTATATGAAAAAATGTTCTCAATCATTATTGATCAGAGAAATGTAAATTAAAATAACTTGGAGATACCATCTTATACCTGTCAAATTGCTAAAATGAATGAAGAGAAAAGCAACAAATGTTTCAGGGATGTGGAAAAATTGGGATGTGTTCATTATTAGTGGAATTGTGAATTGTTCCAACCATTTTGGAGAACAATCCAGAATTATGCCCAAATAGTTTTTGAACTGCTTATGCCCTTTAGCCTAGCAATACCACTACTAGGTCTATTTCCAAAGATGATTAGGGAAAAAGAAAAGAACTTATGTGTTCTAAAATATTTATAAAAGCTCTCTTTGTGGTGGCAAAGAACTAGAAATTGCAGGTATGCACATCAACTGGGGAATGGCTGAACAATTTGAGTTATATGATTGTGATGGAATACTACTGTGTTATAAGAAATGATGAGCTGAGTGATCTTAGAAAAAATATGGATAGACTTGCATAAAATAATGAAAAGTGAAATGAGCAGAACCAAGAGAACATTGTATACAGTAACAGCAATATTATTTTAAGAAGAACTTTGAGCAAATAAGTCATTTTGACTATTATAAAAACCTGAATTGACTACAAAGAATATATGAAAGAAGATGCTATCTGCATCCAGAGAAAGAACTGATAAATAGAAGTATATATACAATGATTTTTATATACATATATATTCTCTCTCTATATATATGTATACATACATACATAATACATATTTGTGTCTAATGGTAGCCATCTCTAGAGTGGGGAAAGGGGAAAAGGGGAAAATGAAAAAAAATGTACATGATACATTATATATATAAAAGGAATAGCAAGTTGTATATAATAGATTAGCAGCTTCATGTTCAATCATCTTTTTTATTGTATTATATTATGAAAAGACTTGTTTTATTCCCTAAATTAAAAATTAAATAAAATTAAAAAAATAATTGGGGTTATGAAGAGTTGGACACAACTGGAAAACAACTAGCCAACAGGTCAATAATTTCTTCTCAGAGAGGGCTGTGCCTCCATATAACAGCACTGCCTCAGAAGAAGGGAAATTGAAGCTTCTTGGAACAACTAGTATGCAGAAAGGTAGGAGGGCACAGAACTATAGAGATGACATGAAAAAGCAAATGATCAAGAGCATGGAGCTAAAGTTGGACCACATGATTTTTATCACAGGAAATTTTCTCCCACATCATAAAATACTTCTACCATTACTTCCCTCATTTATTGACATTTCTAAAAATGATGCACAACAGAAAACATGGTGAGGGGGCACCCTCTATAAAAGCAATAACAGAAATTGGTCATGAGTGGGAATACCTGTTGTTTTAGAAGCTATAATTTCATGAGAAGACAGCTAAAGGAAGAATAAATAAATATACTTCCTGCCATTTGTCCTTTATTCTTGAAGAGGACCCTGACATCCCAGAGATGCCATGACATGCAAGTGAAATGGATGTAAGTGAGGGAAGGCCGTGGCTCAGTGGATAGAGTTCTGGTCCTAGAGTCAGAAAGACTGAGTTCAAATCCTTCCTTACACACTTACTAGCTTATGTGGCCATGGCTAAGTCATTTTACCTCTATTTTCCTTAATTAGCAGGAGACAGAAATGGCAAACCCATTTCAGTATCGAAATATACAGATTATGAATCAAAGAATAAACCCAACAATAGAAAATAAAAGGCTAAAACTTAGGAAGAGGCAAAGGTAAAGGAAAAAAGTAGTAGAAAAAAAGAAGAAAAAAATAATAGATGAGAGTACAAAAATTTTGAATTAGCCACTTAAAGAAGGTGGAAGAGGATAGGGCAATAGATAAATAAAATGAACAAAGAGAAATGAATCAATAATTGGGCTTATAAACAAAAAAAATGAGGTAAAGAGTTAATTAACAGGAGGGAGGGTAAGGGTAATTGCCTGTGGGAATAGAGTTTCCTTTAAGTATATTAAGAAAAACTAATACATGGGAGAAAGTACTGACTTAAAGGAAGAAATGAAACATAAAATATAATTCAGGTAAAAAAATACAACCCAAAAAATGGAGTAAAATGCAAATTATAATTTTCAATATGAATTACTTAACAATAAAATAAAATGAAAGACAATAACAGGAAAACCCCCCCACTCTATAATCTGTTCCTTACAAGCAACACATCTAAAAAGTAAAGACATACTTAAAATAGACAAACCTCATTTTTATGAGAAGCTGGAATTTCCCCCCATATGAGTCAGGTGATTTTTTTTTTTAAAGCAAGAGTGGCAATCTTCCTATTAGGTCAAAACAAAAACAAAAATTTGGCAGCTAGGTGGTGCAGTGGATAGAGCTCCAGGTCTGAAGTCAGGAAGACCTGAGTTCAAATTTAGACATATACTTATTAACTGTGTGACCCTTGGGCAAGTCATTTAATCTCTGTTTGCCTCATTTTCTTATCTGGAATATAGGGATGATAATAATAATAGAACCTACCTTCAGGGTCGTTGTGAAGATCAAAGAGATACTTGTAAAGAACTTAGCACAGTGCCTGGAATGTAGTAAACACTATATAAATGTTAGATATTATTTTTGTTACAACATTACCATTATATTATGCTGTAAGAAGCTATAGCAAAAATGACAACAACATTAAATACAATGCTCCAAATTGCATAACATCTAAATAAAGGCAAAAATTAATAGAATTGCAAGAAGACATAGATAGTAACCAAACAATAGTAGGAGGCTGTAATATGCAAATCTGAGTTGAACAAATTTAACAGAAAGATAAATAAAAGGAACATATTGAAACAAATTTTGGAGTAAATTAGAACTAAAATCCTTATTACACTCTTTGAATGGGACCACTAAAGAATATACATATCCTTCAGTACCACATAAGATTTTAACAAAAATTGTTCATGTATTGATTCATGGAGAAATTTCAAATAATTGTTAAAAAAAACCCAAACCATTAAATAATATATGAATCTTGTTTAGTTTGTATAATAGTTACATTCTTGAAACTGAATTTTATTAATTGAATGAAATGCACTTTATAAATGCACTAGTCGATGTTGTTTAGCCATTTCAGTCATGTCTGACTCTTTGTGATCCCATTACTGGAGTGGTTTGTCATCCTTCTCTAGTGAAAACTGAGGCTGTGACCTTCCCAAGATCACTCAGATAGGAAGTGATCGAGGCTGGATTTGCATGAGGATAGCTTGCTATTCAAATGTATCTGTTGGTGAAATAATTTATAATATTTTATGTATCAAATTATAATTTATAAATATTTTATTTTTATTTTGTAAGTTCAAATTTCCCCACTTAAACCACTGCATATATATATAGAGAGAGAGAAAGAGAGGGGAGAGAGAGAGAGAGAGAGAGAGGGAGAGAGAGAGATTGGTTGCTGAAAGAGCAGAAAATTAACTATTTCTTGTAAAATATATGAACGAAATCATTTTGGGAAAGAGGTAAAGCATTTTTTCTTTTTTCTATGTTTATGAAGAAATAGTTTTTTCCATTAAAATCTCAGGACATATACAGAACCAGATAGAGAATTGACCCTCAGATAAATGTCCTGAAAGAACCTATCTAAGGGCAGAAAAATGACTGAGGTTGGATGATGCTGCGGTCCCTCATTTTTAGTTTGATGGGTTGCAAGTCACAGAGTGGCAAATCAAATAACTCATCAGAGACTTTGGGAAGATTAAATGAGGTCTGTTGGTTTCATGACTGACAGAAAGTTGCATTTCATAATTTATGCATTTAGGCAAAGATGAATCACCCTGAGGAAAACCCTAAATTGAGCCATTAGTGGCAGTGAAGAGCCCAGCAGGAAAGAAGTCAAGAAAAATCCAATAGGAGCAGTCAGCTGACAAGAAGACTTCTGCAGCATTACTTTAGGGATAGGCTAAAAAGAGATGCTGCTGATTGAGAGAGGTGAACTCTGCTGCAGTTGGAAATAAAGCCTTTCCATGCCATGGGCAGTTTCATATAGTTGAAACCTCTCAGATATTCCTGTTGCTATGTGTTGTCTCTTCTAGGTTTAGAAAGAAAAAAAAAAGCAGAGGAGAAGTGATTCATTGTCACCAGAGCTGACTGTATGATGAAGCATCCTAATGAGTGAAGAGTTTCCTGGGCTTGTCTGCATTGCCCATAGAGACTGAAGAGTAAGATTTACTAGGACAACTTCTTTATTATAATAATATAGAGAAATGTTATTGGATTACATAGAATCCAGTTGAAGGAAGAATTATGTCATTAGGAGTGTATCATCTCACAACATGAGAGACTCTGAGACAGTTTGAGTGGAAGTCTCATGGTGGTGGTCTCTGGGAATTCCAGCTCTATTAGTATGAGAACAGGTTTTCATGAGAAAGCCAGTCCAGAGATAGAAGAGGTGACCATACATCTGCAGAGGTGCTAACTCATATTGGCCTTTCTTTTTTTAATATTTTATTTCCTTAAATGTTTCTCAATCACACTTTTTTTTGGATAAGGCAATTGGGGTTAAGTGAGTTGCATAGAGTCACCCACTTATTGTTATGTGTCTGAGGCTGGATTTGAACTCAGCCCCTCCTGATTCCAGGGTTGGTGCTCTATCCACTGTGCAACATAGCTACCCCTCCCAATTATGTTTTAAAAGTTTTAACATTGATTTTTTAAAAAGTTTTGAGTTTCAAATTCTCTTCCTATTTTCCATACCTACCTCACCTCATGAGAAAGCAAACAATTTGACAGCAATTATACATATGAAGTCGAGCAAAGTATGTTTCCATATTGCTTGTTCCAAAAAAAAAATACACACAAAAATGAGAAAAAGGAAAAAAAATATGCATCAATCTGCACTCAGAGTTCATCAGTTCTCTTTCTGGAGGTGGATAGCATTTTTCATTATGGGTCCTTTCAAATTGTTTTGGATCATTCTCTTGGTAAGTATTTCAAAGATGATCATCATTACAATATTGCTATTATTGTGTATAGTGTTCTCCTGGTTCTGCTCACTTTACTTCACAGCAATTCATATAAATCTTCCCAGGATTTTCTGAAACCAGCTTGCTCATCATTTCTTATAGCACAATAGTATTCCATCACAATTATATACCATGATTTGTTCAGCCATTCTCCAATTGTTGACATTTCCTCAATTTTCAATTCTTTGCTACCACAAAAAGCTGCTGGGAACATTTTTGTACAAATTGGCCTTTCCCCCTTTTCTTTGCTCTCTTTAGGATACAGACCTAAAGTTTTATTGCTGGGTTAAATGGTATGCACAGTTTTATAGTCCTTTGGACTTAGTTCCAAATTATTTTCTGAAATGGTTGGAACAATTCACAACTGCACAAGCAGAGCATTAGTGTCACCATATTTCTATATCCTCCTCCAGCATTTATCATTTTCTTTTTCTGTCATAGTCAAGCTGATAGGTGTGAGGTGTTATCCCAGAGTTGTTTTAATTTGTAATTCACTACTCAATATTGATTTAGGGAATTTTTTCATGTGGCTATTGATACCTTTGATTTCTTCTTCTGAAAACTATCTGTTCATATCCTTCGACCATTAATCAATTGGAGAATAGCTCATATTTTTGTAAATTTGGCCCAATTCCACATGTTTGAGAAATGAGGTCTTTATCACACATTTGATGTAAAATTTTCTCAGTTTCCTGTTTCCTTTTACTTTTAATTGCATTAATTTTGTTTATGTAAAACATTTTTTAATTTAATGTAATCAAAATTATTCATTTTACATTCTGTAATGCTCTTTATCTTTTGTCTGGTCATAAATTCTTCTCTTATCCATAAATCTGACATGTTAACTATTCCATGCTCCCCTAATTTACTTATGGCATCACCCTTTATTTCTAAATCATGTGAGATATTGGTCTGTGTCTAGTTTCTGCCAAACTGCTTTCCAGTTTACCCAGCAACTTTTGTTAGATTGTGAGTTCTTGCTCTCAAAACTTGGATATTTGGGTTTAGAAATCACTAGATTACTATGATTATTTACTTTGATGTATTGGGTACCTGATCTATTCCACTCTAGTGCTAGATTATTTTTGCTGATTACCATTTTATAAAATAGTTTGAAATCTGGTGCTTCTAGGCTGCCTTGCTTTCATGTTTTTTTTTCTTTTATTTATTTGATATTCTTAATGTTTCATTGTTCTGATGAATTATGTTATTATTTTTCCTAGCTCTATAAAATAATTCTTTGGTAATTTGATTAGCATGGCATTGAATAAATAAATTAACTTAGATAAAATTATAATTTATATTATATTGACTCAGCCTACCCATGAGTAATTAATATTTATCCAATTGTTAAGATCTGCCTTTGTGTGAAAAATGTTTTTTTTAAAGTTGTATTTATATTGTCCTTGGATTTATGTTAGCAGGTAGACTCCTAAGTATTTTATATTGTCTGCAATTATTTGGAATGGAATTTCTCTTTCTAGCTCTTCTTGCTGGAGTTTGTTTGTAATATATACCAATGGTGATGATTTATTTGGGTTTATTTTATATCCTGCAACTTTGCTAAACTAGTTTTTCATTAGATTTTCTAGGGTTCTCTAAGTATACCATCATCTGATCTGAAAAGAATATTTTGTTTCCTCATTGATCTATTTTCAAGGTCAGTAGTTTTATGTTTTTCTTCTGATGAGCTATTTCACATTTTCTTCTTCTTTATTATTTTGACTTTTTTTTTTTATTGTTTCTTGGTGTCTCATGGAGTCATTAGCTTCCAGTTGCTTAATTTTAATTTTTAAGTTAAGGAAACTTTTTTTTTTTTGGCAATTGGGGTTAAGTGACTTGCCCAGGGTCACACAGCTAGTAAGTGTCAAGTGTTTGGTCTGAGCGGATTTGAACTCAGGTCTTCCTGACTTCAGGGCCAGTGCTCTGTCCACTGTGCCATCTTGCTGCCCAAGAAATATTTTCTTTAATGAACTTTTGTATCTCTTTTTCCATTTGGCCAATTCTGTTTTTTTTAAGGTGTTCTCTTCAGTATTCTTTTATCAAGCTGTTGTCTCTTTGTTATTTTCTTCCCTTGCTCTGATTTTTTAAATTCATTTCTCCTCTACCATTCTTATTTGATTTTGAAAATATTTTTTAACTCTTCCAGGAATATTCATTGGGATTGTGCCCAATTTGTATTTTTCTTTGAAGCTTTGCTTAAAACCATTTTGACATCATTGTCTTCTCAGTTTGTGTCTTGCTCTTCCCTGTCACTGTACTAGCTTTTCATGGTTAGATACTTTTTTGGTTATTTCCTAATTTTTCCTAGAATATTTCTTGACTTTGAACTTCATGTTAACATTGATTTTTGTTTCTTGTCTTGGAGATGGAGGGAAGGGCACTTTCACAAGCTTCAGACTTTTCTGTACTGGTATTTTCAGAGCTAGTTTTGGGGTCTTGGAAGTTTTTGTTGCTTCAAGGTGCTGTGAACTAGGGAAAGATGTGATTGCTGCTGTTTTGGTCTGAGCTCTGGTCTTTACCCAGGAAGGGCCTCTGATCCATTGTAGCCTCTAGTATTATTGCTCCTCAGGCCCCTTCTTACTCATCCCTGAAATACTTTTCCCTGCCCTTGAACTGTGATCTGGAAGTGGTTATAGTGACTGCCAATTGCTAAACAGATTTTAGTCCTGTGCCTCATGCTGCCACAGGGGCCCCGTAATCTCTTTGTGACTAATTGCCTAATCTCTTTACCATGCTGAAGCTTCTGCTGATGCTGCTATCACCCTTACCAAGTCCCACCACTGGTGTTTCATCCATGTATAATCCAGACCAGCCTTCACCCCCATGTCACACTTTTCTCCTTCTGACTTCCTAAGTTGTGTTGGGCTGGAGGAATATCCCACCCTGACCTTTCGTTGGCTCTGCCACTCCAGAATTTAATTTGAAGAATTATTTTAAAGTTGCTTGGTGGGGAATGTTGGGAGAGCTTGGTGGTGGTGCTGCCTTTACTCTGATATTTTGGCTCCACCCAAATTTGCATATGGGCATTTCTTAAAGCAGGACAAATCTCTGTGGGTATGTATGTGAGTGTGTGTGTATTGTATGTATTTATAAAGGCAGTAATTTCAAGCAAATGAAAAATCCTTCCATTCCATACAGTTTGAGGAACATGAAACAATATTTTATACTCTACCTTAAATAAATTCTTGGAATCTCTAAGAATATTTATAAATAGAAAGGATAACAGGCGAAGGGTTCCTCCTGGAATCCATTGTAATGGAGCCCATCCAGTGAACTTTTAATATATTATCCCCATCATCTTAGCTCGGTTAATCATTATGTAGAAGATCATACAAAAGATAAACATCAGTGTAGAAAAGACCTGACAAAGTTTGTCTTCAATAACTGAACAACATACGGGATGGAATATTACAAATAATTCTAAAACTGTCATTTCTCCGACTATTTTTTTAAAAGTATTTTATTTTTTCCTAGTCCTTTCTTGAGCTTAATAGACTCTGCAGTTATGTTTGAAATCAATAGTTTTTGGCATATCTGGGTTAAGGTTACACTTGGAATTTACAAGACTTGTCAGTCTCTAACTTTCTTCCATATTTCATTATATCATCCCAGTTATAATTAGTTGTCTGGTAAAATTAAGAACAGCCTATTTCAGTGAATGCTCAGGAGAACATTGAGCAACTTTGTGTTAGGATGACAGCTTGGCGACAGAAAGAATAATCCAGGCTTTGTGAGTGAGCGCAAGGAAACGTAATCCTAGCTAATCAATACTTTGGCAGCAAGTTTGGAGTTTCTAATTTTTTTCTCTAGTTATTAATCACAAAGCACACATTTCTTGTCAGGAGACCAGCAGCAGTTTGATGGCATATCTGCCTCTGCCAGAGTGATTTGAACTGGCCTGTCTTCAGAGCTCCGACTCCCTAGAAACTCTGCCACTGATGAGAGTTGATTCAGCTGAATGACTTGACATTCAGCTTGTCACTGAAAGCTATTTTAATCAGGAAGATGCATTTGCCTTCCAAGTGCTGAAACTAGCACAGCTCAGCTCATACACGAGGCTCTCTCTGTTTGTGTAATGTGCATAGAAAAGTGAACTAGAATGATTCAGTATCTTTATTGTCTCTGCCCATTTTCAATGTTGACCTTCTTTCTTTCACCTGAAAAGAGAAGGGAAGTGGGGAAAAAGAAACACGGTGGGAGAAAGGACAAGAGAAGCTGCTGAATTGCAGGAACCAGTCTCTACCCTTCAGTGAAGAGTGAGGTGAAATCAGAGTTTGACTAAAACTAACCGGAGCAGAGATCCACTCTTTGGACACATTTTGCACTCTGAATTTTATCTTGCTTTCTGCCCTTCTTAATTCATATAAAAATAATAGCATATGTATAATGGCACATATGTGCGTGCATGCGACTTGGAAGTTTGCAAAGCATTACCTTGTTTGATTCTCTCAACTACTTTGTGGGCAAGGTAATAGCTATTATCATCCTCATTTAACAGATGAAACTGAAGCCAAGAGAGATAAAGTGATTTTCCTAGGGTCACATAGCTAAGATATATCTGGGGTAGGATGTGAACTTAGATTTTCCTAGCTCCAAGTCTACTGCACTATCTACTAAGGTACATAACTGCCTCAAATAAAAAGAAACACAACAATTATAATTCCTAAAGCTTTCCTTAAAAGGAGTTTATAGTCACAAAATTTTAATAAAAATATTTTATTTGATACCTTTTTTGAAGCCTAGATTTCCACTTGCATTCCTCCCCTGACTTTGAAAATCATTCCTCATAAAAAAAATTAAGAAAAAGAAGAAATAGAGAAAAAATGGTGAAGATGATTAATATATCAAAAAATATCTAATATTCTATAAAATGTTTCAAATTCATGGAGTAATCACTAATGTTTAAAAAATCTTATTGATTTCAATGCAATAAATGTGGATGGGAATCAAAGATTTTCATGACAGGTGTCATTTGCTCTACATTGTTCTCTCCATCTGTTAGGCCATCTCTGATCTTTTTTGGTCTACCTTCTGAGGATTGTGACACTTTTGTTTATATTTGCAGATATGGGATGAATCACAGGCTTTTGTGGGTTTGCTAGTATGTTAAAAGTTGGACACTTCATTCTCTGGGAAAAGGACCTTTTAATTCACATCCAAATATACTATGAATATAAATAAAATGAAAGAAAAATTAGGTTAGTATCTCATACTAAATATTGTTTGGATTACACATCATGAAATGGAAACATTTTCATATAACATCAATACTTACTGCATAATGTCATATATTCCTTTTAATTCAATAAATATTTTTAAAGTTTCTACTGTCATCCCATCACTGTGAGAGGCATGTGGATTCATAGAAAAAAATAACGTAGTCTGTTCCTCAAGGAGTTTATATTCTACTGGGGACACAAAATATGTAGAAAGGTATATAAACAGATGCTGTGTTACTGAGAAGTGAGAGAACAGAAACAGCCAGAGAGATCAGGGAAGGTTTCACAGTAGGGCTGCCACTTGAGCTGAGGCTGAAGGAAAGGAAGGGATTCTGACTGGTGGAGATGAGGGAAGGGCTAACCAATTACATATTTATAGCATGGTATAACAGGAAGAAAAACCTTGGATTAGGAAATACCAGTTCTAATCCCAGTACTGCCGCTTATTAGCTGAGTGATCTTGGGCAAGTCACTTAAGGCCCTGGGTAGAGTGCTGGGCTTGAAGTCAGACGCCTACTAGCTGTGTGTTCCTGGACAAATCATTCAACCTATGTTTACCTCAGTTTCTTCAATAGTAAA
Source organism: Phascolarctos cinereus (assembly GCF_003287225.1). Taxonomy (NCBI): domain Eukaryota; kingdom Metazoa; phylum Chordata; class Mammalia; order Diprotodontia; family Phascolarctidae; genus Phascolarctos; species Phascolarctos cinereus. Next base: position 23,834,880 of record NW_027556402.1, read on the forward strand.
ATGGGGATAGTACTATAATAGCATCTATCCCCCAGGGTTGTTGTAAGAATTTAAATGAATTATTATTTGTAAAGTGCTTATTTAACATGGTTCCTTGGAATATGGTTGCTTAACAAATACTTGTTCCTTTTCCCTCCTCCTTAACTCCCTGACTGTCAGTGTCCTTCGCTTTAAAGTAGACTGATATTTTCATCACTTACTTCGGGGTGTATTTTGAAGATTAAATTAGATCATAAATTTAAATTGCTTTTTTATAGTACAAAATGTTATGTAAATAAATGTTGGTGATAACGACAAAACAAAAAGTATGTGAATGGATTTGTGAACTCTTCAATGAGGGTTTTCCTCCAATAGTGCTGATAGCCACCCATCCATACCTTTTCATCCAGCACAACTCTTGTCCCTGTTATCCCCTAATACTTAGAGTCTAAGTCCTTGATGAGTATACACTTTAGCATTTGGGGCCTCCCCCTAGATTTCATCACTCTGAATGAAGACCATCTGTCCATCAATTATCCCTTGAATTTACTACATTAATGAATCAATTAGCCACTATTTGTTAAGTACATATGTGTAAAGCATTGTCTTGAGCATCAGGGATACAAAGATCAATGTAAAATAGCCTCTTTCCTCAAGGATCTAACCTTTTTAATGTGTGCAACACAGATACAACACAACTTGATGGGGAGGAAGACCTTACTGGGAAGAGGAGTAGGGGAAAAACAGGGAAAGGTATCATGCAGAAATTGTCTCATAGGCTACATCTTGAAACATAACTAGGGATCCCAAGAGCCCAAGATGAAGAAATAGTGGATTTTAGGCATGGACAAAAACAGAGAAACAGAAGTGTGGTATGTATAGAACAGCAGTTTCAGAGACTCAACTATGGAGCCTATATGAGTGATTAATATAATGTATAGTGACTCTAGAGAGGCAAGAATGGGCCAGGTTGCAAATAGCCTTAAATGCAACCAAATGGAGCAGATTACATTTTATCCTACTGGTAACAGGGAACCCCTAGAGACTGAGTGAGGGATAGGGGTGAAGTGACGTGATCAGACATGTGCTTAAGGATAATCACTTTGGAAGCTGTATAGAGGCCAAATTAGAGTGGGGAGAGATCTGAAGCAGAGAGACCAGTTAGGGAGGTATTGCAGTAGTCCAGCTGAGTGCTGATGAGATTTGAATGAGACTGGTGGCAATATGGAGTGGAGAGGAAGGGAAAGATGTGAGAGATACTGTAAAAGCAAAATCAGTAAGACAGCAAATGCTTTCATAGATATGGTGTGTGAAAGTAAAGAGCTGAAACTGACAATGAGGCTGTGAACCACCTGTCCACTCCTCTTGGCATTCTTCTATCTCTTTATATATGTTTGCTTTGTTACTTCAGCCTACTTATGAGCAACGTTCACCTTTCCATTGACCATTGAGCAACCTGAAATGTTAATTCTTTAGAAATGGTCAGATTCCATGTTTTGCAGTCATACACCACCATTGAAACAATAAGAATCCTTAGATCATGAGCTCCTTGAGAACAGGACTGTTTTTGCCCTACTTTGTGTCTCAAGCACATTGTGTAATCGCTGGACACACAGTAGGTACTTTTAAATGCTTGTTTACTTAATAATGATAAGTCAATAATTATAGCTTAATTTGTGTGGATGCTGCCTCTATTGATGAAGAATGCAACTGACCTATAATTCAGATTGCTTTCAGTATTCCATTGATATCTATCTATCTATCTATCTATCTATCTATCTATCTATCTATCTGTAATTCTTATGTGGTCAGCCTGTTGATTAACTTCTTCAAGTTCTCTATCAGTCTAAGTCATCTTATTAAAAGACATTACTGAACTTTGGAATTCATACTCACTTTCTCTTGTTTTTATCTTTGTACTCTTTACACATATCTTTTAAAAATCTGAATTGGTTAGGGATTTTAGGAGAACATTTGACAGTTTCTTACAAACCAACAAGTCTCAATGAAATGAAATCTAGATTGTTTCCTTACATTAGGATCTCTTATCTTATTATTTACATTCTGAATATCTGGAAAGAAGCCTCATATGTTATTGTTGGCCTTCTTCTTGGGTATTGGCTCCTTCAAATGATTGCTTATTTTCTTTTGTTTCCTGTTTGGGCCATTGTATGGCACCAGTTTTGGCAGATTTTTGTGGACAGTTTTGTCCTTCTGCTTCAATGCAGTTGAGGGTATCAAATCTACTTTTCCTGCCTTTGGAATTACAGCCATTGACTGAGATGATGGAACACCTATGCTGCTTTTCTTTTTATATTTCAGATGTAATCGTGCACATCTCAAGATTTAGAATGTTTTTATGGTCCCATTTATAGTCTACATATTGTCAGTGGAGGTACCATTATGATAACAGATGCTTCCTTATGTATTAGGGCAGGAACAGGAATGATAACTTTATGTAAATATTTTCAAATTTAGTAAGAAATTTCCTTCTCAAACAGCCTCCTGTCCTCAAAGACATTTCAATAAATTTGTTTTGAAAAGTTGCAATACCATAAATAATACTCACACATTATCCAAAAATACATAAGTAAAACAAGATGCCTCTGCTATACTCATTGGTCAATAACGTTTGATTTTTGGGTAGAGTTAATGAAACAGTTTGGAGACTTCTGGATCATGTAGCCAACAAAATCAAAGACTAGAAATCTTCAGTCCTCTCTAACTAAAAAAAAGAAAATCCCCAAGCAGTAATTATGCAAAATAGGTAAAGTATTTGCTGCTGTATCCATAGGCCAAGACACCAAGAAACCTAACACTGATAGCTCTATGAATAGCAGAAAACACTAATCCCTAATGAGCTCATTCAGCCTCTCACTCACCAGCCTCCACTCTTTGGCATGGCATTCAAACCAGTCTACCAGGTTGTTCTTTGGGACCTATTTGGCATTTTACTTACTGTGCTGTAGTCTCTGCAGTCACACCACACCTGTCATTCTGTAAATAGGCAGTGCACCTTAACTCTATCCACTCACTTGTAGAAAGAGAAATATGGGAAGGTCCAAGCCTGCATTGCCTGGGGTGGTGGAACTTAAATAACTAAAGAGCACAGGGAACAATGGAAAGGGACTAGAGTATGTGGGGAGCTTCTGCAGGCTAGAAAGAAGGGGGACTGGCATCTAGCTGGGACCAGCTCTGTTGTCTCAGAAGCCTCTCGGTTTGGGATTGAGGTCAGTGAAAAGTGAATTCCACAAAATGGTAGGAGACTGAGGAAATTTTGAGTTCTAATCCTTGGGGTGCTGCCTTCAAAAGGAAGGGAACAAATAAGTGAGAAATCAGTGAATATAAAGAAAAAAATACTAAAAATGCCAGATATCAGGAGGAAGAAAACAGTTAAAAATCTAGAACGTAAGCAGATAAATCAATAGAGAAAATATTAAAAGACGGGACAATAGACACCAAGATATCTAAATAATTACAAAAATCTTTAAATAAATGTTGAAAGACAAAGGGAATTGAACCAAAAGCTGATGAAAAAGAGAACTCTACTGATTCCCAAGAGAGCATGGAAATACAGGAGAATATTTTTGAATGGGTCAAGAGTGAAATAAGAATCTTGAACAAAGCTGAAAGGGAAAAAATGTCAGATTTTGTGGAATATACAACAAAAATAACTAGCAGAATAGAAAAACTTGAATCCATCCATGGCAGCTTTCTCCAAAGAAACAAAAGGTAGGAGATGTGATGGGCACACAAATATCCTGTCAACAATCTGAAAGAAGGGAAGCAATAAGCAATAATGTTAAAAAGAACATATGATCTCTATACTAGCAAAATGAAAAGGACAGGGGCCTTAAAAAAAACCACAAAACAACAACAACCACCAAAACACATGATTTTAGACTTCCTGGAAGAACAGGAGTCAAAAAACCTAAACACCATACTATAAAAAATAATGCACTAAAACTGCCCAGAACCTCTGAATATAGAAAACAAAGCACCAATCCAAAGAACCCAGAGATTGCCACCAAGAAACCATTGATGCTGAAAAGCATATGACTATTTGTGCATCACATGTATAAAAACTCTGTTAATTGAAATAGAGCTACATGGACAATTGTGTCCATGTAGTAAATATCTCAATACCTTTAATCCTGAATTGATGATTCTTTCTTATCTGGGTTGATTGCTAAAGAGTGATGAAATTATATACGATCAAATTTGGGAGAAGGAAATAGGATAGGGGCAGAGTGGAGATCAGGAAAAGCCTCATGTAGGAGATGCCATTTTAGCTGATATTTGGAGGAAACTAAAGCTCTCTCACATTTCTACCTACTCCTTCACTGCCAAACTTCTTAGAAAGTTGTACACATCTAATACTTCAACATATTCGCTACCTAACCTCTCTTTGATGTCCTGCCCCTGCCACTGTATTGAAACTACTTTACGTTCTCCATTGGCTTCCTAATGACTAAATCCAGTGGATATGCTCTTTATCCTTATCCCCCTTGATTTCTGTAGCATTTGCTATATCTTCACTTTCAGAAATGACACACTCTTTTGGGTCTCTTCCTATATGTGTAGTCTCTTGTCTTCTGTCCTTTGCCCAGGGTCCTCATCTTCTTCTGAATCACTTAAGGTATTCCTCAAATGTCTATTCATACCCCTATTTTCTTTCTAATCTCCCCCCACCCCGGTGACCTATTTCATCCTTTTGATACTAACTATTACTTCTCCAAATGACACTAAGATATATTTTTCCAGCCTATCTCCTACCATCTATAGTACATCTCCATCTATGTATTCCACTGGAAATTCAAACTCAATATTTTAAAACCAAATTTATTATGTTTCTGACTAAATCTGTTCTTATTCCTACCTTGCATATTATCTAAAGTAAGCTTCAAGGTTGGAATCTCAGTTATCTGTATCCCTTCCCTTTCCAATTCCAATCAGTTACCAAGTATTGTCAATATCATCTCTATTCTCTAAATCATATCCTTTATATTGCAGTTACTACCATTTAATATAGACTGTCCTTACCACCTTTTTGTCATATTAAAACATTCTCCCAATAGGTCTTTTCATGTCCAGACTTTTTTCTTTCTAATATATGTTTCAAAGCACTTCACAGCATCAAACAAATAATATTTCTTATTTATAAATCCTGATATGTCACTCATGCTAAAAAATCATCTGGAGTGCCTTGTTGACTCAAACAGTGCCCTACACTGATGAACCATAACAATGTGTAAGTGAATCTGGGGAGTTGAAGGCTATGCTTGTGCAATTCAAGCTGTGACTGTTTCTATAATCCTAGGAAAGCTTTGAGCACAGACCTAGTGGCAGAATATGTCAGTTTTTAAGATAGCTAAGTACAAAGAGACTGGTCACTAGACAGTCATGAAACAAAGGAAAACAAAACGTCTCAGTTCTATGTGGCTTCTTCCTGCTTCTGCAGTGACTCTGACAGGGATAGTGAGAGTAGAAGGGGGTTATGAATATAGACAGTTTTTACACAGTCTATAAATAGACATATATAGACAGTTTTAAAATTGTCTATAAAAGTAACTTAACTGTTTGCACTTTAAATGTGAGATACTTGTTTGATGACCAGTAAATCTATATAGTACTGGTGGAAATGAATCATGCCAAGATGGATTTCCTCACTTTAAGCGAAGCTAGAAGCTATAAAGAGCTTCCAGCTAAAAGAAAAGGTGGCTCATAGGTTTTCCTTTAAAAAGGAGTAAGAGAAGTTAGTTTTATTATGTGTCCAAAGGCAACAATAAATCATCCCTAAGCATCTACAAGTGCCTACTATGTGCCAGCCATTGTACTAGGTACTGAAAATGTAAAGACACATAAATATCACTTCATGGGATACTTGGTAAGCTCATATTAAAAGGCTCATGATAGACCCAAATATCATCAAGGTACTTACAGGTGATATGCCTATTGTTCGTGCTTCATTTTGAGGAGAACCAGGATATCACAGGGTAATGTTTTCACTTGCATCTGAATTGGATTTAAGCGAGGCAGAATTGCACAAAGTTATCCACCTGTCTCTCTTCCAGAGTCACCAAAGTCTGGTGGCAATGCAAAAGTCAAGATGACTGGTGTTGGCCAAGGATGGAGTGGATGACCGTAACATCTTCAGCATCTGACCAAGCTCTTAGCACTCCACAGCACCTGCTTCAGCTACTTTCATGGCCATGGGAACAAATTGTTCTCATCTGCCTTTTCCATCAGGAGAAGTCTTCACATGTTTGGGGTGAACATCCTTCGAACTCACTGACGAGTTTGAGGTCTGTTGGTTGCCATCAACCTGGTTTAACCTCTCTGCTGAGATGGTTTACTGGGGTGTGGCCATCGCACAGGCCACAGCTTTTTGGAGTCACAGGAGAGAGTTTAGTGACAGGTGGACACCAAAGGTGGATAAACAGCCCTGAAAAGGGCTCAGCAAGTCCTCACACTGAGGGTACTAGTCCTCCTGCATACCCATAAACTTCAGTGATTTGCCTACATCTGTTGCAGAGGATGAGAAAGTAGAGGGATTCTACAGTGAACTAGTTAAGACCCTCCCAAACTAAGTCAACAGACACTTTAATACTTGGTGACTTCATTGCCCCATGCCCACCTGGGGAAAGATAAAAACCTCAGAAAATATGGCTCCAGAGGAAAAAATAGAGTTCAAAGATTTGTACATTGTCCAGAAGCCTTATTCTTATATAAAAGTACCATATCTGTATCACATATTCTGCTCTAATCTCTCCTGTGAGCACTGGATCTGCATCATTGACTTCTTGTTAGACATCTCCAGCCGGATGTCATGTAGACACCTTAACCTCAATGCATCCACTGTGGAACTCATTATTTTCTCCACCTTCCATACCCCAAACCAACTCCTTTGTATTTCCCTATTTCTGAAGAGGATACATTGTTCTCTAGTCATCCAGGTTTAAAACCTCTGCTTTATCTTTCAAATCTGTCAGTCTTTAGACCTTATTTTCTCCAGCACTACCATGCCTAAACCACCCTTTCCCTTCTCCCTCAAACAACAACATCCTAGTTCAGAGCCTGCATGAACTCTTGCTTAGACTTTTGCAATAGCCTCCTCATTATAATTCACGGCTTTCACACTGTCTCCATATTAAACACAAATGCTGGAAATTATCTTCTTAAAAGGCAAGCCCACTCAAGAAACTTCTCAGTTTGGCATTTGAAGCCCTTCACAGTCTGGGTGAAGCCAACATTTCTGGTCTTATTTCACATTATTAGCCACCTTCATATGTTCTGTGATTCAAACAAACTGGCCTATCAAATACTCCCTTAAATTCAGTAATCTGAATTCTCTCCTCTATTCTTTTGGCCAGGCTATCCCCAATCCCTGGAATTCAATTGTTCGTCACCTGCAGCACCTGGTTTCTTTGGAGGATTAGCTCATGTGCTGCCTTCTATGGGAAGCATGTCTTGATCCTCTGCTTAGCAGTACTCTCTGGTTTTTTTTTTTTTGCTTTGTCTTTGTATCTCCAGTCTGTAGGGGTTAAACATGTAATTCATCTGTGTAGGGAATTCCTAGATAAGAAAAATCCCTTTATTAATGTAGGTCTGAAGCTTCTTTGTGACCTTATAGCCTTAGAGAGTTAGAGAATCATGGGGAATATTGAGAGTTAGATCAGGCATATACTCAGTAGGTGTAGGAGGCAGGATGGGAACCCAAGTTTGCTTTATTCCAAGCTTTATGCTCTATGTACTATACTACATTGTCTCTAGGCATGAAATATAAATTCTTATTGTATCAGATTTGAAGGAATAAGATGATCAGATATCCTAAATATTTGTAGATGATGTTACACTAGTTGAATCTTGGCTTGGACCACTGTAAATCCTGAGATGAGCTCCATAATGGCTCATTTTTGTTTTATAAATTGAACAATGTATTTTAAAGGTAGCTATTGTTCTTCAGTTTTTTCAGTCATGTCTGACTCTTCATGACCTCATTTGGAGTTTTCTTGGCAAAGATATTAGAGTAGTTTGCCATTTCCTTCTCCTGCTCTTTTTACAGATGAGCAACTGAGGCAAACAGGATTAGGTGACTTGCCCAGGATCCACAGTCTAAGGGTGGATTTGAACTTATGAAGATAAATCTTCTTGATTCCAAGCCAATATTCTATCCACTGCATCACCTAGCAGCCCCTAAAGGCAGCTGTACCACTGTGATTGTGAGAAATTTCTTCTCCTCTCCAGGTTTGGGTTCCTTCATATGTTAAATGAGGGGAATGAACTAGAACCAGGAGTGGGGAAGCTGCAGCCTGAACCTGAGGCCACATGTGGCCCTCTAGGTCCTTGTGTACAGCTTTTTGACTAAGTCCAAGTTTTATAGAACAAATCTTTTTATTAAGGGGATCTGTTCTGTGAAATTTGGATTCAGTCAAAAGGCCACATTTGGGGAATTAAAGGGACACCTGTAGCCTTGAGGCTACAGATTTCTCTCCCCTGGGATAACTTGGGAGGTTTTTTAAAGCTCTAATTCTATTAGTTTATGAAGACTTGTAAAAAAATCAAATGAATTATTGACAAAGGAAAAGTCCAAGTCATTTTTGTGGAGAAAAGAAAAGGACATCAGTCCAATAAAGACAAAGAAATCCTATAGGTGACTTAGAAGGGTCTGGACTAGTGAAACAGATCAAAGGTTGACATCGGGAAGAAGAAATTTGGAAATATTTGACGTATAATTTCAAGGTCCAATTATTGGTTCAGATTTTACCAGGGGGTTGAAATAGGGGCAGGAACTTAGACAATTAAGGAAAGCAGAAAGCATAAAGGAGAACTAGAGGAATGGAACCTGAAGAAGTGGGCTCAAGAAGGACGAGGAGAGAATGGGGAATAAAAGGCAGGTTAGGAAGAAGAGTATGTGACTATGGAGTTGTTGGAACTAAGGAAAAGAAGCTGAATAGGGTTGGTAAGCTATTAATAGGTGATAATTGTCTATAAATGTTTTAACCAGGTGCTTAGCATTGAAGTGTAAATATCCACATGCAGTAGGAAAAAAAAATTCAGCAAACCATGAAGTTGAATATCTTTACCAGTATAGAGAGTGGGAGAAGACTGTGCTATGACTAGCATAGAGTTGCATACATCAAAGAAGATAACACCCAGTATAAAAATTTATTCCAGATCTAGAGACCATCCCCTTCCTCCAACAAGAAGAAAATAGCAGTCCCCTAACAAATACAAAAGGAGACTCAAAGGAAAATGAATTTTCCAGAGAGATTTCATGAATACCTGGAAGAAATGATATAAGCAATGCTAAAAATGAAAGAAAAAATCTCTGGGGGATATAATTGAAAGGAAAATAAAGAGTTAAAAGTGAAAGTGGTAAACTTTACCCAATAATACTTGAGCAGACCAAATGAAAATCAATGAGTCCATAAGACTTCAAAAATTAATAGAATAGAATCAAAAGATTAGGGGGCAGTTAGGTGGCATAGTGGATAGAGCACTGGCCCTGGATTCAGGAGGACCTGAGTTCAAATCCGGCCTCAGGCACATAACACTATCTAGCTGTATGACCTTGGGCAAGTCACTTAACCCCATTGCCTACCCAAAAATAAATAAATAAATAAAATAAAAGAACCAAAAAATGGGAAAAAAATGAAACAAAGTAAGAGATGTTTGATAAGAATAAGCAACTGATCTGCCAACAGGTCAAGGAGAGATAATTTGAAATCTCCAGACTCCTGGAAAACCATAATACAAAATTAAAAAGAAAACTTTATCTTTTTGTTTTGGGAAATTTCATTAAATTGTGGGGAAAATTTCTGGAAATGAAAATTGGCAAAATCTATTAGAATAATAGTGCAATTAAGGATGCAAAGAACATGCCAAGCACCTCCGGAAGAAAAAGTCCCGGGGGTGTCGCAGACAAGGTTTTGATCTTCCACATTGAAGAAAAGAAAATAAATACTGCAAGCATCCAGAAAGAAGCAATACAAGAGCCCGTAGTCTAGAGAAACCTTGTACATGCTATAATTAGTTTGTGTTCACATTTTATGTTTATACTTTTATAATATTGTAAAACTTTTCCTATGCCTTAAGAAATTACAAAGAAATTTATTTCTTCCAAATTTTTGATAATAATATTTCAGGAAATTATATATGTTTTCTGAATCTTGGAGAGGAAAGGTTATTAGAAGCCACCTAGGGTAACCAATAAGTGAACAACTTTCTAAAAAATTCAGAACTTATTTGAAAATTAAAGGCAATTTATAGGTGCAATATAAAACTTGAATTATTAAATAAACAAAGGTAACATGAAATACTCAGGCTTAACATAAAAGATGCAGGTTATATGAAGAGCAAAGCACATAATAATCACTGATTTGAACAAGTTAATTTCTACATTAAAGCATAGAGGTATTTTATGATAAATCTCTCTCTTTTTTTTTTTTTTTTGCTTTTTTTGGTGAGTCAATCAGGATTAAGTGACTTGCCCAGGGTCACACAGCTGGTAAGTGTCAAATGTCTGAGGCCAGATTTGAACTCAGGTCCTCCTGACTCTAAAGCCAGAGCTCTATTCACTGTGCCACCTAGCTGCCCCGATAAATATATCTTAAAGATAAGTAAAACATATTTACATCCTTAAGCCCATCTGTGAACTCAAGTAACATTTTGAGTTAGTTGCTACAGTTTATACTTTAATAACCTAAGCTTAATAAAAGTTAAAGAATTTTAGTGATTGCACATTGTTACCACATTTACCTTCTTCTTAGATATACATTTTACTGACCTATGAAACTAATATCTCTTGGGGGAGCAGCCAAGATGGCAGAGAAAAGGCAGGGACTCGCCTGAGCTCTCCCAAATTCCCCTCCACACAACTTTAACTCTTCAAAACAAATTCTAGAGTGTCATAACCCACAAAAGCAGACGGTGAAATAATATTTCAGCTCATGACAACTTACAAGGATAGCAGGAAAGGTCTATTGTATTGGTGTGAGAGTGGAATGCAGATAACACTAGCATTTTGGCACCCTAACCAACTGGGTGCAGGTGCTGGGGACAACTGAATCAGCAGTGGCAGTGGCTGCTTCCAGAGCTCTCAGCACATATGTGGTAAGTGGATGGGACAACAGAGCAGAAGGAAATTACAGGGGTCCCTTTGCTGGTAGTGGACACAGGACTCTGTTGCATTTTCTTAATCATTTCTCCCAACATATAACAAGTGAAAATATAGCTCTCTAAGGTAATTCTCCATCAAAAGGTCTGGGTCTCTGTTTGCTCATCATGGGAAGTTACTCCCCACTCACCCATCTCTTATTCAGGTATTGGTGGGTTTTTGCTCCCTAGTCTGAGCAATCAAGGTATGGTTTTCTCTTTGATTTCTCTACCACACATATGGGTTGATGTTTGAAGCTGGAGTGAGTTGAATTTTCACAAACTACTTCATTTTTGTGTTTGGGAAGTAATGTCCAAAATGTTTTACTGTTTTCAAGAACTCAGAAAAATTTGTCAACTTTTGTTTATAATCAAGCCCAGTTAAATAGGATTTTAGCTTATTAAGTAGATGGCATTCCAGGGCACACTTAATCCAGTCCTACTCTTCTTGCTGTTAGTCTGTGAGATTGATGGTCTTCTCAAGTGCCAAATTCAGAGTCTTTCTCATTTTTGCTGGATTGTATATTGAATGAAAAATGGATTTGTGCTTTGTTGAAGTGTTCTACTAACATCAAATCTCACCTTTCTCATCTGTGAAAGCATTCTTTCTGCATGATTTCAGACCTTTAAGTCTGTATATTTTGCAGAAATCCAAATACTGTACCTTTAAAACTTCCTGGTCATCTACTTTTCTGCTACTGTTGAAAAGCTTCAGGTACATTTCTAACTGAAATGTCCCTGAGACAGGCAGGGACATGGCATTTTTTCTGAGAAAAGTCCTAACCTACGTCTGTGGCTCCTACGTAATGTGGTATTATACTTTATGATGTAGGGAAGCTTATTAACATCTGTAGCTGTTTCTTGCATTTCAAATGGATTTTTATTCCAAGTTAATTCTAATAATTTATCTCCAGATACTCTTTCATTAATTAACATCATTTTAAATCTATGAAGTATCCTTTCCTCCTCTGTGAGAGGTTTTTATAATCAGACTCCAATCACTTTCTGAAACCCCTATCCTATTAGGAATGTTGGGGTCTACATTCTCAGATAATTTACTGAAAATTAATAATGTTTTATCTTTCTTTTCATGCCTTTTAGTTAATACTTCAAGTTCTTTTACATTTGCAATAGTATCTTATAAAATATCTTCAATATCATTATTTCTTTACGAAAGTCTCCTCTGTGTAGCTCTATCTGCATTGCAAAGTACTGGTGTTCTAAGCACATTATCCTCTGTATTATTTATATTAACCTACATACAAACAAATATCAATACTTAAACATTCAAGTAATCAGAATTATATCACAGGAAGTCGTCTGACTTGTAAAAGGAAAAATACAACAAAAAACTTTGTTTAAAAAATAATTTTCCCCCTCCTGGATCCTCGTGGCACTAGGGAATCCCATGTATCTCAAATGGTAAGCCCCTGCCAAAACAAAGAAAACTTCCAAGAAATCTCAGGCGAAAAGACAAAATGTAGCTACTGCCTCAACTCTTATTCTCTGGGCTGGTTCACTTTCCACAGTCTGCCTCCTCATCACCAGGTATGGAGTTCCTAGAGAGTAACCAGTACAATGACTACTATTCAAACTCTGTTAGGATCCAAAGGACCCGTGAGCGTGTGTGTGTGTGTGTGTGTGTGTGTGTGTGTGTGTGTGTGTGTATAGGGGACTGTGAGAAAATGAATTTAATATACTCCTATTACTTGCCACTGTAGCTTATAAAGTACCCATTAGTATGTTTCCCATCAAGATAAAATCAGTAGACATGATGCCAAGTACACAAACATAAAACAAAAGTAATAGTTATAACATCACATTCAAAATGAAGTCGATTCAATAATAATACATCATAGTCCATCTATAAACCTGCATCACATTCTTCTACCAATGCATGTACTATTTGCTGGAGAGAGTGGGCATACTTATGTGTACGGGGCAACTCACAGATCAAACCACATGCCTTGATGTCCTTCATGCCTTCAGAAATTCTAATCCAAATAAGTCTGCTTCTTTGCTAGCCATTTCCTTTCTAGTCCTTACAATTCTCTCACTATGAAAATTTACTCCTCTTCTATGCTTAAACTGATAATACAGATATAAGATTTTAAAACTCACAATAACTCTTAATGGAGTACTAAGAAAATCTTATGTTTTTGTAGTCAAGTAATTCCCTTTAGGGAGAGAACCGCCAAGCATTTCCTTCCTTCCTTCCTTCCTTCCTCCTTCCTTCCTTCCTTCCTTCCTTCCTTCCTTCCTTCCTTCCTTCCTTCCTTCCTTCCTTCCTTCCTTCCTTCCTTCCTTTTTTCCTTCTTTTTGATATAGACTTTTATTTCTCATATTTCTAAATTTAATTTCATTCTTATCACATAGAATACATTAAAAAATCAGTATTGTGATATCATAAAACATATCCTAAGCCTTTTTCAATGTGAAGAGGTGTGATTTTTCTTAGGTCCCACTGCGATCATTCCCAAACCTTATTTGACATAATCAGCAGTGAGGCTTCCCAGAAGCTGGACCTCTTAGGTCCTGAAAACACCTAGGGCTGGAGGCCTTCTGGAAGAGGGCTGGCTTAGAGCACTTCATTATTATGAATGTGTGAATAATGTCCCTGGTTTTCCATTGCTCGCTTTTATGGGGGGGCTGCTCTAGAATGAAGTATATTATGCAATGGTTTTGTCATGTATCAGTGAGGATATTAGCAGTCTAATGCTAAACAGGATCTGAGGAAATGAGGAAGAAAAAAATGACTTACTATATTTACCCTGAAACAAGATTCAATCTGCCACTGTATTTAATGCTATATTTTTCATTATCTCATAAGCATATGTTGGAACCGCTACAGATGATGAAGTTAGCTGCTGGGCAGAGCTATCATCAAGGTTTTCCATCTTTATTTTAATAAGAGGAACTAGCAAATTGTTTGTGACCTTTGTCAAGGGCTTCCTGGAAGACAAAAAAAAAAAAAACCCTAGCCATAGAAGCATTAGCCTGGAGCCCTGCTGAATATTCAAAGCCCCATTCTCAGAATAAGATGGGTTTTTAAACAAAAGTACTATCTGATGGTGCCCAGTTTAGAACAAAAGGACAAAAAACCTAAAGGGAAAAAAGCTGCTTCTGTTTTTTTTCTTAAATACTTTATATAAATATTTGGCGCAATCATAGTTACTTTGGAAATATAGAAATACCATTCACAGCATTCACAAGAAACATGCCTCCTACATAGAATAATAGGACTCTTAGGATAGCATGATTCTTAACAAAGTACATTTTCTGTCCTTTACTGTTAGGTACCACCACTTTTAAGATGTTTTGTGTTAAGGAAGATAACAACAAGATTCTGCAGTTTCTTAAGGTAATATTTTATTTTTCAGATAAATAATGCATTCACTATATCTGTCACAAAATTACAGAATTTTTGAGTTGAAGGGGATCTCATTTTAGTTTGATGTGCCCTTGAAAAGAAATACTTGGGGGCAGAGCTAACATCGCAGAATACAAGCCACAACACAGCTGAATTATCCCAACATTCTCCACAAACGAACTTTAAATAAATTCTCAAATCAAATTTTGGAGTAGCAGAGCCAAAAGGTCAGGGTGAGACATTTTTACAGCGTAAGAAAATTTAGGAGGTCAGCAGGAGAGGTCTGTGACACCAGGGGGCTGCCTGGAACAGGTTGTGTTTGTCCTTCATTCTCAAAGAGGACCATGACGTCAGGGAGATGATGACATGACTTGCAATTGACTTTGATTTGAATGAGAGAGGGCTGTGCAAGGTTACCAGCCTCACTTTCTCCTCCAGAGCCATCTGGGTTCAGTGTCTAGATATTCATTAGGATGACTGGAGAAGGCTCAGGATGAAATGCAAGACCCTGGCCCTTTTAAGTTAAGGTCTTTTGAAGTTCTCATTTTGAATGAGGCAACACCCATTCAGTGAATAGGCCTGTTTAAGAAGTGAGTCAAGGGATGGCCCTAGTAATAACAAAAATTAAAATAAATAAATAAATAATAAATAAATAAATAAATAATAAACTGGGCAGGGAAGACCCTCATGGTTGCTGGCCAAAAGAGAAATATTATTTATATTCACTCTGAGCCAGGAGGGCCCTCAAAATGACAATTTAGTGATGCTTAGGCAGGTAACTATTGTTGTCCAATCTATGAGCTCCAGAGTCAACTTGGTTTATGGCTTGGTCTTTGAGAGATAACTAGACAGTGAACTAGACAGCTTTTGGCCATCAAAATTTACATTCTTTTGAGCAGAACACCCTCAGGTAAGGGAAAGGAAGGGGAGGGGAGGGGAGAAAAGAAGAGAGGAGAGGAAAAGAAAAGAGAGGAGAGGATTAGCTGAGTTACTCAACTGGAACTGGCCAGCTGGGTCCCATTCAGGCAGCTCTTATCAGTTGTAGAAGCAGCAGCAGCTTAGGGAACTCTTTGTCCAAAGATGATAAGGGGGTTGGATGACTGGTCAGAAAGAAATTATAGGGGATGCTTTGGTGGCACTGGGTGTAGCTGGCATTAATTGGCAACCCTCTTGCCCACAGACAGTTCTGGGTCATAATTCCAGGGGTGGGGAGAGGTGTCTATGGTCAGTAAAATGGGCCCTGATTTCAGTTCTAAAGCAGAAGGGAACAATAATCCTTGTGGCTACTGGGGTCAGAGGCCCTTCCTGGGTAAAGGCCAGAGCACAGACTAGGAGAACATTGGCTATACCTATCCCCAGATCACACCACCTTGGAAACACCAAGAATGTGAAGACCCACAGAACTAGCTCTGAAAATAGCAACACGAAAACCTGAAGTTTGAGACAATGCTTCCCCACCCTCAGGCAAGCAGAGCCCAAATGAAACATAAAGTTCAAAGTTAAAAAATATACTGGAAAAATGAGCAAACAACAACAAAAAAATTATTTAACCATTAAAAGTTACTATGATGGCCAGTAAGATCAAGGCATACACTTAGGATTTAAAAAAAAAAAGGTAAAAAGAGCTACAAGCAAAGTCTAAAAGAAAAATGTTAATTAGATCCAAACCTACAAGAATTCTTGGAAGAGCTAAAGAAAGAGATGAGTGCTAGAGAAAAAAAGTAGAAAAAAATGAGAGTGATGCAAGAAAAGTGTAAAAAGAGAATTAACAGCTTGGAAAAAGAGGCACAAAAATAATCTGAAGGAAATAACACCTTAAAAAAAACAGAATTGGTCTAATGGTAAAAGAAGCAGAAAAAATCGCTGGAGAAAAGAACTCTTAGGCTAACTGGAACAAGTACAACAATTCTCTGAAAGAACGAACTCCTTAAAAAGCAAAATTGGCCAAATGAGAAAAGAAATACTGAAAAAAAATAATTCCTTAAAAATTAGAATGGGGGTGGTGGAGTGAAAGCAGGGACTCACCTGAACTCTCTCCCAAACCTCTTCAAATACCTTTAAAAAGTGACTCTGAACAACTTCTAGAGTGGCAGAAGCCACAAAAGACCAAGTGACACAGATCTCCAGCCTGTTGACCCCTGAAGGGTCAACAGGAAAGGTTGCCTGCACCAGGCCTAGAGAGAAGCACAGTCCAGTGCAGACTGTACAAGCACAGCGCAGGCCCCAGCAAAGACAAAGCAGGCCTTGGGGGACTGAATCACTGGCAGCAGTGGTGGTTTCCAGACTTCTTAGCTCACAGGCACCAAAGACAACTTAGAAGGTCGATAGGAGAGGTCTGTTGGATCTGGGTGAGAGAAAAGTGTGGTCCAGCAGAGGCTGTGCCAATACAGCCCCCACCCCAGGAAACCAGGAGCAGGCCTTGGAAGTAAGTGAATTGGCAGAAGTAGTGGCTGTAGCAGCAGCAGCAGGGGCAGTGAGAGCAGCAGTGGCTGCTTCTGGAGCTATCAGCCCACAGATAGAATGTTTGAATGTCAGCCGTTTTGACTTCTGGGGGCCACGATGGCAGAGTGAGCAGTAAATCACTCTCAACCCCACTTACTGACCTTGAAAAACCCAGAGAATATTGCCCCAGGAAAAATCCTGGAATAGTGGAACCTGCAGAAAGATGAGGTGCAGCAGTCTTTTAGCTTAGAGGGATTAACAGGAAATCACTCTTGCTACAGTTGAAGGGGACCAGTATAGGACGGGAGGAGTCCCAGCAAACCAGCAGCAAGCCCCACCTTAGCAAACCAGTGAGAGATCCTGAGCCCCAGGATGGTGGGAGCAGGCAAGCACCAACACCAGCCATGACCACCAGCTCCAGCTCAGGACTAGGTAGGCTACCAGACCCCTACAGCCTCCAGCTGCCAGCACTCGAGGCCCCAGCACACAAAAACCAGTAACCAGGCCCCCCAGCCTCCAGGACAGTTCCCGCTATGCCCCAGAGGCAGAGATCAACTTTAAAATCCAGAAAAAAAAGGCAAACACCATGATCAAAAAGCAGCAAAGAAAAATGACCATAGAGAAGTATTAAGGTGATGGGAAAGATCAAAATACAAATTCAGGAGAAGACAACATTGTCAATATACCCATGTCTGAAATCTCAAAGGGGAATATGAACTGATCTTAGCCCAAAAAGTCTTCTTGGAAGAGCTCAAGAAGGATTTTAAAGGTCAAATAAGAGAAGTGAAAGAAAAATTGAACAATTCCTTTAAAAATACAGTTGACAAAATGAAGAAAAAAGTACACTGAAAAAACCAACTCCTTAGAAAGTAGAATTGGCCAAATGCAACAGGAGGTACAAAAGCTAACTGAAGAAAACAATTGGTTAAAAATTAGAACTGGGCAAATGGAAACCAATGACTTTATGAGACATCAAGAATGAAACAAAATCAAAAAAATAAAAAAATAGAAGAAAATGTGAAGATTAGAATTGGAAAAGTGGAAGTTAATGACTCCATGTGGCACCAAGAAACTATAGAATGAAGTAAAAAAAAGGAAAAAAAAAAAGAAAAAAGTGAACTATCTCACTGGAAAAACAACTGACTTGGAAAATAGATAGGGAGATAATTGTAAAATTACTAGACTACCTGAAAGCCATGAGAAAAAAAAGAGCCTAGGTATCATATTTCAAGAAATTATCAAGGAAAACTGCCTTGATATTTTAGGTCCAGAGGGTAAAATAGAAATTGAAAGAATCTACCAATCCACCTGAAAAACATCCTAAAATGAATACTCCCAGGAAATTACAGCCATATTCCAGAGAAAATAGTTCAAGCAGCTAGAAAAAAAAGCAATTAAAATATGAAGCCACAGTTGGGATCACAAAAGATTTAGTAGCTTCCATGTTAAAGGAGCAAAGAGCTTGGAAAATGATATTCCAGAAGGCAAAGGAACTAGGCTTACAACCAAGAAAAACTTACCCAGAAAAACTAAGTGCAATCCTTCAAGGGGAAAAATCATGACTGTGAATGTGAATGGAATGAGTTCATCCTTAAAACAGAGGCAGGCAGCATAATGGATTACAAACCCAACAATCTGTAGTTTACAAGAGACACACTTAAAACAGAAAGATGTACACAGAGTTAAAATAAAGGTTGGGAGCAGAACCTGTTATGCTTTAGCTGAAGTAAAAAAGATCAGGGTAATCCAGATCTCAGACAAAGCAAAAACAAAAATTGACCTAATTTAAAGAGATAATAAGGGAAACTTCATTTTACTAAAATATACCATAGACAATGAAGTAATATCAATTTTTTTCATCAAGATTCTCTGATAAAGGCCTCATTTCTCAAATGCATAGGAAATTTAGTTGAATTTATAAAAGTAAGAGTCATTCCTTAATTGATAAATGGTTAAAATATATGAATAGGCAGTCACCAGAAGAAATTAAAGCTATCTGTAGTCATAAGGAAAATTGCACTAAATCACCATTGATTAGAGCAATGCAAATTAAAACAACTTTGATGTACCACCTCACACCTGTCAGAAATGACTAATGTTGGGAAGGATGAGAGAAAATAAGTACATAAATAAACTGTTGATTGAGTTATGAACTCATCCAACCATTTTGGAGAACAATTTGGACTATGCCCAAAGGAATTTAAAACTGTGCATGCCCTTTGACCCAGCAATATCACTACTAGGTCTGTACCCCTACTCCAAAGACATCAAATAGAAAGGAAGAAGGACCTATATGTAAAAAAAAATATATTAATATCAACTGTTTTTGTGGTGGCAAAAATTGAGGGAATGCTCATCAGTTATGGAATGGCTTATGATTGTGGCATATGATTGCGATGAGTACTCTCATGCTGTGAGAAATGACAAGGGGTTGGTTTTAAAAGACAAACAAAATAAAACAAAACAGTTGTGGCATATGACTGCGATGAGTACTCTCATGCTGTGAGAAATGACAAGGGGGTTGGTTTTAAAAAACAAGCAAAATAAAACAAAACAAAACAAAAAAAATATGGGAAGACCTATATGAACTATGCAAAATAAATTGAGAAGAACCAGGAGATCATTGGGCATGATAACAGCAATGTTGTAATAATGATCAACTGTGAAAGACTTGATGACTCTGATCAGTACAAAAGATTTATAGGTGTCCGTTGACAAATACTTACAGCCTGAAACAAAAACCCATCGAAAAGACTCAAAGAAGTCCAACTGTTTCCTCATCACTTCTATTATGCTGTCCCTAGAGATAGACTGCAAGGAGACTTATGAGGTTGCTGAATATAGTTATCTTTTCCAAACTAGACCACCACAGACAATACTTGAGAGGCTCATACATGTTTTTCTTCAGCTTGATCATTTTTCTCCTTACCCTGATCCTTTTTAACCTCTCTGAAGGCTTTGACACTGTTGGTCACCTTCTCCTAGATTCTCCCTCTTCTCTAGGTTTTCATGACATTCTCTTCTGGGTCTCTTCCCACCTGTCTGATAACTCCTTTTCAGTGTCCTTTGATGGATTTTCATCCAGGTCACACTCATTAACAGTAGTTATCTCCCAAGGCTCTGTCATGGATCCATATCTGTTCTTTCTGTATACTATCTTGTTTGGTCATCCTGTCATCAATTATCATCTCTATTCAGATTACTCCCAGTGCCATAACCTGGCAAGATCCTTTTGAATCCTGATTTTGTCAAAGATTGGATTAGCCATCCCTTTCCTTTATGCATCATCTAAATTTTTGGTAATCTTCTCAATGATATTTTTATTCAAGTCACTGATAGGGTCATGCACAGATTCCATTGGCACCCACTGGAGACCTCCTGAAAATTTACATTGGGTCATTAATTGCTATTCTTTGAGTCCTCTCATTCAACCTGTTAAATCTCTTTTAAAAATATTTTATTTTCCCCCCATAACACTTAAAAACACATTCATTTTCAAAAATGTTGAATTCCAAATTTTCCCCGTCCCTCTCCATGTTCTTTCCTGAGATATAGCAAGCAGTTTGATTATGGGTTATACATGTACAGTCATGCAAAATATATCTGCATATTTCTCATGTTGTAAAAAAAAAACAAACAACACAGACTAAAAAAGACCAAGAAAAATAAAGAAAGTAAAAAAAAAAAGCTTGCTTCAAACTGCATTCAGACTCTATCAGTTCTTTCTCTGGAAGTGGATAGCATTTTTCATCATACGTCCTTCAGAACTATCTCAAATCATTGTACTGCTGAGAATTAGCCGAGTCATTCATAGCTAATCAGTGTGCAATATTGCTGTTACTGTGTACGCTGTCCTCCTGGTTCATGTAAGTCTTTCCAGGTTTTTCTGAAAGCATGTTGCTCGTCATTTCTTATGGCGCAACAGCATTCCATCACAATCATATACCACAATTTGTTGAGACATTCCCTAATTGATTGGCATCCCCTCAATTCTCTCTTTGCTGCCACAAAGAGTTGCTATAAATATTTTGCACATATAGGTTCTTTTCCTTTTTAAAAAATCTCTTTGGGATATAGACCTAGTAGTGATATTGATGGATCAAAGGGTATGCACAGCTTTATAGCCATTTGAGCTATATTTTTTGTAGCCTTTTGCCCTCCAGACTGGTTGAATCAGTTCACAACTCCACCAACAGCGCTATACTGTCCGAATTTCCCAAAATTCCTTCATTTTACCTTTTCTTCATATTAGCCAATCTGACAGGTGTGAGGTCCTACCACAGAATTGTTTTAATTTGCATTTCTCTAATCAATAGCGATTTAGAGCATTTTTTCATATGACTTATAGAGAGCTTTGATTTCTTCATCTGAAAATAGCCTGTTCATATCCTTTGGCCATTTATTGATTGGGGAATGACTCGTATTCTAACAAATTTGACTCCATTCCCTATATATTTGAGAAATGAGGCCTTTATTAAAGTAACTTGCTATAATTCTTCCCTCTTCCCACAATTATGATATAAAAGAGACCTGAAAGAGATTTGACATTGGAGGGGAAGATGGGGGAAGGGAAGAGAGGAGTGAGTGAACCCTACTCTCATAAGAATTGGCTCAAAGAGGGAATAAAATGAACACTCAGCTGGGTGTAAAAATCTACCTTACTACATAGGAAAGTAGGAGGGGA
The DNA here is from genome assembly GCF_003287225.1 of Phascolarctos cinereus. Taxonomy (NCBI): domain Eukaryota; kingdom Metazoa; phylum Chordata; class Mammalia; order Diprotodontia; family Phascolarctidae; genus Phascolarctos; species Phascolarctos cinereus. The sequence goes on from NW_027556402.1 coordinate 23,856,512, forward strand.
AGGGGGTAGGAGAAGAGGGGGTGATAGAAGGTAGGACAGATTGTGGGAGGTAAAAGTCAGAAGCAAAACACTTTTGAGAATGGACAGTGAAATGAGAGAGAAAAAGAGAGAGAGAGAGAGAGAGAGAGAGAGAGAGAGAGAGAGAGAGAGAGAGAGAGAGAGATTTAGTTTTGTTCAACTACAATTGTATAACCTATATCAAATTGCTTGCCATCTCAAAGAAGATAGAGGGGAGGAAGGGAGAGAATTTGGAATTCAAAATTTAAAAAAAAAGAATGTTAAAATTGTTTTTGCATGTAATTGGGGAAAATAAGATATTATATTAAGAAAGTATCACTTCCCATGTAAGAATATAAACAGTTTAACCTTACCGAAGCCCTCTTGATTCCTTTTTACCTCTGCTGAGAAAAGGAGATGAGGCTTGAGTGATGCCCTGCCAACCTGTAATCTAGGTTATCAAGGGCAATGAAATGCTTCAGAATAAAACAAAAAAGCAACACTTTAATGGAAAAGATGTGGGTGGAGGAATCTAAAGTGGTAGAGGAATAATTGGGTCTTGTCAGGACATTGAAGAATGGAATAATGTCACAAAAAGAATGGAAAGAAAACAATCATGGAGCTACATGATAAGTTTGAGGTTCTTCATGAAGAAAGAACTAGTTGCTCTAAGAGGAAAGCAACTTTTTGTCATCTAAGGAATGAATGATACAGTGGAGTCACAGAAGTTCTCAGATGAGAGATCATCTGTTAAGGGTCAGAAGAGGCAGATAAGAGTTTTGATTTCGCCCTTCTAACTATTGGTTGACCTGCAAACAATGAATGAAAAATCTTGTCTTCCTGAGACTGGTATCTGAGACAAAACTGAGATTTTCAAATAATATAACTGCTGCTCACTTCTAGTGATTCATGAGGTCACAAAAAAATCATATTACAAGGAGGAACCCAGAAAACACTGCCAGAGACTACATATCATTAGGCAAGAAATTGAAGGTTATGTTTTCCCCCCTGCTGCTCATTTATGGCCAGGGATGCAAAGAGAAAAAATGGTTTGATAAGTGATCAGCATTCTGGAAGATGGTTATGCAGAATGAGTTTTACATTTCCAGTCCAAGGATTCTAATATTTGCTAGCATCCCAAATACTACAACAACAAGATATAAACAAAAACACAAATTTCTCATTATCTCATCAGTACCACAAGATAGAGTGGAACATATGAACTAGAAATCTTAAGATATTAGTGGCTGAAGGGGGAAGGAAGGGAACAGGTATTTATTGAATATTTACTATGGACTAGTTGCTATATTATGTTTTACAAATATCTCATTTGACTGGCACAACAAACTTAACAGATGTATGCTATTATTAGCCTCATTTTACAGTAAAGAAAACTGAGGCAGAGGTTAAATGACTTGCTCAGAGTCATACAGCTATCGTGACTGAGGCTAGATTTGAACTCAGATCTTCCTGATTCCAGATGTTGTGTTCTACCTATTGTGCCGCCTTGCTGCTTCTACAGGCTGAGTCAGACAGTACAGCTTATCCAATTTCCCTGAACCTTCGCTTCCAAATGAACAATTTCCAATTTGTTTTCACCTTATAGAGATAGGACAACAAGTGAAAGGATATCTTTACAATGGTTTGAAGTTACTCTAAGTTTCCTCATAACATTTTCATATATTTTTAATGATTAACAAACGGAAGGAGGCAGAGGGATTTATGCTCATCATCTCATTTCACCTTTACATGAGATAAGCACATGAAGCAAATAAAGTAATTACTTAAATAGTTGTGTGATCTCATTGATTTGACATTTCTCTTCAACCATGCAGATCATAACCCATCCATGCCTACTAATTCTTTGGAATTCTTGTTCATGTCCCTTCCCTCCTCCCCATTAACATCACCACAGGTGATCAACCCAACGTGCTAGAGGCCTTACTCTCAATTTCCTGACACTGTGATGGCACAGGGGCAGCATTCCAGTTGTCTACATGCCATACTCTTGCCCGTGATGAGTCCATCTTTTCTTCCCTTGATGACATCAGAGTTGCTCTTTGGTTATGTGTTTCTGCCTATTCAAACCCACTATGTACCACCCTGTTATCCTTTATATGGTAATCATTTTGATTTTTTTTGAGGCTGTTGTATTACATGTCTCACAACAATTCAATACACAGGTAAAATATTATTATTGGTAAAAAAAAAACACGAATCATTGCTTTCATAGGAAGCTTGGGGTCACCAAAGGAGATTCGCAATTTATTAAAGGCAACCCATTGTGCTCTTCTTTTCCAGTTCACCTTGGGGTCCCATTCAATATTCATTTGTATTATTTTCCCCAACTGTATGTTCTAATGGACAAACATTATAGGTTGTTCACCTAAATTCAGGTCAAAAGCTGGGAACAAGCCCTTTATCCCATTGTATTTTCCTATGTGGATGGTCAGGTCAGCTGCTGTTCTCTTTACCTTTGCTTCCCCCTACCCTGACTCATGGACTTCCTATACTCTATTTAATATAGCTCTGTTGGGATGAATAAAATGGTTGCATGCAGTATTTCTATGAGTTGGGAATCACCAACTACCACACTCTAGAGGTGAGATAAAGGACCACCAGGTCTAACCCTCTGCCCTGCCAGTGCCTGCTAAGGTCCTCTGGGTTTTTATACACTCTGCTATACTTACTTCCAAGCCCCCAGACAAATTGGCATCTGACCAGCTGATTTGTGATTAGGACTTCCAGGACTTTCCAACTTGTCTGTAACTTAACTCTCTTATATGTTTCATCTCCTCCAATTAGAATGTGAGCTCTTTGAGGGTAATAACTATTCAGCTTTTTTTCTTTTTAACATAGATCCTCAGCATTTAGAATGGGGATTGACGCATATTAAATATTTAATAAATTTTGTTTTCATCCTTTCAGTATCATCTAGGCCATTCTGAAGAGTGAGAAAACCGATATAGTGTCACCTGCAAACAGGAGCAAAACAGGAGGGTCTTGTCATCCACAGGGCATGCCTCTTCAATTTGTATTCACCACAATTTCTTCCTTCACAGTGGCAAAACCCTTTGAGGGGCATGCATCTTGCTTTATGACTTACCTGACAGATATGATCAGGTCCTTAGTAGAGTGGGTTCTGTTATTTCTTTTGAGCAATCATGAATGATGTGATGTGTTAGTCATGCATCCAGCTTGAAGACAACCTATGAGGAAATGTTTTTGTCTTTCAGATCACATGCTTTTTTTCCACAACAACAGCAACAAAAAAAGCTCTGCAGGATTCTCTATATTTTTTCATTTAAATATGAATTGTTAAAGATGTGATCTATCGCTGAATATTGCTTTTAAAAAATCCCTTGTTCCTACTACTAATACTCTCACTGAAGATACTCTTTGTTTTAGAATAGATGACTCTTTTTGTTGTTGTTGTTCTGAGTTTAATAGACACACAACAACAATAGTGTTTAGGCAGTACTGTAAGGTTTACAAAGCACTTTACAAATATCTCATTTTACTTTGACAGCTCTGGTAGGTAAGCGCTATTGTACCTCTATTTTATGGATGAGGAAATGGAAGCCAAGAGTGATTCAATGACTTGGCTCGGGTCCCATGGCTAGTAAATGTCTGAGGCTGGATTTAAACTCAGGTCCAGCCCAAAGCCACTGTGCTAATCTAGGTTCCTATCCGTATTTCCTCATAGAACAGAGAGATTTTTATATTGGTGACTCCCAGAAAGATTTTATATCAATGAGAGTATAGTAATAAGTAATAGTAATTGATGATTGCTCAGACTCTTTTTTTTAATTCAGTAGGTCAGTTTTTTTCTATACCACTAGTATCTTCTCCTTCTTATGTCTCATATGCTAACATTCAATGCTCTCATAATTATGTCTCCATGAACACAAATTTCTTTTAAATACGCATTCTAATTTAGTAGCTTTTCTCATCTTTGTTCTCTTTAGCAACATTTCTAGTTCCTCTAAAATCACACTGGGGATAGTGATTTTAGAGTCCAAATGTAGTCATTCCATGGTCCTTGATAGATTGTTAGAATGATTTTTCATATCTTTTCCAATATTCTTTTGGTTTACAATCCTCCTCTCATTTTCATACTTTAAAGCTTTTAGGAAAAAATTTCTTAGTTGCATATACATACATATATATATATATATATATATATATATATATATATATATATATATATATATATATATATATATATATATATATATATATATATATATCCAAACTTACTTCTTATCTTATTTTTTTGGAAAATTTTTATTTATTTTAAACTTAAATACAAAATGATAAAAAAAATATTTCTTCCATCTTAGGGAGGGGTAAGGAGAGGAAGGGGAGAAAATTTAAAACTCAAAATCTTATGGAAGTGAATGCTGAAAACTACAAGTAAATAAATTAATACTTTTTTAAAAAAAGAACATTTCCATGTATGCAGCAGAATGCAAGAGAGGATTCAATATAAAACTATAAATTTCAGTTTCAAGAATACCTATAAAACAAATATTATACATTGTTTTCAAAGCTACCCAGCTTTTCTTTGCTTCCTTATAGGTTTTCTTTTGTTATCTGCTATGCCCTGTTTATTTTTTCCCCTCCCTCCCCTGCCCTCACCATAAAAAGCCTATACATAAATGTGGATACACATGTATATATACATTGCTATTTATGAACTTGTGCATATATACTTCCACATATATATGTAAGACTTCACTATGCATATTTTCACTTGTCATATCTTTCTCTGGAGGTGGATAACCTCTTCCTTCGTAGGTCCTAGTCTTTCTACGGTTTTCTAAATCTACCAGCTCATTATTTCCTACATCGCAGCAGTATTCCAACACAATCACATCCTATCTGAGAGATTGTCCATGAAAATTTTAAAAAAAAATTTTTCTGCATTACTTCTATCCTTGGCTCCACTGATTTTATTTTTACAAAATTTTAAATTTAAAATAATAAAAAAAAAATTGCCCATTTTAAATGTCAACAATGGTCTTTTCTTATGATTTAGGATCTCATTGAATAAATAGAATATTTAGGTAAAATTGTCATTTTTCAATATACTGGCTTTACTTACCCAAGAACAGCAAATATTATTCCAATTATTTGAATCTGAGTTTATTTGTGTTCATATAGTTTCTGTGTCTGTTTTTACAAGTATACTCTGGTTATTTTAAATGCTATAAAGCAATAAAAATATTGGTGACACATAATATAGTTTCCCTAGTCCTCTCTTTTGATTAGGTCTTTTAGCTTTAACTTTGTCTGAGATCATGATTATTGCCTCTACTTTATTTAAACATAATACATTCTACTCCAACCCTTTATTTTATCTTTTGTATATCTCTCATTTTTATTATGTTTTCACAATTTGACGGTTTTTAACAAATTGTCAAATTCAAAATTTTAGTTTGGGTTGGGTCTTTCCTGGGGTCTTCTGAAATTGTTTTAGGAGGACTGCTATATCCTGACTCCTATTTATTTCTTCTGCTCTACATTCACTATGTGGTGATGTTCTGTCTTTTGTGTGTGTGTGTGTGTGTGTGTGTGTGTGTGTGTGTGTGTGTGTGTGTAGGAAACTGGAGAGCCATAAGTCTTCTGACCTACTCTGCATTCTTCCCAGAATCCTCTCCCCAAACTTTCTTTATTTTTAAATAGTATTTTATTTTTTCCCCATTACATGTAAAGACAATTTTTTTAGCATTCATTTTTACAAACTTTTGAGTTTCAAATTTTTCTCCTACATTCTCTCCCTCCCTTTCCTAAAATGGTAAGGATTTTGTTATAGGTTATATATGTGCAATATTTCCCTATTTGTCACTATTGTGAAAGAAGAAACAGACCAAAAGAAAAAAAAAACAAAAAAATATGAAAAAAGTATACTTCAATCTGCATTCAGAGTCCATCAATTTTTTATCTGAATGTGGGTAGCATTTTCCATCATGAGTCCTTTGTAATTGTCTTGGATCATTGTGTTGCTGAGAAGAGCCAAGTCATTTAAAATTAATCATCACACAATGTTGCTGTTACTGTGCACAGTGTTTTCCTGGTTCTGATCATTTCACTTTGTGTTTGTTTGTGCAAGTCTTTCTAGGTTTTTCTGAAATTTTCCTGCTCATCATTTCTTATTGCACAATAGTATTCCATTACATTCATATAACACAACTTGTTCAGCCATTCCAAAATTGACAGGTATCCCCTCAGTTTCTAATATTTTGCTACCACAAAAAGGACTGCTATGAATATATCTTTTTAAATTTTTTGGTTAGGCAATGGGGTTAAGTGACTTGCCCAGGGTCACACAGCTAGTAAGTGTTATGTTTCTGAGGATGGATCGGAACTCAGGTCCTCCTGAATCCAAGGCCAGCATTCTATCCACTGCTCCACCTAGCTGCCCCCTGCTATAAATATTTTTGCACATGTAGGTTCTTTTCCCTTTTTATGATCTCTTTGGGATACAGACCTACTAGTGGTATTCCCGGATAAATGGGTAGGCACAGTTTGGCTGCCCTTTGGGCAAAATTCCAAATTGCTCTCCAGAATGGTTGGATCAGTTCACAACTCCACCAACAATGCGTTAGTGTCCCAATTTCCCCCCAACCTCTCCAACATTTATCATTATTGTATTCTGTCATATTACCCAATCTGCGAGGCATGAGGTGGTACCTCAGAGTTGTTTAATCAAAAGTGATTCAGAGCACTTCTTTGTACCCAAGGTTTCTTTAAGCTGCTTTTACCCTTCTCCCTGTTTTATGAAAAAAAATGTTGCTCATAATTGCTTATCATCCTTTCCAGCACTTTGTGAATTAGTTTATATTCTAATCTGGCGTTGCTTTTGGCTTACATCTTTCTCTATTTGGGAATAAGCCAAGACATTTTCTAGTCATTTTTGTTCTTCCTATTTTGGCAATTGATGTGCATTGTTTAAACTTCTGAATAAAATTATCCTTGTCAATGTTGCTGTTGTCCATTTCCCATTTTTGATTGTCAATTGTTTATTTACATGGCTCAGAATTAAGTTGTTTTAATTGTATGCCATATCTTTTGCTTATGATTATTATTGGTATTGTTTTTATTATTATTTTACTAATTCTGATCTTAACTTTAAGAAGTCCATGGTCTGACTGCATATAGACAGTTAACTAGAAATAACTCTCACATTAATTTTAAGCCTTTTCAGGCCTGTTAAAATCTAACCAATTTCATTTTTATGATGCTATTGGGTGCTTAGCCTGTCCAGTGCCTACAAATTCATTTCTTGGGTAAACTGTTCATGATAACACATGTGAAGTTTCTACAAGTCTTTGTCCTTTTCCATTCTGACTTCCTGAACTGTTCTTTTACATGTATTTTCCGCCATCCTTTCCTTTTCCCATCTTTGTTGAAGTCAACATTGTCAAAGAGTGATTGGCACATCATCAAATTAATATAATTTTTCTGCTTCTTTATTCTACACAAGTTATGATGGTACATACACTGCAAGCAACTTCACGTTGCTCTTAAAAAAGTAAACTAATATTAGTACTTCAGAAAGTGATAACTGTCAAATAAATTATTAAATAATATTTTTGGTGCTTTGGAAATGCAATAAAACCCATTATGATCTCTAGTGTATCATAAAGGAAACCATTCTTTTTGCTGCAACTTCCTTTCTTTTTATTTTGTTTGTAGCAAGCATGTCAAGATTGGAGTGGCAGCTGGATGGTATAGTGGATAAAGCAGCAGCCATGGAGTCAGGAGGATCTAAGATCAAATCTAGCTTCAGATACTTATTAGCTGTCTTACTCCGGGCATGTCACTTAACCTTGACTGGTTCAAAAAAAAAAAAAGAATGTCAAGATTGGGTGGTTTAGCTTCTCTAGCAATATCTCTACTTGTTGGTCCTTGGACAAGGATTTTACATAAGCCCAATGGTCAAATTAAAGTTTATTTATGGTCTAATGACTGTGAAATTCCTAGCATCCTATTTCCCCTTTCTACCAATCAAACACTGTGACTGGAGCAATGGAAAGAACAATTTTTTTTAAATATTTCTGTTTCATGTGGTATCATGGACAAACAAAAATGATTATCAGGTAGCCAACCTGCCAATGAGGAACTTCTCCATGCTTACCTAGCTAGATGGTCCATGGAAAATAAATATACTCTAGAGGCAGCTAGGTGGCGCAGTGGATAGAGCACCAGCCCTGGATTCAGGAGGACCTGAGTTCAAATGTGGCCTCAGACACATAACACTTACTAGCTGTGTGACCCTGGGCAGGTCACTTAACCCCATTGCCTAACCAAAAAAAAAATTAATAAGTACTTTCTGCTGTGGAAAGCATAATAGATGCCTTTGTAGTGTATTTAAATATTTCAGAGCTCATGCACTGTTGGTATAGAACTCAGGTTATTTATAAACTACAACAAAACATCAGAATAGATAATATAAATATTATTATTATTAATTAGTTTTGTGGATGAGGAAACTAAAGCTAAAAAAATTCAAGTGACTTACAATTGTCAGAGACAATTTAAGTCTTTTTTTCTTCAAATTTAAGTCTTTTGAACTAATACAGTCATACTGACTCTAGAAAGGAACTATGTATTAAATTTTATTTATATTTTTCTAATTATCATTATTTCTCATTATCATATGAAATTAAATGGGGAATTTTTCACTGTCTGTAGCATCTACTAATGCATTGAACTTCAGCTGCATTGGAAGACTAAACCCCTTGACACCGAATTTCAATCACGTAGTTTTATATACAAACATCTGTTAGTTGAAAAATTGAATATAAACTGTCAGAATTTTTTTTAAATGAAAGCTGTTTTGTAACATTCAAAATTAAAAAGTGGAATTCTGTGTTATCCATCTTAGCTCATTTCATTCTTGTTTGTTTTGTTTCTTTTCTAGTTACGCAAAGAATCCCTGTCACAACAGAAAAGAAATATGGACAGTCCTTAGTGGTACAATTGATAGCGATGAATGGGGAGTGGGGAGAGACTATGCTTACTCACAAAGTATGTGATGAAAAATAGAATTTATCATTAAGTATTAGGATACATTTAAAATTAATCAAATGCTTAAGAGTTACATCAACTCACTGTTTCAAAGATGGGAAGGGAAAAAAATTCACAACAATGTGGTCAGTGAAAGTGGCTTGATTGTTTGCGGGTTTGTGTTCACTGTAAAAATATATTTTCCAAAAAAAATCCAGCAGAAGATATTACTTTTGATTCATGAGACACTCCTTGGTCTTCCCCAAGTGTTGCCTAAGGATGAGATATTACCTGGACACAGTATTGCTCTAGCTTCCTGGTCTTTTATTTCTTCCATCACTATCACATGCTTTGGTTGCTTTTCTTATCTTTTCCCCTCTATTTATATTCAGGTAATAGGACCAAGATCCTATTAGCTATTAAAACAAAATATATTACACCCTTTTCTCCTATTATATTATTTTTGATTATTATCTTGGACACTATACCTTTCTTTTCTTACATCTGTTTTTGCTTAATCATTGCATTTTCTTATTTTTATTATATTTTGTACCATACATGCCGTCGTGAAAAGGAACTTCTGATATACAATATACATTCTTGTACGGTAGAGCAACACCTTCTCTACAACTGACCATCTTAAAGAGTTGCCGAGGTCACTGAGAGGTTAAAAACTTGCCCAGGGCCACACAGCCTGTACGAGTCACAGATGGGACTTGAGCCCAGGTTGTCAGCCCACTTCGCCTTATATAACTGTTTAACTGGACTCCAGCACAGTGATATAATTTTGGTCTTTTTGAGAATGAAAGACAATAACCCTATCATGGTTTACTTCTGCATCTCCTTATACTAAATTTTCATTGGTAGGAGTTTCCTCATCAAGGCTTCCTCATATCAGTGAAATCACAGATGTGGTCCTCCAGAAAGCTTTCTGATTGTGAGTCAGTACATAAATGTTTCCTTGCTGGCCCTGAGAAAATGAAAACTCATAAATCTGGTTTCTCTAGAAAAACTCAGTGGACATATTCAAAGGCAGCAAAGCTGAAACCACTTTTCATGAAACTCTCCTTGGAGGCTGGAAGAAAAACAACTGCACTTATGATTAGTGACCTTATTGTTTTGATGTTTGATGCTTGAAAAATAGCATTAGTAACAATTGGGGAGTCTTGCGAAAGAGTTTTGACATTTCACTAACATAAGTGCTCCTACCCCATACCATCTGCTTGAGAGTTCTGAGTGCTGAATGAAAGGTGTAAACCTGGATTAGGGTAGATGGGGTTTTCAGCCTAGTTTGGCTGATTCCCATCTCACTAGAGGTTTTCCAGGGCCCCTCCGAAGCCCAGATTGCTATTGTACAGCACAATGTCGTATGGTACGATTCATGTGACATAATACCTAAAAGTCATAAATTATTATGCCACATCTCTTTATTGGACTGTCATTAGAAATGTTTATGTAAATGCACCTCAAAAGAAAAATGGCACGCAATGTCAGACAACAATATGCATGGCAGCTCTAATGAGATACTTTGACTGAGTCAGAATGTTGTCTTGAAAACAATCTGATCCCAGGATAATGAGAAGTTAATGTCCTTTCTAACCACACTGATCTTAGCACAGGCAGAAGCAAATGAGGGAATTGGTAAGGGCAAAACATGCACCTTTGACTGTGAAGAATTTAAAAAAAAAGAGTAGGGAAAAGGTCTCCATAATACTATATTTTTAAATAGCTGACACTATCTTATAAATGGCCATAAATAAATTTAAGTGACACCAAAAATGGAGAAAAATTCCAATATTCTGAAAAGAGGATAATGATGAGGGGTTGGGTATGCCTTTGTATGTGTGGTCATGTTAATGTGGGAGATGAGACTAGACAAGTTCACAATTGAATTTTTCTCTCACCATTTAATTGATGGCTCAAGTGATCTCTCTTCAGAATTTTAGAGGAGAAAAACAATGTAACAAATACACGTATATGTGTACATACCCACACGCACACACACATTTTCAGTGTTCTTTGGGGATTACCTGATGCTTTTCCTTCCTTACGTGAAGATGGGACATACTTTTGGGATTGTTTTCTTAGAACTGGTGATGTTGCACAATGGCCCATAACTGTGGTCACAGACAGAAGCAACTGAAATTGGCTCATGGGTCTATATATGGAATGAAACAGTGAGGCTGATGCCATTAAACTGTTGTAGATGCCTGTGACTATAATTTAATATTTAATTCTTGATCAAAGACTTGGCATAATTTGAAGTAACCTAAAGCTCTTGAAGATCAAAAGTTCAGTATAGGTAGTTTGCTTAGGTCATCTCAACCTAGAAAATATGTAGCCACATATGGATTATTAATAACAATGATTAATATTTAAATAGTACTTTAAAATTGGTAGAGTCTTCTGAATACATATTGTCAATTAAGCCTTACAACCACCCTATTAGGTCAATTATCATTGTTCTCATTTTACAGATGAGGAAGTTAAGGAACAGTGACTTTAAATAACATACACATGATCACATAGGCAGTACATGTCAGAAGTAGGTTAAACACAGGTCTTCCTGATACCAAGACCATTATACTATTCACTACATCATATTTCCTCTACCAGTGATGGGTCATTTGGAAATCCCAGATGCTGTTGATTAATAAGTTAGAGGTATGTATATGAGTGTAACTGTATTTCTATATTTGTATATATAGCAAATAATTGACCTTGAAAAAATTTTCTATGCATACTTCATAGAGCTATCTTTAAAATACCTCAATCCTGTTCACATGCAAGCAAATATTCCTACATAAAATACTGACACTTTTTCCAAATTGTTAGCAAAGCACTTTAGGAGATTTTGAATGAGTGTACACATATGTAACTGTATGTGTGTGTACATAACTTGAATATATTCAATGAAAGTATAAATTAAATAACTGTCTATATGTGTGTATCTGTGAGCGTGTACACACAAGGGCATACGTGCTCCCTCAATGTACATTGTTTCTGATGGACATGTTCCCAAGGCTCAGTGGCTGCCTGAGATGAGCATGGTGGACTGTTATTGATTTCACTGATGTCTGCCCCACAGTGAGACAAGATGCAACAAGAATTATTGAAGGCAGACGCATGAAGACTGCCATCATGATTCACCCACACAGTGTTCTTTGCCATGCTCTTGAGAGCCAAAGGATGATACTGGCTTTAATTGTGATAATTTGTCACAATTCTAGATACAAAACATTCTGGATTTTCCAGATACAAAAGCCCATTATGACTTTGTAAAAATCCCATAGTCCTTTGTCCTAGATACTCCCCCACCAACCCATAAAATGTTTTCTTTATAATGATTATTTCCAAATAGATTTTTTTTGCTATGTATTCAATAGATATTTGCTAGGTGATTTGAATAAGTTCAAGTGATTTGCCTTTTTGTTTACTAAAATAGTTGATTACTACAACAATGATGATAAAAAACCAAAATCATTCTTCCATTCTTGTGAAAAGATAGGTATCAGATAGAAAAGTACAATAAATTAAGTAAATTTGTAGCAGTCTCAATGGCTGACCCTAAGATATAGTCATTGATGACTATGTCAATGTCAACTGGGTAGAAAGTTTCTAGTGGAGTGCCCCAGGGATCTATTCTTGGCCATGTGTTGGTTAACATGTGTTTTTCTGGTTTGAATAAAAGCATAGATGGAATGCTTTTTAAATGTGAAGATAAGACAAAGCTGGGAGAGATTGCAACACACTGGGTTAGATACAAGATTCAAAAATATCATTAGGCTAAAGCCCTGGGGCTAAATCTAATAAGAGGAAATGTAGTTCAGATAAATGCGAAGTCTTACACGTGGGTTTAAAAAATCAACTTCAGAAGTAAAATATGGAGGGGGCCAGAGATAGCTAGGGTTTTTTTCTGAGATATAAAAAAACAACAACTTGGAGTTTTAGTGAACAAGCAAAGAGTATAAATAGAGTAGTATAATACAGGTTTTGCAAAAGCTAATGGAATGATAGAGAAGCATGATGTCCAGAACTAAAGAAATGATAGACCTGCAGTATTCTGCTCTAGTCATAATGCATGGTAAGGTATTGTATTTAATTCTGTATATCCTATTTTAGTAAAGACTTTGATGAACTGGAGATTAGGAAGGAGTGAGATATGTATCTACAGCCATGTAAGCAAGATGATGAAGGATCTCAAGTTTATAATATGGAAAGATCATTTGAAAGAATTGGAGATGTTTAGCTTGAAGAAGAGAAAACTGGGGTGATATGGAGGATGGGTGTTACCTATCTTCAAGTATTTGAAGGTCTGTAAAACATAAGGACAGTCTAGATGCAGGGGTGGGGAACCTATGGCCTTCAGGACACTTGTGGCCTTCTAAGTCCTTGGGTTTGGGTTTTTTTTTTTTGTGATACTTTATAAGAATTATTTATTGAAAAATAACATCAGAAATTTTTAGTTTTAATAATGGTTTCAATATAGATGTTTTCCTTGTGAACTCAAATTGTCTTTTTTAAAATTTTATGTAAAACTTTACATTGAGCAGTTTTTCTCTTCTTAAATATAAATTTATTTATTTTTAGTTTTCAACATTCACTTCCACAAGTTTTTGAGTTCCAAATTTTCACCCCATCTCACCCCTCCCCCCACCCCAAGATGGCATGCATTCTGAATATCCCTTCCCTTAGTCTGTCCTCTCTTCTATCTCTCCCCTCCCCCTTCTCTTATCCCCTTCCTTTCTATTTTCCTGTAGGGCAGGATAGACTTCTGTACCCCATTTCCTGTATTTCTTATTTCCCAGTAGCATGTGAAAACATTTTTTTAAACATATGTTTTTAAAACTTTAGGTTTCAGATTTTCACTCTTCCTCCCTCCCACCCACCCTCATTGAAAAGGAAAGCAACTCCATATAGGTTGTACATGTGCAGTTATGCAAAACTCTTCCATAGTAGACATGTTGTGAAAAACTAACTCTGTCTCCCTTAATCCTATCTTGCCCTCCCATTATATCTTTCTTTTGACCCTGTCCCTCCTCAGAAGTATTTACTTCAGATTACCCCCTTTCCCAATCTGCCCTCCTCTCTATTATCCCCCTGCTCTCTTGTCCCCTTCTCCCCCTATTTTCCTGTAGGGTAAGACAGATTTCCATACCCAATTGAATGTGTATGTTATTCCCTCCTTAAGCCAACTCCTATGAGAATAAGATTCACTCATTCCCTCTTATCTTCCCCTGTTACCCCTCCATTGTAAAAGCCTTTTCTTTTCTGTTTTTTTGTGAGATAATTTACCCCATTCTACCTCCTCCTTTCTTCTTCTCCAAGTATAATCCACCCTCATCCCTTAATTTTATTCTCCAGATCTGACCCCTTAATCTTCAACTCACCCTGTGCCATCTGTCTATCTATCTATCTATCTATCTATCTATCTATCTATCTATCTATCTATCTATCTATCTATCTACCTATCTATCCATACATATAATTATTTTCCTCCAACTACCCTAATACTGACAAAGGTCTCATGAGTTACAAATATCATCTTTCCATGCAGGAATATAAACAGTTCAATATTAATAAGTCTTTTATGATTTCTCTTTCCTGTTTACCTCTTCATGTTCCACTTGAGTCCTGTATTTGAAAGTCAAATTTTCTATTCAGCTCTGGTCTTTTCATCAAGAATGCTTGAAAGTCCTCTATTTCACTGAATGACCATTTTTTCCCCTGAAGGATTATACTCAGTTTTGCTGGGTAGGTGATTCTTGGTTGTAATCCTATCTCCTTTGCCCTCTGGAATATTATATTCCATGCCCTGCGGTCCTTTAATGTAGAAGCTGCTAAATCTTGTGTTATCCTGATTGTGTTTCCACAGTACTTGAATTGTTTCCTTCTGGCAGCTTGTAATATTTTCTCCTTGACCTGGGAACTCTGGAATTTGGCTAATATTCCTAGGAGTTTTCCTTTGGGGATCTCTTTCAGGAGGAGATCTGTGGATTCTTTCAATTTCTATTTTGCCCTCTGGTTCTAATATATCAGGGCAGTTTTCCTTGATAATTTCTTGAAAGATGATGTCTAGGCTCTTTTTTTGATCATGGCTTTCAGATAGTCCAATAATTTTTAAATTCTCTCTCCTGGATCTATTTTCCAGGTCATTTGTTTTTCCAATGAGATATTTCACATTGTTTTCTAATTTTTCATTCTTTTGGATTTGTTTTACAGTGTCTTGATTTCTCATAAAGTCACTAGCTTCCAATTGCTCTATTCTAATTTTTAAGGAAGTATTTTCTTCAGTAATCTTTTGGACTTCCTTTTCCATTTGGCCAATTTTTCTTTTTAGGGCATTTTTCTCCTCATTGGCTTTTTGGACCTCTTTTGCCATTTGGGTTAGGCTATTTTTTAAGGTGTTATTTTCTTCAGTATTTTTTTGGGTCTCCTTTAGCAAGCTGTTGACTTGTTTTTCATGATTTTCTTGCATCACTCTCATTTCTCTTCCCAGTTTTTCCTCTACTTCCCTTACTTGCTTCTCAAAATCTCTTTTGAACTCTTCCAAGGCCTGGGACTGATTCATATTTTTCTTGGAGGCTTTGGATGTAGGAGCTTTGACTTTGTTGTCTTCTTCTGGTTGTATATTTTGATCTTCTTTGTCACCAAAGTAAGATAATATAGTCTGACTCTTTTTGTGCTGCTTGCTCATGATCCTGACCAATTACCTGAGTTTTAAACTCTTTGTTAAGGTAAGAGTCTGCTTCCAATGTGGAGAAAGTAGTATCCCAAGCTGCAGTGGTTTGTACAGCTGTTTTCAGAGATATTTATAGGGACCTGTACATTTTCAGTTCTTCCAAGGTGGTATGATAAGGGGCGAGGTGTTTACTCCTTTCCTGGCCTGTGACCACAAGTATTCCTTTCTGTCTCCTAACTGTGAGGAGGGGTTCTTCTCCACAGCCACTACAAGCTCTACCACTCCAGTGCTCCTCCTCACCCCAGCACTGCCGCCCAGAACTGTGACCCAGATCCAAGCATGGGCAAAGCAAGAGATTCCTGCCTCAGCACTGGCAAAGAGATCCCTGCAATCCCTCTCTGATCAGCCACTGGATTCCCCCTCAGTCTGGCGCAGAAGCTGGGAACAGCTTCTCCCCCCCCCAGCCCTGCTCCGGGAATGGAGGTGAGACCCTGCCTTCCTCTTTCAACACCAACAGAAACAGACTTTTCCCACCGACCTTCTAAGTTGTCTTTGGCATTCATGGATTGAGGAGTCTGGAAACCTCCACAGCTGCCTGGGATTCAGTCCTCTAAGACCTGCTCTAGGTTCGCGGAGGCCTGAGCCCCCACGCCAAGCTGTGCTGCGCTCCCAGCCTGGCGCGATATGCCTTTCTGATCAATCATCCATGTTGTCTTGGGCTGGAAATTTGCTTCACTCTGTCTTTTTTGTGGGTTCTGCTGCTTCAGAATTTGTTTAGAACCATTTTTTATGAGTATTTGGAGGGGTTTGGAGGAGACCTCAAGCAAGTCACTGCATTCACTCTGCCATCTTGGCTACGCCCCTCCTTGGGTGTGGTTTTTTGACTGAATCCAAGTTTTACAGAACAATTCCTTCTTTTAGGGGGATTTGTTCTGTGAAGTTTGAATTCAGTCAAAGGGCCACACTTGAGGACATAGAGGCCACACATGGCCTTGTCTCCATCCTTGAATTGTAGTTAGGTTTCTGAAGGTAAAAGCTGCAAAGAGGCTGATTAAAAGTAGAATTAGGGGCAGCTAGGTGGTGTAGTGGATAGACCACTGGCCCTGAATTCAGGAGGACCTGAGTTCAAATCTGACCTCAGACACAACACTTACTAGCTGTGTGACAGTGGGCAGGTCACTTAACCCCATTCCCTAGCCAAAAAAAAAAAAAAGCAGAATCAGCAGGCTGGGTAGGTGAAGGTTAAGAGTTCTTCCCTGCTCCCTATAATACAGATGGCATTCCAGCTGACTGTACAGGTTGGCCTCTAGATCTGCTTTGCAGTCTTTTCCAAATGTGGTATTTTTTGATTCTTTAAATGATGAAAACAGAACAAGTCACCCAGTTTGTAAAGTGATTGTAGATTCACAGATGCTTCACTACTTCATTAAGAGAATATCTTTGACTGAAAGATCTTGAAGTAGTTCACCAAAAAGTTAATACATGACAGCATCAATTATGTTTTCAAAAGTTGGAGCAGAATTTAAATAGCAGTTTTGTTGAAGCCTATTGTACATGCCATTCCAACTCCTATCTCCATGGCTATAATGCTCCCCCTCCTCACATTTACCTCTTGGAATTCCCAGTTCCCTTTGATGCTCAGTTCTTCCAGTTGTTAGTATTCCACCCCCTGCAGTCATTTATATTTATTTTGGACATATTCTTTATTTATTTATCTTTCAACGTACTGGGTCCCTCCTCTACACCACTGGCCTAAATATAATCTCCTTGATGAGCAATTGTCTCCCTTTTACGCTGGTATCCTAATCACTTAACACAACATTTGCTAGGTGCTCAATTATTATAAGTAATGATGAATAGAAAGCTAGATTTGGAGATGAGGAGACCTGAGTTTAAATCCAACTTTACACACTTACTAGCTTTGTGACTTTGGATAAGTCATTTCAAGTTCTGTTTCCTCCAGAGTCCTCATCTTATAAAAATGAGTATAATAATAACATCTACCTCCCAGGGTTACTGTGAAGATTAAGTAAGATTTATATACACACACACACACACACACACACACACACACACAACATACACACATATATATGTATATATACACACACACATGCACATATATGACCCTATATATATAAAAAACCATTTATATATATATATATATATATATATATATAAAACCATATATATATATAAACCATATATATATATATATATATATATATATATATATTTTTTTTTTTTTGGTCTGGGCAATGGGGTTAAGTGACTTGCTCAGGGTCACACAGCTAGTAAGTGTTATGTGTCTGAGGCTGGATTTGAATTCAGGTCCTCATGAACCCAGGGCCAGTGCTCTATCCACTGTGCCACCTAGCTGCCCCAAGTATTTGTAAAGTGTTCTTTAAACCTTCAAGAACTATATAAACACTAATTGTTATGTTAATACTGACTAATTAATAACTGTGACCACAACTGGAATTTTTCTTGTTCTCAATGTTATTATGTTACTGTGCTCCTCTAATTTTTACTTCTGCCCTTCCTTTTTCATCCTTTTGTTTTCTTTCCTTTTAAAACCTCTTCTCTTTCTCATTTTGACTACTTTCATCGATGGCTGATAAATGAATGAAGCACTTAAAAATGCTTATTATGTGTAAAGCCAGGGATAGAAATAGAAAAATAAGCTAGTCTTTGCTCCCAAGAAGTTCACATTCTAATGGAGGAAAATAATGGATATGGAAAGTTTCAGTTGCAAGTTGGATGGAAAAGTCCCATCATCCCTAGGGGGTAACTACAAACTTAGCATTGTCAGTGGGCAACATCAGAAACTGATCTGATTTTTATCAATAGAAATAGCATTAAAGAAAAGACATTTACTGCCTACTTTACTGCTGCCCCCTAAGGACCATGGGACCTGTCCACCTGACTTGCAACTGAAAGCTTCCTTATGTGTTGTCTTGCTATTGAAGTGTGAACTCCCTGGGATCAAGGCTCATTTTGTTGTTCTATTTGCATCCCCAGCTCTCATAGCTCAGTGCTTTTTACACAGTAGGCACTAAATAAATGCTTTATTGATTCATCCATTCATTTGTCTGCCAGTCACCTGTCTTCAACAAAGATGGGCCTTTGCTGTTTTGGAAAGCTTGGGCTCAGTTAAAGTATCTTGCAATTTCCTCCAAATCAGTCTAAACCACCCAGGCCACTCCCTATCTCCTTTTTAGCTCTGGACCCAACTCATTGTCTACCTTTATGATATCTGATATTCTACTCTCACATACACACATACACATATGTATATTTATACACATACATATGTGTATATGTGTGTGTATACACACATGCATATTTATACATATGTGTGTATACACACATATGTATATTTATACATATATGTGTGTATATGTGTGTGTATACACACACACACACACACACACACGCACATTGAAATCTAGGCAATAGACGTTCTTATCAGTTTAGTCTTTCCTGTACTGATGGACAGACTAAGCTTTGTTGAGTAATTACAGAGAAAGCCTCTCTCCAGGAGGCTCTATAAAGCAAATTACAAAATAAATAAAAGGAAAAAAAAGCATAAGTATATGTAAAATATTTACAGGATAAATACAAGATAATTTGAGGGTAGAGTACCAGCTGCTAGTAGGATTAGAAATAATGTAAAATATCAATGAAAACCAGTACTTTGGAAGAGTTAGACTAAAGAGAACTTAGATGTTAGAATGGTCCAAATGAGAGATTAAGAGAACCAGGGCAAAGCATATTGAGTAGGTCATCTTTGTAGGATTGAAAGAAGACATGGAAAAGAATTAAACTGGAGACTGAATCAAAAATGGTAGAGTAGGAGAATGTAGTAGAGTACAGCTCCCGTCACAAATTCTCTAATAATGAACTAAGAAGAACCACAGACTGAGCAGTAACTGGGAAATCACTACATGGCACAATGAATAGGGAACTAAAGTTGGAGACAGGATGACCTGAGTTTGAATCTTGATTCAGATCCTTACTAGATGTGTGACCCTGGGCAAGTCATTTAACGTCTCTGTTCTTGCCTCAGCAGTTGGACTTGAGGACCTCTAAGGTCCCTTCTAGCATTCAGTTTATGATCCTGTGATTTCAGCATTGGGTAGGAGACATCATTCCAAGGCCTGGCTCTAACATCTACTCATCTGTGAAATAGGGATGATAATGTAAGCCTTACAGCATTATGGAAGTGTGATACTGTGGGTGGATCTGGGGCCTTTTGAACACAACATTAAGATTAGAACAAAGAGTATGAAAGTTGAGGTATCCTTGGAATCCCGGGGGTGTGTAGGTGAATGGAGGAAATTGTTTTATTATAAAAGAAATCCACAATGATGCCAGTGCCAATACCAACACAGAAATTTGTGATGTTGGTAATTTGTTTTATTCTTTTAAAATGTATGTGCATCTATACACATATGTATACACATATATGCACATATATCCATATCTATACATGCTTGTATATACCTATATCTATTCATACATACATATACATACACACAAAATACATACACATACATATATAATGCTTAGATGGCTTTCCTTTGGTATACTTGCTACCTCTCTGATTCACTGAGCCATGAAGTTGATTTATGAGAGAAAGCCAAAAAAACTTTTGAGTTTTCTTGGGCTAAAACATTGTAAAGTTAATATGACCTTCTCCAAACAGATGTTTTAGTAGATACAATTTCATAAATCACAAATTTCATTTCATTTAGTGGTATGATTTCATGAAGAAAATTATCACCTATTTGCCTCAGGCAACAGTTAAATTGGTTGATCTGAAGATCCCATCCAGTTCTGAAACCCCAAAATTCTGTGCCCATTGTCTATAATTTGACCATGGTCTAACCATGAGTAAAACACACTCCCCACCTCTGTGTTCCCATGGCCCATTCAGATGTCAGAACAAAACACAGATTTCACATGGTTTCAGAGGACAAGCCTCTCTCCTCTTCCCCTGTAGTCATAATCCAGTCTTTGTCCAGGGTGTCCTATACCAGAAGGTGGGGACATGTTGAGCTTTGTGAGAATGGATTGAGTATATTTAGTATAAATATACTCAAAGTAATTGTATAGCTCATATCAAGCAGGTCAGGATTACAGATTTAATTATAGTTTTTGGAGATTGAAAGCCTTTATACAATTATGGTAAGTCCATGTAAGAGGTAAAATCATTTTCTCAATATGGAGCAGCAAAAAGCACTGATCTGATGTCTCTTTCCCTAGTTCTCATTTAATTTTAATGATAAAAAAATCCTTCTCCATTTCATCTCAGAGAAATGAACTAAGTCAGTGTTTTGACATATGGCCCATCAGGTGTGAGAGGCAGTACTGTGCCCCCACTATAACCCTTATTTTCAATCCCCTATCCCCACTCCCATATAACCCCAGCTGATTTATTAAAGCTACAGAGTCAATTTATTTTTTCCCCAAGTCAACAAGCATTTATTTATTTTCCAGATTCATTTTCTCTCATTTATTTTTTTCTTTTTAAAACTTTATTATTTATCTATTTAAAACATTTTTTCTTTTTAAATTTTGAGTTCCAAATTCTCTTCTTCTCACCCCTCCCCCACCCACTGAGAAGACAAACAGCATGATATTACACATGTGAAATCATGTAAAACATATTTCCATATTAGCCATATTAGAAAGAAGAAAGAAAGAAAGAAAAAGAAGGAAGAAAGGAATGAAAGAAGGAAGGTAGGCAGGAAGGAAGGAAAGAAGGAAGAGAAAATTGTACTTCAGTTTGTGCTCAGAATTCATCATTTCTTTCTTCAGAGGTGGATAACATGTTTTTCTCTACAAATCCTTTGGAACTGTCTTTATCACTGTATTGATCAGAGAAGTCAAGTCTTTCACAGTTCATTATCACCATAACATTGCTGTTACTGTTCACAATGATCTCCTGGCTCTTCTTACTTCACTTTGCAACAGTTCATACAGATGTTGCCAATTGTTTTTCCTGAAACCACCCCCTGCTTTGTCGTTGTTTCCTTTTTTCTTCTTAATTTATTTTGATTTATCAAGAATCACTTCCATAAGACTTTTAAATTTTTCTCCCCTTCCCTCCCCATCTTCCTCCCCCAGATGGCACACAATCTGACATAGGATATACATATACATTCCTATTAAACATATTTTCACATTAATCATGTTGTTAGGAAGAATCAGAACTGATAGAAGGAACCCCAAGAAAGAGGAAATAAAACAAAACAGAAGAAAAAAAGAGCAAATAGTATGCTGCAATCTGCATTCAAACTCCATAGTCCTTTCCTTGGATATGGATACTATTTTCCATCATGAGACTTTTGGAGATGTCTTAGATCCTTGCATTGCTGAGAAGGGCTAAGTCTATCAAAGTTATTCATCGCACTGCATGGCTGTTACGGTGTACAACGTTCTCCTAGTTCTGCTCACTTCACTCAGCATCAGTCCATTCCTCTGCTATTTCTCATAGCACAATAGTATTCCATTACAATGATATGCTATCACTTGTTTAGAAATTCCCCAGTTGATGAGCATCCCTTCAATTTTCAGTTCTTTGCTGCCACAAAAAAGAGCTGCTATAAATATTTTTGTACATACAGTCCTTTTCCTTTTTCTTTGATCTTTTTGTGGTATAGACCTAGTAGTGGTATTGCTAGGTCAAAGGACGTGCACAGTTTTATAGCCCTTTGGGCATAGTTCCACATTATTTTTCAGAATGGTTAGACCAGTTCACAAATCAACCAACATTTATGAATGTACTCATTTCCCCTTACCCCTCCAGTATTATTCATTTCTGCTAAGTGTGAGGTGGTACCTCAGAGTGTTTATATTTGCTTTTCTCTAATCAGTAGTGATTTAGAGTACATGATCATAGATAGCTTTGATGTTTTCTTTTGAAAACTGCATGTTTATATCTTTTGACTGTTTATCAATTGGGGAACAGGTCTTATCTTTATAAATTTGATTTAGTTTCCTACATATCTGAGAAATGAGGCCTTAGTCAAAGAAACTTATTTTAAAATTTTTATATTTCTTCATTGTCTAGGGTACTATTTAGCAAAATACAGTTTCCCTAATTATCTCTTTTAATTAGGTCAATTTTTGCTTTTGTTTTGTCTGAGATATGGATTGCTACTCCTGCCTTTTTTTAACTTCAGCTGAAACATAATAGAATCTGCTCCAGCCCTTTCTTTAAATTCTGTGTCTTTCTTTTTGAAGTCTCTCCCTTGTAAACAGCATATTATTGGATTCTGGTTTCTAATTCATGAGGCTTCCTGCCTCCATTTTATGAGTGAGCTCATCCCATTCACATCAACAGTTATGATTATTAACTCTCTCTCTCTCTCTTTCTCTCTTTTTCTCTCTCTCTGTCTGTCTTTCTGTCTGTCTGTCTGTCTCTCTCTCACTTTCAATTTAATCTTGACCCAGATGCTGCTGCATTTTGTGTGGTCCCCACCTGGTGGCACAGACCCCCTAATTTGTCTTAGGCTTGAAAAATGTCTCACTCTGATCTTTTGTTGGCTCTGGTGCTCCAAAATTTGTTTTGAGGAGTTATTTTAAAGTTGTTTACAGGAGAAAGTTCAGCTGGATTGCTGCCTCTACCATCTTGGCTCTATCCTATCTACTTGTTGAGAAACATTTGTAAGGTCAAAGTTAACAAAGCTGCCCAACCTTGCTAATTTTGCTCTTCTGCAAGAAAGGAAGCATACTTTGGGGTAGCTTTGGGAACATGTATAATACAGTGTTGTGTGTCTATCTTTTTTGAAAAGGAAGGCAAAGAAAGAGTGCTACCATATATCTTTGATGATATATGTTTAATATTATATATACATACATACACACACATACACATATGTGTGCGTGTGTTGAAACCAAACCAGGGAGAAGAAAAACAGAGAAAGAAAACTATAGATCATTTCCAATGAATATCAATACAAAAATTTTAAACAAAATATTAGCAAGGGGATTACAACAATTTATTACAAAGTTATATCACATAATATATCACAAAGACTATGACCAGGTAGGATTTTTTACCAGCAATGCAGGGCTGCTTCAATATTAGGAAAACTATCAGCATACTTGACCATTTCAATAACAAAACCAACAATAATCACATGATTTTATCAATAGATGCAGAAAAAGCCTTTGATAAAATACAACACCCGTTTCTGTTAAACACAGTAGAAATCATAGGAATAAAAGGAACCTTTTAAAAAATGATTAATATCTATCCAAAACCAAGAGCAAGTATTATCTGGAATGGTATAAATATGAAGCCCTCCCAGTAAGAACAGGGGTGAAGCAAGGATGTCCATCAATGCTATTGTTATTCAACATTGTACTTGAAATCCTAGTTATAGCAATAAGACAAGAAAAAAGAAATTTAAGGAATAAAAGCAGGCAATGAGGAAACAAAACTATCACTCTTTGCAGATGAGATGATGGTATAATTAGAGAACCCTAGAGAATAATAATAATTAAAAAAAACTACTTGAAACTTCAGGAAAGCTATAGGATACAAAATAAACCCATGTAATTAATCAGCGTGCTATGTACTACCAATAAAACCCATCAGCAAGAGATAGAAAGAAAAATTCCATTGAAAACAATGGCAGACAATAGCAAATACTTGGGAATCTACCTGTCAAGACAAACCCGGGATTATATGAACATAATTTCAAAACGCTTTTCACAAAAATAAAGGCAGATATAAACAATTGGAGAAATATTTATTGCTTTTGGGTAGGTCAACCCAGTATAATAAAAATGACAATTTTACCTAAGTTGATTTACTTATTCAGTCCCATAAGTGAGACACAGATTTTGTCAACCTACTGTTTGCTAAACTCCTGTGATACTGTATTATCTAGTTAAATAAAATGAGTTCCTCTATTTCAGATTTAATTCACAATTGGCCCCTTCCTATCTTTTCCAGGTTTCCCTCTTCACACTCTTTAATTCATACTGGCCTACTTACTGTTCCACTCCCCCCCCCACTTCTGTCTTTCCACTGGTTGTCCACCATGCCTCTAAGGCATCCTTCCTCATATCAGCTTCTTAGAAACCCTAGTTCCATTTAAGACAACTCTATCATCACCTACATGAAACCTCTTCTGATCCCCACAATGGCTAGTGGCCACCATTCAAAATCTAACATATTCGTTTTTTTCAGCATGACCTGTGTTTCCATAGACATGTACCCTCAGATTCACCAACTGGTGAAGTTTTGAAACTATTAGCTTCTGAGGAGGACTCTGTAAAGATTTTTGGGAGAAAGATACAGAAAGAATTGAGTCAATTCAGGAGTTTGGAATTCACCCTCCATGTTGGAACAAGGTGCCATGTGAAGAGGTGATATTATGTTTGGGCATCGTGTTCCTCAACTTTCCCCTGCTGAGAGATTGTGAGAAGGCACTGCCTATGTTGCTGCTCAATGGAAGTATTTCTGTGCTGAAACATTGCTTTGGTAAGAGTGGTAATTAGTGAATCCTCTCCCATACTAAGCAAATCTAGTTAATTGAGGAATACCTCTGAGTTTTTGGTATCCCCCAATACCCATGAAGGGAAAGATCCTGTAGCAGCAAAAGGCAATTTCTTCTACAATTAGGAGCTCTTGGCACTGGCTTGGTGTATTCATGCACTGTACTGGACCTTTTCTCTCTGTTCTTTCATTGCTATCTTTTAATCCTCCCATTCATACAAGGAAAGCTATTGTCTGATCATCTTCATTACTTAGTATTAACAATGCAAATTGGGATTTAGGGAAAGGTGCCAGTAGAGGTAGAAAGTACAGTGAGGAATGGGGTAGGAAGAGTCATTTCCACTGGAAATTGCAAATACGAGGGAAATACTTTGAAAGCATATTCCAAAACCAAATTAAGTTGATAAGTAGGAGAGATATTAATAACTGAAATGAATCAAAAAGCCCCTAAATACAGTAGAATAAATTAGTGAGCCAATGAGAATAGGAAAAAGGACACCTAATGCTGATAGTACAGTGAATAGAATGCTGGGCCTAGATCCAGGAAGACACAAATTCAAATCTAGATTTCCTAGCTGTGTGACCCTCTGTTTTCCTCAGTTTTCTCAGCTGCTAAAAAAGGGATAGTAATGTACCTATCTCCAAGGATTGTTTTGAGAATCAAATGAGATACTTGTAAAAAGCACTTAGTACAGCTGACTGGCACAAAGTAGGTCCTATATAAATGCTTATTCCTTTCACCTTCTCTTCCCCCACCCCTACCATTTTAATGACATATTCTTATTTCCTTGCTCTGGGTTTCCTATCTTCTGTCTCTTTTATGGCAGCAGAACATGAATGAATAGCTATCTCTCATACCCTCCAGTTTATCTGTACGTGAGTATTTATTTCAGCAGACATACCACACAGCTTGCCTTGACCTGTGTCAGTTTTAAATGTTTTAACAAATATTTGAGGGCTGATACTTCACTTTTGCAGGGCAAATAATATAAGTGCTTCCTGATTGAATGATGGCCTTTGAGGTCCCTTCCCACTTTAAATTCTGATTCTATAAATAGCAATTACATTTCCTAATCCATGAAATCCATCTATATTTGAATATTTGATAGACAGCTCTAATTAAACTCTTATGGAGAATGAGCATCTGAGTCCAAACCACAGACAAGGAATTTTAAATCAACAAGAGGTCTTTGAGATCATCTGGGCCAACCTTAGCCTCTTTTGTCAGAGTAGGAAAAGGAGGCCCTGAAAGGTTAAGCTACTTACCCGAGGTCATCAGAAGTTAGCTGCAGAGCCAGGACTCATATTCTCTCATGTGAGTCCCACTCATGTATGATTCACACTACAGTGCCATTTAAGTAGACAATTGTTTGGGCAGTCTTGACTGAGATACAAGATTTGAAAATAGTCTGCAAAGTAAATTTTACTATCCTATTTGGAATATATAGAACCTCTGACGATTAGAAATTCAATATGGGAAGATTTTTATGTTTGTTTGGAGTCACACTGGAAACCTGGCCGGACACTTACAATGCCCCAGAATTTTTCTGATTGTAAAATGTAATTAGAATTTTTGTTGGCTTATTATTAAATCTTTGTTTACACCTCTATAAAACATGTATAATAATACTTACCTTAGAGAGTTATTGAGAGAAAAGTGCTATTGAAACATAAGTGATTATTATTACCATTTCCAGAGAAACTGGTGGTACCATATTATTTGGATGCTGAATTATATGTAGTCTAAAAGAAAAACAGATCCACCAGAATATATCAGAAGAGCAGGATGTTGGTATTCTAAGGTTGCCAAAGAATGAGGCAAAAAGCCATGTGCTAATTATGTTAGCCTAACAACAGACAGATGGGTAGTCACTGGGCAGATTGTATTCCAGTGTTCTTCCCTTGACCTAGCTACCATGAATTTGCTGAAGCTTTTAAAAAATACATTTTAGCGATCCCCACCTGTTTATTAGGTGTTTAACTAAATGTACTGGTAAAAAATGCATGTCTATCAATTATATTTTTTTTAACATTAACCAAGAGAAAGAGATGTGACTAAGCAGGATTATAAGGATGTTTCTTGTTTCCTATTTTAAAGTGCACGTTTGAACTTCATTTTACATGTACATTTGCTTTCATCTTAGCCAAGACAACCCCAACCCTTCTCTAATATGTGACCCCTACATATCTTAGTTTGTGTCATAGTAAAACATATGCAATCAAAAAAGTTCCTGGCAAGATTTTAACAGAGAAACTCCACAAAGGATTTCAGATGCTTCTTGGATTAGGATATATAATTACTACTTATAGAATCATCGAATCAGAATTGTAGAATTCAAATTTGGAAGAGGCCTCAAAAGCTTAGACAAATAAGCCTAAAATGCTTTCACTCTCCAATTGGTAGCAGGCATTTTGAATGAGCATTATTTAAATAAATCATATATGTTTCCTGTAATTCCCCAAAATGCACAGCTTGACCCATGCTGAAATAACTGTTTCCAAATAATTGATGCTGTACTGAATTGTTAGTTATATTATTTCCCCCTCTCTTTCTCCAGAGAAAGGTGTTCAAATGGATGGTTTACATTGCAGATTCACTTTCTAGAGGGGAGGCACTGCCTAATTGACTCATTTGACCAGCATAGAACACAGCACTTTTGGTGCTTTTAATACTCTGCTTTTCCACAAGAAGTTCAGTCAATATTTTTTGACTGATCAATGATGATGATGATAACAGAAAGCTATCTTCTCTGAGTAAAGAGAGTTGAGCTTGTGCCAACTCTAAGGAGGAAGACAAATGTGGGCTAAAGTAATAAATAAATTGTGAAGAAAGTAACAACACTCATCCAAGCACACATATGCACTCACATATGCTGTCACAACTTACACAAAATTACAAGCCTTCTACCTTGTAGTCTTATTTACCAAATCTTTTCAGGCCATAGTTTGGACTAAGCTTCCAAGGTTCCCACTTTTTCTTCTTTGGTGAGGCTGAGCTTTTCCCTTCTCAGAGATGGTTGTTCAGTCATTTTTCAGTCATATCCAACTCTTTGTGACCCCATTTGGAGTTTTCTTGACAAAGATATTGGTTGATTTGCCATTTCTCTCTCCAGCTCATTTTATAGATGAGGAAACTGAGGCAAACAGGGTTAAGTGACTTACCCAGGGTCACACATCTAATAAATATCTGAAGCCAGATTTGAATTCAAAAGATGAGTCTTCTTGACTTCAGGCCCAGCACTGTGCCACTTAGCTGTCCCTCTTAAATTTGGGGCACAAACCCAATTTGATCTTCGGGTTTCTTAAATTTCAGGATATATTTGGATTGAGGACTGTGACATACATTGCTGGAGCAAAGAGTGCCATGTTCTGGGTAGCTCAGATGAGTTAACAGACATAATCTCTCCACTCTAGAAACTGAATCAGCAAGGCAAACCATCAAGGCGATGAATATAGAGGTGATGGAGAAAGAAAGAGTACAAGAACATGGTACTAATCAAACTCAGGAAAAAAATTACTAACTTTATCAAGTCTATAGATGGAAACATAGAATTGACAATTAGCATGTTCTATGAATTATGTGGAAAATAAAATTATTTCAGTGTGTGTGAAGCCATGTACTAGAGTGGTAAGACATATTATGATTTTTTAAAAGAAGGTAATGCATAATTCCTGCTACCATTTAGAGTGTGGATATTTATTTTTGTTATTTTTACAGTCTCTACAACAGACACGTAAGTAAAATAGCTAATTAAGTAAAGAGTTCATATGTGGAGGAAAGATTCCCCTCTTCGCCTGCTCAGTTTGCATATGTGCTACCTTATTAAAAGACAATTGATATGAAATAATAGAAAGCAGTCTTGTCCCATGATAATAGCTTATCCTACTTAGAATTGTAAATATAAGGGAGTTTCTTTTCATATGTTCCTAGTTTATTTACATGTGAACATCAGAATACTGATGAGACTTCACAAATATTAGTGCTTTGAAGCATGTTCTTTGAACCAGGACATCATATTTTCTTCAAGGTCTAATGAAAAGGGTAGATTTCTCAGTTTAATATTCAATTAATGAAAACCATGGAGGACTTCTGTAGATTTTCATCTGCATAAATCCATAAAGTCCTGCAGGTCAACAAACAGACATACTTAGTTATTATTTTTTTTTTAGTGAGGCAATTGGGGTTAAGTGACTTGCCTGGAGTCACACAACTAGGAAGTATTATGTGTCTGAGGCTGGATTTGAACTCAGGTCCTCCTGACTCCAGGGCTGGTGCTCTATCCATTGCACCACCCAGCTGCCCCCATACTTTATTTTTTAAAGGCAAGTGGGGCCTACCACAGAAGCTACTGACCCAGCAACAACTTTAGGCTGCTGTTTGGAACAGAAGAAGATAAGGCTTGAGGGAGATACGGCTGGTGCAGCTTCCCCCCTAAGCTTTGCTGCTGGGGGCCTGAAAACTAAGGACACCAAACCATTGGCAAAGACCATTGAAATGTTGAGTACAATTCTGGTAGAAACTGAGTTTTGAGCTGTTTGGAAATCTGGAAGTCATGGATAGCCCTCCCTCTCCCAATTTGAATATGGCTGCGGACTCTAAAGTGTTTTTGTCCCTTTGTGGAAAGATTTGGCATATATAACCTTTTTGTTAAAAAAAAAAAAGTAATTACTACTACTGAGTTGCCTGTAGCATTCCAAGATCTTGAGATTTTATTCGTGGCATTTGCCAATAAGAATTCCATCTTAGAACACTTCTCCCTGCTTGCTTCCTACTCTTTGTGTGAAGCATTTTGTGTTTGATGTGGCTAAGCTGCTTAGGTTTGCCAGGTAGCTGCTACTCCCCCTTGAAGTAGCCTAAGATTGTGATGGTGGAGCTAGTCTCTTTGTTACATTTATAGCTTTGCACCCTTTCTTTAGCAACCAGACCCAGAAAATAAGAAGAGAATTATTGACTTTGGAATTAGAGGATTTGAGTTTACACCCCCTCTAACTCTGACTACTTCTGTGACCTGGTTAGGCACTGATTCTCTTGGGGGTCTCAGTTTACTCATCTGTAAAATTAGAAGGTAAGAATAGATGGCCTTTGTGATACCTCTCAGCATTGGATCTATGACCCTATAATCTTTTGCTTGTGGATCAAAATACTCCAGAAGGATTGAATCAATCAACCATTTATGAAGAACCTACTGTGTTTCAGGCACTGTGCTCATCATTAAGGGTACAGATACCATTAAAGAACTTGATTTTGATTGGTCAAAAAACATTTTCTTTTCTCTCTTTAGATTTATTATAAATGGAAGGTAGAGACAGTGTAAGGTGGTGGGTAATGTTCTGATTTTCTTGTTGAAAAGTCAAGAAAATCTGGATTTAAATACCTTCTTTGATGCCAAATTAGAAACCCCTATCAAGTCACTTAACCTGTTTGTTCCTCAAACAACTCCCTAGGACTTATGTCCTACAAGTGATAGATGGTATCAAATGAAGGTATTCCAATTACAGATTGTATTCAGTGTCAATAGAAAACTTAGGGATGTTATAGTTTAAGTTCTTTGCTTCAACATTTTTATAAAAGGTTTTGTGTCATTTAATAAGCTAGGAAGGGACATACCAATGTACTATTACTGGAGCTATGAGTTAATTCAATAATTCTAGAGAACAATTTGGAATTATTCTAAGGCAGTGATTAAAAGATTCAGATTTTTGACACAGAGAGTCAAAGCATAAAGACCTAACGAGTTTAAAGATAGAATGGAAATGTGGATATACATCAAAATTTTCATAGCATCACTTTTGGTAGTAGCAATTAAGGGCCAATGACTAGGGAATGGCTAAACAAATTGTAGTACACAAATGTAATAGAATATGACTACACTGTAAGAAGTGATGAATCAGAAGAATTCAGAGAAGCACTGGAGGACAAATATAAACTGATGAATTGTAAGCAAAAGCAGGAAAACTATATATAATAATTACCAAAAATGGAAAATAAAACAAAAAAAATGTAACAAAGCAATGTGTGTGTGTGTGTGTGTGTGTGTGTGTGTGTGTGTGATTAATCAAACCTGGGCCCAAGAAAAAGAAGCTACTCCCTTCTTTGCAGAGATAAAGGGTTATAAAGCATGAAACACTATATGTTGTTAGACTTGAGTGACTAATTTTACTTAACTGATCTTAAATTATTATGTATTACTATGGCTGTCAGGGGAGGGAAGAGGGAAGACTTCACATAGGGTGATTCTTTTTTAAGGCTAAATTCTTAGTGACTTTGTACCTTTAACCATTGTTCATGACTACATGTGGTAGGATTAAGGTTTTCAAAAGGTTTGGTTTAAAATTCATAGTTTGGCTCCTGAGAGGGGTGGAGCCAAGATGACAGAGTAAAAGCAGGGACTCCCTCGAGCCCTCCCCCAAACCCCTCCAAATACTTATAAAAAATGACTCCAAACAAATTCTAGAGCAGCAGAACCCACAAAAAGAGTAAAACAAATTTTTAGCCCAAGACAACCTGGATGGTTGATGGCAAAGGTCTGGTGCTCAAGGCTGGGAGAGGAGTATAGTTCAGCATGGGCCACGCTGGCAAAGAATGGGATCCAGCAAACCTGGAACAGGCTTCAGGGGACTGAATCAAGGGGAGCTGTGGTGGTTTTCATACTTCTCAACCCACAAATGCCGAAGACAACTGAGAAGGCCAGTAGGAAAGGTCTATCAGACCTCGGTGAGAGAGGAGCACAGTCCAGTGCGGGCCTTAGCATAGCTATGGGGTGGGAGCCGCAACAGTGACTGCTTCTGGAGCTCTCAGACACAGTGGCTGATCAGAGGTGATAGCAGGAACCTCTTTGCTGGCATGGAGGCAGGATTCTCTTGCTTTGCCTGTGCTTGGATCTGGGTCTGAGTCCTGAGTGTCAGTCCTGGGGCTAAGAGGAGCACTGACATAGCAAAGCTTATGACAGCAGTGAAGAGGGAACCCTCCCGTCTTTTCCAATGCAAAAAAGAGTCCTTATGGTCACTGAAAGACCAGAGCACAGGCCAGAAGAGGAGTAAACATCTCTCCTTAGATCATACCACCTTGGAAGAACTGAAAACTTACAGGTCCCTAGAAATATCTCTGAAAACAGCTAAACAAAACCCCCGAAGCTTGGAACAGTACATTCTCCACATTGGAAGCAGACTCTTACCTTAACAAAGAGTTTAAAACTCAAGTAATTTGCTGGGATCATGAGCAAACCTCACAAAAAGAGTCAGACTATATTATCTTATTTGGGTGACAAAGAAGATCAAAATATACAACCAGAAGAAGACAACAAAGTCAAAACTCCTACATCCAATGCCTCCAAGAAAAATATGAACCAGTCCCAGGCCTTGGACGAGCTCAAAAGGGATTTTGAGAAGCAAATAAAAGAAGTAGAGGAAAAATTGGGAAGAGAATGACAGTGATGCAAGAAAATCATGAAAAATGAGTCAACAGCTTCCCAAGGGAGACCCAAAAATGCTGAGGAAAATAACCTTAAAAATAGACTAGACCAAATGGCAAAAGAGGTCCAAAAAGCCAATGAAGAGAAGAATGCCTTAAAAAGCAGAATTGGCCAAATGGAAAAGGAGGTCCAAAAATCACTGAGGAAATACTTCCTTAAAAATTAGAATGGAGACAATGGAAGCTAATGACTCTATGAGAAATCAAGAAATTATAAAACAAAACAAAAGAATGAAAAAATAGAAGAAAATGTGAAATATCTCATTGGAAAAACAACCGACCCAGAAAGTAGATTCAGGATATATAACTTAAATATTATTGGACTACCTGAAAGCCATGATCAAAAAAACAGCTTAGACATTATTTTTCAAGAAATCATTAAGGAAAACTGCCCTGATATTCTTGAACCAGAGGGTAAAATAGAATTTGGAGGAATCCACCAATGACCTCCTGAAAGAGATCCCAAAAGGAAATCTCACAGGAATATTATAGCCAAATTTCAGAGTTCTCAGGTCAAGGAGAAAATATTGCAAGCAGCCAGAAAGAAATAATTTGAGATTTATAGAAATACAGTCAGGATAACACAATATTTAGCAGCTTCTGCATTAAGAGATCAGAGGGCTTGGAATATGATATTCTGGAGCTCAAAGGAGATAGGATTAAAACCAAGAATCATCTACCCAGCAAAACTGAGTGTATTCGATGATGTAGAGGAATTTAATGTATTCCTGAGAAGCCAGAGCTATATAGAAAATTGACTTTCAAATACAAGACTCAAGAGAAACGTAAAAAGGTAAACCGGAAAAGATAAATCATAAGGGACTTATTACAGTTGAACTGTTTACATTCCTACATGGAAAGATGATATTTGTAACTCATGAGACTTTTGTCAGTATTAAGGCAGTAGGAGGTCACATATATATATACACACACACATATACACACACACATATATATATACACACACACATATATATACACACACACATATATATACACATGGAAGGCACAGGGTGATTTGAATATGAAGGGATGCTATCTAAAAAGTAAAATTAAGAAGTGAGAGAGGAATGTACTGTGAGAAGGAGAAAGGGTGAGGTAGAATGGGGTAAATTATCTCACATAAAACAGGCAAGAGAAAGCTTTTACAGTGGAAGGGAAGAGGGAGGAGATGAGAAAGAATGAGTGAACTTTATTCTCATTTAATTTAACTTAAGGAGGAAATACCATACACACCAATTGGGTATGGAAATCTATCTTACCCTACAGGAAAGTGTAGGGGAAGGGGATAAGAGAGGGAGGGGTGATAGAAGGGAGGGCAGATTGGGGGAGGGTGTAATCAGAAGCAAGCACTTTTGAGGAGGGACAGGTCAAAGGAGAGAATAGAACAATGGATAGGATGGAGGGAAAAATAGCCTTTCACAACATGACTATTATGGAAGTGTTGCATGACTGCACGTACATATAGCCTTTGTTGAATGGCTTGCCTTCTCAATGAGGCTGGGTAGGGAGGGAGGAGGGGAGAGAATTTGGAACTCAAAGTTTTAGAAATGAATATTAGAAATTGTTTCTGCATGCAGCTGGGAAATAAGATACACAGGCAAAGGGTATAGAAATTTATCTTTACCCTACAGGAAAATAGAAGGGGAAGGAGATAAGATAAGGAGGTAGTAGAAGGGAGAATAGATTGACTGAAATGGGAAACTGAATGCAGGCCATCATGGGGTGAGGGAGGGGAGAGATGGGGAGAAAATTTGGTACTCATAATCTTGTGGAAGTGAATGTTGAAAACTAAAAATAAATAAATAAATTGAAAAAAAAAACCCATAGTTTGTTAAAGCTTGAAGCTACCTTATGAAACATCTAGTTCCACACTTCCAAGTGAATATATGAAGAAACAGAGGCCTGGAGAGTGTGTGACTTCTTCACGGTCACACAGATAGTGGCAAAGTTCTTTCTTAAGTCCAGATATCTTAACTTCTAGTCCACTGTTCAAATGCACATTCTCATAGCTAGCACATGGCAGTGTTGTCATTTAGGTTAGGACATTTTACTGTAAAAAATGGTCTCAGCCTATGGTTTTATTGGTATAGAGAACTCCTGATGAGGAAACCCTTTGTACTAATATTAATAAGAAACTGCTCTATAGCTAGAATTTTGGAAAGTTGCTTAGAGCGGAGTATGCTGGTGTCTGCTCCAACTGGATCAGCAGTGAATTGCTTAATTTTCAATGTGAGCATTTACACTTTAGATATCACCAAATGCTACAAATCAGGGCTTGATTTATTGTTATTTTAATTATCTTGATTTAAGAAAACAATAAGGAAAAATTTAATCTAGATTAAACCTTAAAAAAAGCACTTCATATTTACATTTTTCTCCATGAGAGTAGGTTGTTAAACATTTAACCATCCTACTTCTGAGCTGAGTACGCTGAGGTGTTAAGTGACTTGCTGAAGGTCTCACAGTGAGTATACATCAGAGGTAAGATTGGACCTCAGGATTCCCTGACTGAGGTTAATTCTTTACCTTCTACACTAGGATGCCTCTGTATTTCCCTTATCATTTAGAAGTAATTTAATTCTTTAAAGGTGCATTTGTAAACAAGCTGTTAGTAACAGATGCAGG
Organism: Phascolarctos cinereus; assembly: GCF_003287225.1. Taxonomy (NCBI): domain Eukaryota; kingdom Metazoa; phylum Chordata; class Mammalia; order Diprotodontia; family Phascolarctidae; genus Phascolarctos; species Phascolarctos cinereus. The sequence goes on from NW_027556402.1 coordinate 23,891,822, forward strand.
GGTAGAAGGACACTGCTGGGACTGCAAATAGTGACAAGCTCCAGAGGCTTAGCCTGCATCTGGGATAGAGGAGAGAAACTATTTTAGCTGGGTCTGTACTGTTGTCCATGATGGTTTAAAACTGCTAAGCCACTTCATCTTTGCATGGCTCATGGTATAACAAATATGTGAGAAAGTGGAGGAATTTGAGCAAGGTTTTTGGAGAGCTCTAGAAGCTCAGATGTGGAGATTTGCCCTTCTTTCTCATTTTCCTCATTACTCATTCTGTATGAGCCGGGATGCTAAGTCTACAGGACCTGCCTACATGTGGATCTGGGGCTGTGTTAATGAGCGGTCCAAAGAGAGTGTGCCCCAAAGAATGGTTGATGAAATGGTCTTCAGTTGGGCCCAGAACTCCGTATGATGTTCTGCATTTGAGCTTGATCCCCTTTTCTTCTAAAGGTAGGGGCAGTGACAGTCATCTTAATATGGGACAGTGAGTTCATCTACATCCATTTGGTGAAATGAGTGATGCTGCACAGGATTTTAAGACCAAAAGTCTCTCTGAGAAGACGACTCACTGAAGTCAAGTGAATGCAGATACCACAGATTTAGCATTATGGACTTCTGCATAACTTCATCATTCCTCGCACCATTAGCCCTTTGACTCCACGACACTGAAGACACCAGGAAGCTGACGATCTAGGGGATGAGGCTGAGAAGAGCCACATAATATCTTTAGCAGCCTCAGAAATCACAATAGCCAAGCTTCTATAATTAACGAAAGTGTGTGTAGGGAACTCAGTGACTACTTCTCCCTCTGGAAGCTCAAATGGTCAATAGATGCTAAGCACAGTTGCTAATGGCTTCCCTAAACGTTTTCAGGGGGATGATTCTACTTTAATGATTTTCACAACTTGATCTCTTCACTCTTGCCTGGAGGTCATATCTAGAGTGACCTAAGTTAGCGATGAGGGTGACTCATCTGAGCCCTTTGCATGATTGGAATCTGCAGAGTTGGGATTGTCTGTGAATTACCTAATCACTTTGATTGTCTCCCCTCTTTGGTTCACTTTGCAATGGATGTGGGTTATTTTAGTGATACTATCTTTTGCTTGAAAGAGTTATTCACTTAAGAAGCTTTCAAAATATTAACCAGTCACTGAAGGTTCTTTGAAGAAAAATATGACTGCTCGTGTAAACAATTAATGGCTGGTAAGCATGGCAGTGTATATTATGACAAACAACACATGCTTCATGATGCCAGCTGGTGTAATGATGTGATAATGTCTGACTCATTAACTCTGGCACACAGTTTACGATGCCCTTCCATGACAGGATTAATTGATTCACACATACATTAAAACAAAAATAACTAAACTGAAATTCAGCTGGAAGCCTGGCTCCTCATTTGTTATAAACCCCATTGCTGGTAGATGCTAAGGAAGGCCTTGATGCTGCCTGGGTGAAGGTTTAACCTTTCCTTGGATTCTGGATAGTGAAAAAAAAAGGAAAAAAATGAATCTTAAGAAATGATCTCTTCTTAGGAATGTTTCATAATAGAAGTTTGTGTTGGAGATGATTTTTGTAGAGAAAAACATGATGTTAGTCTCAAATTTATTTTAAGCACATTTTAGTGGCTCTGTTGACTGAGGAACTAATCATCTGGGGACTCTAAGATGTCCACATATTGAAAGAATGTGAGACCTCTTCCATAATGTATTTTGTTTAGGTCACTAGCTAAAGCATAGATATTTCAAGCACTGTTTTAAAATAGGATACTTATGTGGTGCCTTTACCCCTTTCCTTTTTTCAGCTACTAATAAATGTGCACCTTGAGTTGTAAGGATTGATCACCCTTGTAATTTTAACCCTGGCTAAGACAACTACGAATGTGACTCTTGTTCATGTATGAATTGAGGACGCAATAACAAGTCTTATTAAATTTGGAGGCATCCTTATGTTTTTTTAAAGATATCAATTACATAATATATATTTACTGACATTCAATAACATTAAGAAGGCAATTACTCCTCAGTAAATGTTTCTGGTTATCAATTGGGACTGTATATATAGTATTTAGCGCATGCCATTTGTGTTATTTAATAGAAATTGAATTCATATGTGGTGCCTGTGTACTTAAAGATAAAATTCCATTACAATTTTGCATTTCAACTGCCAAGTGTTTCCAATAAAGGGCACTTAGTTGTGTAAATGAGACAAGGGTTAGGGAGGAAGATGATAACTAGAAGATGGAAGGACTAAAAAAAAGATGAAAGGACTTATAAGCATAATTCCAATGAAGCAATTGACAGATGAAATACTCTAACTGAGAAAGATGGCAACACATCAGAATGGGAAGATGGGTTGTTTCCATTTTCAGCCATTTTCTCTTCTTTTTCAAGGAAGATAGGCTGCTTCACTTTCAAATTTTCCTCATTTTCTCCCAAATTTTTCAGATTCCTTTTCCTTAAAATCAGTATCTGGACATCTCCATAAGTTCAAAACTCTTTATCCCACTTTTACATGTTTTTCTCTTCTTCTGCTCCAATTCCACTCCTCTGTTCCATTGTTGTTTCACACATTCTTCCCACACAAGATGGATGTAGAAGGAATGGCAGCCTTAATTAGAACTGCCCACAAGTGGAGTGGGCTACCTTAAGAAATGGAAACTTCTCCTTCCTGGGAGGGCAGAAGACAGAGCAATTATCCTGCTGTTGTTCCTGTAAGTCTTGCTTCTCTTAATGAAGCCCAAAGCAAAGACTGGATGACCAGTTATGTTGTGTCAAGGATGCATTTTAGGTCTGAATTTAACTAGATGACCACCAAGGTCCCTTCCATCTCTAAAATTCTATGATTCTATGGTTCTTAAATTTGATCAGTAACGGAATTTATTGAATTTAAAATTAAACTCTTTGAAGGTATAATAGAATATATGCATATGTACACACCATACTTTTTACATTATAGAATGCTAATAATTTTTATCACTGTCTTTATTTTAAAAATAAAATCAATTTCAGAGAATCACAGAATTTGAAAGTTGAAAGGGACCTCAAAAGCCATCTAGTCCAACTGATGGAATCCCCACTGTAATATTACGCAGGCATTTTTCTAGCTTCTACTTAAATACCTCTAGAAAGGGAGAACTTAACAACTTTTTAAGGCAGACGTTCCGCTTTTGGACGTGAAATCAAAATCTCCCTTTTTGAAACTCCTACCCATTGCTTTTAGTTCTGCCCCCCTCAGGCCAATCAGAATAAGCCTAATTTCTTTTGCACACAATCAGCCTTCACATCTTTTAGCCAGCTATCATATTTCTCTTGAGCGTTCTTTCTCCATATTCAATATTCTCAGTTCGTCCTCAAGTGATAGGAATTCAGGGGTCCTTCTGTCTGCCTTTCTTGGGATGCTCACCTATTCATTAGTATCCTTAAAATGTGGCTCCTGGAACTAAACAATGTTTTAGACGAGATCTAATGATGTAGACGCTTCTTAATAAAGCCAAAATCAAGTTAGCTTTTATTTTTGTCTGCCCCACTCTCTTTCAGAGAAACTGCTACCTTCCCTATCCATACCTTCCCTATCCTATATGTATGAAGCTGATATTTTTTAATCTAAGTATAAGGCATTCCATTTTTCCCATTGAATTTTATCTTATTTGATTCAATCCAATGCTGACTAACATCCCTAAGTCTTTCTGGTTCTTGACTTCACTATCCAGTATTCACTAGCCCTGCCATTTTTGTGTCCTCTAGAAATCTGATGATCCCATGTAGTATATAATGTATACCTTTATCCAAATCATCAATTTATTGGAAATTAATTGTTAAATAGCACAGGGCAAGAGCAGATCCCTTTGAGTATTCCACTGGAGACCTCCATCCAAGTTGACATTTAAATAATGACGGTCTGACCAACTAAAAGTTTTGAATCCACTTAATTACATTATCACATAGCCCAGGAGTGTCAGACTTGTGGTCACAAAACTCTCCAGTGCTGCTAGAACCAGATTAAAATGTAATGGGGAATTGTTCAACAAATTTTTAAATGCAGTACAACATAATTTTAGTTTGTGGTTTTCTTCATCAATTTCTGCTCACATGGATCCTTTTCTAGTTCATTTTGAGACCACTGATGTAGTCTTGATGTCTTCATATTCTCCACAATAATAATATGAAATACTTTATCAGAAACTTTGTTAAACTGTATCTACATGGAAGTGATTATTGTTAAAATAAATTAACAAAAAAACTATCTACAGCATTTTTTCCCTGATTTACCATTGAAATAATTGTCAAAAAGGGAAATAAAGTTAACTTGGCAGGATCTATACTTTAAACATTTTTTTCAACATTCATTTTCATGAGATTTTGAGTTCCAAATCTTTTCTTCCTCCTTCTCTCCCCTCCTTCCCAAGACAGCAAGTTATCTGATATAGGTTATACATGTACAATTATATTAAATACATTTCCACATTAGTAATATTGTGAAAGAAGAATGAGAACAAAAGGGAAAGACCACGAGGAAATGTTTTTTTAAAAGGTGAAAATAGTATGCTTCGATCTTCATTCAGACTCCGTAGTTATTTCTCTGGATGTGGATAGCATTTTCCATTATGAGTTTTTTGGAACTGTCTTTGTATGCAATTTGTCATTGTATTGCTGAGAAGAAACAAGTCTATCCCATTGATCATGCAGGATCTATTCTTTTTTTATCAACTAGTTTTGATTTATCAGTAATCACTTTCATAAGCTTTTGAGTTTTAAATTTTCCTCCTCTCCCTCCCAAAGACAGCACACAATCTGACATAAGCTGTACATATATATTCCTATTAAACATATTTTCACATTAGTGATGTTATAAAGAAGAATTAGAACCAATAGGAGGAACCACCAGAAAGAGGAAACAAAACAAGGAGTCAGTGTGGATAAAGCACTGACTTGTAATCAAGAAGACCTGAGTTTGAATCCTTCCTCTTACTAGCTGTGTGACCATCGAGAAGTTACTTAACTTCTCTGAGCTTCTGTTTCCTCACATATAAAATGGGGATAATAATAGTACCTACCTCACAATGTTTTGGTGAGAATCAATAGAAATAACATAGATAAGCTGTTTTGACAACCTTAAAGTTCTATATTAATGTTATGTATTATCATCATTATCACAAAGCCATTTGGGGTCTAGCTAAATGCTTCTTCCCTTTCTAGATATCCTCTAATCATCTTTACTGATCCAATCTAAATTTTGTCTTAGGAATCAAGATAAAACTCACTGGCCCATAGTTTAAGATTCTGCTCTTTTGTCTTTTTTGAAAATCAGGACATTTGCCTTGCTCCAATTTACTGGTGACTCTCCTGTGTCCCCCAATCTTTCAAATATTGCTTACTGTTGGAAGGGTTCACATCTGCTAGCACATCTGCTCAGCAATCCCATCTGCCACTCCTTTCAGCCTCTGATTTTGTTGAATATAGTATAAAGTAGCCTCCACTAAAGCCATCCTCCCCTGCCTCATTATGCCATAATGGCAATCCTGACTCCTAGATGTTAACATCAGTACAGTATAAACTATAGAAAGTCTTATCAAATCAGAAATTTCCCAAATATTTGTCTGTTGTCCAAGGAGAAGATTCTGTACATTCTGTGATCTTCAGTGGAAGCTGGCTAACTAACTGGTATTCAAAGTACAGCTACTCAAGAATAGCAGCTCCTGTGGTGTGGAGGAGCTGCACTCTTTGTTGGTAAATGAAGTGCTTAATCTTTGATTTAAACACACACACATATGCACACACATGCACACACACCTGATTTCTGAGCAAACATCGAAGTAGTTTAACATATAGCAAAAATAAATTTTTTTCTGTATTTAAGAAACCATAGCCTTTGCTGGATTTCACCAACTCTTCAATATTTGCCAAGATTATATTTTTCCTTTCCTAGATATTGTCGTTAGAATGATTGTTGAAGACAAATGACCTAAATTTGTAGAAGTCAACTGTCTGTGATGAGTCTTACAGAATGTGAGCCTTATAGTATTTTTAATGAATCTAGCTAAAATTTTGCTGTTGCCTGATTTTTTAAAGTTAATGTTTTCGGTTGATGCAATTTAGAAATAAAATCAATACTCATACTAAGTATAAATCTTGTAAAATTGATGCATAATAGATACTGAATAAGGTATTTATTTATTAATTTAAAAATTGATATCTTTTCTTTTTACTTCAGTTTCATTTCTGAACATATACTTTCACTTTCCCACTCCACAGAATCATCTCTCATATTAAAAAAAAATAACAATAACAAAAAGAAAGCTTTTAAAAAGCAGTTCTGGAAAATTAACCAACATATCAACTGAGTCTAACAGCATATGTAATGATCCACACCTATAGTCCCCCTCCCTTCAAAGAAGACATGGAATTATTTTCCCAGCTCTTCTCAACTAAGTATAAAGCTTTTTGGTTATTGTAGCTTATTGTTATTTAGCTGTTTTTCAGTTGTGTCTGACTTTTTATGATTCTTTTTGGGGTTTTCTTGGCAAAGTTGTTAGAGTGGTTCGCTATTTCTTTATCCAGCTCATTTTACAGATGAAGACATTGAGGCAAACAGGGTTAAGTGACTTGCCCAAAATCACACAGCTAGTAAGTGTTTGAGGGAGGATTTGAACTCAGGTCTGCCTGGTACTCTATCCATTGAGACACCTAGACATCTTCTTATTATAATTATATCTTTGTCATTTTGTTTTTGTTATTTTTTGTTTCTCTATTTGCATTGTTGTAAATATGTTGCATTTTTTCAGGTTCTGCATTCTTTACTCTTAGAGTCCTTTTACGTTCATTGTTACTTAGAGTACATAATATCCCATTAAATTCATGCACTAAACTTTGTTTAGCCATTTTCCAATTACTGGGCATCCACTTTTTTTCCCATTTCTTTGACATTGGTTATTCATTTTAATCATAAATATATTGTTTGGAATTTTGCTTGCAGGCTAATTCAGTGCCTTCTGTAGACATGACTACAGGGAACTAGGTTTTATACATCAATTTTAAAGTGTATTTTCATTTCAGAATATTGCTTTCATTGTTTAGGAAATCATGTGGCTTATTTCCATTTTCATTAAATAGCAATGGATATCTGTATACAAAGCAAATTGCTTTCCCTGCACATCCCCCCCAACAACTTTGTATTTAACTGCCTTATATTTATTTTACATTCTATATAAATAACTACAAGGGAGTTAAATACAAAGTAGCTTGGGAGGATCAGGAAAGACTTTGTATAGAAGGTGATATTAGAGCTCTGTTGAGAGGGAAAATACAACTTCTATGAGACAGAGCTGAGAATAAAATGCATTCCAGGCATGGGGTGCATGTATTGCCAGTGCAAAGTCATGGAGATAGGAAATGGAGAGCTTATATTTAAAGAACAGATAGAAGGCCAGTTTGTCTGGACCATACAGTGTGGAAAGAGGACCAATAGATAATGAGGCTGGAAAGGTAAGTTGAGGTCAAGTTGTGAAATGCAAAGCAGAGGAGTTTTGATCATAGAGGCAATGAGGAACCACTTTAGCTAATGAATAGGGGAGTAACATGGTCAGGTTTGTGCTTAAGGTAAACCACTTTGGAAGATATACAGAGCATAAATATGAGCAAGGTGAAATTTGAGATAGGGAGACCAATAAGGAGGCCATTCCAAAAGTTTACTCTAGACAATTGAACTAACATGGCAGCTATACGAGTAGAGAGATGTGAGAGGTATCATTGTTTAGTTGTTTCAGTCATGTCAAACTCTTCATTTCCCCATTTCAGGGTTTTCTTGGCAAAATGCTGTAGTGTTTTCTTAAGCTCCATTTACAACTGAAGAAACTGAGGCAAAGAGGGTTAAGTGACTTACCCAGGGTCACACAGCTAATTTGGTGTCTGAAGCCAGATTCGAACTTAGGAAGATGAGTTTTCCTGACTCCAGGCCCTGCACTCTATCCATTCACAGTGTTACATAGCTGCCCTATATTAATGTTGGCATATTATTTAATAAATAAAGAAACTAAGGCTCAGAACAGTTAACTGACTTGTTCATGGTCACATAGTATATATCAGATGCAAGATTTGAACTCATATCTTCCTGATATAAAATCTAGTTTTCTACCCACTATAGAATGCAGCCTTTCACTTATGTCCTTAATCCAAAGAAAGATCTCTTTCCATGATGATGTGAAATACTCAGTTTACATACAGACACAATCTCGCAATGTATTAAAAGACACAGATGGACCTGAGATTAAAAATAACCTTCTTACTTATTTCTTTGAAGGAAATGATTTTAGAATAAACACTGAATTCAGGCTCTTTGTGAATGGAATTACTGAATTGAATCTACATAAAAGTTTCAAATCCACCCAGTGTATCAGGCCATTCTAAAAAGAAATAGAATTTTCATTATTCCAAAGTCACATCTGTGAAATTTGGTTTGGAGTAAAAATAGTAGCTTGCATTTCAGAAGAATTTTCCTCATAATAAGCTGTTGAAGTAGGTAGTTAAATACTTTTACTCCTATTTTATAGATGAAGAAAATGAGGCATAGAGAGGTTGAGGTGACTGACATCATAATAACTAATAAATGTTGGAACTGGGAATTGAACCTAAATCTCCTAATTTCATTTCTACTTATTTCTCCAGACTCAGATAAATATTAATTTAATATCTATGCTTTGGAAGGTACTAATGATAAATAAATCTCACCTCAGTAGGTTGTTTTTTTTTCTTCATCATCATTTTTTTTCTCTCTCAGTCCTTTTAAAGCCCAATTCAAGGTACTTTTAGGAATCCACCTCTGATTCCCAGTCAGAAATACTCTAAGCCCTCAGAACTTGCAGGACAAAGTGTTTTGGAACTTTAAAAAATTGTCTTATTTTCTATTCTAGTTATTTCTTTTAGTATATCTCTACTAGATTAAAGTTCCCTGAAGCCAAAGACCATACATATTTAAATTTTTATTTCCTCCAGCACTTAATACAATACTTGTTCACAGCAAGTGTTTGATAAGTGCTAAATTGCTATATTTTATCTCTGTTTGGTATTTCTGTTAGTGTTTTAGTTATGTCTGACTTATCATGACTCCATTTGAGTTTTTCTTGGCAAAGATACTGGAGTGGTTTGCCATTTCCTTCTCCAGATCATTTTGCAGTGAGGAACTGAGGCAGATGGGGTTAAGTGACTTGCCAGGGTCACACAGATAGTAAGTTCCTGAGGCCATATTTGAACTTGGGAAGATAAGTCTTCATGACTCTAGGCCTGCTACCGTATTCTCTGTACTGCCTAGTTGCTCCCTGTTTGGTATACAGATTATCTATCTATCTATCTATCTATCTATCTATCTATCTATCTATCTATCTATCTATCTATCTATCTGTCTCTCTGTCTGTCTGTCTGTCTGTCTGTCTTTCTGAGAGAAATGATTATTTTTCTCTTGTGTTAATAACCAATCATTGAATTAAGATTAGGGTTTTCCCTTCCTATTTCCTCATTCAAGAATCAGCTCTTATAGGTTGTTCAGCTAGTCTCTTAAGTACATTGCTGATAAATGGGATTGTCCAAATTCTCAGGGTACATGCTTTTCAATCTTGGGTGGGACCTCATCCAACCAGAAGACCTTACAAAGAGAATCCAGTCTAGGCAAAATCTTGCCTTTAGGAAATAAGCCCCTGTTGTTGGAACCTTCCATTAGGAATTAGAGTGACCTAGTTAATGAAGGAGAAAACCAGCCGAAGTGGTCATGGTAGAGATGAATTCTTTTGTGCAGATTGCTGGAGGCAGCTGTGTCTCATGATTAGGTCATATTCTCTGCAGGAGAAGCTAAAGACTTTTTGTCCACCCCCTCATTAATATGTCCACCTTCTCATTAATACATCCACCCCCACCAATCAGAATTGACTTCTACCCTCAGGGACACCCCATTTTCCAAAGGCTTTTAAACATTCAAAGTTCTCCGGAGGGATGTATCTTTTGGTGGCCAAGATAAACAATTAACCTCAATTTATTGATTGTCCACTAACCATAATTAGTACATTGATTATTAATTACCCAGAAACTCGGTCTCAGAAATTTTCAATCATCACATATCTATCTACATTCATATATGCAGCTTAATAGAAAAGGTATAAAGCCTTACCCTAGTAAGAAACTCCCTAAAAACTGGAATGCACCAAATGCACCAAACTTCAGGAGACAACACGGATTATTAAAACAAAAGGAACAGAAAGAGAAAACACAAGAAAGTAACTCTTCTAGAATACAAGTCAAAAAGGGATAACTTAAGACTCATAGCATTCCCTGAAATGCATGAGCAAAAAAAGAACCTGCATATAAGATTTCAAGAAATCATTAAAGATAATTTCTCTGACTTATTAGAAAAAGATGGCAACGTGAAAATAGGAAGGATCCACTGATTAACTCCTGAAAGAAACCTTAAACTGAAAATTTCCGGAAATGTCGTTATAAAATTTAGAGACATCAGACAAAAGAAGAAAAAAATACCACATCAGAAAGAAAGAATGGAACACCAATCAGGACCATACAAGATTTAGCAGCAATCGTTTTAAAGAGGCAGAGAAAATCAAATCAGATGTTCCACAAGGCAAAAGACAAAGGTCTATAATAAAGCAAAACAGCATAAAACAAGCAAAAAATCTTTACTCAGCAATATGTAGTATAATCCTATAAGAAAAAAAAAGATCTTCAATGAAATAGACAATTTTCAAGTATTTCTGATGAAGAAAGCTGGAACTGAAAAGGAAATTTAAAATGTTAAGAGAAGAATAAACAGGTAACTGCAAATGAATACTCAGGAGGGACTTTATAAATATGAGTGGTTTGAATTCTAATGGAGAGAGGAGTATGTGAACAGGACTCTTAGAATGTTAATGTTAAAAGCTTTCACTGAAGTTGTCAATTGAGACAGAAGATCTAGTTTTTTTTAAGACATTCAAAGGAAAAAAGAAAGGGAAACAAAAGAAAAAAAATCCTTAACTATCATAACTATAAATGTGAATGGGATGAGTTCACCAACAAAATGGAAGTGATTTAGACATAATTTTTTTGTATACAGCCATCGAGAGAATTTGTTTCTCTTGATTTCGCATATTTGTTGCAAGAAGTTTAGTTTTCTTTTTCATGGGGTTGTAGGATATGAGAGGAAAAAAACAGATTTCTTTTAATTAAAAAAATACATATATTATCTCATTTGATCTTCACAACAATCTCGTGAAGTAGGTGCTCAACTTGTAAAGGATATAATAAACTGTTCCTTTAATATAGGATCATTTTGGTTGCTTAAAAAGGGCAGAAATGACTTTTGAGAATGAAAAACTGATAAAATTTATTTCTTAAGAGATAGAGTGGTTGTGCTTAAAATGTGAAGAGAGATACAAACAAGATAGAGAGCTGCTCCTCAGATAGATGGATTGAAAGGACTTGTCTGTGGGCAGAGGAAACGGTTGAGCCTTCTTGGTCTCTTCCCTTGTCTTTATGCTCACTGATTGGCATTCTTTCCATTTTCCCTTTTATGACCGTAAAAGTAACAAACTATGCAGACGATTCCTAAAGTTATGTCTGCAGTTGTGCATTGCCTACTGCCCCTTGAACTTAAACTGAATGTTCTACTAGTACTTCAAAATGTATCAAAATTAAGCAGAACATCATTATAGGCATCAGTAGCTGTTTTTAGCCATTTCTTAATTCCACTTTTACCTTCTGAACAGGTACCAGGTCATGTCAATTCCAACTTCAATATTTCACATTGGTCTCCTTAAAAGTGACCTCCACAATAGGAGTTAGGTCTGATTTAAGCCTATTCCCTGATAGTATGTATTATTGTTACTATTTCATTCTTTTTCTTTACATAATAGTTCTTTTTTTTGGGTATCTTTCAGCAATCAAACTCCTCACATAGGAAAGGGTCAGTATCTTACACATTTTTTGAGGGGGGGTGGAATAGCAAATTCAGAATGCAAAATAACAGAAAATACAAAATAATTTCAGGGATAGGTAGAACACTAAAAACTGACTTATTCAAGTGTGATTCTGCCTTTTATAATTTATAATTTGATTCTTTAAGTTTTGGGGCTGCTCCCTTCCTCTGATTGGAGAGGGTAGAGGGCATACATTGAGGGGTGATCTCCCCAAGATACTCCATTTAAGGCAGGGTCCCCAGGTAGCCATCTCATCATTTCCCCATTGGCTGAATGCCTTCATTCCCTTGGTGCTGATACCTTTTCTCTTAGAGGGTAAGCTTTTAAGCACCTTTTTATGTTTTTATCCCACTGGAATGCAAACTTCTTGAGAGTAGATATTATCTTTTGTATTCCCAGTGCTTAGCACAGTGGCTGGCACACAGTAGGTGTTCAATAAATGTTATTGATTGACTGACTTTATAGTTACGATCTGGAAAAAGACAAGTAGTAATTATTCCTTCCCAGTTTGTTCCCAGAACTCAACATTGCATCTACCTTGTTTCATTCGTGTTCACTATGTTTGAGGTGCATCCTCTTATCAATTATGCCCCTTTGAATTATTTTTTATCTTAAACATTTAGCTCAGGTGACATTTCCTCTCTAAAATCTTCCCTGGTACTCCTGATGGTTAATTTCTTTTCCTACTCTCTTCCTACTCTCTTCCTACAAATTTACTTATTGGGTACATAGTGTATCTCTGCAGAAAAGTGCAATCTCTTTGGGGTCAGAGATTGTTTAATTTTTGTCTTTGTATACCTAAACTGAGAATGTTACAATGCTTATAACTAGGTATATGATAAATGCTTGTTATGTTGAATAAAATATAATCAATAGACACATTTGCATGCGGAGATAGCTACTGTAGTATTTATTTACTCCCTCATGGTAAATACAATACAAGAGAGAGAAAACAGCAGTCATAAACTGGGTTTCAAAGGAATCTATATGAAGAACAATAAGCTTTGAAATGCCAGTCCATTACGAAAGGACAAGTCTAAGAGGATTTTGCATGCTCCATTGGATGACCAGGGAATTCCTCATCCTGTTGTTCAATTTGCACATTTAAAAGAGCTAGGCTGACAGTAGATGAAAACAGCAAGAGACATGTTTTCTGCTAAGGATCCACATTTTCCCTAGTGATAGTGATTCTGAACCTAGGCAATGGCAATTCTCTTGAGAATGCATGATGTTCGCATATTGTCTATTTATTCTTGGCCTTGTAATGTTGACAATAGCAAAATATGCATGTATTTTTGCACAGCCATGAACATAAACAAATGTGACTGGAAAGAATGGGCCAATTTCTTGTCAGCAGATGATCTCAGAGTCACACATGAAGTCATGCCTACCCTTCGGTAGAAAGATGATGAAGACAGCAAAGAGGAATGAGCAGAAAGCTTATATTCCATTCTTGTGAGAAATGTCATCAGGGTCCTATCAATTGTGCAGAGTAAACCACGTATTAGTGTGCTTTATGTCACAGAAAACAGTGAAATCTACAGCTAATGAATCATCGATAACATTCCAAAATGAAAGGCAAAGTAAACTAACTTTCAGGGAATATTTCAGCTCATTGAATGAAAAATGGAAATTCTTTCTTCCTTACTGATATCTTAGAAAAAAGAACAAGTCTAGTTCAAACAGAAAAGGGAAGGTTAAAGACAAAAAGAAGGGCCAACTGCACAATGAAATATTCACTGTGTCACCATAAAGTAAAAAAGAATTAGAAAAAATAGGTTTTCATCATTTTGGGAAAGATTGAACAAATTGTGGTACATGAATGTGATAAAATGTTTCTGTTTGGTAAGAAAAAAGAAATGGGAGGAAATCAGAAAATGATGGGAAGACTTATGTGAACTGACACTTCGTGAAGAAAATGGAACCAGGAAAAAAATATGCAATGCCTATGATAATGCAAATGAAGAAAGGAAACAAATATTCAGCACATTGGTTGTACAAGGAGATTACTATTGGGTATACAAGGAGATTACATTCTAATACTGAAAGAGAATACATAAAAGGGAACTGAAAAACTTAATGGCAGTTGTGTAAGGGCCTGGTTTGGAAGTTTGGAAGACAGTAACAGGGAGAGGATTAATGTCTGCCTGAGACCCTCTACAAATAGTGACTTCAGGAGGAAAAATGAGGTAGGCCTTAAGGACGGATATTGACTGTAAGCACTGAGGGGAGTTCCAGGGTAAAATATAGCATGGTTTGGAAGTCCTAGCACAGGGGTAGGAGGGTACTGGAAAGACAATGGACATTTTAAATAGAAAGAGCCTATATAATAAAACCAAAGACTGCATATATATGTACATACACACACATATACATATACATATATACATCTATCTATCTATCTATCTATCTATCTATCTATCTATCATCTATCTATCTATCTATATCTGTGTATCTCTGTGTGTGTGTGTGTGTGTGTGTGTGTGTGTGTGTGTGTGTGTGTATGACCAAGCTTGACCTCAGGGGAAAAAAAAGAGGAGAAATTAACTTTTTTCTTTTTAGAGGTGGGGACTATGTTGAACATTACATAGATTGTCAGACTCAGCTGGTGTGTAAGTTTTTTTTAACTTATGTTTTATGTGAAATTTTGTTTTAGCTTTTCAAATTACATGTTAAAATCAAATTTTAACTTTCATTTTTTAAAAATTTGATTTCCAAATTCTTCCTCCTCATCCTCTCTGAGATGGCAAGCAAGTAGATATAGATTATACATTTGCAGTCATGCAAAAATATTTCCATAGTAATCATAAATGTCCATATTAGGCAATTATCCATATTAGTTATGTTGCAGAAGGAAACTTAGTCTCAAATAAAACAAAACAAGAAAAATAAGGAAAGCAAAAAAAGTTTGCTTTGACACGCATTCAGACTCCATCAAATCTTAGTCCTTCAGAATTGTCTTGGATCTTTGTATTACTGAGAATAACTACGTCATACGCAGTTGAACATTGTGTAATTGCTATTACTGTGTACCATGTTTTTATGGTTCTGCTCATCTCATTTTGCATCAGTTCATGTAAGTCTTTCTGGGTTTTTCTGAAAGCATCCTGCTCATCATTTCTTATAGCACAATAGTATTGCATCACAATCATATACTATAACTTATTCAGCCATTCCCCAGTTTATGGCCATCTCCTCAATTTCCAATTCTTTGCCACCACAATACAAAAAAAAAACAAAACCAAAAAACTGTCATAATTTTTTTTTGTACAAAGAGTTCCTTTTTCCTTTTCAGTGATCTCTTGTATTGCTGGCTCAAAAGGTATGCACAATTTTAGTTGTTTAGGTGTAGTTCCAAATTGCTCTCCAGAATGTTTGTACTACTTAATAGCTCTACCAACAGTGCAGTAGGGTACCAACTTTTCCATGCCCTCCCTAACATTTGTCATTTTCCTTTTCTACCATATCAGCCAATCAGATCCATGTGAGGTGGTACCTCAGATTGCAGGTCTCCAATGAACAGAGATTTAAAGATTTTTTTTTTCATATGACTTTGATTTCTTCATCTGAAAACTGCCTACTCATATTCTTAAACCGTTTATCAATTGGGAAATAACTTATATTCTCGTAAATTTGACTTAGTTCTCTATATATTTTAGAAAAATTCACTGTAAGATTTTTGCTTGTTTTCTGCTTTACTTCTAATCTTGGCTATATTTGTTTTGTTTGTGCAAAACCTTAATTTAATGTAATCAAAATTTTCCATTTTACCTCCCATTATCCTATCTGTCTCTTGTTTGATCACAAGTTCTTCTTCTATCCATAGATCTGACAGGTAAATTATTCCATGCTCCCATTTACAGTTATTATATAGTATCACCCTTTGTGGTTAAATTATGTACTCATTTTGACCTTATCTTGGTGTATGGCATGAGACGTTGGTTGGTATATACCTAGTTTCTTCTAAATTACTTCTGTTTTCCCACCAATTTTTGTCAAATAGTGAGTTCTTACCTCAAAAAGCATGGATATTTGTATTTATCAAACACTAGATTACCATGGTCACTTATTACTATGTATTATGTATCAAATCTAAGCCAATGATCTACCACTCTACTGCTTAACCAGTACCAGATTGTTTTGATCACCACTTCGCAGTACAATTTGAAATCTGGGACTACTAGACCACCTTCTTTTACATTTTTTTTCCTTTGATTCTCTTGATAATTATGACCTTTTATTTTTCAAATGAATCTTGTTACTATTTTTTCTAGTTCTATGAAATAATTTTTGGTAGTTTGATTTGGTATGGCACTGAAAAAGTAAATTAGTTGAGGTAGACATCATTTTTATTATGTGGTCTCAGCCTACCCATAAGCAATTGATATTTTTCCCAGTTGTTTAGATCTGTCTTTATTTGTATGAAAAGTGTTTTGTAAATGTGTTCATATAGTTCCTGGGTTTGTCTTGGAAAGTAGACTCCCAAATATTGTATGTAGTCCACAGTTATTTTAAATGGAATTTCTCTTTCTATCTCTTGCTGCTGGGCTTTGTTGGTAATATAGAGAAATGCTGATGACTTATATGAGTTTATTTTATACCTTGCAACTTTGTCAAAGTTGTTCATTGTTTCAAGTAGTTTTTAGTTGATTCTCTCTAGGATTCTCTAATTATACCATTGTATCATCTGAAAAGAATGATAGTTTTGTTTCCTTATTGCCTATTCCAATTCCTTTAATTTCTTTTTCTTTTCTTATTGCTATAGCTAACATTTCTGGTACAATATTGACTATGAACTGGTTTTTTTCTTTTTACTTTTACAAGGAATGACTCATTGAGTAGGAGAGTGAGGAGAGATATATTAAGAAATAAAAATGACATATTAACAAAAGAGGTCAATACATGTTTAATCCATTCTCAAAAAATTCCAACAATTACATAGCAAGATAACTGCCGTATTCTAGCCTTCTTAATAATTGCATCTATGTTTTAAACCTTATGGTCATTCAAATGAGAATTTAACTTTGACTAATTAGTCTCTCCTTTTTTCTGTTTCCTTTGAGTTGCCTCTAATCTGTTCATGAATTTTTGTTAAGGAGTATTCTCCTTAACTGTGTCATTGGGGTGGTGGGGTTATGAAGAAACAGTTAGTTACAATATCCTCTTTTCCCTATATTTCCTGTTGACTATGATATGAGTTGTTAGAAGATGGAAGAATGGCAGGTCTTTCAAGGATCAGGAATATCGGGAAATAGATGGGCCATCAGTTTATTTGGTTCAGTGCAAGTTGCCTGGAGAGCTCTTTGGGGCTCTATGATTTGGTGAATTGGGGATTTCATCTTAAAAATTTACAAAATAAGAAGTTTGCAGGCATAAAAATGATTAATCTATTTAGAAAATGTATCTATAAAGGATCATCTAGAACTCACATTTTGTGACAGGCATTTTTTTCTTTTCTTAAAAGTTTAATAGTATTTTATTCCCCCCCCCCCCAGTTACATGTCAAGAAAATGTTTAGCATTTATTTTTATAAGCTTTTGAATTACAATTTTTCTCCCTTCCTCCCCTCCTGTCTTCTAAAAATGATAGGCAGTTTGATGTAATTTTATACATGTGCTATCATGTAGAAAGGATTTCCATATTAATCACAGTTGTGAAAGAAGAAACAGATCAATTGAAAAAAATAAGAAAAAATAAAGTGAAAAAATATGCTTTCATCTGCATTCAGAGTCCATCAGTTCCTTATCTGGATATGGCTAGCATTTTCCTTCATGAGTCCTTTGTACTTGTCTTGTATCATTGCTTTGTTGAGAAAAGGTGAGTCATTATATGGTTATCATACAACGTTGCCAACACTGTGTGCAAAGTTTTCCTGGTTCTTCTCATTTCATTTTACATCACTTCATACAAGTCTTTTTGAAATCTGCCTGTTTATCATTTCTTATTGCAGAATAGCATTCCATTAGATTCATATACCACAGACTGTTCAGCAATTCCCCAATCAATGTATGACAGGCATTTTTAGAGTCATTTTGTCAACCTTAAATTGGTTGGTACTCAGCACAATATGGTTTGAATATTTAAAAATAATCCCAACAAAATTAATGCATTCTGTACTTCAGAAATAAGTTGATAAAGTCCATTTCTATTTATATTCTTCCTAATTTTGTCTTCCACATCCACCTAATAGCAGGGAAAGTATATAGGATAATTATCATCATCATAATTATCATTACTACTAGGTCTTTAACTTTTTGCAGTCTGTCTTCTGATCTCCACTTAAATTACTATCTCCAAAGTTACCACTAATTGCTAATTGCCAAATATGATGATCTTATATCAGTTCTCATCCTTCCTGACCTATCTCCTGCTTTTGACACTCTTGACTACTCTCCTATTTGATATTCTCTCCTTTCTGTGCTTTAAATGACACTACTATCTCCTGGTTCTTCTCCATTCTGTTTAACTTTGTCTGTTCATTCTCCTTTGCTGGATCATTATCCACATTGTGTCACTGTAAGTTTCCCCCAACATTCTATTCTGACCCCTCTTCTTTTCTCCCTGTATACAATTTCACTTGGTCAATTGGTCAAATCCCATGGGTAGAACTATCATATCTAGAATCATTATACACACATACACACACACATATACATATACATATACAAATTATAGTTTACCATTACATATTTAAACAGTATATTGTCATTTTATCTGTAGATAGATATACAATATTTTTATATTATATATGTATCCATGTCTATATATCATACACCTATATAAGCATATGTAGAAAGATATGTTTAACATATGTTTAATATTTTATAAGTATATGCATACATTGCATTGTATTATATCTTCTTACATTTTAAACATATCATATGAACATGTTAATTATATATGCATCATATATGCATGCATTATATATTATTATATAATAGTTGTATACCTATTGACCATCTAATAGCTAAGGAGAGGATTATTGATCCATAGCAGGTTGTTCTGATCTGTTTTGTATGCATATGTGTATGTGTGTGTGCCTATATGAATGGATATGTGCATATACACACAGAATATACTTACATGTACAAATGTATATGTGTATCTCTCTGTCTCTCTCTGTCTCTGTATGTCTCTCTGCATACCTATGAAATTAAAGATCTAGCCCATCAGAGGACAGGGTTTGAATCAGGCAAACATCAGAGCAACTTAATATGGCTCAGTAATTCTCCTCTTCTTAACTATTAGGTGATCTACAGGTGTCTAATGTGTTTCTAATTCCAAACCTAACTTGCCTAAACTGAGTCAACCCTACCTACAGTAATTTAGACTGTTCATAGTCTAGCTGGCTCCAGACACCAGACAATACTTTATATCCCATACAAAATTTTACTCTAGCCATCTCTTTCCCATCTGCCTTACCACAGAGTGTTGTGTCCCACTCCCAGCCTCCTGCTCTGGAAACAATAAGTGAAGCAATACTACCATTACTCCTACAAAGAGCATGCTAATTGACTCCTATATGACTTAACTCACTAATTCTATGATTTCCCAAACAAACATTCCTTCCTATTCACCACTCCCTCACATGTGTTTTCTCTTCTTGCTGGAATCTAAGATCCTTGAAGTCAGCGGCTGCCTTCTTTTCATATCTACATTATTATCTCAACAATTGGAACATAGAAAGAACTTCACAAGTCCCATTAATGCTCTCCATTCGTTTATTCTCACTGCCAATGAAGAAATATGCAGAAGTGGAGTAAGGATATCAGAGATATATCTAATTGGAAAAGGAGATAAGCAAGTAATATGGCAAATGGATATACAGTTATCCACACAATGTTAAAAGACAAGGTCCACTCCAGCATATGAGTCGACCCCTTGTGGAAGCTTTATGGGAGAACATAAAAATCAACAGTATCAAAGAGTGTAGATTGATTGTGATCTGTTTTGTTGGAGAGAGTGCCAACATTAAAGTAGCTCCATTAGTCAAAAAGTAATGATCTAACACCATAATTAATTGTACTTAAGTGGACTTAAGGAATTAAGTGGACATAATTAAGTGAGCTTAAGACAAAGGCATTTAAAAAAGATACAAATAGTGAATTTTAATGAATTTTGGTTAATAGTCCATCTACACAGAGAGAATATGAACTTAATGAAGGCAGAGACTGTTTTGTTTTTGTCTTTATATTCCCAGTGCATAGTAAAGTTCTTAGCATAGTTAGTTTGGTTTGTTTTTTCTCATTGTTTTTGTTTCTGGAATTTTTTTTTTCTGTGACTTATAGTATTACAGAACTGCATAGTGACCTAAGCATATGAGTGATTTGCCTAGGGTTACAGAACCAGTATGTGTCAGACTTAGGACTTGAATATAGATCTTTCCAATTTTTTTGACTGACTTTCTATTCAATGTATCCCTGTCTAGCACGGAATAGGAATTTAGTAAACGTTTGTCAACACATTCATTACTTACATGAAATATATCATCAAAATGCTTGAGCTAGCATAGTTATAGTTTAAACCCCAAAAAATCCTAAGCAAAACTTTAAATCTCTTCCATGACATCATTAATTCAATTCAGAATAATAGTAATATTGATATAGACAATATCTATTTTTAATAGTTAAAACATTTACATATTTTGCATTGATATATGAAATGAATATTTAATACTTTGTATAATGGTTAATCCAAGTTTCATAATGCTCTTCTTTCCATAGAGGTAAACAGCTTTAAACATCCATGCAAGGATTGATAACCAATTTAATGCAAGTAGCACAACGTTCCACTTATCTTTGGACTAACAATTAATATATTTAATAAAGTATCAGGATATTAGACAAACTCACAAAAATCATGAATTACCTTCTATGTTACCACCAATATTCATCAGAAATGGAAAATTTTAAAAAATCTTTTCAAAATAAAAAGAAAAATATAAAATAATTGGGAATTTAAATATTAAGGCATATAGAAATTTTACTAATACAAAAGCACTTTTTTAAAAACAGAAATAAAATCATATTAATATTATAGCTGTGGTGAAGCTGAGCCAATATGATGAAAAATACAATGTTATCTAAATTATAGCTTTAGTGACATACCAATCAAATTACTAAATCATTGCTTTGTAAAACTAGAAAATATAAAAGATTCTTTAATAGCAAAAGGTCAAGAATCCCAAGGGAAATAATAACAACACTGTCAAAGACAAATACTACAAAACAATAATCATCAAAGTGATCTGGTATGGATTGAAAAGAGAAAAGTTTATCAGTGAATATATTTAGTTAACAAGATCCTAAAATAATCTAACATAATATGATTATGTTCAATGAACTCAAGAACTGCACCTACTAGGGAAGACTAGTAAGCAGTCTGGCAGAAAATGGGTTTTGAACAAGGATCTCACATCACATGAGCTCCAAAAGGATCTATGACCTAAATAAAAGGCCATATTATAAACTACTTAGAGAAGCAAGGAAGGAGACAACTTTCCCAACTGTAAATGAAAGAATTGGTCACCAAATAAGGGATAGATTGCTTAAACTGAACAGTTTTTTGCACAAACAATAAGGAGGCAAACAGCTGGGAAAATATTTCCAGCAATTTTTTTTGAACTTCCATGTATATTTGTGATTAAATCAAATATATAAGAATGAATGAACTCACTGATATTCCATGTATATTTGCAATTAAATCAAATATATAAGAATGAATCAGTCCCTCAAACATAAATCATCACAGGATGTGAAAAAAAACAATTCTTAATTAGATAAACCATTGCAAATCATAAAATAAATGTTTCAAATTGCTAATAAAAAGAGAAATGCAAATTAAAATAGTCCAGAAAAAAATTAAATTCAAACAGTTCTGAGGTTCCACCTTACATCTATCAGCATGGAAAAAGGTGACAAAAATGGAAAATTACAGTGTTTACAGTGGTTGTTTGAGTCCAAGGAAATTATTGTACTACTGGTGGTTCTGTGAATTGATCCAAACATCTAAAAGCAATTTGAAGCTAAACTCTAAAAGTCACTAAACAGTGTGACATTTCTATGAGGGATATACCCCATTAAGTTCAAAGAAAGAACACAAGGACCCATAAAGAAAACTCAGACTTGTTTACATAGATTTTTTCCCTTTGTTATAGAAAATAATTGGAAAGGTCGGGGGAGGGGGTATTCATTAATTGTGGGATGACTGATCAAACCATGGGATATGAATGCAGTGCAGTATTATTGAGCCATAGGAAATGTTTGAAGGGAGGGAGTCAGTCAAATCTGGGCAGACAAGTACAGCACTAGCACAGAGTGAAGAGACCAAAACCAAGAGTGAAATGTATATGTGATTCAACACTATAAAGGAAAATTACTTTGAATAACTCAAGAACTGGGATCATGGGCGATGACTAATCTCAATTTCAGAAGCCTAAAACTGATTCACATTTCCTATTTTTTGTCAGAGAGATGATAGCATAGAAGTTCAGAATGAGACGTTCTCAGGTGGAGATAATATGTGTATTTTTTGCTTGACTCCACTTATTTGTTAAGAAAAAGTGCTTTCTCTTTCTCTGTCTCTGTCTGTCTGTCTGTCTGTCTCTCTTATTTTTCTTTCTTCTTTGTCGTGGTTCCTCCCATTGCTTCCAATTCTCCTTTATAATAAGACCAATGGGAAAGGATGTTTAACATGGAGGTACATGTCAAGCCCCTATCAGATTGCACGTCATCTTGGGCTGTGGGGAGGAGAGGAATTCAGAGAAAATTTGGAAAGCAAAATATTATGGAAATGACTGTTGAATACTAAAGGTAAAAAAAAATGCATTTTCAACAAAAGCTGCCTTCAACACACTGTTCAACACTGGAAACTGCAAAAGGCCACTGGGCAAAGGAAAACACAATCACCCATGACCATACTTGGAGGCCAGAGGGCCTCTCTCTTTGCCATTTCTAGAAACATGGCACCTTGCCAAGGAATACCTCTCTTGGCTTAAGGCTATCAAAGGAGTGGTTGAATCTCCTTCCATCTAGAAGATTCTCAACTGTGAGGCTGGCTGACATTAGGCTTCCTTACATGACAAGGAATTGCTTCCAGGATCTCTATATAGGGATACTAGGTGTAGAGTGAGCTGAGAAATCCATCAAAGTCATCAGAGGTCCCAAGCAGCATCTGGAGCCAGCAGCAGAATTTGTTGAAACAGTGTGGCCAACAACGGAGGGAACATCTGTAGACAGGAGTAGAAAGCCCATTCCGGAAGGAAAGTGGATGGGGATCTTTTGTCACAGAGGGAAATTTTGGTTGTGTCTTCTGGAAAGGCACCCATCCTCAGAGCCTAAGAGAGAGCTACACCTAAGGGGAACCTTACGAGGACCCAGTAAAAGGGGAAAAGAACTAGATCAACAGGAATTCCTTGACCACGTATGTTTCCTACTCACATATAGTGCTCCAATTATACTTTAAGCTTGAGGCCACTTTCCCCAAGAACTTTGTGTATGCAAGCAGACTGTCCTAGGTTGAGGTGGTTGTCTTATAATTATTATTCTTGCTATATCACCTTTATAAATAACCTTTTCCAAAAGCAATTTAATGTCAACTGGTTCTTCGGTATGGTAGGGGCAGGAGAGGGACACAACATATGGGAGGTCATAAGCAATAGTAGTAGAACCTCCAACCCTTCAGGGTTACTCACTAACCCGAAGGAGATTAGTAGGCCAGTAATGTTTGCCATCTGGGTACTCAAACTACCAGGGAGAGTAGGAATTGGGAGAGGGGATGATATACCTTTTAAAAATCCAAGCTTTAAATTCATGGTGCCCTATATTACCCTCTTTTTCTGTTTTTATTTTTATAAGGAAATATTTATTTGTTAAATACCTATCAAGTTCAGAGTAATAGAAATAAAATAATATTAAAAGTTCACATTGAATGGTTTGTAAAATTAGATGTTCCTATGTGATGAAACACAGAGATACACCTTCAAAGAGAAACACATATGCTAAGATGTAGAGGTTTTGGAGAGTGCTGACATAGAAAAAAATAAGAAGAAAAAGGAAGAGAGGAGATGAATGAATGACAGACAAGAGATGGCATGAGTATTTATTGTAGCAAACATTTGGTTCTTTATTTGTTTGTGATACAACTGTAATGAATGCCATTCTTTGCCATAGAATGCCATGCCAGATCTTTAGCACATCGCTGCTGGATGCCCAGTGGGCAGCCAGTGCCCAATTGCCAGTGCCACTTTTCAATGCATGTTCATCTGCAGGATACTAAACAGATTGCTGTTCCTTTTATGCTTGTGAATACAAAGAGTAAATACCATATGATCTGACTCAATGGAATTGATTGAGGCAGAAGAAGAAATTTATATCTTATCCTCCGAACAAGAGAAAACTCTAGTGGGAGGGCCTCATTGATAAGACTAGGTACCAGATCTTTCTTTCCATCAGAACTCTAAAATCTTCTGAGGCCACTGTGAATTCCTGACTATCTGTTTATTCTTGTACCCGAAAATTGTTAGAAGAAATCAATCTATAAACAAATCTGTCGATCAATAAGCATGTACCAAGTGTCTACTATATTCTAGGTATGTGATATATGCTGGGGATTCCAAAACACAAATTAAACAGCTCCTGCCCTCAAAGAACTTATAGTCTGAAGTAGTGCTAATAGGAGGAGAAAGACGCTAAAGAATTAATAACCTCATCTAGTTTTAGAATATTAACTTTCCTTTTGATTCTGGCTTAGCAACTGTTCATACTTGTGTGCGTATGCGTATGCGCACGCGCGCGCGTGTGTGTGTGTGTGTGTAGGCAGTATACGTTAGCCTATCCCTTCACAATGCTACAACTTTAGTTCTTATTGCATCATTCCTAGCCTCTCATACTTTCAATAGCAATAGAGCAGTACCTAAAAGAAAAACAAAGTCAGTCACTTGTGAAAGAATATATCACGGCACAATGACTATAGCACTGGGTTGAGAATCATCCTGGGCTTCTAATCCCATTATTTAAACTACCTGGGCCTTATTTCTCAAAGATTCATTCCAAGCTCTAATATTTTATGAAATCAGTGGTTGTAATTACTATATTTTTCATTACACGGAAGTTTGCAATCTAAAATAGCAATAACATTCCAGGAACAAAAGTTTCCAAGGTTTTTTTTTTTGTACTTTTGTACTTAAAGAAAAAAATGGGCCTTTTTGTGAATTGGGAAAATGAATAATTTGTTCTGTGCTTCAGTTTCCCCATCTGTGAAATTGGACTAATAGTCCATCTCTGACTTATTTGAAAAGCAAATGGAAAGTTATCTAGTTAATTTAGTGAATCACACTGAAACCACAACATGCCACTTAGGCTCATTCCAATGTTAGCCTCTCTCATACAAAGTATAATTAGTGCCTCTAGCCTAAGAGTATCTCGTTTTCACCTTCCCCCACCCCCTCACATACACACACACACACACACACACACACACACACACACACACACACACACACACTTCTAGATCTCCAGTTATTTGTTGCAGTTGGAATGTCTCCTAATGTGGTGTGGAGAAAAAGCAAGAATTCATAGGGCCAGCCCTGGTCACTTCAGACCTCTTATGATATAACTAACTCTTTGGAATCTACCAAGAAATGCCTATGATTTAAATATCATAATATCATTAGATCCAGAACTGGAAAGCACCTGAGGGTCTCTATAGTTTTGTGGATTACTTTCAATAAGTAATTTCCTCTGTCAGCAGTTAAACGTAAGACTATTCCCATAATCCATACACCTTATATTGTCGTTATGTTAAGTCACAATTGATCTTAGCTACTTTCCTTTTTTTTTTTTTGTACTGAGCTTTTTATGAAGTGATGGTATGAAAATGAACACTAATGCCTGCTAAAGACAGAGGCCAAATGTCATGTTCAGTGCCTCAATGCTCAAATAAATCATGCTATAAAGGCGTCCTTTTTTTTTTAACTGACAACTATGGTAGATATTTAAATATTCTCTCAGTTAGGTTTATTCATTTCATTTTGATTGAAGCAATCAGAATAGGCACCAGAGCTGTCATTTCCATAAGAGGTTAAAGTAGGTGTCACTGCCTGAGATGGGATCATATTTACTTTAGACCTTCCTAGGAAATTACTCCTGGGGATATTATTAGTTCACATGATTAAAAACAACAACAGAGAAGCAAATTTTCCATATCAAGCACTCATACAGTGACTGCATAATGTTCTCTCTGAACGGGTGTTGTCTAATTTAACATTTAGCCATGTTGTCTAATTTAACATTTAGCCAGAGTGCCTTGGGAACAAGAGCTTACTGCTAGAAACAATAGCTTCCCTTGAGGGATTATGGGTATTAATATCAAAATGATAATATCAACCTCTGAAATCAGGCACAAATAGGTAATTTGGGGTAGGGGTTGGGAAATGGGCTGGAAAGTAAGATACTGATCCTCCTGAAGTCTGATTTATTTGGTTGTTATTAGGGGAAGAAATGGTTTAGCTGTTTAATGCTCCTTCCACAGAGTAGATTCTACTTAGGGAGCCCTTAATGAGATTTAATAGTACACCTTGTCCTTCAATTAATTTAATCAAGTCTTCTCTCAGAATCTGTGTTAATACCTGTACCCTAGCCTTCTGCCCCTCCTTCGTTGTTTATTTCACTCTCAATTTTTTTTTTACCAGCTGTGACTAACTTGCTGTAATTCACAAAGTGCACAAAATGGCTACTTATCTGGAGCCCACACTCTGGCTTCCACACATGCATGACATTAAGTGATGACTTGCTGTCCTGCACCTTGCGTGTAATGAGGCACCATCATCATAATTTAACCACGTAGTTCTGCTTAGTGGCAATAGAGAGGAATTATTAATTAACCAATTTGATATTAGAATATACAGAGACGCTTTGGTGGCCTGTGGGGAAAAGTGCCATAATTTACTCATATCAGATGAGTTACAATATGAAAATGAAACAGATAAAGCCAAAGAGGGGAAAGAAGAGCTGCTTTTTATTGATTTTCATAGGTACATAAGAGAGAGCAAGATTCTGAGACTGACAGATTTATCCTGATGGTATCTGGTGTTTGTGAGCATTCATAAGGTCATTTGCAATGTGTCCCATGTTGAGAATTATGGCCAGATAAAAGAAATGGGAAATTAATTTGTTTTAAATGATGTCAGGCATTATCATGTACAATCTAGTCCAGCCACTCAATGGCTTAAAAAGATCTTAATCGTGCCCTTCAATAGAAATTGGCCCACCCAGCCTGAGCAGCTTGTAGAATCAATTAGAATGCTCCAGGACACATAATGCAAATGAGCAACAATGACATTCTGAAGCAAACTTTTGCTTAAATTCTGCCACATTTCAAAATGTAAAAAAATAAGATACAATAAACCCTTCAGTTTGTTGCTAGAAGGTCAATAAAGAACTACTCAATTAGTTAGCAAATAGGATGCACTGAGCACATAGTTTTAAGGAAGACAATTCCTCCTTATTTGGTTTCATACTGCCCTTTCATACTTTGGCAAGATTTCTCATAGTTAAGTTTCTCATACCTGATCACAAGATAGTGGGTAGGAAGTCACTAGCATAGAGAGCAGATAGATCAGCAAAATATTTGGGGATGCTGAGAATCATTAGTTTATAGCACTAAGGTAGATAACAAGCAAGAGAATCTTCACTATATCCAAATACTGCATTTCATTTCTCAAGGAAATAACATGGTTCACATGTCTTTAGTTGCCTTTTTTACTCACTGATAATCAGATGGGTGCACATTCCATAGCCAGCCAATACTTATAAGGGTTAGACCCGGCTGCTTTTACCTATGTCTCCTTTTATGCCCCAACCCTCACTTCATCTTATGTGATTTCAATTCCCTTTGGCCAATTTCTTTAGGGCCTAATTATAGATCACAGCAGCTTATGGTGCCACATCGGTGAGCAGACATGATATTCAAATTGTATACATTTTGTCTTTTCAGACTTCGTTATAGGATGCTCTGTCTATTGCCTGCATTTCAATCTCCGCTTTCTGCTTTTGAGAATTTTAATTAGTGAAGATATGAAGTATTATCTTTGCTCCCAATTTTCAAATCTTTGGTTTGAGATCTTTTGGCCTTTAAGTGATTTTTGGTCTTGCTTGTGGTATGGCCCTTTCCCTACGCTTTTTTTTTTTTTGCCTAGGCTTTTAAGACTGGCAAAATGTCTTATACAGACAAAAGACTTTGGGAAATATGCCAGAAATATTTCTAAACAATGAGATCTTTACAGATGTTACTCCCCTCCATATTTATTGATTATATAGATATATTTATTTTACTTTGGAGGGTCAGGAAATCTCAAAAGTGGAGGATTGATTACGTCAGACTTTCTTTCACCAAAGTTTTCTTTAAATTATCTGGTAGAGTGAAGCGTTTATACCTACAAGTATAAACTTGGAGTTAGGTTTAGAAGATGTAAAGCATGCTTCTTGAAGTAATTATTCCTGAGTAGTTATAGATAAGCTATTCAAATATTCCGCTGTACAGGTCTGAGCTATCAGTTACCTTCTAGGCCTTAGCCTGTCGTATCAATACCCGTAGACCTAACACCACTACAGTGAAGGCAAGCTTGAGATTTGGACTTCCTTAATGTAATTGTTGTTTTATTACAAAGCATAATCCCACTATTAGCATTAGAAAATGTCACAGGCCTTAGAATGTTAGGGCTAGAAAAGATGTCAGGGATCACCTAGGCATACAAGCCCTTCATTTGCCAGTTAAAGTCAATCCTAAGAGGTTTGATGTAATTGTCAAGGACCAGTCGGGGTGGGGAACCTGTGGTCTCGAGGCCACATGTGGCCCTTTAGGTCCTCAAGTGTGGCCCTTTGACTGAATCCAAACTTCACAAAACAAATCCCCCTGATAAAAAGGATTCATTCTGTAAAACTTGGACTCAGTCGAAAGGCAGCCCCCAAGGACCTAGAAGGCCACAGGTTCCTCACCCCTGGAGGAAATAGGAAGGCTCAAGGAGAGGGAAAGAGATGGGGAAATAGCCCGTTAATGGAGCACTCAGGACCCACACAACATTTATTAAGTTCTCCCTCTTACAGGGGAAGGTAGAACATGAAGACTGACCCAGGGAATAAATAGCCTTATTTACCAGGTACTCATTTAAAATAGAAATTTGGTCCTTGTAACTGGGAAACCTTGAACCCCAGAATTGTTTGTGATTTTTGTACAAATACACATTGCTTAGGTGCTGCTTAGTTATCAGAGATGACGATTTAGGGATGTACTGGTTGTATGTAATTTAGTGTAGAGTGATGTTCCTGGAAGGATCTAGCCCTGGACCAGAAAGAGGAGGTCTAAGGAAAGACTTCAGAGCTGTGTGGAAGGCAGGCAATGCCTCTGAGCATCACGACCTATTTCCTGGAAGAGATGGTTGGTGAGAGATAGGTGATGCTTTTCTGAATAGCCACCTACTCTCTAGGAGACAAGAGACCGGAGAGTCTAGTCTAAAAAGCAGAAGCAAGGAGGAATTGAAACATTTGTTAAGCACCTACTACGTGTCAAGCACTGTACAAATATAATCTTATGGATCCTCCTATCAACCTTGTGAGGTACATTCTAACATTATCTCTATTTTACAATTGAAGAAACCGAGATAGGCAGAGGTTATATGACTTGCTCAGGGTTTCACAGCTAGAAAGTTATCTGTGGCAGGATTGAACTCAAGTCTTCCTGACTTCAGGCCCAGGGTTTTCTAGTTTTCTATCTGTCCCTAGAATAGAGAAGTTTTGTGCAAACTACACACACACACACACACACACACACATGTATATGTACACATGCATGTATACATGTGCATATAGATATACATGCATACCCATGTATACATACAAATATATACATATAGCTATAAATAGTAGTGCATATATGTGTATGTGTGTATATGTAGCATATATGTGTGTATACACACATATACTTTGTAGGGGTGTGTGTGTGTGTGTGTGTGTGTTCAGGGAAGCTAAGTAAGCACAGTGGACAGAGTGCCAGACCTGAAGTTAGGAGATCTGAGTTCAAATCTAGCCCCAGACATTTAGTAGCTGTGTGACCCTGGGCAAGTCACTTAATTCTATTTTCCTCGATTTCCTCATCTGGTAAAATGAGCTGGAGAAGGTAAATGGAAACCATTCCAGTATCTTTGCCAAGAAAACCTCAAATGGGGTCATAAAGAGTCAGACAAGACTGAAAATGGCGGAACAATAAAAATATGTATACATATAGACTCCCCCATATATATCTACATCTATACTCAGATATATGCATATACACAGCTATATGTAAACCTTTATGTGTCTGTGTATGTCTGTATATTGTATGTAACTTTAGTATAGCAACCTGCTCAGTAGCAGAAGCAGTTTGGGCCAGCAACAGCGAGTAGCTCAGCTTAGCAGTGGTGCCACTAGTCCAACCCAGACCATGTGCGCATGCAATGTTGTAAGGATAGTTCCAGAGAATGAGAAGGGACATCCAAGCCTGTAGTTCCAGAGTTGTGAGTTCACCCTACTATGTGTCCCCTACATAAGGACCGCATTGCCCTGGTACTATAAGTTTGTGTCTCCTTTGCTCCACAAGAGGGGGCATGGAGTTACAGTAGAAGGATGTAGCTGCATCCTTACCCCACCTCCACCCTCACTCTCATGTGGGGATTTCTCCTAGAAATCTGAAGATATAAGAGAACTGCAAAATCATAGAATTTGAGAGTTGGAAGAACCTTCCAAAACCATCTAGTCTAACACACACACAAAATCTACTCTAACATCCCCAAGCATCTCCAAGGAAGTGAAGCCCACTCCCTCTGAAGGTGAGCTGTTCTCTTCTTGAGCAGATTCTATCATTAAGAAAAATTTCAAATTGGTCTCTTTGCAATATCCATGCACTGTTTGTGGTTCTGGCCTCTGGGGAAAAACAGAACAAATGATCCTCATTCCTCAACAGTGTTTCAGACACTTCAGCCTCGCTATTGTGTTCCCAGAGTCTTCTGTTCTCTAATCCAGACACCCTTAGTTCCTTCAAACCACTGTCATAGGTCATGAACTCATGGTCCTTCGCAATATAGGTTACACTTTTTTGTACATTCTTCAGATGATCCATGCCAATTATCAATATGAGAGAAAGAGACAGAGACAAACAGAAAAAGAAGGGAAAGGAGAGGATAAGAGGAAAGAAAGGGGGAGAGAGAGAGAGAGAGAGAGAGAGAGAGAGAGAGAGAGAGAGAGAAAGAGAGAAAGAGTGACAGAGAGAGAGAGAGACAGAGACAGAGGGAGACAGAGAAAGAGAGACAGAGAAAGAGACAGACAGAGAGACAGAAAAACTGACAAGTGCAGTTACATGGGAAGGCCTTACATGAAAGGGTGTACTAAGCTGTTTTTTAACAGAAGCTAAACAAAATGATCATCATGAGGAATACTTTCCAGATGTGTAGTAGCCACTTGGGCAAAGGGAAATTTTTAGATAACAACAATTAGCAAACACTCTTCCCATAAATCACACTCTTCTTTAAATACATGTAGCATTCAGGAGAAGAGTGGGCTCAAACTTGGAGAGCAATGGTGATGAGGCACACATGTGGCACAGGTATCTTACAACTTCCAGTTGCCTTGGGCCTGATAGTCTCCCCTCTCTTTGTAGAGTTTGCACACAGTGAGTTCCCTGCTGGGTCATTTGCTCATCTGGGTTCCCAAGATCTACTCCTTTCCATGATCAGACTCTCTTCTCTGCTGCTTGGCATCCCAATACTTGAAGCTATTTCCTCTTTCTGGTGACTATCTTTCTGTACCTGTGGCTGTCTGGAGTGTGTCCCTGTTTCTCTTTCTCCTTGTTGTGTATCGCTTTCAAAGGAGCTTCTTGGCCATGGGGGGAGGAGGAGATGGGAGATGAGATATTTTTCCCTCCTCCCCTTATTCAGGGGGAGAGGTGGGAGAGTGATCTCTTTTACATGAAACTCCTTGCTTGCAAAAATCTCCCACTCTAGCACTAGAACAACTGAATTTTAAACTTTATGCAGAACTTAACTTTTTTAAAGCCCCCAGAGGAATGGGGGCTAATTTCTTTGCTCAGCCAATAATTGCTTATTCCCTTCTTGACTCAATCAAAGAGGTGTTGCTACCTCCAAAAGAAATCAAGGAGTAAGGCAACTTTTAACTTTAGCTTAACACCTCATTAGCATTTCTAGTTATATTTCGGAGCCTTCTGTGACTATATCAGCTAAATTGCAAGGATGTAAGGGAGCTTCTTAATATGAAAAATCAGGGTATTTGACTAGACGGCTTCTAAGCAAGCAAGTATAGCTACTAAATGTGTGTCCCCAAGGGCTTTGAGGTTGATATTTACACCAAATTTCAGAGTCAATTGGATGAGTAAATAGAGAACAGTACAGTTCTGGCTAATTGTCTCAATATCAATATGTCCTTAGTAGTTATACTACCTCCTTCACTATTGTTCTTCCACATTATTTCTAAATGAAGATATGAATTAATATATGTATTATTATCTCTTTTAAAGAGATATCCTATTTGAAATAGCATTCTTTATTACAAATAAGGGACAAAGAATTGGACACTCATATTGTCTACCCTGAGAGGTTCTGCTGAAGTTGTTTATAGCATATACTTTGACCAGCTTTCAGGTAAGCAGACCTGACTAATGGATAAATGAATTTATCCTTCGTGAGTTTGGAAACAATGTTCTGAATTTATAAATCTAGGAAAATTTTGTGTTGTATGTGTCTGTGTGTGTCCTTCGTCGTCTTCCCAAAGAAAATTACCCCCACACTGATCTCAATGTTAATGTATTCCTGCTTACATTCAACTTTGGAATATGTTATAGCTAATTATCATTACACAGGATGAAAGATCAGAGCCCTGAGTGAGATGCTTGGATAAGGGAACAAAAGAAGGCTAATTTTGCATCTTGGCGTCCAGCCCAACAATTGTAATAGAACATCTTGAAACTAGTCAGTTCTTTACCTGATTTTTTTTTTAAATCTTCGACCCCCTCCCCTCATTTCTGAAGGGGGGTGAGGGGTAAAACTTCCCCTTGAACATGATGTCAATATGTTGGCATGTCTCTTTTTATTAAGATGCCATCCAACTGATAACAAGTCCTGCTGTGTTTTACCAACATAAAAAATTAGACTGGAGACCGAAGAACGGCAGGTTGCTTTTGGCACTAAGAAATAATCACACTTGATGTGGAAAGTAAAGTAAAAGGAGCCATCTGTTCACTGCAGGAGGACGTAAAAAATCACATTAACATATTGTCACTAACATCATGAAATACACAGTTAATAATAAATTTAGTTATCATGGCAAGTCTTGTTGGATGCTTACTCTGAAAATGTAGAATATGAAAGAGACACTTCTTGGTCATTTTATTCTTTGGGGGAAAACACATGTGTGCAAAATCCTTCCTTCCATATTGTCTTATTACCTTCCTTCCTTCCTTCCTTCCTTCCTTCCTTCCTTCCTTCCTTCCTTCCTTCCTTCCTTCCTTCCTTCCTTCCTTCCTTCCTCTGCCATTTCTATTATCAAGTTTGGCTATGGTTCTTTCTGACTAAATAAGCAGATATGCATCTTCTACGTGAAAGGAATGGCAACGCTGGTTCTCTGTCTGTCCATTACCATCTACATAGCATCCAAAATGCGTTCTGACTTTTTATCCTAACTGGAAGGAAGAGAGATGCATGGGAAGAAAGAAGCTGCTTAGGAAAAAAAATCCTTGAGAAAGGTGCAGTGTCCAAACCCTTCTCTCTGGAAAGGCTGAGGTTTGAAAGAATCGGAAGGAGAGGCTGAGAAGAACTGGTGGGTTCTTTCTTCCTCTTTATCACAATGATCATCCTTCGAAGGCATCCCTAGTCTATGTTATGTTACCAAGGAACACTTCCCCTCACGGATTCTGTCTGAGTGTCCTACTTCTTAGGCATCTGTGTATTTGCTTCGGTGGTTACTAGTTACCTCACAGGAGACTAAAAGTGTCATAGCAGTGTGAATGGCAGGATTTCTTTTTATAAATAATTTGTTTTGAGGCTGTATGCAATGGATGTATAAATGTTCTATGTGAAGATATTTCAACCAAGTTAAGGTAACTTGGTTGATTGAAGTGGCCATATACCTCAAGTTTTTGAATGACATATGCCTTTTTGATTTTTTATATTTCATATTATAAAGTCATTAAGAAAATATAAGACATTGGGTTAAGAAATAATTATATTTCAGGAACAGCTAGATGGCACAGTGGACAGAGTACTGGCCTTGAAGTTAGGAGGACCTGAGTTCAAATTTGGATTCAGACACTTACTAGATGTGTGACCCTGGGTAAGTCACTTAACCCCTATTGCCTCCAAAATAAAACAAATGAAATAATTATATTTCATAGAAAAATATAAATAAAATAATGCATTTTTATAAATAGAAATTTATTGGTTATGGATTTTCATGAAAAGCAATCATAGATAAATTCATAGATTTATAGATTGTTATTATAGGAAAGGCAGGGGTGTGATGGAGCCAGCTATTACTGGCCCACTAGAACTAATTGTAGTGAATATCACAATAAACCGAGTCGTATGAATTTTTTTGGTTTCCCAGTGCACATAAAAGTTATTTTTACATTCTTCTGTATTCTATTGAGTGTGCAATAGTATTATATCTGAAGAAATAATGTACAAACCCTAATTAAAGAACACTTTATTGCTAAAAATAATGCTAACCATCATCTGAACCTCCAATGCGTCATATATATATATATATATATATATATATATATGTATATATATATATATATATATATATATATATATATATATATATATATATATATATATATATTGCTGGTGGAGGGTCTTACCTCAATGTTGATGGCTGATGACTGAACAGGGTGATAGTTGCTGAAGGCTAGAGTGGCTTTTGCAGTTTCTTAGAATAAGACAATAATGAAACTTGCCACATTGATTAACTCTTCATTTCATGAAAGATTTCTCTGTAGCATGCAACACTATTTGATAGCATTTTACCCATGGTAGAACTTGTTTCAAAATCGGAGTCAATCCTCTCAACCCTGCTACTACTTTATCACCTAAATTTATGTAATAGTCTTCAATACTGTTGCATCTCCAGGAAAAAGGAGGCCTGAAGAGAGGGAGAGAGACAGGAACAGCTGGTTGGTGGAACAGTCATAAAACATGCATTTGTCAATTAAGTTTGCCACCTTATATGTGTATGGTTCATGTAACATCATAGATCATGGATCATAGATCACCATAAGAGATATATTAATAATGAAATAGTTTGAAATACAGAGAGAATTACCAAAATTTGACATAGATATGATGTGAATACATGCTATTGGAAAAATGGCGCCAATAGACTTGGTGGATGCAGGATTGCCACAAACCTTAAATTTGAAAAAAAAAAGTATCTGTGAAGTGTAACAAATTGGAGTGCAATAAAATGAGGAATGTTAATACCCTTAAAATGGCAAATTCTATGAATCAATGATTAATGTAGTATTTATATATTGATTTCTAGACTTGAGAAAGTGATGCATAGAATGGTAATGATGTAGATTCAACTTAAATGTGTCATGCATACTTTTATTTTTCAATGAGCATATTCTTAAACCTTTACCAGCATTCCCTTGCACAAAGGACATTAGAAATCTATCCTTTTCTTCACAGTTGGGGAAACTGAGAACCAGAGAGGTCAAATGATTTTCCAAAAGTCACACAGCTAATTAGAGACAGAGTTGGGACTAGAACCCACATTGCTTAACTCTAGGTAGATTGCTCTGTGTGTGTGTGTGTGTGTGTGTGTGTGTGTGTGTGTGTGTGTGTTTTCATATAGAAGCAAAAAAACTATGTATTATAAGCATGTGATTTGCATATATAGCATAAAAGCACGTGATCCAAAAATCTTAGACCATAGTTTCAATTCTAACTTTGCCATTAAGTGGCTGCAGAAAGTTGGGTAAATCATTTAATCTCTTTAGGACTCAATTTGTTCACCTGAAGAATGAGGAGGTTTGACTAGTTTAATATATTCAGTCACTGGACCATATATCATGAACTGGAAGGGTCTTGAGAGTTCACCTAATCAAATTTCCTCATTTTACAAATGAGGAAACAGAGGCCCAGTAATATAATGACTTTTCCAAGGTCACAAAGATTGCAAATAGCACAGTGGAGAATTGGAACATAGTCTGACTCCATAGGTGACACTTTTTTCCACATTGGGTCAAATTACCTCTCATTTCTAGTTGTGACTTTTAAGCAATAAAATGTTGGTTTTGATTTTACAGTGGGAATAGGGAAATCATATTTGAGTTACCAGCCAATTTGGTAGCGTGTAGTTGAAAAATGGAATGGTACCAAATGACAAATTTTATTTAGTGTTGCCAACTTTTGTTCAGACAGCTAGTGGATTGGTTGTGAGCATATTGGGGTGTTATCATTCCTTTTCTCTTTCCTACTGTAACAAACTCTGAATTCTCCTACCAAAGCTCATTATTAGGAAGTCATGATTCCTGAAGATAGGGAGTGGAGGAGGGAAAATTAGCAGATACAGAATGGCTCCATATCACTTTTTCTCTCACCTCGTCTTGGCTCAGACTGTCTGGAAGACCCCAAAATTGGTGATAGCTGCATAAAAAGCAACCACCGTATTGTAGTTCTGGATGTGAAAGCAATCTTTCTGGACAAACAGCACCATTTCTGCCTTTTCTGTGTGATACTCACACAGATGGTAACTTGAATATTACAGCCAAGAGAAGTGTCCATATGTTCAGCAACCACAGACTATTTACTTGCCCAGAAGCCATGGTCTTTGCAATGGGCTAGCCTCAACTTGAAATGTAGAACCTGAGGAAACTCTGAAACCCTCATGATAGCTTTGCTAATATATACATACAGTGGGTTAAGGGCTGGTGGTAGGATGGGTGGCTTCAGGCTCTCTATGGAGATCTTTTGGGGGAGATGAACTCTTACATTTGCAGTAAAGTTTATGTTTGACAAGACCAATATCTTCGGAGATTTCTTCTTGTTGTTTCTCAGCAGACTTAGTTGAAATACTCAGAGGACCCTGGGCCTGGACCTACCTTCCCATTAGTATTCTGGAATAGAGACACAATATTCTGATGCTACTTCAGATATATTGGATACTCTACTTTCTGTTTTCACCTAGTTGATCAAGAAGATAGGAGACCACTTACCTGGCCTTGCTGAATTCAAGTCACCTGTTTAGCTGGCTTACTTTTTTAAAGAACAGAATTGGTAGACATGATTGCTGCTCCACTCCCAGTGATATTTGAATGAACATGGAATACAGGGATGGTACTATGGAACTGGAGAAGGGCCAAGAGGCTTGATTTTCAAATGGAACACAGTACCTCTTTCATATATGGACACTTTAATTTCTGAAAAGGACAGAAAAGGATATTGCTTTAGAAAAACCACTTGAGATAGTTCTCAGGACATGCAAGTAAATTGCTAAATGAACCAGGAAGTCTTATTTGAAAGTAGCTCAAAGCCATTAGTACTGATGGAAAATGGAGATGGCTGCAAGACATCATCCATTATTTCTTTTGACCATTTTCAAGGATTTGAAGACTATAGATGAAGAACCATGACGAACAAATCTGTTTGGGAGCTATAGGAAAATTGTCTATTGTTCTAGACAGACAGAACTATGGATTTCAAGTTTATCAACCTATTTTAGAGATGGCTCACTACTCATGTGGCACTCCTAATTTGAAACACTGTAAGTAATGAGAAGATAAGGGATAAGAGGAGAAGCAAGAGAATTAGAAAACACTGGAGCCACCTAAAAGGAAAAAAAAAATTGACAATAGACTTCTCCCTCCCTTAGCTCCCAGGTGCTTGAAAAGAAGCACAAAAGGGGAAAACCAGAAGAGAAGAACATCTGTTTTCACCTGAGTTGTCTGAGAGAGCTGGCCGAAGCCTGGTAGTTGCTCTGAGTTCTTTGGAGGAAGCAGAATTCTTACTTTTGCTGACTAGGCTTATTGCTCTTTGGTGCCAGTTCGATCTGATAGAGGCCAGAAAAGGTTTTGCAGATACTCTTGGAGCTGATCAGAGGAAAGCAGAGTCCTATTCCTGCCTGAAGAACTAGCTAAGTTTAGAGTTATCAAGTTCCACACACAGCCCTCTATTCCTCTCTGTGGCTAGAGTGGGAGAACCTCCTAAAAGTCCTGAAAGCAGATGTGAGACATTCTGCAGTTCTCCAGAATAAGCAAACTGCTTGTTAGTGTTTTAACACCTAGCAAGTGAACAGCCTTGGAAAGCTGCAAATCCCACGTTTAAGGATGTTGTTTCACTAAAATTGTATCATACTGTCATTTCAGGGGAAAAGCAAAAACCTTAACATTGATTTAGCAGCCTGAAAGTAGCAGAGAGAGGCTTCATTCAGCAGGAAAGCAGGAAAATTCAGAATAGGTGTCACATAGTGTAGACTGTTTCTGAAAATGTAACATCAATATCAAGCCTGCAGTCACATCCTAAGTTCCTCCAGAGAGATAGGTTTCCCTATTCATGTGCCTCCCCTCTATATTTCTGCATATGCTCACTTCCCTTCTTCTCCTTTCTCCCCCTCCTCCATGGAAATGATAATCATTGCTGGGAGAATGAGATGAAACTTTCTAGGCAGATGATAATATTTTGATTATCCCTCCCTCTGCCTTTTACTGTATACATGCTATGACCAGTCTTAGTTTTGTATTAGCATTTAGTAAATGAGTTATTTTTAAGAATCAATGCTGTATAGAAGTGTTGGGTCAGGCTACAGATGTGGAATGTCACATGGACTTTCAGATTAAGTCATTGTATTATTGTTTTGCTTAATTTTTTTCCCTTTGTAACAAAAGGGTATTCATGGAGTATAAAGGCCTGTAAACTGGAAATGTTTGTAATATAAAAATAAAACACATGGATAAAGTTTTTTTTAATCAAATCAATAGTGTTATTGTGACTGGTGTTTTGCAGTAGGGGCTCAGGAGCTATGATGATGAAGAATTATCTCCTCCCTCCACATACACAGTGTTTACCCTGAGAACTCTGAGAATGAGTATGGCAGTTACTATGCCTGCCCCTCCCCCTCGCCCAGCCCAGGAAAATCCCCACAACTTGAAGTATGAAGACACGTGGAGATTAGTGAGCCAGGCCAAAGAGAGAGAAGGATGTTTTATTTCCTCATCAGGCAACACTCCCATGGGCTATGCATACAGGCAGCCTGAGTAGGTTAGTGGCATGCCACGCTACACACACACACACACACACACACACACACACACACACACACAGAGGAAAAGAATGAGCTTATATGAATTAAATTCCTAGAAAAAATCTAGAATAGCTTATTAAAGAGATATCAAGTGAACATCCAAAAGAAGGAAGTGGAAATCACAAAGAGGCAGCATGGCTTCATCTAAAATAGGTCATGACACCCTAGTGTTTTTTTTTCTTTTATTTTCTTTTGACAGGATTACTAAATTGGTTGATCAAGGATTGACTTTATTTGAATTTCAGTGAAAAGTTTCACAAATATCTTATGCTTAAACATGGAGATGTGAACTAGATGGCTTCAGAGTTGTTTGAAAGGATAGACTCAATGAATAGTCATTAGGGCATCATTATCAACTTGGATGCAAGTTTGCAATGAAGAGTCCCAGGGACCTGTGCTTGACCCTGTGCTGTTTAATATTTTTTATTAATGACTTCGATAAAAACATGAATAGCAAGCTTATCAGATTTTTGGAGGACATAAAGTTGGAGGAGCAAGGTAATGTCCTGGCTGATAGAGTAGAACGTTGTACTCAATTTAATAAGATGCATTTAAACAGGAATAAATGTAAAGACTTCCACTGGGTTCAAGAAATTGACTTCACAAGCATAAGATGGCTGAGGTATGGTTAGATAGCAATCTACCTGAAAAAGTTCTGGGGGTTTTAGTGAACTTAGAGCACAATATGCATCATTTAATTTGATTCCAGTATATGGCAATTCAGGTAGTTAAATCTAAAAATTCAATGTAGACAAAATTCCAACCCCACTTCATATTCTCTTGAAATGAAGTTTCAGTGATGAAATTCTTCTTTGCCATCTTGATTATTATGTGACTGGGGCATTTTTTAGTAATCTTCTTGGACAGATATTTTCCCTGATTTTGTGTTTTCTGATCATCCAATTTGTTGTGACTATACACTCGATTATTGTGTTACTGGGGTATTTTTAGTAATCTTCTTGAATTAAATATCTTCTCTGATCAGCAAGGAACTTCTCATCTTTTCTGATCATCCAACTCGTCAGTATTAATTACTCCAACTTAAAATTACTTCATATTTATTTTGTAAACGTATTTGCCTATCCATGTTTTCATCTCCCTTTGGTATAACATAAGCTCCTTGATGATAGGGGTTGTTTTTATTCTTTTGTCCTCCTATTCCTAGGGCCATTTAATGAATGTGTTTTTTAATTGAATTAAACAATATGATATGGCAGCCAAAAGGCTAATATGCTCTTGGGCTGCTTCGAGAAGCATAGCTTCTGGGTGATGGTCCTGCTGTTCTGCACTGATGAGACCACATTTTGGGTAGCACATAGTTTAGAAATGACATTTACAAACCAGAAAGTATCCAGAGGAGGACAATCATGGTAATGAACCTCAGCCACGTGTGCATCGATAGAGAAAAAATAGGGACAGTTGGCACGAAGAGACGATGAAAGGAAGGGGAAGGGGCACGATAGTTGTATGCGAGTACTTGAAGAACTGGCATTAGATAGACTTGTTCTGGTTGGAAGAACCCATTGTTTATGGGTAGAAGTTACAAATAGGAAAATTAAGGCTTGGTATCAGGAAGACCCTCTTAACAATGAGAAATGTTGTGAAGTGGGATGGGCCACCTGAACAAGTACTTGGCCCCACCTTCCTTTCCCCTCCTCTTCCTTGCTGGTTGATCAGCCGCTTTTCAGGTGTGTTGTAATGGGCCTTTCTTTGTGGGTATGATTTGGCTCCTAAGGTCCCTTCCAAGCATAAAATTATGATGTTTGCATATAACATAGGCCTAGTCAAAGGGGCCAAGTCCTGTGAGCATGCCCAAGGGACTCAGGTAGACATTTGGTGAGCCTACTTCTGCAAGTATGTAATGACAAGGGTTTAACTCTGCACTTCAGAAGTTGATTTGGTGACTTCTCTGTCTTGCTACACAGTGAAGAAAATCCTTTTGAGTAGCAACTAGCCAGAACTGACAGTGTGCCTGTAAAACCACTAACTGACTAAATTGCCTCTCCTTTACCTAGCAATGTTCTTAAAGGGGAAAATATGCTTTAAGTATCTGGGTGGGGGAACCCCTACTCTATCTGGTAACAAGCTACACTCTGCCCATATTGCTTTTGTCCCTGTTATCACTATTCTTTTTGGCTCTTAGGAAGTGGAACTGGAATGACCTTGTGATATTCCGAAGGTTGGAGAAGCTACTTATGGTCCAGTTATGAGAGTCCATGGCAGAGACTGCTCTTGTTGTCACAGCCAAATAAGGTAAAGTGCCAGCACAGCGCTGAGAAGCAATCTGTGGCATCCAGGACAGCAGGCTCTGCCATGGAGAGATTTGCCCAATTAGCACCTTTTGTATGCACTCTCAGTTCTGGCTTAGTTCCTAGTCAGAAGGCTCTTCCTTACCATAGTAAGTAGAGAAGAAACGTTCAGCGAATTCATGACTGTACATGATCATACACTGCCATAGGCAAGCTCACCAAACATTCATGTACATGCAGTCAGGACCAGGCCCCTCACCAGCCACTCGCCTGTTACATGTCCAAGTGGTGAATTAAGACTAAATGATTTCCTTAGCAACATCCAAGAAACCAATGATAGAGTTAAGACATTTAGTGACTCTCAAATGTGTCATATGTACAGGATGGATGGATGGATCAATCTTTGTTGTTATTATTTAGTTGTTTTACTCATGTGTGACTCTTCGTGACTCCATTTGGGGTTTTCTTGTAAAGATACTGGAGTGGTTTGTCATTTCCTTGTCCACTCATTTTACAGATGAGGAAACTGAGGGAAAAAAAGTTAAGTGACTTGTGCAGGGTCACACAGATAGTAAGTGGCCAAGCCTGAATTTGAAATCAGGAGGATGAGTCTTTCTGACTCCAGGCCCAGCACTTTATACACTGTGCCACCTAGCTCCTTGCATGTATGAATAATTGGTCAAAAAACTGATGACCGTAGAACTATACTCCTATCAAACACTGTTCTACTATGTTTATTTGCTTCTGTATGTTATACACCTCATATTTTCCACTGATCAAATTTTCTATTCTTTAACCAGCACCAAATCATTGTGTTGATTACTACTTTGTAAACTACTTTAAGAACTGATACTAGTAGACCATTTACTTTCTCATTTCATTATTTTCCTTGAGATTACTAACTTTTTGTTCCACCAAATGAATTTTGTTATTGTATTTTCTAGCTTGATAAACAATCTTTTGATAATTAGAATGGTATGCAGAATAAGTAAATTAACTTACATAAAAGTGTCATTTGATTATCTTTCCACAGAACAAATATGAACAATTAGAATTTCTCCAATTTACTTAGGCATCATTTATTTCTATTAATAGTACTTTGTAGCTGTATTCATATAGCTGCTCTTCATCTTACGGTATCTATCACTGTTCTCTAGCCTCACTGTGACCTCCATTCCTTCTTCCTCTCTGACCTTTCCTAGGCCATTACCCTTGTCCTATCAATCCTCTCCTCCCTTCCCTAATTCAATGGCTTGTTGAATCAACTAAACCTGCAACTTTCAACTATGCTCAAATCCCTTGCTCCTTGAGTAGCCCATCACTCCTTCCTAAATCTAACACCTTCATTACTTTCACCATACACTTCCTTCACTCTTAGTGCTGCTAAATGGAGCTGGAGAGATTCATGAAACTAGGCATATGGTATTTCTCAACTTATATTTACCTGAAAAATTAGTGAACTACTTCTCCCTTCTTCCTCTTTTCATGTCATTCAGACATATCTCTGTGCTATCTCCTCCTTTCTTTGGATCTCAGATGGCCATTATATCTCTTCTTGCCAAGGCCAACTCCTTTACATGAACTCCTGATTCCACTCCCTCCCATTTTTACCAGTAGTTTGACACCACTGTCATTTCTACTGTCTCTCATCCTTTGTCTACCGGTTCCTTCTTTCATACCTGAAGATACGCTCATGTCTCCTTCTTCCTAAAACAAAAACCAAACAACCTTAATTGATTTTATCATCTTTGCTGGCTATTGTCCTCTATCCCTCCTCCCCTTCTGTGTTAAAATTCTTGACTATTTCATCAATACTGGATCTCTCCATTTTTTCCCCCCTCACTCATTTTTCTGAATCTTCTGGAGTATGGCTCCTGACATCATCATTCAACTGCAACTTCCCTCTCCAAAGTGACTAACCTAATTAAATGGCCTTTTCTCAATCCTCTTCCTTCTAGATTTCTTAACAGCAATTTGATACTAAAGACTTCTCTTCTTGGGCTACCTCTTCTCTCTAGGTTTTCTTCACATTTTCTTTTTTCTAGTTTTTTTTTTCCTTTGTTGGCTCTTCATATATGTGATGCCCACTAAATGTCAGTGTCCTCCAAAGGACTGCCCTGGATGTTCTTCTTGCTTGGTTCTATACTATCTCCCTTAGTGATATCATTTGCTACCATAGTTTCAATTATGATCTGTCTTCAGATAATTCCTAGATCTATATAGCTAACTCCTGAATTACAATCACACTTCACCTGTTGGCTACCTCAAATTGGATATCCTGTAAGCTTTAAATTGAATATGTTTAACACAGAATTCATTATCATTCTTTCCAAACTATTCTCTCTCCCAAATTTCTCTACTATTGCTAAAGGCCTTCCCTACCATCCTCACTGTCATCTAAGCTGCCACTTTAATGTCATTCTTAACCTATCAATCTCATTGGCCCCACATGTCCAATCTGTTGTTATATCTTGTCATTTCTACCTTTATGCCATCTTAATACATATATCCTTTTGTTTTTACAGACTATTGCAATCAATTTTTACTGATTTTCCTTCTTCGAGTATCTCCCCACTGCAATCCAGCCTCCACTCAGCTGCTGAGGTGATTTTCTTAATTTGTGTCTGGCCATTTCACTCAACAAGTACCAGTGGCTTCCTAATACTTCCAGAGTAAAATATAAACTCTGTTACTTATAATTTATAGCTAATCACAATGAATTTCCTTCCTAATTTTCCAGTTTTACACATTATTCCCCTTCATGCTTTCTGTGATCCAGCTATATTGTTCTACTTGTTTATTCTGGAATATGGCACTCTAACTCTGGTCTCGGTGCTTTTGAACTATCTGTCTTCCATGACTGGAATACTCTGCTCCTTACTGTCTTCCTCCTGCTTTTCCTGGATTCCTTCAAGCCTGAAATCCCACATTCTGCCTTTCCCTGTCTCCCTTTGTCATCCATCAAATAAAGTTTTTAATAGCTTCCATATGTATGTGTGTACATGTACACATATATATTCATATATGTATGCATTTGCTCTAAGTGTATATTTTGCATATAGATAGATAAGTGTGTGTTATAGTTATTTACATATTGTCACCATCATTAAAATATAAACTCCTTGAGGGCAAAAATGATTGGCCTTTCTTTGTTTCCCCAGCATTTAGCACAGTTAAGTTCTTGGCATATATAATCAATAAATGATTCTTTACTGATTGTGGGTGCCTAAACATCTGTAGTTATTTTGAATGAAATTTTTCTTTCTATAACTTTCTTCCAGACTTTGTTGGTACTATACAGAATGGCTGATAATTCATATGTTTATATTTTCTATATAACTTTGCTGAAATTATTA
This sequence comes from Phascolarctos cinereus, assembly GCF_003287225.1. Classification (NCBI taxonomy): domain Eukaryota; kingdom Metazoa; phylum Chordata; class Mammalia; order Diprotodontia; family Phascolarctidae; genus Phascolarctos; species Phascolarctos cinereus. Next base: position 23,936,715 of record NW_027556402.1, read on the forward strand.
ATGTTTCCATTAATTTTTAGTTTATTCCCTAAGGTTATCTAAGTAGACAATATAATCATCTGTAAAAGAAGTAATTTTGTTTCCTCATTGTTTTATTTACAAATTTATTTTCCTAGACTGATTAGTAAAGCTAGCATTTCTAGAACTGCATCAAATAATAAAGTTGATAATTTACATCCTTAGTTTGCCCTTGTCTTATTGGAAATGTCTCTGATTGATCACCACTAAATGCAAGATTCTGGTTTTAAATAAATACTGTTTACTAAATCAAGAAACTTTCCATTTTTTCTTATGTTTTTAAATTTTTTTTAATGAAAATGAGAGCTACATTTTATTAAAATAATTTTCTTTATTGATATGAATACATGATTTTGGTTTTATCATTATTATCATGGTCAATTATATTTATTTTTTTTATAATGTCAACCACCCTTGCATTTCTGATGAAATTCCCAACTGGTCATGGTAAATGATATTTTAAAACACTTTATGTTGCTATAGTATCATTCATAGCATCTTTTTACAAAATTCTGGTTTCAATATGAGTTAGGGTTATTAATATATAGTTTCTCCCCCTCTATTTTGTCTATTCCTTGTTTGGGGTATGAAGAGTATATTTCTATCATAGAAATAACTTGATAGAATAATTTTTTCTTATTTTTGCAAACATTTTATGTAATAAAGTAATTAATTTTCTTCAAACCTTTCAAATAATTCATTTGAAAATCCATCTGGTCCTGAGACTTGCTTTCTTTTATTTTCTGTAGGAGTTAATTTGTTGCTTGTTAAATTTATTTCTTTAAAGTTTGAATTATACAAGTTCTCTATTTTTCAAGGTAATCAAGATTTTATATCTTTGTAAATATTCATCTATTTTTAAACTATCAATTTGGCTCCATATATTGGGCAATATGATTTAAATTAATTATATTTATTCTTCATTTGTTACAGATTTCCAAGTAAAAATTTTAATCTTGTGATTGGTTTTTGTTTATTTTTTTTTAAACAGAGTAGTGCATCATTTACATACTTTCCTCACAAGGAAACTAGTCCTTACTTTTATTAATCAATTAATTGTGGTTTTTTCCAATATTATTCATTTACAATTGCTCTTTTGTTTTTTTTATTGGAGTTTCAATGTATCAGCTTCATAGTATTTATAGCTAAATATAAAGTTATTTGTTCTGTTCCTTCTTTTCTGATTGAAGAATTTAGTGATATTCCTCTTCCTCTAAATACTGCCTCAGTTATATTCCTTAAAATTTGTTGTGTTGTTTCATTCTTTGCCATTAATTGGGAAATCATCTATCGTTCCTTTATTTTGCTCTTTAATCCACAAATTATTTTGGATGAAGTTACTTAGTCTCCAACTAAGGTCCTTCTTCACTTTCTTTTTATTGAATATATTTTTAAATTTCACTTTTGTCAATAAAGAATATATTTAAAAGCTCTATTTTTATTAATTTTTAAAATACTTATCCCCTAAAAAAGAGTCATTTTTTGTAAAGAACTAATGCAGCACCAACAAACATGTATACTCCCATTTAATCCTATTTAGTAGTCACCAGATCTATCATATTTACCTTTTCCAAATTCTATTCAGAATCTGAACTAATTTTTTTTTCTTTTATGTTAGATTTATCTAGGTCTGAAAGGGATACAATAACATCCCTATCCATTATGGCTTTATTACTTCCCCTATAAACTGATTATTGTTTTCCTTTAAACAATTAGATATTATGCAATTATTTGAATATATATAATTCATTAATATTAACATTAATTAGCTATCCATGGTATCTTTAAGGATAATGTAGGTTCCTTGTCTATCACTTTTGAAAAAGTTTATTTTTAGTACTGCCATGTCTGAGATCACTAGACTTATCTGCTTTTTTTCAGCTCTTCTGAAGCTGAATAGATTTTGCCCAAACCCCTTATCTAAACTCTATTTTTCAAGTGTGTTCCTTTTGAATGAGATGTTATTGTGTTATGTTATTTAATTCATTCTACTACTCTCCTCAATTTTCATAGTGATTTCATCTCATTAACATTCATGGTTTTGATATAGATATCTTCATTAGCATATCAGCTATCTCTTATACCAGTTCCTTACTTCCTGTGATAAAATAATTTTAAATTAAATTTTACTTTTTCAATTACCAAACATTTATGTTTTATCCTTCCCACTTTTCCCCACTCCACTGAAAAAATATATAACAAAAATGCACAATCAATCAAAACAAATTCCCATACTATGTCCAGAAACATACATCTCATTGTGCACATTTAGTTCACCATTGTCTGTGAGGAGGTAAGCATCACTCTTCATCATTATTCCCTTGGAATCCTGATCCATCGTTGTGTTAATCAGAGTTCCTTAAGTCTTGTTCATTTTTGCAATATTGTTCCTGGGTTCTCACTTAACTATGTGTCACTTTATACAAGGCTTCCCAGGTTTCATTGAAACCTACTCATTCATTATTTTTATAATATCATATTTTAAAAAATGTTTCCCCAATTATATGTACAAAAAAAAATTTAACATTCATTCTTAAAAAAAAATTGAGTTCCAAATTCTCCCCTCCTTTTCTCTCTCCACTCCCCCTTCCCTAAGACAGTAAGCGGTTTGACATAGATTATATGTATTCAATCATTTAGCATAGTATTACTGCATTACATTCATATAGCAGTTTTCATTCTGGGGTTCTTTCAGGAGATGACCAGAAGCTTTTATATTCCCTTTGCTTTCCAGTTCTAATTGATCTGAGCAGTCTTATTTTAAAATTTCTTGAAATAAAATGTGTCTAGGTTCTTTTTATTATAGCTTTCAGGTAGTCCATTGGTTATTTTTTCTTCATTGTTTTGTACTGTAGTTGCTTTCACAATGAAATACATTACATTTTATTTTATATTCTTAGTTTTTTTTAACCTTATCTTATTATGTCTTGTTGCTTCAAGGAATTATTAGCTTCTATTTGACCCATTCAAATTTTCAGACATTTTGCTGCTTGGGCAAGGTTTTGTATCTCTTATGTCAAGTTGTTAATTTCCTTTCCAATTCTTTCTTCCATGGCTTCCTTTTCTGATTTTTTGTCCTCTGGTACTCTCATTTCCCTTGTAAAAATAAATATTTTAAATGCTTTTAAAAACTTCTTCCTTCATCTCTTTCAGATATTTGGCTTTATGGTTGCAGTCCACTTTCATTCTGTCATTCTTTCCCTGGTTGTTTGCCTATAGGTAGAATTTACAATTGTAAGCCAGAAAAAAAAATAATCCACTGTGGTTTCTCCTCAGATTTTCTCATCACAACTCAGTTAGCCACTCTTCTTTAGATCTTTGTTGGAGGAGTTGTAGTGTGCTGCTTCCGTATATTATGCCATCTTGGCTGGTTGTCAGTCCTAGGAGGTCTAGGTAGTTTTTCCTCAGGTAAAGACTGAAATCACTTTGTACCTTAAGGAACAATACTATACTTTCCTTGTTCCATTCCAAACCCTTTGGTCAGAACTCCAAAAGGGTTAATTCATTCTTCTCTATTACTGGAACATTTTGCAGTCCCATTCAAAATCTCTTATGGTATCCTTAATATATGCACTACACTTAAAATGGTGTATAGCATCACTTCACAGGCAGCATCAATGACTACAGATTTACGTTATATTCAGTACATATTATATGCTTATGGCACAGCAGTACATGCATATCCATAGAATAGAAGAAAATATGCAGAAAAGTAAAACAAATAACAATATCACTAAGCCTACATAATCACAAAACCTGTTTAAATTTAGCATATATGCAAAAAAGGGGAAAAAAACCTATGCATAGCTAACAAGGAAATGTATCCACATTTCCTTCATGTTTCCTACACTGAAAGAACTAAATATGAATAACAAAATAATAAAGCAGAAGCATACTCAAAACATGTAGCAATTAGTACAAACACCAATAAATGTGCAATTGCATGGAAGAGCATATTACATGGTAGCCATTATTATTAAAATCTGACTACATGTATAAAGTCTTCTTCAGTTTCCTCATAAAATCTGATTCTTTTGTAATAAGCAATATATTGTACTCCATTCATGCATACAAACACTGGATTCAATCTTTCAGGGATCAGGGGTCTAACCATTTCTTTTCACAGACCCTAATCCCACTGTCTCAACAAATTTCCTTCTTGAATTACTATGGTCCAATATAAATTATCCCCTATTGCCTAGCCTTCTGGTTATGAACCTTATAAAACTTATTATGTTTCTTGAACAATGAATCTAATCCATATGCAATTCCATATGTGAATTTTTCTAGCATGATGCAACCTTTTTGTTTCTGCAGCATAGGCTTCAAGAAACCAGGATTAAGTTCGTGTGATAAGGAGGTAGTAAACTAGGACTTCTGTGAAGGATATACAACAACCATTCAATTAATGTTTACTCATATTTTTCATACAAAAGAAAATTAAGGGAAATATTCTAATAATAAAAATAAATTTCAATATTTCAAGAATTATGTTTCCTAATTTTTTCATAAAGGTAAAAAATCTGTCCAGCAAGTACCAGAAATGTCCAATCTTGGAATTTTGATCTAACCAAAGAGATAAGACTGAAAAGGGACACTGAAGAAAGCTGAAATATATACTATAGGAAATTGTCAAATATTTGCCCTTTGGTTTGAACAATTTTTACTGCAGCACTTAAACAAGTCAAACCCTCAGAGCCAGATGTATGAACTGACAAATGTTTTCTGAGTTGACAGTCCCTCCTCCCCCTTACTCAGTAGTTTTTCCATTCCTTACATGCTGGTTTTCTATGCAATTGTTGACATCCAAGGTGGATGGGCTTTCCAGTTAGCCTGAGGGGACAGAAGGAATACACTTCAGAGCTCAAGGTGCCCTGATTCCTTCTTTGTATCAAACTGGAAAATAGATCCATAGAGGACAGAAATACAGTGACATCCTAGAAAGCCGTACAGGTGGCCACCATTGAAATGAATGGTGGACCCAACACCTATCCCCAGTTTCACAGAGAGAGTTGCAAGAATGTTCCCTCCAATGCAATAGCTGTGTTATATCAAACAACATATTTGAATGACATTGAAAGTTCTGCATTATGACACTGTTCTCCTTATTTCCTCCCCCTCCTTTCCAAGGAATCAAAATTAAACTCATTGGCCAAAAGTTCTCAGATTCACTTCTTCATGTATTTTTTTTTGATATCAAGATATTTATCCTTTCCAATTCCAATGTATTAACCTTGTTGTCCATGATATTTCACATCTTATTAATAGAGGTTAAGCAATCCTACGCATCCATTCTGTTCTTTTAGGAGTTAAGAATGAAGTTCATCTGGGCTAAGTGAATTGAATGCATGGAGAAAAGCAAAGTGTTCTCTTACTATCATTTTCCTTATCTTTCATTTCAATTTCTTATTAGCTGTTTTATTGTGTCCTTTCTAGGTCCAAAATTTTCCTTGGCAGAAAAAAAAGAAGCAAAATAAACATTGAACAGCTCTGACTTTTCTGTTTTCAGTTGTCAGCTTCTCATCTAAACCTAAACCATAGTCTTATCTTTTCTTTGTCATGGTCTCTGCCATTATATTTTCAAAATACTTTGCAAGATTTTTCTTAACTTTTCACTAGCCTTCCTTGACTCTGTTAGCACTCTTGAAAATATTCACCCTGTTACTTATCCTTGATTCTATGTTCTGAAAATATCATTTTGAAAATTTATGTTTCTAATGTAATAAAAATGACAATGCTACCTAAATTGATTTACTTATTCAGTGGCATATAAAATCAAAGTGCCAAGAATTTATTTTATAGAGTTAGAAAAAATAATAACAAAATTCATCTGGAAGAACAAGTCAAGAATATCAAGGGAATCAGTGAAGAAAAATGAAGGAAGACAGCATAGCTCAACTAGATCTCAGATCATACTACAAAGTGGCAATCATCAAATGACCTGATATTAGATAAGAAATACAATGGTTAATAAATGGAGTAGATTAAGTACAGCATATACATAAGCAAATGACCACCACAAAACTAGTGTTTCATAAACTCAGAGAACCAAGCTATTGGGACAAGAATTTTCTATTTGACAAAAACTTCTGGGAAAACTGGGAAAGAGCCTAGCAAAACTAAATATAGACTGATGTGCCCCCCCACATACCAAGACATGGTCAAAATGCATACGTGAAGTACACACAAAGGATTATATTAGAGAATATGGAAAAATTAGCTGTCAGATATATGGGTAAGGGAAGAGTTCATAAAACAAGAGACAGAGTATCATGGGAGGTAAAATGGATAATTGCGATTACATTAAATTAAAAAAAATACATGGCAAACAGGAAACTAAGAAAAAAATCACAAATGTCTATGATAAAAGTCTCATTTCTTGAATATATAGGGAACAAAGTAAAATTTATAAAAAATAAAAGGCATTCTCCTACAGTTTTCAGAAGAAGAAATCAAAGTTATCAGCAATCATACAAAATTATCTAAATCACTAATATTTAGAGAAATGGAAATGAGAACAACTCTTAGGTAGCTCCTCAAACCTATGAGATTGGCTAACATAATAAAAGAGGAAAATGACAAATGCTGGAGGGAGTGTGAAAAAATAAATACACCAATGCACTGCTGGAGTTGGGAATTGGATCAACCATTCTGGAGAACAATTTGAAACTAAACTCAAAGGTCTATAAAACTGCTTACTCTTTGATCCAGGAATCTGTAAACCCAAGAGATCAAATAAAAAGAAAAAAAAAGGATCCACATTACAAAAATATTTATAGCAGCTCTTTTTGTGGTAGCAAAGAATTAAAAATTGTGGGGATGCCCATCAATTGGGGAATGGCTGAAGAAGTTGTGGTATATGATTGTGATGAAATACTATTATGTTATAAGAAGGGAGAAAGAATAATTTTAGAAAAACCTGGGAAGACTTTCATAAATTGATGCAAAATAAATGTAGTTAACTAGGAGAACATCGTACACAATGACAGGAATATTTTAATGATAATCAACCGTGAAAAACTCAGCTATTCTCATCTATACAATTTTCATGGTTGCTGTTTAGTTGTTTCAGTTGTGTCTAATTCGTCATGACTCCATTTGGGGTTTTCTTGGCAGAAATACTGGAGTGGTTTGCCATTTCTTTCTTCAGCTCATTTTAAAGATGAGAAAACTGAGGCAAATAGGGTGAAGTGACCTGCCCAGGGTTACATAGCTAGTGTCTGAGGCCAGATTTGAACTTAGGAAGATGAGTCTTTCTGACTCCAGGCCCAACACTGGGCCACCTAGCTGATCCACAATGATTCCAAAGGACTTGTGATAAACACCACTATCTACCTTCAAAGAGCACACTGATGAACTCTGAGTGCAGACTGAAGCATTTTTTCCAATTTTTTTGCTTGCTTTTATTTTTCAACATGGCTAATATGGACATATGTTTTATATGACTTTACATGTATAGTGGGTATCATATTGTTTGTCTTCTCTATGGGTTAAGGAGGGGCTGAAGGGAGGAAGAAAATTTAGAATTAAAAATAAAAATTAAAAAAAGAAAGTTGATCTGAATGTTAAAATATGTAAGATGATAATAATCAGGTTAGACTTAGTATTTCAATTCAGAGAGTTTGAAGCAATTTAAGGAATTGGAGAGTGCTAATAACTAAAGAATTATCATGGAACCTATCTTATATTTCTAGCATGCATTTCATGTAACATGTTCTTGCTTTATTGCTGCTCCATGTTTTAATTTTTAAATTTAATTTGAAATTAATATTTGTTTTAAACTAAATTAATATTTGCCATTAGTTGTGAATTTGGTGCATATTGTTCAATAAAAATATTGTTTGTACACTTTAAATGAACTCTTGTTAGCCCATTTTCTGTTTCTTAATTCAAATCCTATTTTTCATACTGAGCATAAGTTTCCCTTGTGTCTTCAGAAATTCAGTAACTGACAGTGTATCATTTAGGCCAATGTATCTTTATAAAATTTTTGTCCATGGTTTTCTACCTACTCTACTGAATCCATTGAAATTAACTCCCGTGACATACAGGGTGCATTTCTGACTATGCTCAGCATTCTTCTCTTGCTTTATCAAAAATGTTAGGAAGCAATGGTCACTCTTTCCGAGCTTCTTATCATTTTCACACCCAAGATTTGTGAAGCTGAATGACTAGTAACCAATTCTTATTATTCATTTTGGACTGGAGGCTCCAGTGGCAAATTGGATGCATACTATGGAAGAAATCCCACATAAACAAAAGTATTCACAGCAGTTTTGTTTGGAATAATAAATATGTGCTCAATAATAGAGAAATATCTGAAAAAAACTCTTTGGTACCTACACATAATGCAATACTCTTGTACTGTAAGGAATGATGAGAGAGGCAATGGGACAGAATAGATAAAAAGTTAGCCTTAGAGTCACATGCCTATGACTCCTCCATGCTCAAAAATGCCCACTCTCATCCTATATCTCTTCTGACCTTTGGGGCTAAGTTCCTTGGGAGTGCTATCTACACTAGGTGCTTCCATTTCCTCGCCTCTCATCCTTTATTTAACTCCCTACAATCTGGCCTTTGACATCATCATTTCCCTGAAACTGTTCTGTCCGAAGTGACTAATGTTCTCTTAATTGCCAAATCCAATGGTCTTTTCTCAGTCCTCATTCTTCTGGGTCCCTGTTCAGCCTTTGACACCGTTGATCACCCTCTTCTCCTTAATTTTCTCTTTTTTACAGGTTTTCAGGACCCCACTTTCTTCTGGTTGTCCTCCTGCATATTTGAACACTCCTCAGTCTCTGTTGCTTGATCCACATCTATATAATGTCCACTCAACATGGATGTCCCACAGGGATCTCTCCTGAACTCCATTCCTTCTCACTCTATACAATTGCTGGTATTTGTATCCTCACTGCTTAGGACTTCAATTGGCACATAGCAAATGTTCAATACTCTATCTATCTGTCTGTCAGTCAGTCAGTCAGTCAGTCAGTCAGTCTGTCTGTCTACCTACCTACCTATCTAATCTCTCTCTCTGTCTCTCTTTGTCTCTGTGTCTCTGTCTCTCTGTCTCTGTCTGTCTCTCTCCCCTCAACTTGGTACTCACTGGAACAAATCAGTTATTCCATTCCTCCCTAATCTATTGCCTACCTCAATCCCCACAGGTGCTCCAAATCTTCTCTTCTCTCAAGTTTACCACAGTAACCATCTTGCCACCATTTCAGCTTATGCTCTCTCTTCCAATTAATATATACATATGTGTGTGTGTATGTGTGTGCAGTTGCGTGTGTGCATGCCATGTGTATATGTATATGTTAACGTCATTTTCTGAGAACTTTCTTATCTTCCATGCTCCTGCTATCACATTCCTATGACATTATCGTTCACTCTCTCCTTCTTTACTTCAGCCTCTTATAAAGACACAGCTGTTCTCCTTGCCAAGACCAATCGCTCTGTGCATACCCTTTGTAATTTTCTACTGTCTTTTTCAGTAAATTGCTTCCACCATCATTCCTTCTCTCACCTTCAATCTCTGCTTTACTGCTTCCTTTTCTGCTTTTTATAAACATATCTCTCTTCTTAAAATACTCTCACTGGACTATCATCTCCAATTGCTGTTGTACTATGTCTCTTTTCCTTCTTAGCCAAAGTCCTTATCGAAAGCTTTCAATGTCCCCCCGCTACCTACCCTTGCATTCATTTCTAAAACCTCTGCAATCTGGCTTTTGATCTCACCATTACACTAAAACTGTCTCCCTCTCTTTCTCCTTCCCTCCTCCTTCTCTGTCTGTCTTTCTGTCTCTGTCTCTGTTTCTGTCCCTCTCTCTCTCTCCCCACTTACTAGTTGCGTGATCTTATGCAAGTCACTTAACCTCTCCTAATCTCAATTTCCTCATTGATAAAATGCAGAAAATTATGATTACACTCTCTATCTCACAGTTTGGGAGCTCAAAGGGACCTTAAAGGTTAATGTGTCCAACCTTCATATTTTTCTGATGATGTATTTGAGACACTGGAAGGGTAAGTCACCAGGGTCATATAGCCTAGGTCAGAGGTGGGCAACCTGTGGCCTCCAGGCCACATTGGCCCTCTAGGTCCTTGGGTGTGGCCTTTGACTGAGTCCAAGTTTTACAGAGTAAATCTTTTTATTAAGGAGATTTGTTCTGTGAAGTTTGGATTCAGTCAAAGGGCCACACTTGAGGACCTAGAGGGTCACATGTGGCCTCGAAGATGTAGGTTCCCTGCCCCTGACCTAGGTCTTCCTGACCTCAAGTCTGCTGCTGTATTCCCTATACCACACTGCCTCTTAACAGAATTTTTCTGAGGAAAGTACTTTATAAAAGTAAGATATTGTTATTCTGTTTTCAAAGAAGAGATGCAGTATGTGTATATGCATACATACATGCATGCATACATACATACATACACACACATGTATAGTCAACCAGGCTCTCTTTCAAGTAGTTCCATTCCATTAAAGGGAGCTAAACACCCATTATATGAAGCTTTTGGACTAATGTTTTGCAGACTTCAACAAAGTGAGTACATTGGCTAGAATGCGGATCTGTGTTCACCCAGGGAGATGTACAGCTGGGAGATTTTGGCCCACTGGTATTTCTGGGATGCTTCCTTGCATGATACAGTAAATACAGTTAATGCATGGAGAGAAACAATGTAAACCGTTACTCGGAAGTGCTGACTTTTGGCACTGCAGCATAGGCTTTAAAATATTTGTGTGTATCTATAGATCTGTATCTATATACACATATATTATATAGGCACACACACATACATATATACATACACACACACACAATAGTATGGATTTATGTGGACAACTCTGGTGCAAATGCAGGAGTTCACTTCATCCAATCACCTGGTAATTGGAAGTTCCTCATTTTGCAGGTAAGGGAACTGATGTTCAAAGAGGTGAGGTTAATTGCCCACAATCTACACAGTAAGTAACAAGACCAATCTTAGCACTCTCTGAGATGACTGATTACTTGCACAGTATTAGCTCATTAACTTTGGCTTAGAACTTAGAGCTAAGGGTTCTCTGTCTAATGCTTTTGCTACTAACTTTCAGTTCCTTCTGATGTCTTCTCACTGTGAGTAGAAAATTGATTTAATTTTTCATGTTGTTTAAGTGATGCCACAACAGTCCTCTTCTGATGCTTCATTATGGCATAGAAGTTCTAGAAATCTAAGCTAGTGGAGAACAAACTCTAGCACATCCTTCCAAGCTATAAAGACTTCCATCACAGGCACAGAGGGGAGAAATCTAGCAAAATTCAGAGATATTCGGGGCCAGTAGTTGGCCATAGAGTGATTAATTTCTGAAGTATTGCAGTTCTAGAAGACCACCTACCAAGGCATAGAATAGAGAGATTGAAATTTATAACAGTGAAGGGAGAACACACAGTGGAGTCACATATTCTTGAATATGTGAAGCATTGCATATATGTGTGTATGCGTAATATGTGTATATATGTATATATATATATGCATATATAGTTAATAGGTATACACATAAATATCTGTTAATGGTATACATACATGCTATCTCTCTCTCAAACAGATACTATCATATTCTTTATCTAATCTATCTCTCTATATATTTATCTATCTATAGATTTATATATACATGCCGATGGAGAGAGAAAGAGATAGAAAGAGAGAGATGTTATATGTGTGTGTGTGTGTGTGTGTGTGTGTGTGTGTGTGTGTGTGTGTGTGTGTGTGTGCGTGCATATACCATTACATCTGTAAGGGCACTTCCCAAAGGGCAAAGTCCAGTCCTTACTAAAAGCTGTCTAATGAGCATCCTTGTTCTTGATTTCTCAAAATAAAACATGATTTTATGAATGACAATGAACCTTCTGAGTATGTACAGTTAAAGAGGGAATGTGCCATTTATTACACATTGTTATATTCTCCACAATGCTTTTCACAGAGCTTTTCACATGATAGGTCCTCAATTCTTATTTCTCAAATAAATTAATAAATTGATGAGTTAGCAAATATTGAGGCATTTATACTGGTAGTGAAAATCATTGCTTTTCCATTTTTGTCCCTTCTACTCCACATTAAAACATTCCTTAAAGTCTGGTAAATACTGAAGTTTTATAGCAACTTTGATTTTCTAGATAGAAGGAATGTGAGAGTGATATGATTAAAGCTTTAAGACTTTGCTTTTCTGTCAATTTGCCCTAGTAGGTAAGATAATCTAACCATGGAAAGGGATGGTTTATTGAAACAGATAATTTGTATGTTAGCCAAAAGCCTGCATATTGAGTCCCAGGTTGCATTGTATTATGATCATTGGGCTCACATAGAGATCACTGGACTTGTCCAACTCACTTATTTTACAGATGAAGAAACTAAAGCACAGGTAAACTAATAGATTTGCACAAGGACACAAACCTAAGTCTTCTGCTGATCTTTCCACTTCTCCATGATGCCCAGCATGGATAACTGTCCTAACAGAGATTATAGTCTACTAGAAAAGTCAAGAAAGGAAAAATGCAATAGTGACATAATCTCTATCACGGCGAAGGGCTGATGCCAAGCACCAGCTTACAAAAAGGTGCTAGATACCTCACCAAGATTTTACCACTTTCTATAAGATCTTTCAGTCAATGACATAACACTGTCATATACCAGAAACATTCAGAATATGACTAAAGCAAATAAATGTCTTCTAAAATGTAAACTATTTATATCATGTGTAAAAAGGCATAGATGCATTAATTACGGGTATTTAATGAAGAGGAAACCGTACATACATTTTCTTCATTTATAAAATGAAACTATGATTTTGACTATCCAGAAGTCTTTGTGTTCATATCTGTTCCACTGACTGTTTTGTAATAAGTCCAATTTCAAGAATCATATCACAGGTGGCAGCTAGGTGGCACAGTGGATAGAGCTCCGGCCTTGGAGTCAGGAAGACCTGAGTTCAAATCGGGCCTCAGACACTTGATATTAGCTGTGTGACCCTGGGCCAGTCACTTAACTCCAACTGTCTGAGCAAAAAACAAACAAAAAAATAGAAGAATCATATCACAGTGATGACCAAGTGATGATCTTAAGTCCAATGTCTTCTATTACTTCATTTTTCACCTTAACTTATGACCTACACTAATGGGAAATTCTTTATCATCCTTACTCATACAACCTACAAGTTCCTACCATGTTTGATCACTTAGATAAGAAAGTGGTAAACAGACTAACGTGTTTAACATTGAGAAAATTTATATTACATAAAATTATTAAATATAATATCTCAAGTTTATAATATTCATAAACAATATACAGGAAGGATTCTGCATATGCTATCAAAATCCATAGACTGTAACCAATATGAACAGAATAAGAGACAATGGGCTTAAAATCTAACCTGCGAGACAGGTTAGTTTTAAGGAAATATTATTTGGAAATGAGTATCTTTTTTTAAAAATAGTATTTTTCCAATTGCATGAAGATAGTCTTCCACGTTCATTTTTATAAGATTTTGAGTTCCAACCTTTTCTCTCTCCCTCTCCTCTGCCCTCCCCTAGACAGCAAGCAATCTGATATAGGCTATACATGTGCAATCATGTCAAACATATTTCCACATTAGTCATGCTGTAAAAGAAGAATCACAACAAAAGGAAAAAAAAAACATGAGAGAAAGAAACAAAAAAAGTGAAACTAGTGTGTTTTGATCTGCATTCAGACTTAATAGTTCTTTCTATGGATGTGGATAGCATTTTCTATCATGAATCTTTTGAAATTGTCTCAGATTATTGTATTGCTGAGAGGAGCTAAGTGTATCAGTTATGAGGGACAGTTTTCTCTCAGGTCTTCAGAACAATCTTTGACTCTCTTCAAGTATTTTTATCTGAGAGGCTGATTCTTATTAAGCTGATTTTATGGGTTACACACACGAATGCTATTTTTCTGCCCACTTCAGCCACCAAAATGTCCACAGAACCAAGGGGAACTACCTTCCACTTCCACAGATAATGCTTTAATGGGATTCATGGCCTCACTGATAGAGAGGCTCCTTTTACCAATGAGGATCACAGCAGTCAAAATTCCTCATCCTTTCTAATTGTTGTCCGTGTTCTTCCAGAAATCCCTCATGAAGCACTGGACGACTTGGTCTTTGTATTTAAAATTTTATATATGACTAGGGATGCACTTGAGCAGTCTAATCCTTGCTATATCTACTTTTTTACATTACGATAAACACTGGCTTTTGTAGAATAGGAAAAAAGAGCTAAGGGATATAAAAGATAAGGTACTGTTTTTAAAAAGACCAAGTCTTTTGTCTGTAGATTTTCACAAAGACGAGGAATGAGAACAAAATAGTGACCAACAAAGGTGGAATGAAGAGAAAAATAAGAGATCAGCAGGTTATTTTACCAGTAACTATCCTTATATATTTTTTTAAATTTACCATAGAATCTCACGGAATTACAGTGTAGAATTCCTTAGTGAGGATTGTCATGTGCTTAATCTGTGCTCCACAAGGAAATTGTCACCATTCTTATGCTTTTGTGTGCTTTAGGAACTTGCTTCCAAAATCATTCCCTTCCTCTTGTATTTTCATTGTTGCTCTTGAAGTTTTCCCTATAAAATTAACTTATCTTGAAGATTCCATTTCTGAGCCTGTCGGTGTGCCAAGGTGGCAACTAACATGGCAGTTTCAGTAATGGAAGCTCTGTTGATTCCTATTCAGACTTCTTCAGAAAACTTACTGTGTTTACTTATGTACTCGAAAGAAATATTAGGATCCTAATTCATACATTGAGAGCTAGATGTAAGCTCAGAAGTCATATAGTCCAACCATCTATTTTTTTTTTTTTTACAGATGAAGAAATGCAGGCCTGGAGAGATTAAATGAATTATGCAAGGTCATTATAGGGAGCAAGTAACTGAGTCATGATTTGCATTCAGGTTTTGTGAACCCAGCGTTCTATTTCCAATTACACTGTATCACGTTACTTTTCCCATCAAAACATTCAGGTGATTGCTTAAGAACTCTGGTTTGGGGGAGTTCATGTTCTAGTTCCTGTGAATAGTGAGAAATCTACACAAGATTCCGGTCCTGAGACTGAGTTTTAGTACTCTGAGTGGAAAAGAAAATCTCTTATGAGAACCTGTCAAGTAATGAATTGATGTTTTATAAGATCAGCTCAGGACTTAAATGGGTTGCCAGCTTAGCAACTTAAAATAAGTTGTTCATTATAATTTAACCTCCAAAAGGAGCAGGTTATAGAGCTCTCAAAACATCCTGTCAAAAGACCTCACTGAGATTAATGACTTGGAACCGATGCTAAGCTTTCCGGGAGGCCTTGTTGATTTATTGAGTGGTGCCAATCTCCGGCTCCATTGGGTGGAGAGTACTCGTCTCTCCATAACAGGGCTAATATGACTTCAAGCTGTTGTCAGTTGACTTGGTAAAAATTGCTTAGACACACTCCCAATGCAGTTAGCTGGTGATGATTACTCTTAAGTATTCATAGAACAGAAGCTCTGGGGAGATACTAATTAACCACCTGCAAGGAAGATGTTCCAGCCACATAAACAAACTCCTGGAGTCCCCTGGCTGTAATGAGGCTCAGGCCCCAGTGACAAAGCCCTCTGTGGGCTGTGCTGTTGCATAGGGCTTCAGCAATTTTCAAAGAGAAAGTGATTGGAGTCAGTCCCAGGGATGCACGTAACTTCTAATCACTACTCAGAGACTTCTGGTGCTCAGGCACAGCAGGAGGGGACTGGCTCTTATGAGCTGAAGGAGGCCCTGGCATATGTTGTTGAGGAGGGCTAGGGAGTAGGACCTGCTGAAATATTTATAGACAAAAGGTACATTGGGATCTTTTCAGGCTCTGGTATGTCCGGTGGCTTGTGTTCCCCTGGGGCCTCACAACCTACTCTTTATCACTTTTTCCAGCTTTCCCTCACTCACATTAAAGACATGTTAATTGAACCAGTTATAGGTAGAGCAAGGATGACACCAGGATCGTGTGTGCATTTGGTGTGGCAGTACATTTGTTGTGGCTTCATGGGGCGACGATGGAGGACTCTAAATGGGTGATGAGTAAAAACTGTCAGGTCTCCATGATGGAAGACTTTGAGAAATGAAAAGTTAATGGAGACGAAGCACATACACTTCCCCCCATTCCCAAATGACAACAGAAATCAGATGGCCAAAGGACATCTACTATGAAAATCATTTCTAAAGGAGCCTAAACTTGATCAGTCTTATGGTTTGTGGCAAGGGGGGGAAGCAAAGTAGTGGGGGCTGCTGCTGGCTCAAAATCGAAATTACAGGATTGATAAGAAAGGATAAGGATCGTGAACTCGCGCTAATGTCTAAAATAAGCTTGAGCCCATGCTCCGTAATAAGGAAAGGAAAAATGTCTTTTCCTTGTGGTGTGTCAGTAATTTTCAACTGGAGTATAGTAGCTTTCTGCTATTGCTTTTTTTTTTTCCTTGTTGTTGTTGATATTTCTACCCTGGGCTTTTGTTGGCAATATGGTAGATATTACTCAATTTCTAGTTTCATCTTAAAGTCCTCTTTCATAGCTTCCCAAGCTCAAAAGAATGATATTTGGTGTTAAGTCTTGGCACAGAAGAACTCAGCCTTAGGGAGACTGTTTTTCATCCTACACATTTTGAAATTACTTTAATTTTGCACTAGTATCATCTATGGAATTTTGAGGAAAATACAATTGGTAACAGCTGCATGGCATATGCAATTGTGGTTTACATAAGATTAAAAAAAAAACTTGTTCAAGGGACTATGGATGCAGCTGTTGTAATGTAAAGGGGAAGGCAGTTCATTCCAAAGGGACTGAGTAGTATAGGCTTAAAATGATAACGATTCATTTGTTTTTCTAATGATAAGTGAAAAATAGAAAATGTTTCCTGGTTGGGATATTTTAACAATTGTTTCAGTACATATTTATATTAAATAATTTTGATTTATTAATAAAATTAATATAAATTTAAATTGTTTTCTAGCTTTGCAGAACCTAACAACCATGCTGAATTGGATCATTTACATAAAGTAGATTGTGCAAAATCCCATGAAGCCAGGCCACTACATGGAGATTTTATGAATGACTGAAAGGATGAATAAACGCTTATTAAGTGCTTACTATGAATAAAGCCCTGTGATAAGCACTTAGGATACAAATAGAAAAGTAAAACAGTCTCTGTTCTCAAGGAATTCATTCTAAAGGGGGAGACAACACATATAGAAAGTTTCTGCTGTAAGGTTCGATAGTCCTTTGAGTGTAGCAGTGAAACATTTTGTAATTCATCTTTAATGTATTTATGTATTTAATGTATTTCCATAGGTAAAACCACATCAATTTCTAATTTTGAGTCATTTGACAAAGCCATGGATTTTGGTGGCAAGAATGTTCCTTTCCAAGTCTTCTGCACATTATGTGCCTAATCTGTTCCATACCTCAACTTCTTCATTTTTTAAAGAGTGGGGGAAGGGTGGAACTGATCACTATTGTGCTGTAGTATATAGTTTTAGATCTGGTACTGCTAAACCCTCTTCCTTCCCACTACCTGTCCTTATATCTGTAGTTTCTAAAGATGAATTCTTTAGTACTTTTTTCTAGGCTCATCAAGTGCTTTTTTGGTGATTTGATATGACAGTGAAACAGTAAAGTTATTTAGACAATATTGTTATTTTTCTCACATTGGCTCAGTTTGCTTATGAAAAATTAATATTTATTCAATTATTTAAGCATGCCTTTTTTGTAAACAAGTGTTTGTCAATGAATTGATATGTGTATCTTGATAGTTAGAATTCTGAGTATTTTATACAAGTTATTTTGAATGAATTTTTTCTTTTTATTGACTCCTGGGATTGGTGGTTAATGTGTAGGATTGCTGATTTATGTGAATTTATTTTATATCCTATAGTTTTGTTATAGTTTCCTTAGGAATGTGTTAACAACCTTGCTTGATATAATTTTTTTCATAAGGAACCAGTCTTGTATTCCTGCTATAAATCTTATATGTTCACAGTATATAATTTTTCTAATATATAGTAGTAGCTTCTTTTGCAAAATTTAATTTGATATTTTTGCAGTAATCTTTAGTAGGAATACTGGCCTATTGTATTTATATCTGAAGAAAAATTTGCACAAATACCTCCTTTTCTTATTTTTGCATGAAGTTTATATGTAATATTGAGATGAATTGTTCTTTGAATATTTTATAGAATTAATTTCTAAATCAATTTCATCATGGTTTTTTTTGGGGGGGTGGGAGGAGAGTTCATTTGGGGTTTATTCTGTTAATTAGATCTCATTGTATTTTCTCTCAATTCCCTCCTTCTTCCTGTTCTGAAACTTGAGTCATGTTTGCATCATTACTTTCTTTCACTTTCAATCTACAATCTATTGCCAAGTTCTGTTGATTTTAGCTTTGTAACATCTCTCAAATATGTCTTCTTCTCTCCTCTTATGCTGCTAGCATTCTTGTACAGGCTTTCATCAGCTCATGCTATTATACTGTTGTAATTTCCTTCTGGTTAGTCTCCCAGCCTCAAGTTTCTGCCTATTCCAGTCCATCTTCTAAAGTGCATATCTGACCATGTCACCTCCCATCCCAATTTAATAAATTCCAATGGTTCCCTATCACTTCCATGATAAAATATAAAATCCTCCATTTGGCTTTCAAAACCCTTCATAACCTGATCCCCTTCTACCTTTTCAAACTTCTTAGACATTAATTTCCCCTTCTCTCCTTTCTATGTATTTTAGAATTCAGTCACTGGCTGTTCCTGGAATAAGATACTATATGTCCCAACTTAGTTGTTTTTGTTGTTGTCCTTCATTTTCAAAGAGGACCAACAGAACATCACCATGCCAAGAGTCAAGTTTCAGTGTGTCCAAGTATTGCTGATCAGACCAATATAAGCTCAAAAAGTTGGAATGTTCTACCACAGACCAGGCACAAATTGTCTGTGTGAACCTTTGGGGTGGATTCTCTAAGTTTGCATAACTTGGGTTTCTCTTGAGTTACCTCAATTCTGCTTTGCTCATAGAGCACAGCACTTTCTCTGATGAAGGCATGCCATACTAAGCTGTCCTGTGTCAGCGTCTCCCATGTCACACAGTCAATTCCAAACTTCTTAACAGAGACCTCAAGAGTGTCCTTGTATCACTTCTTCTGACCACCATGTGAACGCTTACCCTGTGTGAGTTCTCCATAAAATAGTCTTTTTGGCAAGCACACATTTTGCATTTGAACAAATGCATGGGAGTTGTGCTCTCTGAAGCAGAGTTTGAATGCTTGGCCGTTTAGCTGGAGAAAGGACCTCAGTGTCTGGCATCTTATCCTTATTCTCAACTCAGTATATTTTCATTGGCTGTCCCCCATGCCTGAAATCTCAATCTTCCCATCTCTGCCTCTTAGCTTCCCTGGCTTCCTTCAAGTTCCAGTTAAAATTCCACTTTCTACACAATTCTTTTTCAGTCTTCCCTTAATTCTAATGCTTCCTACTTGTTGCTTCCCTATAATTTATCCTGAAAATATCATGTTTGAACATAGTTATTTGCATTTCATCTCTCTCCCCTTTTATATCGTGAGCTCCTTGAGGACAGAGACATTTTCCCTTTTCTTTCTAGCAGTTAGCACAGGGCCTGACACATAGAAAGCACTTAATAAATGCCTGTTGGCTTGACTTATGTTCCTTAGATATGCATTACTGATTTGACACATGCATGCATTGTATTAGGCAAGTGATGTTTTCCATTGTGCTATGTCTATTCAATGTATTATAAATGTATTATAGTTGTTGTTTTGAAATAAAAGTGATTACCTGGAACCCTAGATTAACATCCTTCTTCTGTTATGTGCCAAGATATGTTTTACTGCTGTACTGCTGTGCTAATTCCAAATTCCAAGCATACCTTGGCTAAGTTTTTCAAGGGACTGCAAAATTCAAAACCCTGGGGAGAAATGTTATGGGGCATTCAAATTTTCTCTGATGTGAAGGATGAGTGCAAACACCTCGTTGAGGAAACAATTTGGACCCTCACTGAAAACGCTGGTGCTTCTAATTTTCTTTCCTCTTTTTAATCTGGGAAGAGATGAAAGATCACGTAGATGAGACAGAAAGTGCTGTGATGGTGGCCATGGGAGGCTTTTGATTAGCTGCAGAATTACACCATTGAGCTGTAGGAAGCTGTAAAAGAAAGGGAAGCAATATTGGGTCCCTAAAGATATCTTGTAGTATGTGTTAAAGGGCAAAGGATTGTGTGTGTTAGGCTAGCCTCATGGCAACCTCTACTCTATGGATCAAAACATTCAGATCGAACCTTGCTACCCTTTTTAAAACTGCAGAAAAATAACAGATTTTTTTTTCTCTTTTTCTTCTTCACTCCTCTTCCCCAGAAGTTAGTGTTTCATTGAATCCATTTCTGATTTGTTTCTTTGCACTCAGGATTTCCTGTCGTGTCTGGCATCAGCCCTGGATCCAGAGTACTCCTCCGTGTCCTACTTCTGGGAGCACAGCATTGCCCCAGTTCTACCTTTGCCCCTTGAGAATTCTCAGGGTACAATATACCAGCTCTAATTCAGCCCACCTGCCTATGGCCTCCTCATTTCCAGGCCTTCCTAGTATTAATCACTGGCTTCAGGATCATGTGTCTGGCCTCCTTCTTTATCCAGGGATTTCTCTAGTGGTCTGGAGGCCATTGAGGATTACACTCACTTCAAGTTGTCTTTTTGGCACCTGTCTGAATTCCTCAGGCTGTACCTCAAGCCTGTTTCCTGTCACAACACTCAATATGACCACCTGTCAGAATTTTAGACATTGAGGGAGGGCCCTAAATGGTCTAATCACCTGGGTTCCTCAATGGAATCTTCTCTAATCACTAATACTGTATTTGAATTCTAAGCAGGTAGGTGGCACAGTGGAGAGAGTGCTGAGCCTAAAGTTCAGAAGACTCATCATTCTGAGTTCAAATCTGGCCTCAGACACTTACTAGCAATGTGGCCCAGGCTAGTCACTTAACCCCATTTGCCTCAGTTTCCTCATCTGTAAAATGACTTTGAGAAGAAAATGGCAAAGCATGTCAAGAAAACCCTAGATAGGGTCATGATTGGATATGGGTCATGGATGGGTCATATTGGACATGACTCAAAAAGAATAAACAATCTATTCACAGTTCCACTTACCACAGCAGCTTTTCCAAACCTAGTCTCTTCAAAAATCCCATGGCTCTACATCCTCCCACCTTTCCAGCTATACTTGACTGAAAAATAAAAATTAGACATTTACTGAGTTCCCTCTTCTCCTCTCATCATTTCACTTCACTTAAAAGTTTTCCATCTCTCCTTTACACTTGTCTCATTGCATTACAGGCTTTGGAGGATGGATATCCATATTAGCTTTGGGTTGCAGAATGTGGGGACCTTACTGGCCCAGAGTATATTCCAGAAAAAGGAACCCTCAGGAATTTTCTATCCTTTTTTTGCCTCGGGCCCTCAAATCCCTTCTCCTCCTGTTATAGCTGCCTTTGTGCTATTCAGACATATCTCTCCTGCTGCTGCCTCCCCGCCTTGCTACTAGTTACATCGTTTTGCTTCATAGGCTATCCAAAATTAACATCTTCTACATCTTGCTGAGGAGAGGAGAGGATTGAATCACCGCTATAGGAGAAGTAGTTATGGGGTCCCAAGGCCAGACCCTAAAAACAAACACACAAACCCATCAATTTGCTTTTGGTGGTTGTATTTATCACATTAAATGGGCCATGTACATGCTGTGGTAACACTGAGAAAAAGCTTTATTAGTTCTCCGATATTTTTATAGGAGGTTTTTACCTTGTGAATAGGATCATAGTTTTAGAACTGAATAGGATACAGGAGCTTATGGATTCTAACTCTGTCTTTTCAAAAATGAGAAAACAGAAACAGAGAGGTTAGTGGCTTGCTTGACATCACACAGCTAGTAAATTTCAGAGGCAAGAGTAGAACTCAGATATTTGACTCCAAGTTCAACATTCTCTGTCATATGCTATATATTCAACTTTAGTTACTCTCCATTTTGCATATATTTCCTTCATTGAAGTTTTCAGATTGAATAAGTTTGGAGAAAAGAATGACTGCCATCTTTCTGATCACAAGAGCCCCACATTTAATTTTTTGGGGTGTGTCTCTAATGCTATTGCCATGGATGTTCTGTCCAACAGGGTAGGTGGCAACCCATTCAAGCTTTCTGATATGATGGATGCTTGCTCACATTTTCTTATCAATCCTTCCCAGGCAGTGCTTGGGCCCTTCTTCTAGATCTCTTGACACAATTTGGGTATACATGAAGCATTTAGGTGGTTCATCAATTAACTCTGCTTCTGGCAAAGGCTTCCTTTTTTGAGTTATCAAAAGCCTCTGTCAGTCTTGTTTCTATCACTTCTGCACCATTTCTCGTTGGTTATATTCTGTACCTTACTCATGGGTGTTGTATACCTATCCATCTCCTTTTGGATTACCTGTAACTTTCACTCTTTAGAATTTTATACTACATTTCATAGTAATATAACAATTACAGAAGAATATTGGTATTAAAATGAAGCTTGCTTATTTATTTTTTTAACTGATAAATGAACAACATTAATTTTAAGTTTATCTGATCCACAAACACTGCAGACAGACATTTAGGTTTTTAACCTAAATTAACTGCTTTAAATGTTATCTGCTAAATGTTGACCAGTATTTTAAATATTAATCTCTGTTTACAAAGTGATATTTTAGAGCATCTAACTCCTGAAAATTCTGTAGCTAACTTGAAGCCTGTCTTAAATTTCATAAGGACAAAGCCACAGGTGAGAGAAAACATACACATTTATTAGAGGAACAAGGGAAGAAAAATATATAGTTTGCAAAGATATACAAGTCTGGTCTGGAAAAAGGAACTTTTTCTTAATAAAGGGAACTTTTCATTTTTGTTTTTTTTTTATGTGTTTTTTTTAAAGGTAATCTCAGAATAAATACTTAGGACTGGTCGCTACTAAAATTATCTAAAGGCTAACTTAGCTAGCTTTAAAAAAAAAGAGGTTCTATTTTGAGCACATGACCTCAAGAATAGTGCCTTTCCTTACCAAGAAGAAAGGTTGGAGGTCAAGTGCTTCATAGATGGCACCTGCACTATTTTTGTTTGTTTGTTTTACAAATTTAGACTGACTGGATAAGAAAACAAAAGCTCTCTGTCTCACATAAGAAACCCTTCAAAAGCTGCACTGACATTTGATTTACACAGTAGAAAATATTATACTAGTTCTTTAGCTATGTCAAAGGCAAATTTTGCAAAGCAGACACAGGAGGAATGTGTTGTGCTTCTCAGCCTAAAAACACTTTTAATATCTCAGCTTTGGGGCACTGCATATCCCTTATTCACTACCAGTATTCCATTTAATAAGAAAGAAAGGATGTACAAAGAATGTCAGGGAGCATTAATGGTACCTTCTTCATTTGATACTCAATTTCAAATTGCTGATTCTAATGCCAAAAATGGGTTCAATTAATAATTTTATAAGGCTATGGTATAAATCTAATCTCCTTGTTAACCCTCTCAGTATATACATGTGTGTGTGTGCGTGTGTGTGTGTGTGTGTATATATGTATATATACACACACATATATATGTATACATATATGTACATATACCTATATAAGCTTATATAAATATTTCATGTATACACACACACACACACACATACACACACACACACACACTTCAGCTGATTTAAATTGACTTCATATCACCAAAAAGGAACAATATACATGACACTACTTGTCATGAGCAGACAGTATGCCACTTCACAGCTATAGGCCACGCTTGCTTCATGCACTTTAGGCAGAAATGTCAATACCACCTTTTTACCTAGGGCAAGCCAATACCCACAGAAAATTCCATTCCAAATGTGGAAGGAGTATATAGGCGCAAAGGTCTTCCTCCCTTTCTGGATCACAAAGCAGCAGCCAGATTCTCTCCTGTTAGAATGCAGGGATGGTGGCACTTTTCCTTTCCTCTGAAGTCTTCTTATTATTCCACTGCATAAGTCCCTTCAAGACATAGAAGTATGTTTCCTTTAATAAGCTATGATGAAATCCATATAGAATCTGCCAGGCACTTGGGGTCCCACCAGGAAATATTTAAGGAATACAGAGTGGGAGAAAATATTAATATGAAACAAGAATGGGGTCAAGGAATGAGGAGGAAAAGAAAAAGAAAGCAAGAAAAAAATCCACAAATGTTTCAGTGGATTGGTTTCCAAATGCCACCCAGCCAGGTCGTGTTTTGCCAATCAGTAAGTGGACTTCCCAGTGACAGCCATTGTATATACTGGTGTAGACAGAAAGGTCTCTGTGTTGGAAGGAACTTATTTGGTTTCTTACTTCTCTTGTAGCAGTGGCATAATTGACTCCCATGCCATATGACATTCTTCATTTTCCACTTAAGTCTTATATTTGAAAATCAAATTTTCTATTTAGCTCTGGTCTTTTCATCAAGAATGCTTGAAAGTCCTCTATTTCACTGAATGACCATTTTTTCCCCTGAAGGATTATACTCAGTTTTGCTGGGTAGGTGATTCTTAGTTTTAACCCTAGTTTCTCTGAGCTCTGGAACTTCGTATTCCAAGCCCTCTGATCTCTTAATGTAGAAGCTGCTAAACATTGTGTTGTCCTGATTGTGTTTCCCACAATTCTTGAATTGTTTCTTTCTGGCTGCTTGCAATATTTTCTCCTTGACCTGAGAACTCTGGAATTTGGGTATAATATTCCGGGGAGATTTCCTTTTGGAATCTCTTTTAGGAGGTGATTGGTGGATTCCTTCAAATTCTATTTTACCCTCTGGTTCAAGAGATATTTCACATCGTCTTCTATTTTTTCATTCTTTGGTTTTGTCTTATAATTTCTTGATTTCTGATAGGGTCATTAGCTTCCATTTACTCCATTTAAGGAAGTATTTTCCTCAGTGACTTTTTGGACCTCCTTTTCCATTTGGTCAATTTTGCTTTCTAAGGCATTCTTCTCCTCATTGGCTTTTTGAACTTCTTTTGCCATTTGGTCTAGTCTATTTTTAAGCTGTTATTTTCTTCAGCATTTTTGGCTCTCCTTTAGCAAGCTGTTGACTTGTTTTTCATGATTTTCTTGCATCACTCTCATTTCTCTTCCCAGTTTTCCTCTACTTGCTTCTCAAAATCCCTTTTGAGCTCTTCTAAGGCCTGGGATGGATTCATATTTCCCTTGGAGTCTTTGGATGTAGGAGCTCTGACTTTGTTGTCTTCCTCTGGTTGTATGTTTTGATCTTCTTTGTCACCAAAGTAAGATAATTTAGTCTGACTTTTTTTGTGAGGTTTGCTAATGATCCCAGCCAATTACTTGAGTTTTAAACTCTTTGTTAAGGTAAGAGTCAGCTTCCAATGTGGAGAATGTACTATCCCAAGCTTCGGAGGTTTGTGCAGCTGTTTTCAGAGATACTTCTAGGGACCTGAAAATTTTCAGTTCTTCCAAGGTGGTATGATAAGGGGTGAGGTGTTTCCTCCTTTCCTGTCCTGTGCTCTGGTCTGTGAGTGACCACAAATGCTCTTTTCTGCCTTGGAACTGTGAGGAGGATTCCGTCTTCATAGCCACTACAAGCTCCACCATGCCAGCGCTCCTCTTCTCCCCAGGACTGCCACCCAGAACTGTGACCTAGATCCAAGCAAGGGCAAAGCAAGAGATGCCTGCCTCAGCACTGGCAAAGAGATCCCTGCAGACCACCCTTGATCAGCCACTCGATTCCCCCTCAGTCAGTGGGCCAGAAACTCAGGAGGCAGCTGCTGCCCCAGCATCATGCTTGGGACTTGCAGCTGGGATCTAGTTTTTCTCTCACCACAGAAACAGACTTTTCCCACTGACCTTCTCAGTTGTCTTTGGTGTTCCTGGGTTGAGAAGTCTGGAAACTGCCACAGCTGCCCACAATTCAGTCCTCTGAGGCCTGCTCCAGGTTTGCTGCAGCCTGCATGCCCAAGCCAAACTGTGCTCCTCTTACAGCCCGGCACAATATACTTTTCTGATCAGCCATCCAGGTTGTCTTGGGCTGGAAATTTGTTTCACTCTTTTTGTGGGTTTTGCTGCTTTAGAATTTTTTTAGAGCCTTTTTTTTACAGGTATTTGGAGGGGTTTGGGGGAGAGCTCAAGCAAGTCACTGCTTTCACTCTGCCATCTTGGCTCCACCTGAAGTTTTTTTTAAAACTTAAAAAGAAAAGTTTGAGGTCGCGAAAAGTACCACACAATTTCACTAATGTAATCCAGCCAGCTCCTCCTCAGTTCTAGGCACAGATGATTTTCATTTGCTTGTCTGAGACAGAGAGAGAAACAGAGAGACAGAGATAGAGGAAGACTAAGAGAGACAAAGATATGGAGAGATATAGGTGGAGACAGAAAGCGACAGAATGTGAGGGATAGAGAAGGAAAAAGAGAGAGAACTGGTCTGGAGACAGAAACAGAGAGAGAAAGAGAGATACAGATACTGATTGATAGAGATGATAGAGCTAGAGATGTATTTGAGTAGCCAACAGAATAGGTATTTGAACTGCACATTGTAATTTGTGGAAATAGTTGGGCTTAAGGCTTTTGAGTGATCATGAATATCACTTAGGGGATTCTGCAATGTTTTCAGGCTAGATACCATCAGCACAATGCCATATGCAAAAAGGATCATTTGGAGGATCTTGTGCTTTGTGAATATCCAACAGCAGTTGCAAATTCACTTAGTGAGCTGATTTTACTGATTCACATCATGTTTGATATTGTTTAATTAATAAATGTCATCATGCACCACACATCTATTATTATGTCATTCAAAAAATCTTGCATGATTTTAACAGACACAAAGGATGGGCAGATTATTGGAATGAGACCCTTTAAGGTATCATTTTACTCTCTGTTTGTTTTTGAAATGTTTGTTTTTGGAGTAACAAACAATAGATAGTGAGATTTTGTGTATTCTGCACACTGTGTGAATGTAAATGTGGTATGCTATGAAATATCATTTTTAAAAGCATTCCTTTTCTCTTTCCATGGCTTTATCAAGGATATTCTTGATAAGTGCGCAAATTTTTCTTTATAAAAATTTGTAGAGATGGGAAAATAGCATATGGGTAAGGAGTTATTGATAGGTTCTGAATTTCCCTGGGGGACAGTAATATCGTCCATGATGTTTTACAAGCATCTGGCATCCTCTCCTCTTTCATATATATTAAGGATCAATCTCACAACTAGCTCAAAGTTGTTTCACCACCAGCATTGACATCCTCTGTGTATGCTTTGTGTCTTACTGTGTTATAAATTGGCACTTTTGTTTCACTGGGAACATTGGGTACATTGGAATCTATAAGGACTATTATTGATAGAGAGACTAGTTTGTGACTATAATCTTGACAGATCTTTTCCTTTTTCTTATTTGTTATCCTTCCAGTTTAATTCTTAAATGCTCTTAGATGGTCTTTCTTAATTAGGTCCCTCACAAAATTTATGATCATCTTCTTCCTTTCATAACTTAAAACTTTTATGAGCTTATACTGTTCACAATCTTCCTTCACCCTTCGCCATGAAGTTTTACAAATGAGTTATGTCTAAATTGGGGTTCCACTTATTTGCTTTATTCCTCCATTTGTCAATGACATTAAATGTTTTCTGGCCAAGGTGTTTTCAAGGCCTTTGTTTTGGCGTTTCTACATGGTCATTCCCTTTTATTGTTTTAAATTTCCTTTAAAATGCCATAATCATGAATTTAGGACTCAAAGAAATATGGGGATCTAACAGAATCCTTTCATTCTCCAGATTAACATAAAGCTGAGGCCAAGGGTGTTCTATGTCAATGGCTGTTTTATTTATTTCACATTTTAAGCATTAATGGCTTGCGTTAAATAGGTTAGGTTCAAATTCATTGACTTGAGTGTCATCACATTTTTGTACATGATATATTTCTTTCTTAATATTATTTCTGAACAATTATTCCCACAGGCACATTCATAGATTTTCCTATAATAAGAGACACTACAGAGAAGTAAAAATAGACAACCTAAAAGAGTTATTATAGTTGATATTTATTTCATTTTTTAGCAGAAAGGAAGAATATGTGCTTTAATTTTAATGATTTTGAACAAATATTGTCATGGTATTTGTCCTGTATTATTGCCTTTACTGTACTCATTGTTTAGTTTATTCTTTTGGTTCTACTTTTCTTCCTTCTGCATCAGTTCATCAAACAAATCTCATGTTTATCTGAATTCCTCATATCCATTCGGATCTTATGGCACAATACTATTCCATTACATTCTAATGTCCTATTAATTTTGGTTATTGTCCATAGTTGCTTCCATCTTTTTTATTGTTGTGTTCTTTGTAAATAGTCCCCTCTGAGTCCTGTCTTTTTGTCATTATGTCCTTGAGACATAAATTCAAGTGTCAAAGGTTTATATAATTTGCCAGCTTTTCCTTTATCATTCCAAATTGTTTTCCCTGAACAGTTGGACTAATTCACAACTCCGCCAAAAGTGAACTACTGATTCTGTGTTCCCAAAGTCCATTCAGTGTAGACTTTTCCATTTTCCTCACATTTGCTGATTTGATAAGCATAATACAATGTTTCACCATTGTTTTCATTTGAATTTTTATTATTAATAATGTTGGCATTTTTGTAAATGATTATTTGCATTTCTTAATTTTAAAGTCCACATTCTTTAACCCTCTTTCTTTCGTGATGTCTCTTGAACCTACAGATTTGTGTCCATTCCCTATCGATTTTTTTAAATTGACTCTCCCTGCATCACCTTCCGTCTGTTAAGATAGAATCATATTTTGCTTGCGACTGATGTCATTTAGTGTTCACATGATCAGTATTTCCTTTCTTCTTGAAGAAAGTTTTAATGGTACATAGAGAAGAGGTTTCTTTGTAATCTATGAGGCTCCTGGTTCCTCAGTTTCTTATTCCTTAACCATATTTTCCACCAAATGTTTCACTATCCTCTCCTATGACTACCTTCACATTTAAGTGATTGATTAATAAAGTAGGTACTGGTTTAATTGGGACCAATGCCCAAAAATTATTTGCAAAATTCCTCTGCTTTTTAATCAACAAAGATCGGCACGTATGGTACACTTAGCTTCATGGTGGTCACTTGGTAGTGCTTGTCGTAAGAGCTCTTTCTTATTGCTTTTGAATGGATAAAACAACAACAAAAACAACAAAGAAGCCCTTTGTTTGCCTGAGCCATAATGTGAATTAGGAATCAAGGGGACCTGATTTTGGATTAGGACTCATCCACTTTCTGTCTATGTAAATATTGGCAAGTCATTTCTCTTCCCTAGATCTGTTTTCTCAAATGCAAAATAAGGGGATTGGCTTGGATAGACTCTAAATACTATCCCAATTCTAATTTCACTATACTCTTATCTAATCTTCCATTTAACTGCAACTGGTTTTTTTTTGGCCTTGAGTTTTATTTGTAATAAGAATTTCAAGACTGAGATGTTATACCATAGAGTATGTCCACTTATTGGATATTAGACAGAGAGCTCACACTTCAAGTACCAACAGAAAAGCTAAAATTTATAGATGGTCTCAGAAACCTACAATTCTTAGCATCATCTGCCTTTCACTTCAGAAGTATCACTGTTGAAGAGAAAGGACCATTTTATATTTTTTCTTGTTTCATGGATAGCCAAGGACAAAGAATTCACTTGGTCAGTCCATTGGAAATAAGACTGCGTTTGATTAGATTGTTGGAAAATAAATACTCTAAACATATTTGAATTCTTTTCAGCGTGGCAGAAATCATCAGAGGTTGTCTTTTTTTGTTCAGTCATGTCCTACTTTTTGTGTCCCCATGGCTCATAGCATAGCGGGCCCTTTTATCTTCCATCACCTGAAGTTTGTCCAACCTCCTTTTGGCTTTGACCCAGTCACTTTATTCTTTCTGGAGGTACTTGTAGTTGTCTCTGCTTTCCCCGTAATGTGTTGGACATCTTCCAACCTGGCGAGCACATTCTCTGATGTCGTCTTTTATCAGATTAATACTGTCCATGAAGTGCTTTGCCATTTCCTTTTCCACTGGCTCACCTTTTGTCCAAAATTTCCACTTGACGTGTTCATCTTGGGTAAACCTGCATGACATAGTTCCTAGTTTCATTGAGCTACACAAGCCCCTCTGCCATGACAAGGCACTGATCCAGGAGGGGAGCTTGGACTCTATTAGTACTGATATTGAAAATCCAGTGCCCTGTCCGACTCATAATGAGACATTGGAGTAAAACTTTGTACCCTAATAACATTATGATGTAATATTAAACTGATGATACTATACTTTGATTGTTTATGGACCTTTTCTCAATGACCTCTGTGTACTTTACACGTCAGTCTCCTTCTTCTCACCACAAACATATATTAAGCTAAATGTCAGTAGAGCATAGATATGATATAGTATGTATCTCAAGTTGCCAACTAGGTCCTGATTAGTGTGAATAATAAATCCTCAGAGATTATTGCAATTCACATCGCATATTTCTATTGGGCTTGAACCAATGATCACATTTTACAAAACCATAATTTCAATAGTACGAATTCAAATACATGTAACCCCTTTGGGGAATCCATTATTAACAATAATTGGGACTTAGCTACAATTAGTTATATTATTTCACTTGCCTGGGCCGTAGTTTTCCTATCTCTAAAATTAGGGATTTAGAGGTTAAATGATCTTGAATGCCTTTTATAGACCTAATGTTGTTTTCTATGGTTTATTATTTCTCTATATCATGTCTCCTTCATTACAACAAGAGGAAGAGGGTGGCTTTTTCACATACAAAATGCCAAATGTAATATTTGCTCATTGGATTTTAATTTTCCTTAGACAGTATTATGATATCTATGCACACGAATGCATAGTACAGTGAACAGAGTACCAGCTTCAGAGTCAGAAATACCTCAGTTTAAATCCTGCTACCAGACATAGTAGCTCTTCGATCCTGGAAGCATTACTTAATTCTCAATGCCATAGGCACATCTCTGAGAAGATGTAGGAGATGGAGAATGTGCTGATCTATACTATTAGAAGAAGCTTCTTTATTCCCTTACCCAATAAAATCAATGATATGGTATGAGAAAAGTCATTTCAAAGGGCACTAGACCACTAAGGCCATAACAGAACTTGGCATAACTGTTTTGCTGCAAAAAAACCAAAACAAAACAAAAACCAAAATAAACAGGAAAACTGGTTAGACAACACATACTTAACTTTAATATTCATCTTGTCAGAGAAGCATCCATGGTAAATGCTCATCTCCACAATATGTAATAGTCGGCTTTCATGTTAGTGTTGGGGAGTGTGGACCAGTTTGCAACTAAGAGTCATGAGTTCTTGATCCTGTTGTTTGTTAGGCTGCTGAACAAGTGTTAACCAAAGCTACCCACCGAAAACAAAAACTTTCTTCATTTGAGTAGAAGATACTTCTTATGTAGCCACTGGTTCAAAGGCCTCAAGGCAGATAATGCCTAGGGAATGTTAACTGGGCTATTAAGAAACACATTTTTATAGATAGGGGTATATCTTGAGATTTTTGCTGAGAAGTAAAATAGACAAAGAAAGGCAACAGCATTCATTCTGTCTACTCCAACAGGGAACTGTAGGGAAATTGTTTTGAAATTTGATATGAGGCAGATGACAACTCCTCCCGACAGAGTCTTTCTTCCACAGAGCTTGGAAGGATATGTTGTTGCTATTAATTTTTCAGGTTCTGCTTATAAATGGGTGAGGAGATTGAGGGATGCATTACCAACCTATAACTGGCTTTTTTCGGCTAAAAAAGTACTTTGATTATTAAAACATATTCAATAAACTTCCTTTAAGTACACATGTAAACTTACCAGGAGCATTCACTCTGCCATCAGAGGACAGACTGATTTCTTTGTTTAAGTGAAATTTGAGCGGAGCAGGGGATTCAACTCAACATTCAAGGGCATAAAATAAAATGGACTTCAAGAATGGATCAAGTTTTATCAGCAAACGAGGACAGTTATTTGGGGGTTACGTGAAGGTGCAGAATTTTAATTCCAGTAACAAGACTTAGACTTTCCAAAGCCAAGGGCTTAAAGGCATCAGCAAAAAAGCAAAAGTGGACCACCTCTAGATTTTGTGCCAGTCATATATAGACATCAAAATTTTAAGCAAAAGTCACACAGGTTGGAAGTGGCAATAACTCCATTTTTGATGCTGTGGTTCAGTCATTCCGCTGTGTCTGACTTTATGACCCTGTGGACCATTTCATGGCCAATGCTGTCCAGGGTTTTTTTTTTTCCCAGCAAAGATACTGAAATGGTTTTTCATTTCCTTTTCTATTGGATTAAGGCAAACAGAGGGGAAGTGACTTGCCTAGGGTCACACAGCTGGAGGTATCTGAGGCCTGATTTAAACTCAGGTCTTCCTGACTCCAGGTCCATCACTCTATCCACGGAGGCACCTATTTTGCAATGAGAGGTATTCTCGATGTAGACATAGTCTTCAGTGTCATTACAGATGAAAGTTTTAAATAATTTTGTGAGGAACTATTAGTGGTGGTGGTTCAGGTGTCTACAAAGAGCCTGAGATATAGAGAATATTTAACAAATGTGTATTGGTTGATTAATTAATCCTAGTTTTCACTGGGAAAATGTGTAGCAGTGGTACCTCCTACAGATTGTCATGAGAATTATTTTTACCACATATAGTGATTTCAATAGAATCTCATCATTTTTTCCTCTAAAATGACTTATAACATACTGGTCAAACTGTTGGGAAGCACATTGCAGATATCAAAGGATAATTAAGTAGATATTCATTCTTCTATGAGTAGCAGTGTGTCATAGTGAATGAAGAAGTAGGCTGGGAGCCAGGAAAAGCTAGGCTCAAGTCTTGCCTCTTTTTTGATTGATTTTTTTGTTTTTGGCTAGGCAATGGGGTTAAGTGACTTTCCCAAGGTTACACAGCTAGTAAGTGTTATGTGTCTGAGGCCAGATTTGAACTCAGGTCCTCCTGAATCCAGGGCCAGTGCTCTATCCACTGAACCACCTAGCTGCCCCTCAAGGCCTGCCTTTGAGATTAGCTATCTATCTATCTATCTATCTATCTATCTATCTATCTATCTATCTATCTGTGTATTGATGTATCTATGTATCTATCTACTAGCCATATGACCTTTGGCAAGTTTCTTAACTTCTTGGTGCTCTAATCACCTCTCCAGCCTGTTATGAAATAAGTGGGACAAAGCCAACGAAAGGTAAGAGGAGATTTTTTTTACAATTTAAAAAAACTTATGAGGTCAACAGGAGAGGTCTGTAACACCTAAGTGTGTGCAGGCCTGGAGCAGGGTAGGAGCACCAGCACTTGGCCTAGGAAGCTGCCATAACAGTGGCAGTGGCAGCATTTTCAAGAGCTCTCGACCCAGAGACAGTAAACGGGTTAGAGAAGTGGTCAGAAAGAGATTGCAGTGGAACATTTACTGTCACTTAGTGCACCTGGTACTGATTGGCAACTCTATTGCCCATAGGTAGTCCCAGGAAAGAGACAAGTGCTTGTGATGAGTCACAAGAGAGCAGGGATCCTGGTCAGAGTTCTGGGGCCAAGAGGAGCACAAGGACTTGTGGCTGTAGATTGGCCCTTTCTGGGTAAAAGTCAGAGCACATACCAAGAAAGCAGTGATTACATCTCTCCCCAGATCACATCGTCTTGAAAGCATCGACAACTCGCAGACCCCTAGAACTAGTTCTGAAAACAGCAACACAAAAAAACCCTGAAGTTTGGCACAGTGATTTATCACCCCCAGGTTAGCTGAGCCCAACTTTAACATAAAATTCAAAGTGAAGAAATTAGCTGGGAAAAAAGAACAAACAATAAAAAGGAACTTGATCATTAAAAAAAAAAAACAACCTACTACTGTGAGAGAGAAGACCAAGATAAGAACTTCAAGAAGACAACAGTGTGAAAATAGCTATAAGCAAAGACACAAAGAAAAATGCTAGTTGGACTTACAACCCACCAGGAATTCCAGGAAAAGCTAAAGAACAATAAGAGTGGTAGAAGAAAAACTGAGAAAATAAGTGAAATTGATGTAAGAAAATTATGAAAAGAGAATCTACAGCTTGGTAAAAGAGGCACCAAATTAAAGAATACTGAAACACAAATTAAACTTAAAACCGTATCATTCATAAAGAAAAAAATAAAGAATATTTAATAAAGTAATACCTTAAAAACACAACTTGTCTGATGGCAAAAGAGGTGCAAAAATTCACTGAAGAAAAGATCTCCTTTAAAAGAAAAATTGGCTAAATGGAAAAGGAGGTACAAAATCTCACCGAAAAAGAAATTCCTTGAAAACTAGAAGTGGGCAAAAGGAAGCTAATGACTCCAAGAGATTTCAAGAAACAAGACAAAAATCAAAAACATGAAAGAAAAATCAAAGAAAATGTGAAATAGCTCATTGGAAAAATAACTGACTTGGAAAATAGATGAAGGAAAGATAATTTAAGAATCATTGTACTGCCTGAAAGCTATGATCAAAAAAAGCTTAGGCATAATATTTCCAGAAATTATAAAGGAAAACTGCCCCAATATCTTAGATCCAGAGAGTAAAATGGAAATTGAAAGAATTCGCCAATTACCTTCTGAAAGAAATCCCAAAATTAAAACTCCCAGGAATATTATAGCCAAATTCTAGAACTCCCAGGTCAAGGAGAAAATGCTGCAGGCTGCCAGAAAGAAACAATTCAAATATCATGGAGCCAAAGTCAGTGTCATGCAAGATTTAGCAGCTTCCATGTTTAAGGAGTGGAGGCCTTATAATATGATGTTCTAGAAGGCAAAGGAGCTAGGATTACAACCAAGAATAACCTACCCAGGAAAACTGAGTATAATCCTTCAATGGAAAAAATCGATATTTAGTGAAATAGAGGACTTTCAAGCATTCTTGATGAAAATATCAAAGCTGAATAGAAAATTTGATATTCAAAAAGAAGACTAAACAGTATCATGAAAAGGTAAACATGAAAGAGTACTCATTTATTGTTTACTCATTCTGTCATTACCTAAGTCATTGTGACCCTGTGGACTATACTGTCTAAGGGGTTTTCTCGGCAAATTTTCTGAAGTGGTGTGTAATTTCTTTTTCCAATGGATTAAGGCAAACAGGTTAAGTCACTTGCCCAAGGTCACATAGTTAGTATCTGAGGCCAGATTTGAACTCAGGTCTTCCTAACGCCAGGCCCAGTGCTTTATGTAATGAACAATCTAGCTGCCCCTGAGAGTAGTCCTAAGGAACTCAATAAAATTAATCTGTTTACATTTCTATATGGTAAGATAATATGTGTAACTCCTAGGAACTTTATCACTTATCAGGGCAGTAAGAAGGAGTGTACATAGACAGAAGGCATGGATGTGAATCAATTAGGTTAGGGTGATCTCCAAAATTAAAATAGTGATACACTGGGAGAAGGGGCAAGGAGAGGTAGAATGGGGAATAGCGAACTGGTTGCAATCATTCTGGAGAATTATCTGGATTTATGCTCAAAGGGTTATAAAACTGTTTATAACCGTTGACCCTGCAAAACCCTTACTAGGTCTGTACCCCAAAGAGATAAAAGGCAGAATGCCTATATGTACAAAAATATTTATGCTAGCTCTGTAGTGATAACAAAGAATTGGAAATTGAGAGGATACTCATCAACTGGGGAAAGGCTTAACAAGTTGTAGCATATTTCAAATAACATCCATTTAAAACCCCAAAGCATACTGCACCTAAATTCAGAGGCACTGTGAGTTGGTGTCCAGAGTGTTGAACCTGGCAGTTGCCTGAGACTGTGCATCACTGGAGTAATATTAAGATGGGCTTTTGCATCAGGGAGAACCCTGGGGTCATGAAAAGCACGGCAAATTTTCCAAACGCAATCTAGCTTGCACTTTCCTTCTATGGAATTCTGGCCTCAGCTCACTGTCCATCCTTAGTTTTTGACCATAATAATGGCACTTTTGGATGAGCATTCTGGATTGGGGGCATATTATGGGCAATGGGTATTATACATTCACTTGCCATTTTTTCTATTTTTTCTCTATGGATAGTAAGGTTATTTCTATACAAATAATCTACTGAACCTTCTTTTAATTGAAAAACTAATTTTTCTTCTCTTTAAATTTCCCTGTGATTCAATTGCCATAGAAAGACAGAGCAGCAAGGATCCTCTAAGTTTCTTTAGTTAAAACCCCATATTTTACAGATAAGGAAACTAAGGAGGAAAATAGTTAAGTGACTTGCCCAAGGCCACTTGGCTAGTAGAGCCAGTACTTAAAACCAGATCTCCTGATTTCTAGTCCAATGGACCCTCCACGATCATTTCCAAGTGGAAACATTTTCCTTTAGCTCAACCACTAATCTGTTTTAAACTTTGAGGGAAAAAAGCAAACATTTCAGAGTGATGCTTTGGATGTATAATGATACATGTTCAAAGTACATCTTTTCAGCTGTCACAGCCATAAAAAAATGTCTGCAATTCTTCCTGATTGATGGCATTAGAATGGAGAGTGGAAAGGAATAGAAAAGTCACCCAAAATTCCCCTTTTATACTATTGGCAATGAGCACATTGCAATGTATTTGATTTTTAAAGTATGGCAACAATATGTATGTCTCTCTCTTTATCTCATACTTTTCACTTCAACCCAACACTACAGAAAGAAACCAAATTATTCCATAAACAAACTCTAAGTCCTGCCATTGATGAACCATACCTAGCTCCCCTTCATATTATTTCATACGTATTCATATCTAGTTAATGCCTAGTTCATATTATTTAACATTAAAAAGAATCTTGAAGATTATATGATATAGCTTCCTTATTTTGCAGGTCAGGAAATTGGAGCCTTGGAGCAATTGTGTGACTTCTCCAAGGTCACCCAAACAATATGCAGCAGAGCCAAGGTTGTATTGAAAAAAATATTGGCTCTCTTTATAACATCAGAGTGATTGTGCTAGCTAGCCTTGGAGAAAAAGAACAGATTTGAGCCTGTTCTTACATAACAGACATTTCAACAAGCAGAGGAAAAGGGAAACACAGTTGTCACTCTGATGTGAATAAGAGGAAATCTAATTTGTTGGGTGGAAAGAGTTAAATGAACTTTAACTGTAAAGCTCTCTTTCTCTCCCTCTCAGGGTAGAAAATAGCCAAGGGCAACAGCGGATGACTAATGTGTAGAATATTGCAATTAGTATAGCAAGGTACTTACAGGGATCAAATTAAAAAATTCATTAACGTACGCACTTAATTAAGAAACACTTTTCGGTTTACATGATAAATTATGACACCTATTAAATCTTCCAGTACAAGCTGTAATGGTTTCTTTGCTCCCAGGCAGGGAACTATGCCTTTGAGGTCCTTCGAGGCTCCCCAAGGACCAGCAGCATTAGTTACAAGTGTGTTAAACAACAATGCTTTCTTCCTGAGAGGTCTGAGAAGGGCTTTATTGGAAACTAATTTAAACTTAAAAAAGTATACAGGGAGAAAGAGGCCATCATGCTGGAACCAAAATGAAAGATAACCAATACAGGAAAAAATGACCTTGAGAAGCAAAAGAGAAAAATAAATGGGAGGTTTTGCTCCCCCACTTCCCACAAACTGCACTCTGCCCAAAGGGATTTAATGCAGGATGGACTGATGTTGGTCATGAGGATATTGAAGGTAGTAAACAATTAATATTTGCAAACAGTGACTTGCCGAAAAGAATTATTAAAAAATAAGAGGAAAAAATAAAGAAAATGAAGAGAAAAGTATGGATCAGGGAAATACATCTCTGAGAAACTGTAAGGTAAAACACTGCCTGAGGCCTTACAGTATTGTCTAGGTATGTATCTATGACAAAAATCACAGAATCTCAGAGACAAAAAGAGATTCAGAAGCCCGTGAGCACAATACTGACCCAAGCAGGGATTCCTGCTACTTCAATCCTGCCAAATTTTTATCTATTTATTTATTTTTTATTTAGCCCTTTCTTAAAGAATTCTGGTCACAGACTCTACCTTACCATGCAGGCCATTCTGCTATGTGGCTATTCTAATTGTCAATCAGTTGTTTTGTTTTTTTTTTCAGACAGGAGCTGGAATCTCCTTTTGCAATTTCAGCTCATTCCAGTTCTGCCTTCCCGAGGTCAGGAAAATTTAGGCTATTCCTTCTTTAAGCTGACAGCTGTTTCAGTACTTGAATGCAGCCATCATATCCCCCCTAGTTAGTGGGTCAGAACTTTCTGTGAGTTTTATTTTGACACTATTATACCTATTCACACAATGCTTTGTAATTGTCATGTATCTATAAAATCTGTGTAGAATGTATATTTCATATGTCAATACATATTTTTCTATAACATAGTATAATAAAAAAGATGATTACACATGCAATTGCAAATTTATTATGTACAACTTGCTATTCCTTTAAAATATACAATAAAGTTATCATGTAAATTTGTTTTCCTTTTTTTCTTCCTTCTCACCATTAGATGCAAATATGTATATATATATATATATATATGTATATATATATATATAATATATATATATATATACATGATGCAAATATATATAAGATGCAAATATATATTAGATGTAAAATATATATATATAAAGTGTGTATACACATATGTGTGTGTGTATATATATATATATATATATATACACACACACACACGCACATATATAATCATTCTATAATAATCATTCTATAAATACTTCTATTTATCGGTTCTTTCCCTGGAAGCACATAATAGTTTCCTTTATATGCCCTTTGTAGCTAATTTGGGTATTTATAACAGTTAAAATGACTTACTCAAAGTTATTTTTAGAACAATATTGCTATTACTATATACAATGTTCTCTTGGTTCTGCTCATTTTTTCGTTATTTCCTACAAGTTCAGCTTTGTTTTTTGAAGATCATGTCATTCCATCATTTCTTATAGGACAGTAATATTCCATCACAATCGTGTACTACAATTTATTCATACTTCTTCATCCAGTTAGGTAACAGAATTCCTTTCCTCATAATGCTTAAGGTCATTTTTGCCTCTCTTGGTCTCAGTTTCTTCGCCTGAAAGGTGAAGTTAGAACTGAA
The DNA here is from genome assembly GCF_003287225.1 of Phascolarctos cinereus. Lineage (NCBI taxonomy): Eukaryota > Metazoa > Chordata > Mammalia > Diprotodontia > Phascolarctidae > Phascolarctos > Phascolarctos cinereus. The sequence goes on from NW_027556402.1 coordinate 23,975,919, forward strand.
AACTTTTCAAAAGTTCTTTCAGCAACTTGAGCAGAAAGAGCATAAGGAATGCCAGTTGAGATATGGGTGGGCAATCCTACAGCAAGAGCAAGTTCTAGATTTCCAAGTCATGTGGCCGATAAAATGGCATTCCAGGCATTTTCTCTGATTTTAACAACCTTTTCAAACTCCCTCAGGTAAGGATCATGCACAAGAGGTAAAGTAATTTTAGATGTCTCTAGGGGCCAAGACATTAAGAGGCATAAAAAGGTCACAATTAAATCAATCAATAGTAGAGAAGTATAATTCTTAACCCCTAATGTGCTCACTCAGCACCCTTTCTTCCACAAGCCCCCAAAACTCTATCAAGGGCAGCAAAACCATAACCACAGGCTGGTGCTCAGGGATCCACTCAACATTTTTTTTCTTTTGCTGCTCTGTTGGCACACCTTGCCCCTGCGCTCTCACCACATCAAAAAATAAAGAACAGTTTAAATACCTAGAAAAACATTTAGTGCTCATGGGTGGGCCATGCCAACATAATAAAAATGACAATAATACCAAAGTTCATTTAAGTTTTGATGCTATGTCAAAAATTATCAAAGGGATACTTTATAAAACTTGATTAACAATATTAATGACAATATGTACTTCCAGAGTGCTTTAAGCTTTTCAAAGCATCTTACATATCTCATTTCATTTAATTCTCACCACTACCCTATGAGCTCAGGTCTATTATTATCTCTACAGATGAGAAAATTGAGACTGAGAAAGGTTAAATGACACTAAGCGCAGTGCCTGGTACATAGTAGGCATATAATAAATGTTTCTTTTTGTTTGGTTGGTTTTTGGTGAAGTGATTGGAGTTACGTGACTTCTCCAGAGTTGTAGAGCTGGTGAGTGTTATGTGTCTGAGGCTGGACTTAAACTTAGATTCTTCTGACTCTAGACCTGGTACTCTATTCACTGTGTCACCTAGCTGCCCCTATTAATAAATGTCTCTTGACTGATGGACTTGTCCAGAATAACACAATATCTGAGGTAAGATTTAAACTCAGGTCTTCCTGAAACCAAGTCCAACTGTCTATATGTGATGCCATTCATTTGGATAAACAAATAATCTAGCATATCAAGGGAAGTAATGAAAAGGTAAAAATGAAGAGGGCATAGTACTCCTTAACTTCAAACTATATGATGAAATGGCAGTCATCAAAATGATTTGATATTGATTGTAAAATAAAAAATAGATATGTGAAAAAGACAAAGAAAACAAAAGACTCAATTACACAATATTTGATAAACCTGCAAAAATAAATTACAGAGGAAAGGACTTCTTTTTTGATAAAAACTACTGGAAAATTGGAAAGCAGTATGGGAGAAATTAGGTTTAGACTAACATGGTATGCTAAATACTGTAACAAAACCAAAATTGCTGAGTGAGCTTAATATTAAAGATTCGTTGTTGCTTTTCAGTTAAGTCGCCTCTGACATGTCATTTTCCCATTTGGGATTTTCTTGGCAGAGATACTGGAGTGTTTTGACATTTGCTTCTCGAGCTTGTTTTACAAATGAGGAAACCAAGGCAAACAAGGTTAAGTGACTTGCCAGGGTCACACAGCTAGTAAGTTTTTGAGGCTAGATTTGAACTCAGAAAGATAAGTACATCCACTGTGATTAGAAGAGAAGTAAATCATATACCTTTTACAACCATGGGAAGGTGATATATTTTTAAGAAACAAGGGATAGAGGCAATTATACAAGATAATGTTTTTAATTTAAAAGATATTACACGTACTGGGAAAACTTCATAAACAAAATTAAATTGTCTAGTAAAAGGAAGGAAATTGTCAAATGGGAAAAATCATTATATCGAATGAAATGTTTGTATCATACATACATACATATACACACATACATACACATGCACATATCCACACATGCATACGTACATACACATACACACATATATGTGACATACATACATGCACACACACATATATACATATATATGTGTGTGTATATTTATTTATTTATATATATATATATGCAAGTAAAAGATCCACAGGCAAAACCAAAAGCCATTCTCCATTGGATAGTGGTCAAAAGACGTGAACAAAATGGGTCTCAGAAGAATTGCAAGCTATTAAGAATCACATGAAAGATGTTCCAAATCACTAATAAGAAATTAAAATCAAAACAAACATAAGGTTTTACTTCAGACACAGCAAGTTGGCAAAGATGATAAAGGATGAAAATAATCAATGTTGGAGGGTTGTGGGAAGGCAGGTTCATTAATACGTTTCTGGAGGAGCTGTGAATGATTACAACTACTTTGGGAAGGACTTTGCAATTATGCAAATAAAATGAATCAATACCTTTTTGCCCCAGAGATTCCACTACTAAGACAATGCCCCAAAAAGGTCGTTGATAAGAAGAAAGTCCCCAATTATGCAAAAATATGTAGAGCAGCACTCTTTTGCATGGTAAAAACAAACTGAAAATGAAGTATATAAGTATCTATTGCTTAAGAATGCCTAAACATTGTGGTACATGAGCGTAATAAAATATCACTCTACTATAAGGAACAGCGATGTGATGACTGCAGAGTAGCATGGGAAGATTTATGTGAATTAATACAGAATGAAGGAAACAGAGTCAAGGAAACAATCTACTCCTTGGCTTTCACAATGTAAATGGAGAGGCAAATAATGATATAACCAAAAGTGAATGCTACAAAATTGGAAAGAACAAGTATAATCCCAAAGATTGAAGAAGATAACCTCACCTCTCTCGTCTTCAGAGTTAGGAGATCTACAAATGTAGAATATTTTATTTATTTTCAAACTTTCAAAATATACTAATTGGCTTTTATTATTTTTCCTTCCATTTTTTTTAAAAAAATAAATATTGTTGTATGAGATGGCTTTCTGGGCGAGGTAGAGGGAAGGATAGTGGGAGAAATTCTGGTGATCATAAAAGGAAATATAGATGTGAGGTCAAAAGGAGTAAAGAAAAGGGAGTCCATAGTGAATGACTCCTTTTTTATTTTCATTGAAGTATGAGATAAGGTTCTCAGCTAAAAAGGAGGGAAGGAGACTTTTTAGGAGGTTGGGAAGGGATGAAAAGGCTTTGAAAAGATGCTGCAGTAAGTGGGATAGTGGACTTAGGAAGGTATAAAATGTTTGCCTCACTACACTCAAGGGCCAGTGGAGAGGTTGTATCATAAATTTGCAGTGGACCCAGTTAGCATAATTTTGTGATTTTCTCCAACTTTGTTCATCTGTCTGTGAGCAGGAGTGAAGGTAGTAGATGGTAGGCATCAGCCAAGTTCTGCGCAGTTTTCTTGTGTGTGTGTGTGTGTGTGTGTGTGTGTGTGTGTGTGTGTGTGTTTTCATGCATTATGCTCTTCAGATTTATTTCTTTTATTTTTAATCTGTCATGTTCTTCTGGGAGACTTATGAGTCTTAAGTTGTATTTGCACATCTTTTCTTCAAAGTTGATTGCTATGTCTTCCCAAGATTTTATACATTCTTCTCATATTCTTGCCTTTTATCCCCTTCTGTGAGATTTTACTGCTTTGTTTTGTAAACCTGTTAATCTCTCATTTTTTTAAAGGGACTCTCCATTATGGATTAATTTTTTTTCTTAACTTACTTTTAAATATCTCATTGAGAGTTCTCTCTTTTGTCCTACATTCACACCTATCTTCTTCTTTTATACATATCATTTCTTTGAAACCAGTCTAGAGTTTCATTGGGCTATGCCCTTGTGAGAGCCCACAGAAGTCATTGCCTACCAGCTGACTGCTTGGTCTTAGACTCCGCCATCACCATCCCTTTTTCCCCAGGAAAAACTTATCACTAGAAACTCATCATCATGGGGACTGCTTCAGCTTTAGCACTCACACTTCATTAGATCCTTCAAGTGCCTCTTCCCTTCCAGTTGGAGGGCTAGAGCTCAAAGTGAAGAACTCCTCCCAAAGCTTCCCTTTAGAGTGATGCCAGAAGCCCAGCCAACTCAGCATTTCCCACCAGCTAACTGCTGATTAAGGGAATTTGTTCTGTGAAGTTTGAATTCAGTCAACAGGCCACACTTGAGGACCTAGAGGGCTGCATGTAGCCTCGAGGCGGCAGGTTCCCCACCCTTGGACATCATCATAATGACCCAAAGCCAGGTAGCCTCTCTGCACCCACCCCCTAGTGTTAGCTTCCTTTTGTGTGTTGTCTTCTCCCATAGACCGTAAGATCCTTGAGGACAGGGACTGGCTTTCTTTTTCTTACTTGTGTCCCCACTTTGTAGCTAGTGTCTGGCACATAGTAGGCTCTCAATAAATATTTATTGTGTGGGTTTTTTTGCATTTTTTGTGCATTTTTTGCATTTTGCATTTGTGTATTTTATTGCCTTTTTCTCATAGTATTTCTCAACAGGGTGTTGTATTCTCTTTGAGAATTTACTCCTCATTCTTCTGGGACCTTTTGTTGATGCATCTGAGTGTACTTGGGGCTTTCGATGAAGGTTTTCTGTTGATATCTTTCACATTTCAAAGTTTTATTTTGTATTCCTCCATCGATCTTTTTTATTTGCCATTTTCTGTTAGCTATACTCTCAGACCTATGATGCCAAATTTCCTCAACCCTATGACATTGGGGAATTTGGGTTCTGCCAAACTTTTTCTTGCTCTAAATATCCTCTATGAAATAGGACTGGTCCCATATGGGCTTCAGTCTACTTTCCTTCAGGTCTCATACAGCCATGCACAATGGTCTTCTCTGTGCCTTCTTCAACTGGATGCATCAGCATCAGCTGCTTTTTATGGATTTGGGGGGTCAAAGAGGGTGACAAGCCAGAAGACAAAATATTTTCAACTTCAGCACATGGTATTGACATACTATACCAACTATGTCCACAGTGGTGGAAGGAGGGGAAAGATGATGATGTCACCCTCATACTAGTAATGCCACCCTCCGAGAGGCCCTTTAGAGAAAGGCTTCATCTCATGGTGTGATGTTATTTTTCTTTCATTTTATTGACAATGATATCAGCATAAATTGGAGAAGGGCATGTCCATCATTCAGTTTCTCACTTTGAATTAATGCTTTGTATTTACAACACAGAGAGATAGACACATGCCCACACAAACTCTGTTGATTGACCCTCACAGAAACCCAGGGAGTTTGACAGGACAGGTTTCTCACACATGAAACTCGATCTCCCATCTTTTTCCCTTGATTGGAATGACCACTTTCTCCCCCTCTGCCTCTAAGAATCCTTATTATCCATCAAAGCTCAGCTCAAATGCCATCTGCTCCCTGAGCCCTTTCCTGGAGAGGCCACCCTTATTTAACTCGTATTTACTTTGCACATTTTTTGTATATACTTATTTGAACACACTGTCACCTGCTATAGAATATCTGCTCCTTGAGGCCAAGAACATTTAGTTTCCGTCTCGTATCTGTAGCCTCACAGTGCTGCATGGCATCTAGCCATGGGAAGGCTTCATAAACTGCTCGACTGATGACATAGAAGAGCTGGGATTTGGATCTAGGCTCTCTGACTCCAAATCAATCTTTTTAAAAATAATTATATCATGCTATCTTCCTAGTACTTTTTTTAAAAAAGAAAACAGAACAAGTTTACAAACATCTTGAGCCCTTTAATAAATCATTGTAAGGAAACATCAGCACGAGGGAGGATTTTTTTCAAGGATGAGGTGCTAAGTGATACAGAAGGTCATACTTATTAATGATTTTCTTTGTGGATTATATTATGTGAAATAAGGTCCCATCTGAGCTCTCCCAAACAGCCTGTAATGATTGCTAATCACCCTTGTGTCAGAGCTTACAGTTTCAATATATCTCTCTCATTATACATCAGAAGACTTACCCATTTCAAGAACTAGCACATAAAACTCCTATGAAATAAATGTCTCAGTCCCATTTCAACTAAATGCACATTTCTATTTATGACAGTGGAGAGCAGTTGCCCATAGTCATGAAGAAATTTATCATTGAAATCTTTCAACTTTTTTCTAAGGTGTAATATATATGTATGTATGCACACATATACATATGTATGTATACACATACACACATATAATATGGACATACACGTCATTGCCTTCTACCAAGTTTCAGTTTCTATAGAATAAACGAGGATAACATCTCCTCTGCCGGTTCCTGGACACTAGCTTCATTTTCATCTGTCTCTTTGGCTTTATTCTCAAGTTCTTCCACACATTTCCTCCTACAAGCTCCAAATTAGTAGAAATAACTATTAATTTCCTTGCCCAGAGTTTTAGGAAAGCTTCCTACATGAGAGGATCCTTTCCCATGGTTTTCAAAATCCTGTTACCTGTTTTATTTTCCCTACTTGAATTACCTTACTCCTTGTTCTACAGAGATTCTGGTTCATGACTGCCTTGATTTAGGAACTCTGGCCTTGATCTTTTCTCTAGGATTTGGTTCATACTGGTTCTTGTATGTCTGCTTCTGACCTGCTGCTTGATCTAACCCTTGTTCTTTACATATGGCTGAAATTTGCTTATTACCTGGTTCTGACTTCTAAAGTTCCTTTTAGGTCTTAACCTACAGTTCTTAGAATCGTAGTACTTCGCAAGTACTACCAGATGACTTCCTAAACAAGCTTCTATATATTCTCTATTAGGACAAACTCTATCTCACCTGAATTCTGTGCATAGAGCTCTCTGTTGATTTCATTCAGTTGGTATAATGGCTCATTTGTCTCCTGCATGGTTACTATTTTGTACATATATGCTCATACTTAACTCCTTTGAATGCAGATGATGAAATAGATCTGATATGCTTGTATCATATTCCTTGGTACATCACAAATATATTAACACCAAAAGGAGCTATGAAAATATTTTGGGCATTCTATCAATAATATGAACTATCTATATATCTAATGAATCCCTGGAGTTTTGTGCCTAAGCCAATGATATTTTTAAAGTATTATTTATACCATATTTGTCAAAAATATAGGTTGTGTGTACATAAAATTATAGGTTGCAATTTTAATATAGATTGTAATTTTATAAAAAAATTAATTTAATCAAAGATTATAAAAATCTAGCTTGTATGAAATCTGGGTGAGACATAATGTTGGGCTTCAGAAGAGGACAAAAATGATGAAAATAATGAGAACAAAGATGATAAACTGAATTAAATGTAAAAATTAACAGTAAATATTTAATTAATATGGTGACTTAGTAAATTACTTTCAGTATTTTTAAGTAATTTTTCAGCATTTTTAACATTTATCTGTTGTTTTCCTTTCTAAAAGATCTCATTCTTGAAGTATAGACTATCTTCTGATTAATATAGTAGGAAATAATTAATAAGGATGTTACCAGTAGAGACATATATATGTATACATATATATGTATATGTATATATATATGTATACATATATATGTATACATATATATGTATACATATATATGTATATATGTATACATATATATATATATATATATATACATATATACACACACATAGACACACAGACACACACACATATGCTTTAGAGAACATTGAGTCTACTTCTCTTACTTTCACAGATGAGGAAATGAAGGCCAAGAGGAGGCTATATAACTTTACCAGTGGCACACAAATAGAAAGGTCCAATGCCAGGATTTAAATCCAAACCCCCTGGTTCCAAATCCAGGGTTATTCCTACTACAATATGCTTTCATCCAGAGGCATCTGTGTTTGAAAATAAATACTGGGCTTATAGCTAGAAGATTGATTTCCATCCCTGCCTTTGCTTTTCAGTAGATAGATGACTTTCATTTAACTTCTTTGAGCCTTAGTTTCCTCATCTGTGTAACTTAGATGATCTCCACAGTATTTTACTTTATAGGGTCGTTGTCAAAATGGAATTAGAAAATAAACAAGAAGTGTTATCTAAATTGTGGAGTAATATAAGAATGTTAGCATTTATCTATTCATTCATTCATTCATATATCCTCTTTCCCCTCCACTATTCAAAAAGAGCTGTTGGGAAAAGTGAGCGATAGTTCGGTAGAAAATAGTGTTAGCTCAGTATCTTATAACATATTACACAATGAATTCTAAATGATAAACAAGCCTAATATAAAATGTCATACTATAAAAAAGTTAGAGAACAAAAGTTGTAAAGCTCACAACAGTGGGATGGATTTGCATTTTGAATATTATAAAAGATGAAATGGAGCACTTTCTAGGCAGCCCAATGGACAGAGTTCTGGAACTAGAATCAGGAAGACCTATATTCAAATCCAGTTCTAACACTAGCTGTGTTACCCAGGGGCAAGTAACTTAACTTTTATTTGCCTCAGTTTCCTAATTTCTAAAATAGAGGTAACAATAGCACCCATCTCCTAGGATTGTTGTGAGTATAAAATGACATAACGAAATGCATCAAGAGGCATTCGTTGGACAAAGCATTTTCCTCTGTCCCGCATGGCTATGTCCCAGTAAGGAGATGAGAGCACTATTGTTTGTGACTGGTTGAGTGAGAAGCCCCAGACTTTTTTCTCCCATATGGCCTGTGAGCTTATGGCCCTGCTGCTGTTTCTATCTCTCACTATGGAGTTGAATAAGGGGACATTTGGTTTGTTAGTACACTAAAAAAACCTGATAAACTCAGAGAAAGACATCCCTGACCCCTCATAGGTACTTGAGTGGGCCTTGTAGTCAGCTTCACTTTGGGAGAGTAAGGTGAACATATTGGATTAAGATATTTGAAAGCAAAGATCCCTTCCTCCCACTATTAACAATTTCCTTTGTAATCCTAGAGTGTTTATTTAATTTGTGCAAAATTTTTAAAATTTGATTTGATGAATATGATATATTTTGTGAGCTTTTATTTAAATTTTTTTACAATCACATTTGCAAAATATAATTGAGCTAATTTTTAATTTTGAAAGAAATGTATGATTAGTAGTCAGATTGTACATCCAATTTGAGCTTATAGTGATATATAGAGTAAACATTGGTATAAATCTAATTCTTGCCAAAGTGCTTTCCGGTTTGTCTAATGTGTTTTTTCTTTTATCAAATACAGATTCTTCCCCAAATAATTTATTTTTTTTTGATTTGAAGAAAACTGGGTTTTGAGCTCAATTGTTTTTGCTTCAACATTTTTTACTCAGTTTCACTGAAATGCTTTTCTAAATTTGCACCATTCATAAAGTTTTGGCACTTACTATTTTCTGATATAATTTGAAGTCTGAATGTGCTATTCTCTCTTCATTCCTATTCTATTTCATGATTTCCTTCAAATGAATTTTATCATTATTTTGTTTGTCTCCATAATGTATTGCCTTAATAACTTTATTGGTATCGTACTAAACCAACAAATTAATTTACTTAGCAAAATCAATTTGATTACATTGGTTTGGCCCAGCCATGAACACTGATTATTCCTCTAATTATTTAATTGGTTCTTCATTTCTCTAATGAATGTTTTATATACAACTACATATACAGATATGTATACATTCATAAATATATATATGGATGTGTTATATATATATATATATATATATATATATATATATATATGTATATATGTGTATATATCTATATCTATCTTGAGTGTGCCTTGATAAATTTACTTACAGTTTTGAATGGGTCTTTGTTATTATTTCCTCCTGAATTGTGTTAGCTATTGTTACTAAAAGTTAGAAATGATTGGGAGTTGAATTATGATGAAACACAAGGGGTAATAGGTCCCTGTATTCATGTAGGAGGGGAAATTGGCACACTCTTGCTCTGAAAAATTATGATTTATTTCCCTAGTTTTCCTCTCTTCTTCCACTACCATTACCCAAAAATACCTTCTGTCTGAGGGCAAATCCAATACCAAACACCTGTGTGGCAGCCACGCTCTCTGCTTTCATTTGAGATGATGTTGGCCTAATCTATCTTCAGAACAAGCTTGTGTGCCAATCTTGTAATTCAGGTGGGATGAAAGGTTTGGGAGACTTGCAAGAAATACATCCACAGAGACATTACACAGTTTCCTTCCTTGCCATTCCAGCCTTTATGGAATCTAATATACTCTAACCTCTCTCATTTTCCCCTTCTTCTTCCTGATAGCAGTGGTGCTGCATACTGATGAGACTCTATTTGGTCTGGTGCCAACCATCCATTTTGGGGGTAATTAATTGGAATGGTGACTGGCAAAAGCCCAGCCCAAATTTTTGCAGGTAATTTGTGGAATAGGTCATCGTTTATCCATGCATAATTTCCATACTTGTGGTTAGCAGAAGGTAATGGGCATTTTGATTTTGAAGCTGCTCAAAATAGACTACTCTGTCACATTACAATTGCAAATATCTCCAAGTGAGAAAAATGGATTCAATGTGGATTTTAAAAATGTTCTTGACCAACCAGCATTTTGGACATAGGAAAGTTATCTTTAGAAGTTTCAGTAAGTTACCAGAATACTAAAACTTTCATTCCCAAATTGACTAAGTTCTGTGGTTTTCTTGCCTCTATGGACAATTAGGTGCTTCCATGGCAAGACTCCCTTCTTTTTTAGTCTTTCCTATACAGAGATGGGTCGGAGTAACTGAGTTATGATTTTCAGTCTGTTTATGACATTTATTAATCAATCAATCAACAAATATTTTTGTCCACCTACTATGAGCTCACCTTGCTAGGCACTGAGGAAGGATACAGGATAAAGTACACTGCATTGTCCTTGCATACAAGCTAGTTCTGGTAGAAATGGGAAGAGCTACAATAATGTCAAAAATGTCTGAACAGTGTAATTAAAATAGCCAAGTTAGGACCTAGGAAGGAGATAGGAAAATGTATGTCCTTCCCTTCTTTGCAGATCTGAGGAGCTATATGTGTGGAATATCACATATACTCTCAGATGCAGTTGATTTATTGATTAGGTTTGCTGAACTGCTTTTTTGTCTTCCTTTCATTTATTTATTTATTTGCAATAAATTACATAAGGGATGAGAAGAGATAAAGTAAAAATGGATGTTATGTAAAACAGTATTAATAAGAATAAGATTACAAAAAAACCAAAAGATGACTAACATAAAAAATAGCAAATAGGAAAAATTGTGAAGCATAAATTGCATATTACAGTTCATGAATGATAAAGGAGGTTAGAGAGGAATGTGAGAGCAAAGGGGAATATTCCTGGGAATGGTGGGATTTAACCTAAGCCTTTAAGGAAGCCCAGGAAATAGATTAAAAAGGAAAGAAGGGGTGAAATTCTATGTAGAGAGATAGGAATGATAGACAGTTGAAAATTTCAAATTTGTGGATATAATTTAAAATTCATATTATTAAATTTGATGCATTGTATATCAACAATTACATATGTTGAAGTGAGTACACATGTTAAAATCATAGAGATGTTGAAATAGCAAATGCAAGGGGCAGCTAGATGGCACAGTGGATAAAACACTGGCCCTGAAGTCAGGAGGACCTGAGTTCAAATCTGACCTCATACCAAACACTTAACACTTACTAGCTGTATGATGGTAGGTAAGTCACTTAATCCCAATTGCCTAGAAAAGAAAAAAAAAAGAAAAAAAAGAAATAGCAAATGCATTCAACAATGAAAAAAAAGACTTTGTACATGTTGGGAAGTATGGAAAATAAATTTGGATAGGTAGAAAGAGCTCAAGTTACAGGGTGCCATATTATACAAGGGGAAATATTTGCTTTAGCAAATAGCAATGGTATTTGCTATTTCAGGTATTTGAACAGGGGTGCTATATTAGTGCCTATATTCCTTGGGACTTCTTGTAGATTCACACTCAGGAATTACCTAGTCCGATAAATATCACTGATCATGTCTTACAGTGATTTTTTTAGAGTGGAGTTAGCCCAAGGTAGTTTTTGCAAACAATAAAGTCATGTATGACATAACACAAACACTGTAGACCATGAATCAACAGAATTAACGCGTGAAAATAGCTTTGGAGGAATATTAGCATAGAAGTGAAATGAAAGATAAATTGAGATCACAAGTCCTTGGGGTTAAGAAGGCCAGGTGGGAATCTATTATAGTAATCCAAGCATAAGGTAAAGAATTAGACTAGGATAGTTACAATCAGAGTTTAAAGGAAAAGATGGTTATGGAAGCATCTTTAGCACAAAAGGTGTATTGGACTTAATGACTGAGAGTGTGAAGATGGAATCAGTCTGGTATAGTGGAAAAAGCGTTTGATATGCAGTAGGGAACGATCACTAAGCTACACCATTGAACGGCAAAGTTATTTAACGTCTTTGAAGTTCAGCTTTCTTATGTGTGTGTATATGTGTTTGCATGCATGCATGTGTGTGAGTGTATGTGGTAGGCAGAAGGGTAGGTGGATCTCATATAAAATGGGGATCACATTAGTGTAGGTGGTAGTCTAGCCAAGACTAGATGCTAATAGCTATGGCAAAATGGACACATGGATACAACTCTAGGAGCCCCTCATCTCTCTCTTTTTGTACAAGCTCATTTCCATATTAAGTTTTTCTTCAGATTCAAAAGTAATGTGATAGGCTCAGCAGTTATAAGAAATGCAGACATATTCTCTCTGATTTATCTTATACCAGTCTGACCTGGGGAAATATCTCTTCTCCAACACAAGTTTGACTTGGGGAAAATTTTCTTCTCCCTTTGACAAGCTTCCCTTCTTTTAATTTAAAGCATGCATTTAAAAGGTCCAAAAAATATTATTGATAGGAATATTCTTTAAAGGCAGAATCACAATATGTAGAGACACAAATAGTCTTTGAAACTGCAATTGGAAGGTTATTTTCTTCCTTTCCTCATCATCCTGGCCCACCTCCCTATGCACTGGATATGGAAAAAGGAAAGGAAAAAAAATTATCAGAGAGTACAAAGGGAGTGGGAACTCTTTGGTTAGTGCTACAAGGGAGAAGGTAAAGTAAAAGTACTGCATACTAGAATCCAGTTGAATCATCAACCATGTGTCTGCTGTTTCTTCCTGATCTGGTCTGTTTCTTTTATTAGTATATAACTGTGTATGGGACCCCACTCTCAGTGAGTTCTTACTCTGGTCTCGTCAGCATCTCACTTCCACTCCCAGTCTGACTCCTTCCCTGACTTCAGCTACTGAATGGACCATTTGCCCAATCCAAGCCTCTTGCTGAGCTTGGGAGGAAAAGCATGGAATCAGATGTGGCCACACATCTAACTTCTATGTCTCTTCTCAGGACTTCCCCTGGAACAAAATTACTTCAATGAAAAAAGCCCAAACATTTGGGGAACTTTGGGTAATGCATGTGAATCCACAATTAGATACACCTCCTGCCCTTTGGGTATCCATGGCAACTTGTAGGAGGATGAGGGGTGGAAGGAACAGGTGGGGACAGTCCAAATTCAGGCCACATTTACCAGAGAAGACACTTAACTACATGATATCTGTAAGGTCACTTCAAATTCTACGGTTCTGTTATGAGACTTTTTTTTTTGTCCTGGCAAAGCTTATGGGCCCCTTCTAAGAATAATACTTTCAAATGTATTAAATACATGATTATAAAGGAAATTAATCAATCCCGTTCAAATAAAATGTAATTTTTGCCTTGACAAATTTATCTATGGATTTGAGTAAAGAATACTTGCTTTTATAGCTGGGGTCAGTGGGGAGATGGCATTGCCATTAACAGAGACAGAGAAGTTGAAAAGAACAGATTGTGAAGAAGCTGTATTTCGATTTACTGAGTTTGTGGTAATAGTGCAACATACAAGCAGGACCATCCAGGGCTGGAGCATGGTTGAAAGACAGGCACAATGATATAGATTTTAGACTTGTGAACATTAAATCCAAGAGAAGCAGTAAGTGAATTCATGCAAATCAATGAGCTCTCCCTAGAAAAGAGAGAGGGGGAGGGGAGGGAGAGGGAGGGAAGGAGAGAGAGGCACAGAGACACAGAGATAGAGAGACAGAGGCAGAGAGAGAGAATCCTCTGGTGACAAAATGGGGGCAGAAGTTTCACACACCAAATAAATCTATATAAAATAAATACCAGGTAATATTTTGTAGGGGAAGGCTTTGATAAAATAGAAAGTCCAAGAGTTAGAACTAACAAGCATTCAGAAATCCAGCAAAATTTACAATCCTCAAGAAAGTTGTATCTCACTGGGGAGAATTATAGTGTGGAAGTGTGTACAAAGTAATGAAAATAATTTAAAGAGAAAGTGGAAAGTAAATATGCAGAAAGTAAATAGGAGGAAAGGCCTCTACTAAAGGTGCTACCCAAGCCTTGCCTTGAAGGAACATAGGGATTCTAAAAGACAAAGATGAGGAGAGATATGAACCAGTTTAGATATGAACCAGTTTGGATAATCAATTTAATTATACAAAGACAAAGAGACCAGAGGTAGAATGCTGTGTGCAGGAAATACAGCAAGTAAAGAAAATTAATGTGAAATAAGACCAGAAAGGTAAAGTGGGAGACAAATTGTGGAGGGCTTCATATGGAGTGGAATGAATTCTAGATTTGGTATCAGAGGACCTGGATCCAAATCTCCTCTTTTTGAATTAGAGCAAGTGACTTTTCTGGGCCTTAGTTTCTTCATCTGTGAGATGAGGTTGGACTAGAGGACCTAAAATTTTCTGTTCAGTTGATCTATGGTTCTAAAGATGACTTCATTCACTACTTCATATAGCACCAAATCTACTTAAAAGCATCAACCATTTGATGACAGCTTTCTTGAAAAGAGGCTTTGACGGTGCTTCAAAACTAAATTTTTCCCAACTTTACCTTCGAAATGGCTCTGTGGTTGTCAGCAGATGAATGCTTAATTTACGGCTGATGCATGTTCAAGTATTAAATGACAGTCATAAGAGAAGTCTGAGATTATCTGATTAGCTTTTAGTACTGCGCTATCCCTTCTCGAGAGAATCTATGCTTTATAATTAAGAGTGGCTAAACATCTTAAAAGAGATCTTTTTTTTTTTTTTGATTCATGCACCTACAATGGATTCATTAAATGCAATGCTCTCACATGAGAGCTAGCATTAGGAATTTTGCATTCTCTTTTAAGAGAAACTATTTTTTTTAAAGGATTGTTCTTCATCATTTAATAATAGAGACTTGGAGTCATATGACAAATTACTCTTTTTCTAAAACCAGCCTTACCAAAAGGTATTCAATAAATAATAATAATTAACGTTTATATTGTGCTTTTAGGTTTACAAACACTTTACTTAAAGTATATCATCCATCTTCACAAAAAAACCCTTCTATCTAAGTGCTCTTATTATCTTTTTTTATTATTTAAGAAATTGTGGCAGAGAAAAGTTTATGGACTTGCCCAGAGTCACATAGCTAATAAGTCTCCAAAGCTGAATTCAAACTCAGGTCTTACTAACTCCAGCCTGCCAAGTAGCTTCCTACTTCCTTATCTAGCTACCTTAGAAAAATCAATGATAAAGAAATTCTAATAGATCCTATGGGCCTCTCAGAATTATGTTTTTTAATGTTTAAAATTCACAAGATTATGAAGGAAACTATATTGAAATACAGTTACCTTACAAAACAAAAAGTCAAGTCTGTTGACTCCTGGAATAAGTGGAGAAGCAGCGGAGGTCAAGAGAGGGATCATGACATTGGAGATGGAGAATGGAGGGGAATCAAGGAATGCTGCAGACTCACCTGAAACCAGTGAATATTTTAAATGGGGGGATTGCAAGCCATCACCAGCGCCCGTAACCACCCATCTGAATCTAGATCCCTGCCATATCCACTCAGAGCAGAAATAAGGACAGAATCAAAACCAACTGGTCACTGTGCAGGCAGGCAGGGCTCAGCTGGACCTCCTCAAAACACCGTGAGCTACAGCAAGAGAAAGGATTAACTCAATGCATGGGTCCAAGAAGGGTTGTGCAGGAGGGCTGAGGATAGTATGATCTCCAATATCCCAGTGTAGTATGTCTGGGATGGAATAGAGTCCCACCTGTAGATGATGCAATGAGAAGGAGAAAGCTTAAACTCACAGTGGACCACCAAGAAGGCTAAGGCAATAGCAAGGAATTAAGTCGAAGTGAGGTGTTTAATACTTGTTACCCTCCAAGGATGGGCAGTGGTACTGGCAGTAGCCATAGAAGGTCAGTAGGATTCAGAATACCAAAAGTAAATGGCCAAACACTGTCTACTCAACCTATCTAAGAGGGCTAGAAGAGACTAGCCTGAATACGAAATCCCATTTCCAAAAACTGAGGTGGAAAATATGATTAAATAAGACACTAAACACAATACAGAAATATTATCATCTAAGAGAAGCTTAAAATGTAAAACCACACAAAAAATTGCTTGGCCATAAGGATTATAAGATTACATGTAAGAAATGAAGCAAGAGATTAAAAATAAATTAAAATGAAATGAGAATTCAGTAGAGGGGGAAAAAAGGAGAATAAATAGCTCAGATTCCAAAGTAGAAAATATTGCCTGAGTAGTGGACTCCCAGAAAAATAAAAAGGTTCAATGAAAATTTGATGAGGCAATGAGAAATTTTAGAAGTCAAAAAAATGAAAAAACAATAGAAGAAAATGTAACAGTATCAAATATAATTGATAGATAGCAGGTTGAAGAGAGAAAATTTAAGGATCATCACAATAATAATCATGATCAACAAAGAAAATAAAAGTCTGGATTCTGTATTTTAAGAAATTACAAAAGGGGGATGGAGCCAAGATGGCAGAGTGAAAGCGGCAGCTTGCTTGCGCTCTCCCCCAAACCCCTCCAGATACCTATAAAAGTGGCTCTAAACAAATTCTAAGGCATCAGAACCCACAAAAAGACAGAATGAAACAAATTTCCAGCCCAAGACAACCTGGATGATTGATCAGAAAGGTATATCACGCTGGGCTGGGAGCACAGCGCAGCTTGGCATGGGCGTACAGGCTGCAGCCAACCTGGAGCAGACCTCAGAGGACTGAATCACTGGCAGCTGTGGCGGTTTCCAGACTCCTCAATACAAGAATGCTAAAGACAATTTAGAAGGTCAGTGGGAAAAGTCTGTTTCTGTGGTGCTGAGAGAGGAAGGCAGGTTCTCAGTTCCAGTTCCCCCAGAATGCAGCCCTGGGGTGGGCAGCTGCTTCCTGAGTTTGCTGCCCACAGACTGAAGGGCAATCTAGTGGCTGATCAGAGGGTGATTGCAGGGATCTCTTTGCTGGTGCTGAGGCAGGAATCTCTTGCTTTGCCCATGTTTGGATCTATGTCACAGTTCTGGACAGAGGTTCTAGGCTGAGGACAAGCCCTGGCATGGGGAGCTTGTAGTGGCTGTGGACAGGAAACCTTCCTCACAGTTCCAAGACAGAAAGGAGTGCTTGTGGTCACTAATAGACCACAGCACAGGCCAGGAAAGGAGAAAACACCTCGCCCCCTTATCATACCGCCTTGAAAGAACTAAAAATTTACAGGTCCCCTACAAGTATCTCTGAAAACAGCTATATAAACCCCCAAAGCTTGGGATGGTACATTCTTCACATTGGAAGCAGACTCTTACCTTAACAAAGAGTTTAAAACTCAAGTAATTGGTCAGGATCATGAGCAAGCAGCACAAAAAGAGTCAGACTATATTATCTTACTTTGGTGACAAAGAAGATCAAAATATACAACCAGAAGAAGACAACAAAGTCAAAGCTCCTACATCCAAAACCTCCAAGAAAAATGTGAATCAGTCCCAGGCCTTGGAAAAGCTCAAAAAGAATTTTGAGAAGCAAGTAAGAAGTAGAGGAAAAACTGGGAAGAGAAATGAGAGTGATGCAAGAAAATCATGAAAAACAAGTCAACAGCTTGCTAAAGGAGACCCAAAAAAATACTGAAGAAAATAACACCTTAAAAAATAGCCTAACCCAAATGGCAAAAGAGGTCCAAAAAGCCAATGAGGAGAAAATGCCCTAAAAAGAAAAATTGGCCAAATGGAAAAGGAAGTCCAAAAGATTACCGAAGAAAACACTTCCTTAAAAATTAGAATAGAGCAATTGGAAGCTAGTAACTTTATGAGAAATCAGGACACTGTAAAACAAATCCAAAAGAATGAAAAAATAGAAGGCAATGTGAAGTATCTCATTGGAAAAACAACTGACATGGAAAATAGATCCAGGAGAGAGAATTTAAAAATTATTGGACTATCTGAAAGCCATGATCAAAAAAGAGCCTAGACATCATCTTTCAAGAAATTATTAAGGAAAACTGCCCTGATATATTAGAACCAGAGGGCAAAATAGAAATTGAAAGAATCCACAGATCTCCTCCTGAAAGAGATCCCCAAAGGAAAACTCCTAGGAATATTGTAGCCAAATTCCAGAGTTCCCAGGTCAAGGAGAAAATCTTACAAGCTGCCAGAAGGAAACAATTCAAGTACTGTGAAAACACAATCAGGATAACACAAGATTTAGCAGCTTCTACATTGAAGGACTGGAGGGCATGGAATATAATATTCCAGAAGGCAAATTACATAGGATTACAACCAAGAATCACCTACCCAGCAAAACTGAGTATAATCCTTCAGGTGAAAAAATGGTCATTCAGTGAAATAGAGGACTTTCAAGCATTCTTGATGAAAAGAACAGAGCTGAATAGAAAATTTGATTTTCAAATACAAGACTCAAGTGGAACATGAAGAGATAAATAGGAAAGAGAAATCATAAGAGACTTATTAAGATTGGACTATTTATATTCCTGCATGGAAAGATGATATTTATAGCTCATGAGACCTTTGTCAGTATTAGGGTAGTTGAAGGAAAAAAAAATATATGTATGTATAGCTAGATAGATAGATAGATAGAGAGAGAGATAGACAATACACGGTGAGTTGGAGATTAAAGGGTCATATCTGGAGAATAAAATTAAGGGATGAGAGAGGATTATATTCAGAGAAGAAGAAGGGAGAGGTAGAATGGGGTAAATTATCTAACAAAAAAAAAACAGAAAAGAAAATGCTCTTACAGTGGAGGGGAGATGGAGGAAGGTGAGAGGGAATGAGTGAATCTTATTGTCACAGGATTTGGCTTATGGAGGGAATAATATACACATTCAATTGGGTAAGGAAATCTGTCTTACCCTACAAGAAAATAGGGGGAGAAGGGGACAAGAGAGCAGTTGGATGATAGAGAGGAGGACATATTGGGAAAGGGGACAATCAGAAGCAAATACTTCTGAGGAGGGACAGGGTCAAAAGAAAGAATAAATGGGAGGGCAGGATAGATTAAGGGAAATAGAGTTGGTTTTTCACAACATGTCTACTATGGAAGTGTTTTGCATAACAGCACACGTATAACCTATATTGAGTTGCTTGCCTTTTCAATGAGGGTGGTTGGGGAGGGAGGAAGGGAGAAGAATTGAAACCTAAAGTTTTAAAAACATATGTTTAAAAAATGTTTTCACATGCTACAGGGAAATAAGAAATACAGGAAATGGGGAACAGAAGTATGTAGGATGTAGGAGATGACTTTCACAAATATGGATAGGGGAAGAATTCTAGACCAATTAAAGGGCAAAAAGGGTCACTGGATATAAAATGAACAATTACGGTTACATAAAACTGAAGAAGGTTTTGCAAGCCTGGCGAGCTGGCTTATACCTTACATTCATGCTACTAGAGAAGAATGTTGCTGGGGGATTGCATTCTGATTGCAGTTGGGTTAAAGAATATCATGTGCCCATACTAAGCAGAGCCCCTTGCAGCAGAGAGACATTAAGTTGTCTAAGGAGTGAATCAGCCTAGGTTAGAAAAACAAAGCAAGTTAAATCTGCTACGCTGATTGATATTGTGAACAGGACTGTGATTGGCCAACTATACTTCCAGCCTGGAGTAAAACAGGGAGAACTGATCTCAAAAAATAAGTAAATAAAAAAGGAAATGGAAGAAAAATGTAGTAGTCTTTATCTCTATGATGTCATAGTTGCATTGAACTATTGAAATGCTCTATGAAGTTTTCCATTCATTTTAACACATTAATTCAGCAATTATTAAAACAAATCATTATATTAGGTCCTATGGGTAATAGAAAGAAACATAGGAGGTAGTCCCCACTTCAATGGAATCAGCAAGATTCTGAGTTCAAAGGGATGCATTTTGGTGGGGGTGTTCTTTTTTAAATTTTATTTAAAGAAGACAGGATAGCTGAATTTTTTGAGTAGGTTATATGCCAGGTTAGGCAACCCAGAATCAAAGGAATCATACTATTTGTGTTGCAATCAGCTGACAAATTATTATTGTCTAATTTCAAGATTTACCTGCTATTTTCTTTGATGTTATATTCCACAACCCGCACTCCTTGTCTTACATTCTTTGAACTTAGCACAAAAATGGAATTAACTAATCAATAATAATTTGTTTGTTTGCAATTGATTTCAATTCAATTAAAAAGGAAAAAAAAAGTGCTCATTATGTCCAATTGTACATTGAGGAATACACAAAGATAGATTGAGACAAGATTTCTGACCTCAAAGAATTTTTAAGTATAAGAAGCAAGGAAAAAACATTTTTAAAGTGTCTTTATATATCAGAAACTGTGCTAAGCTCTTTACAAATGCATTAGTCTATCTTCACAACCACCCTGGGAATTAGATGCTATTAACTTTTTAATATCATTTATATTACTATCATATGTACATACACTTATATTCACATCATTATTTTATTCTCACTTATGTATTTCATTTGAGGAAACTGAGGAAGACAGAAGTCAAGTGACTTGATCATTATCACACAGCTAGTAAGTGTCTGAGGCTGATTTGAATTGAAATCTTCCTGACTCCAGGCCCCATGCTCTCCTATGTCTCTTAGCTGCCTCAAGTACACACTAGTAGTGCACAAATAACCACAATACATAATATATTATGATAAGTGAAGCAGAAGGGGAGTACTTGGCCAAAAGACTAAGAAAGCTCTTCCTTCTGAGGGAAACAAGAAAAGCCATGTGGAGGAGGGGATAATTGAACTTTCCTTATTGGTATTTTTAAACACTGAAGCATTCATTAAAAATTAACTCATTTAATTCATGTTTGTTGAATTGAAATTCAAATCAATTTCAATCTAATGTTTTATAAGGTTGAATAGTCACTACTCTTAAAACAGATTTAATCCCAAACTTATGTTCATTTCTCAAATCTTTTCATAGAACTCTGGTCCTTTCTCAATTCTTTGACCATTTTATCCTTCTCAGTAGTTAATAAGTTTTTCTAAGCTTTATCTTATCATTACCTGAGATTTACAATTTAATTTTTTTTTGCATATTTTCCACGAAAAAACTAATTGTCTTTAAAATGCTTAATGGATTTCACTCTCCTCTCTCCTCAATTAAAAAAAAAAAAGACATTTCCTCACACTGTACTAACTCAGTTTTGTTCCTTATGTCCTCCATCATTGCTCCTGGAGAGATGGTACCAATAAATAGTTAATTTTGTTCTTTCAGCAATGTATTATTCTTGCAATAGGCATGAGTTTCTGCAAAGCACAGGTGGATAAAGTGTGGACCTCATGCTGCTGGGGCTTCTGTCACAGAACTTTATAAAATAGAAACACTAAATAAAGCAATTTGAGAAAATAACTGTCAAACAGAGAACAAACAATTGAAACAACAAAGTTCGACAAAATTTTGGTATTTTCTATAAACTTATTGGAACAAAGTTATGAGAATGTTATTTCAATTTAAATCTCATTGACAATAATGGTAAGCTGGAAGATAACTAGAATGCTATTTGTTAGGTGACAGAATTTCATAAATGGAGGGTCCCTTGGGTCATACAGAGACATTGTCCACTTTGAGGACTCATAGCACCTGCTATATGTGTCTTCCTTCCAGTGACTTTTTATTCATCTATAACTCTTCCTGGAACCCCATTGGTATGAATTTCCTTTCTACATTTTTGACAGCAGCCAGAGTTTTTTATTTCCATCAAAAGGACATTATTCTCATGACTTTTGCTATTGTTGTTGTTTTTTTTTAATCTTAATGACTCCTTTTGGTTTTTTTGTGGCAAAAAATATTAAAGTGGTTTGCCATTTCCTCCTCCAGTTCATTTTACAAATGAAGTAACTCAGGCAAACAGAGTTAAGTGCCCTGCCCAGGGTCACACAGTTAGTAAGTGTCTGAGGCTGGATTTGAACTCAGGCAAAAGAATATTCCTTTAAAAAATTTAAATGAATATTTTATTTTCCCCCAATTACATGTCAAAACAAGTTTTAATATTTTTAAAACTTTTTTGAGTTTCAAATTCTCTCCCTCCCACCCCATAGGTTATACATGTGTAGTCATGCAAAACATGTTTCCATGTTAGTCATGTTGTGACAGAAAACAGAGAAATAAATTTAAAAAAATTTAAAAAGTAAAGAAAAACAATGCTTAGCTCTGCATTCAGACTCCATCAATTCTTTCTCTGGAGATGGATAGCATTTTTCATCATAAGTATTTTAGAATTGTCTTGGATTGTTATATTGCTTACACAGCTAGGTCATTTACAGTTGGTTGTTATACAATATTACTGTTACTAGATGCAAGGTTCTATTGGTTCTCCTTATTTCACTTTGCGTCAGTTCACGTAAATCTGTATAGGTTTTCCTGAGAGCATCTTGCTTGTCATTTCTTATAGTACAATACTTCATTACAATCATACACTCATACAACAAATGGTTCAGCCATTCCCCAATTGATGGACATACCCTCAGTTTCCAATTCTTTGCCACCATTAAAAAAAAAGCTGGTATAAATATTTTTGCCCATATAGGTTATTCTCCTTTTTTAAAATCTCTTTTGGATACAGATCTAGTAGTGGTATTGCGGTCAAAGCTATGCACGATTTTATAACCCTTAGGATATAGTTACAAATTACTCTCCAGAGTGGTTGAAATCAGTTCTTGACTTCACCAACAGTGCATTAGTGTGTTAATTTTCCCACATCCCTTCCAACATTTGTCAGTTTCCTTTTCTGTCATATTAGCCAATTTGATAGGTCTGGGGTGGTAGCTCAGAGTTTTTTTTTTTTTTAATGTCTCTAATCAATACAGATTTAGAGCATTTTTTTTGCACGACTATAGATTGCTTTGATTATGTCATTTGAAGACTGCCTGTTCATATGCTTTGACCATTTAACAACTGAGGAATGGCTCTTATTCCTATGAATGTGACTCACTTCTCTATTTAAGAAATGAAGTCTTTGTCAAGAGAAATTTTCTGTAATTTTTTCACAGTTATAATTACTATTTCCCTCCATCCTATTTTCCTCATTTATCTCACTTTCTCTCTCTCACCCCATCCATTCTCAAAAACATTTTGCTTCTATCAACTCCCCCAATCTGTCCTTCCTTCTATCAGCACCCTCTCTTTCTCTTGTCTTCTTCCCCTCTTACTTTCCTATATGGCTAGATAGATTTCTATGCACAACTGAGTGTGTATGTTATTTTTTTTTTCTGATCCAATTCTAATTGGAGTAAGATTTATGTGCTTCTCTCTACCCTGACCTCTCCTGTATTCTTCTCCACTGTAAAAGCTCTTTCCTGTGCCTTCTATGTGAGATAATTTACCTTATTCTACCTCTCACTTTCCTCTTCTCCCAGTGAATTCCTCTTTTTCACCCCTTAATTTTGTCTTTTTTTACATAATTATCCTGTCATATTCACCTCTCACACATGCTGTCTGTCTTTGTATGCTCCTTCTACCTCCTCTAATAATGAGAGTTTTTAGGATTACAAGGATTGTTTTCCCATGTAGGAATATAAACAATTCAACCTTATAGAAACCTTATGATTTCTCTTTCCTGTTTATCTTTTCATGCTTCAGAAGAGTAGTCTTCCTGATCCTAGGTCCAGCTCTCTATCTACTATGCCACTTAGATGCCCTGCCCGAATGTTCTAATAATACTATATTGAAGCCATGTTAAGTATACTTAACATTTAGATGATCCTTTGAATTTTAAAGTTACTTATGTATTAATGCCCATCTTTATTCATTTGGTATTTACTAAGTTTATGAGTGTGTGTGTGTGTAAGCCTTTGATAAACACATGCAGCTTGTCAAATGATAAATTCTATGCCCACAGCACTGCCACCTAATAAAATACCAATGTTTGATAAGAAGGTAGTCCCAGGACTTTCCTATGCCAGTGTTTCTGGAAGCCGGAATTTTAAATGTATATTACAGGGAGCCCATGATGAATTTCTATAGCTCCCACATTATGCTTCTCTGAATTCTAAAACTATGGTTCTGAGTCATACTATGATTCATGGTATGTAGTTACGTTCCTACCACTCAACAACAGCAAAACTCAACAGTGCAATGTAATAACCTCTTGAAGGAGTGAACAAATGAGGAGGAGGAACAGAAATTCTGGGCTTCACTTCTGCATTTCAGAAGGACCTAGTGGGTCACAGGTTTTAGCAATTAGGTCCACGTCACGCCAAATCTGTGCAATTCACAATGAATCTCCCAAAGTAAAGTGGTGACAGTGAGCATAAGGAGCACCTGGAATACCCTGGCCACACAGCGAATGATGATGCTTCTGGCACAGTCACCAGTCTGCATTACAAGTTAGGTTCATAGGTAGCTAAGAGGCCACTGATGTCTTATGTGTAGCCTGTCCCAATGCTGAAGTTAATACCAAGAATCTACCCAGTGCCAACACCAATTAAACATTCTTTAGTTCAAGAGCCAGAGTGTCTTCTTCCCTGGGAGCTCTAGCAGAGGGAAATACTGAATCATTCTATGATTAGAGATCTTCTCTTGAGGGAAATGTCCCTTTTTCTGGAGGTGCTAGGTAGACAATTACATGATTCCTGTCATCAGAGAGCCAGGCATCTCCCAATATTTCCCAATTTATTTCTCCAAGCCCTTTTCCAGAAGGCATTATCTATTGGTCTTCGATTACTGTTGACATCAATGGGGAAAGGTCTAATCAGTTCCAGATTATAGTAAGTAAAAGGCCTTCCACACTACTCAGTTGGAGCCAACTCTGTTGTTCTTGGATCCTGAGTACTGACCCTTTGTACCAAAACTGAGTGCTCCCATTGCTGCCCTGTGAAGGGGTGGGTAACCAGGCTGTAATACCTACTTGCAGTGCCCATAGGCCAGGGTTTCATTGCTTCTTCTTGGTCTATCACATCAAGAAGGGCAGAAAGAACTACAAAGTTTGGCTCAGGAAACTGAGGAACCTGAGCTACCTCTCCTGATTCAGATACAATTTTTATTCTATAAATTATCCTGCCCTTGAAAACTTGGGGTTTGTGGTTGCCAAATGCAAGGGGAATATACACAAAATGAGATATTTTGATACCCAATCTGATTTTCGTGTTAAAAAATGCCTCTAATTTAAACACTGATAATATTGAAAGAGCCATTTTCAAATGTATTTTGATTATTTGAACATACTGTAGACCTGATGCTTTTACACTATCTCCAGCACCAACAAAAGAAAGCCATCAGTGTTGTTGTGGTTACAATAAAGAAAATAAACCAAAACAAACACATGGTTCAGATACCACTAAGAAGGAACCAGTATTTCTGCTGTCCTAAATCATCTGGGTCAAATGGAACAACTGAAAGCTATAGAAATGTACACAGTGTAAACTTCCACCTACTTCCTGAATTAATATTTTCAAAGTCTGTATAATGTATTTTTCTCAAAATGAAAAGAAGTGATGAAATTCTCTTACTCATTTTAATTTCTACATTTGGCAGCAAATGGTAGTTGTATGGTGTGTGTAGCTAGGTTGTAACCTGTTACCAAGATGATTTGTGCAGAAGAAATGGCAAAAAATATAATACCTGGGAAAGATTGTCAGAAAAGGAAATGGACTTATCCAACAGCAATAGTCAGAGATGACAGGTAAATAGTGAAATGCTGTACTAGTACTCACTGACTTTTTAAAAAAAAATGTTATTGATACTTTTTGTTTTGACATTATCCATATTCCCCAATGTATCCTTCCCAAAGAGCCATTGATTAGAACAAATTATTAGTTGGAGAAAGGGAACTAGTTCAGAAAAACTACTAATGAAGATAAAAAAGTTTGACATTTTATGCAGTTTTCCACAACAATAATCTGCACCTTTTTAATGAAGCAGACAGGGATGGCTTCTCACATCTCCTCTCTAGGCCCAAACTTGGTAATTGTAATTTTTTAAAAGAATTTTATTTGTTTTGAACTTAAATACACAAAGACAAAAAAAAATTTCCATGTATACAATACAAGCTGAAAAGAGGATTCGCTATAAAACCATGAATTTATATTTCATACCATTTTTTTTTGTTTTTGAAAAGCTATATAGCAACAGAAGAATTCATGACCAAACAAGAGATAGAGAATATTACAAAAAGCAAAATGGATAATTTTGATTACATTAAATTGAAAAGTTTTTGCACAAACAAAACCAATGCAAGTAAAATTAGAAGGAAGATAGAAAATTGGGAAAAAATTTTTACAGCCAGTCTCTCTGCTAAGGGCCTCATTTCTAAAATATGTAAAGAATTAAGTCAAATGTATAAGAATACAAGCCATTCCCCAATTGATAAATGGTCAAAGGATATGAACAGACAGTTCTGAGATGAAGAAATTAAAGCCATCTATAGTCATATGAAAAAAATGCTCTAAATCATTATTGATTAGAGAAATGCAAATCAAAACAACTCTGAGGTACCACATCACACCTATTAGATTGGCCAACATGACGAAACAGGAGAATGATAAATGTTGGAGAGGATGTGGGAAAATTGGAACACGAATACATTGTTAGTGGAGTTGTGAAATGATTCAACCATTTTGGAGAACAATTTGGAACTATGCCCAAAGGGCTATAAAAATGTGCATACCCTTTGACCCAGCAATAGCACTTCTGGGGCTATATCCCAAAGTGATCATACAAATGGGAAAAGGACCCACATGGACAAAAATATTCATAGCTGTTCTTTTTGTGGTGGCAAAGAATTGGAAATTGAGAGGATGCTCATCAATTGGGGAATGGCTGAGCAAGTTGTGGTATATGGATGTAATGGAATACTATTGTGCTGAAAGAAATGATGAACAGGCTGACTTCAGAAAAACCTGGAAAGACTTGGATCATCTAATGCTGAGTGAAATGAGCAGAACCAAGAGAACATTGTACACAATAACAGCCACATTGTGCGATGACTAATATTGATAAGCTTAACCCTTCCCAGCAATATAAGGATCTAAGACATCTGCAGAGGCCTCATGAAGGAAAATGCTATCCACATCCAAAGAAAGAACTATGAAAGTTGAATTGCTATTTTTTTTTCTCTTCTGTTGAGTTTTGTTTCCTCTGTCTGATGGCTCCTCCAATTGGTTTTAATTTTTACTTACAACACCACTAATGTGAAAATATGTTTAATAGGAATGTAAATGTATAGCCCCATATCAGGTTGTGCACCATCTTGGGGGAGGGTGGTGGGGAGGAAGGGGGAGAAAAATTTTAAACTCAAAAGCATATGGAAGTGATTGATAATCAAAATAAATTTATAAAATTTAAAAAAGGAAAAAAGGAAAAACTATATAGCAAGTACTACTCTTCATTTTCAAAGCTGCTCTGCTTTCCATGCTTCTTTCTACATTTTCTTTTATTCTCTGCTGTACACTTTTTATATTTTGCCCTCCTTTCCCTGCCCTAGAGATGTTTACCATGAGACACAAATATGTATATCCATATGTCTGGTAGTTAATATGTTCCGTGTTCTTCTAATTTTCTTGTAATATCTTCCTTTATATACAGGTCATGTATCCATTTTGACCTTATCTTGGTAAATGGCATAAGATATTGGGCTCTGCCCAATTTCTGCTAGACTACTTTCTGGCTTTCCCAACAATTTTGTTTTTTTAGCAAATAATGATTTCTTATCTCCAAAACTTAAGTCTTTACATTGTCAAATACAAAGTTATTATATTTATTTGCTGCTATATATTATGTCTACTGTGTTCTACTGATCTAGCTTTCTACTTACTTTGCCAGTACTATATAGTTTTGATAATTACTGCCTTAAAACATGAAGATCTGGTACCACTGAACTTCTTTCCTTTCCTTTTTTCTTTTCATTAGTCCCTTTGATTTCTTGACCTTTTATTCTTACAAATGAATTTTGTGATTATTTTTTCTAAAACTTTTTTTTTGGTAATTTAATTGGGATGGCATTAAATAGATTAATTTAGGTAAAATTTTCATTTTTTAAAAAATTATGTTGTCCCTTGTCTACCCATGAACAATGAATATTTCTCCAATTATTTAAATCTGATTTTATTTGTTCAATTTTTTTAAATGATTTTGTTCATATATTCCTGGGTTCATTCTGACAGGTGTATTCCAAGATATTCTATACTGCCTACCATTGTTTTAAATGGAGGTATCTCTTACTATCTGTTTTTGCAGGGTCTGGTTGGTGATATATAGGAATGCTGAATTTTCCAAGTATATCATCATATCATCTACAAAAGGATCATTTTAGTACCCTGTTGGCCATTCTGATTCCTTCTATTTCTTTCTCTTCCCATTGTTATTGCTATATTGAATAATATTGAATACAATACAATATTGAATAATGTTGGTGACAATGGGCATCCTTATTCCATACCTGATCTTACTTAGGCTTCTAGCTTACCTCCACTACAAATAATGTGTATTGATTGTTTTAAGCAAATGCTTCTTATCAGTTTAAGGGAAACTCCATTTATACCTATACTTTCAAGAATTTTTTTTAAATTAAGAATGAGTGTTGTGCTTTATCAAAAGCTTTTTCTGCATCTATTTTCTGCATCTGTTGATATGATTTTTGTTACTTTTATTATTAGTATGATCAATTATGTTAAGTTTTTGTACTCAACCTGGGAGCTCTGGAATTTGGCTATAATATTCCTAGAAAGTTTCATTTGGAGATTTCTTTCAGACGGTGATCAGTGAAGTCTTTCATTTTTTTAAATTTTTACCTTCTGGATCTAAGATTTTGGGGTAATTTTCCTCTATAATTTCTTGAAAGATGATGTCTAGGCTTGTTTTTTTGTTTGTTTGTTTTTTGATCATGGTTTCAAGGATTCCACTAATTTTAAAATTCTCTCTCCTGGATCTATTTTCTAGGTCAGTTATTTTTCCAATGAGATATTTCATATCTTCTTTCATTTTTCATTATTTTGATTTTGTTTTATTGTTTCTTGCTGTCTCACAAAGTCATTAGCTTCCACTTACTCAGTTCTACTTTTTAAGGAATTATTTTCCTCAGTGAGCCTTTGTACCTCTTTTTCCATTTGTCCAATCTGCTTTTTAAGATGTTCTTCTCTTCATTGGATTTTTGTGCCACTTTTGCCATTTGAACTATTCTGTTTTTTGTGGTATTGTTTTCTTCAGTATGTTTAGGGGCTTTTTAAACTAAGCTGTGACTCTTTTCCCATGATTTTTCTTGCATCATTCTCATTTTGCTTCCCGATTTTTTCTCTAACTCTCTTACTTGATTTTTAAAATCCTTTTTAAGCTCCTCCATGGCCTGGGGCTAATTCATATTTTTCTTTGAGGCTTTGGACATAGGTGCTTTGACTTTGTTGTCTTCTGAGTTTTGTGTTCTGATCTTCCTTGTCACCATAGTAACATTCTATAATCAGGATTTTTTTCAGCTGTTTGCTCATTTTTCAGCCCATTTCTTGACTTTTAACTCTATACTAAAGTGGTGATCTGTTTCTGGAGTGGAGGGGACACTATCCTAAGTTTCAGGTTTTTTTGTGCAGCTGTTTTCAGAGATAATTTTGGGACCTGTAAGTTTTTGTTTTTTCCAAAGGGTATGATCTAAGGAGAGGTGTATTTACTACTTTTCTGACCTGTGCTCTGGTATCTAAGTGACCACAAGCACTCTTTTCCAACCTGGAACTGTGACCAGGGTTCCTGTTCCCCCCAGGCCACAAGCTCTCGTCTTCTAGTGCTCCCACTCTCCCTGGGACTGAAACCCAGAACTGTAAGCCAGATCTGAATATGGGCAATGCAACAAAGTCCTGCTTCTGGTGCCAGCAAGGGACCCCTATAATCTCCTTCTGACCATTTTTCTGATCCTCTCATCATCTGTGTGCTGAGAAATCTGGAAACTGCCACTGCTACCACTGATTCAGTTATCCCCAAGGCCTACTGATGGTTTGCTGGGGCTTGGTATCTACTGGACTGTCTTCCACTCTTACCCCTATGCAACTGATATTTTCTGCAGAACTTTTAGGTTATCTTGGCTGCAAAATTGTTTCACTCCCTCCTTTTGTGGGTTCTACTGCTCTAGAATTTGTTTTGAGGCTTTATTAAAGGCATTTGGAGAGGTTTGGGGAAGAGCTCAGGCAAGTCGCTGCCTTTTCTCTACCATTTAGGCTTCACCCTTCTAATTTATTTTTGAAAATTATTTATGTCTTTAAAAAAGTTTCATGTTATAAATGTCTGTTGATTGTCCTGTATCTTAGATATCAGATCTTTATCAACACAGTAATATTTCTAAAGCATAATGTAAACATATGAGTCTCCTATTAATGAAGCTTGAAGCTTGCATTGACTTTGAAATACAAATTCTTTTTTTCAGAATCAGTCTCCAAACTATTTTCTAGACTGATTTCACATTAATTCCTCTCACACTTAACATTTAAGTCATACTGAAGTATGGCTAATCCTATTTTAAGTTCTCTGTACATGAATATAATCTCCTGTCTCTGTGCTTTGCAAAGAGCTTTTCTGCATGGAAAACTCTTCTTCCTTATTTCTTCTTGAATAAGTGAAACTACTTAATTGAGGCTTTTCTAGATTTTCTTAGTTAAGTTTCCATGTTTATTTTATATTTGCTTCACATATACTTTGTCTTGACAACTTTATGTACATGTTTTCCTTCTGTAAGTTGTGAATTCCTTGAGGGAGAGACTATTTCCTTTTTGTTTTTGAATTCCCAATGCATCCAATGCTGGTTCCTGACATTGATTAAGGAATGCTTATTGAATTGAATTACTGAATTTAAATTTCAGTAAATTCCTTGTTGGTCTCTTTAGAATGTATCTCTACTTAGCTATGTAATATTAAGCTGAAATACTTGGTTATCTCTCTATAGTTCATGAAATCAATTCTTTTTTTGAAATAATGTTTTATTTTTCCCAACTACATATCAAAACAATTTTAGCATACATTCTTACAAGATTTTGAGTTCTAATTTTTTCTCCCTTCCTCCTTCCTTTTTATTTTTTCAAAAATGATAGGCAATTTGATATAGGTTAGACATATGCAATCATGGAAATCATATTTCCATATTAGTCACAGTTGTGAAAGAACAAACAGAACAAAAAGAAAAAACACAAAAAGAATAAAGTAAGTTAAAAAATATGCTTTCATCTGCATTCAGAGTCCATCAGTTCTTTATCTGTATATGGACAGCATTTTCCTTCATGAGTCCTTTGTACTTATCTTGGATCACTGTGTTTCTTAGAAGAACTAAGTCATTCGGACTTTACCGTCACACCATGTTTCTGATACAATGTTTTCCTGCTTCTACTCATTTCACTCTGTATCAGTTTGTATGAGCCTTTCCAAGCTTTTTTTTTTAAATCTGCCTGTTCATCATTTCTTATTGCACAGTAGTATTCCATTGTATTCATATTCCATGACTTGTTCAGCCATTCCCAATTGATGGGCATCTCCTCAATTTCCAATATTTGGCACCACGAAAAAGCTGCCATAAATATTTTTGCACATGTAGGTCCTTTTCTCTCTCTCTCTCTCTCTCTCTCTCTCTCTCTCTCTCTCTCTCTCTCTCTCTCTCTCTCTCTCTTATCTCTTTAGGATACAAACCTAGTAGTGTTACTGAGGAATCAAAGGGTGTGCAGAGTTGCAAATTGCTCTCTAGAATGATTGGATCAGTTCATACCTCCACCAACAATGTTCCAATTTTCCTACATTTCCTCCAACATTTATCATCTTCCTTTTTTGTCATATTAGCCAGTCTTACAGGTGTGAGGTGATACCTCAGAGTTGTTTTAATTTGCATTTCTCTAATCAATAGTGATTTAGATATTTTATATGATATTAGATGGCTTTAATTTCTTCCTCTGAAAACTGCCTGTTCATGTCCTTTGACCATTTATCAATTAGTGAATGACTTATATTCTTATACATTTGACTCAGTTCTCTATATATTTTAGAAATGAGATCTTTATCGGAGATACTTGCTGTAAAATTGCTTCTCAGCTTTCTGATTTCCTTCTAATCTTAGCTGCATTGGCTTTGTGAAAAATCTTTTTAATTTAATATAACAAAATTATCCATTCTGCATTTTATAATATCCTCTATCTCTTGCTTGGTCATAAATTCTTCCCTTCTCCATAGATCTGACAGGTAAACTATTCCTTGCTCTCCTAATTTGCTTATGGTATCACCCTTTATGTCTAAATCTTGTACCCATTTTGACCTTTTCTTGTTATACAGTGTAAAATGTTGGTCTATGTTTAGTTTTTGCCATACCGTTTTCCAGTTTCCCAGCAGTTTTTGTCGTATTATGCATTCTTATCCGAGAAGCTGAAGTCTTTGAGTTTATAAAACAGTAGATTACTATCGTCATTGACTACAGTGTCTTGTGTACCTAGTCGTTCCACTGATTCACCATTCTGTTTCTTAGCCAGCACCAAATAGTTTTGATGATTGCTGCTTTACAATACGGTTTTCGATCTGGTGCAGTTAGGCCTCCTTCCTTTGCGTTCCTTTTGATTATGCATTCCCTTGCATTCCCTTGATAGTCTTGACTTTTTGTTCTTCCAGATGAATTTTATTGTTTTTTTTCTAGCTCTATAAAATCTTTTTTGATAGTTTGATTGGTATGGCACTGAATAAGTAAATTAATTTAAGGAGAATTGTCATTATTGTTGTATTATCTTGGTCTACCCATGAGCAACTATTATTTTACCAAGTATTTATATCTGATTTTACTTATGTGAAAGGTGTTTTGTAATTGTGTTCATTTTGTTCCTGGTCTTGTTATGGCAATCAGACTCCCAAATATTTTATAATGTCTGTAGTTATTTTAAATGGAATTTCTCTTTTTATCTCTTGTTGCTGGGCTTTGTTAGTAATATATAGAATACTAATGATTTATGTGGGTTTATTTTTAGTAGCTAATTATTTCAAGTAGATTTTAGTTGATTCTCTAGGTAAGTATACTATCGTATCATCTGCCAAGAATGATAGCTTTGTTTCCTCATTGCCTGTTCTAATTCCTTCAATTTCTCTTTCTTCTCCTATTGCTAAAGCTATTATTTCAAGTACAATATTGAATAACGGTGGTGATAATGGACACCCTTGCTTCATCCTTGAGCTTATTGGGAATGCTTCTAGCTTATCCCCATTACATATAATGCTTGTTGATGCTTTTAGATAGATGCTACTTATCATTTTAGGAAAACGTCATTTATTCCTATGCTCTCTTTTAAAAGGAATAGGTGTTGTATTTTGTCAAAAGCTTTTCTGCATCCATTGAGATAATCATATAATTTCTATTGATTTTTATTAGTTATATGGTCAATTATGCTGATAGCTTTCCTAATATTGAACCAGCCCTGCATTCCTGGAATAAATCCCACTTGGTCATAATATATTATCCCTATGATAACTTGCCATAATCTCTTTCCTAATATTTCTTTTTTTTTTTTTGCATCTATATTCATTAGGGAAATTGGTCTATAATTTTCTTTCTCTGCTTTGACTCTTCCAGGTTTAGGTATGAGCACCATACTTGTGTCATAAAAAGAATGTGATAGGACTCCTTTACCTATTTTTCCTATTTTTCTAGTTTTTGTCTTAGTTGCATGCTCAATTCATTGATGTGTTCTTTTTCCATTTTGTTTACTAATAATTTAGAGAAATAAAATTCCCCTAAGTACTGCTTTGGCTACATCCCATAAGTTTTTGTATGTTTTCTTGTTGTCATTCTCTTTAATGAAATTACTCTTTCTATGATTTGTTCTTTGATTCACTTATTCTTTAGTATTAGATTATTTAGTTTCCAGTTATTTTTAATCTATCTTTCCACAGCTCTGTGTTGAATGTAATTTCTATTGAATAATGATCTGAAAAGAATACTTTTGATATTTCTGCCTTTCTACATTCAACTTTGAAGGTTTTATTCCCTAATACATGGTTAATTTTTGTGTAGGTGCCATGCATCGCTGAGAAAAAAAGGTATGTTCCTTTCTGTTCTCATCCAGTTCTCTCCAAACGTCTGTCATATCTAACTTTTCTAATATTCCATTTACCTCCTAAGTTTCTTTATTGTTTATTTTTGGTTGTATTTATCCAGTTTTGAGTGGGGACATTTGAGGTCTCCCACTATTATAGTTTTGCTGTCTATTTCTTCTCATAACTCACTTAACTTCTCCTTTAAGAATTTGGATGCTATACCACTTGTTGCATGTATGTTTAGTATTGATATTGCTTCATTGTCTATAGTACCTTTTTGCAAAGTGTAGTTTCCTTCCTTATCTCTTTTAATTAGGTCTATTTTTGCTTTTACTGAGTCTTAGATCAGAATTGCTACCTCTGATTTTTTTTTTACTTTAGCTGAAGCATAATAGATTCTACTCCAGCCCCTTACCTTTACTTTGAGTGTGTCTCTGTGCTTCAAGTATGTTTCTTGTAAACAACATATTGTAGGATTCTGCTTTGTGATCTATTCTGCTATCTCCTTCCTTTTATGGGAGAGATCATGTTATTTACATTCACAGTTATGATTACTATATATTTCTCTGCATCCTATTTTTACTGATGTTTGTCCTTTCTCTCCTTTCACCATTTTGAATCTCACCAATTATTTGCTTCTGTTACCACCTCCCCTGATCTGCCCTCTCTTCTGTCAGTTCCTACCCCACCTCCTGACTTGATCTCCTCCCCTCCTACCTCCCTGTTAGGTAAGATAGATTTCTATATTACATGGATTGTGTATGTGATTCTCTCTTTAAGCCAATGCTGATGACATTAAGGTTCAAGAGATTCCCATCTTCCCCAACACTATAGTAGGTCTTTCCTGAGTCTTCATGTGAAATAATTTACCTCATTCTACCTCTTCCTTCCTTCTACACCCAGTGTACTCCCCTTTCTTATCCCTTAGTTATTTTTATGTCATTACTTCAAATTCCCCTTATTTTCATATCCTCTGCCTATGTATATTCCTCCTAGCTGTACTATTAGTGATACAATTTTAAGAATTATAAATATCATCTTCCCATGTAGGGATGTACACAGTTTGTCTCTATTTAATATTTTATCTTTTCATTTCCCTTTTTATCTGCTTAATCTTCTCTTAGGTCTTGCTATTAGAAATCATATATTTTGTTTACTTACGGTTTTCTCCTTATGAAAACTTGAGATCCTTTTATTTCTTTGACTACCCATTTTCCCCTTGATGTATTGTATTTAATTTCACCGGGTAAGTTATTCTTGGTTGTAGTTCTAGCTCCTTTGCCTTCAGGAATATCATGTTACATGACCTCTGATTTTTTAATGTACAGCTCCTAAGTCCTGTGTGATCCTGATTGTGGCTCCTTGATGTTTGAATTGTTTCTCTCTGGCCACTTGTAGTATTATTTTCTCCTTGATCTGATAGTTATGAAACTTGGCTATAATGTTCCTTGGAGTTTTTCTTTTGGGATCTCTTTCCTGAGGTGATCAGCAGATTTTTTCAATGCCTATTTTGCCCTCTGGTTACAGGACATCAGGGTAGTTTTCCTTGATAATTTATTGAAAGATACTGTCCAGTCACTTTTTTGATCATGGCTTTCAGGTAGTCCAACCATTCTGATGTCATCTCTCCTGGATCTATTTTCCATGTAACTGGTTTTTCCAATGAGGTATTTTACATTTTCTTTTATTTTAAAAATTCTTTTGAATTTGTTTGATTGATTCTTGATATCTCATAGAGTCATTGACTTCCACTTGCCCAATTCTAATTTTTAAAGAGTTGTTTTCCTCAGTTAATTTTGTTACTTTTCCATTTGACCAATTCAACTTTTTAAGCAGTTGTTTTCTTTTTCCAAGTTGTTGACTCTTTTTTTTTCATAGTTCTATGGCATCACTATCATTTCTTTCCCCAGTTTTTCTTCTACTTCTTTTATGTGATTTTGAAGCTCTTTTTGAGCTTTTCTATGAGTTTTTTCTGGGCTTGAGACCACTTTCCATTTTTCTTTTGGCTTTTACGTGCAGGTTTTTTACATTGTTGTCCTCTTTAGAGTTTGTGTCTTGATCTTGCCTTTCATCATAATGACTATCTATGGTCAGATTGTTTTATTTTTTGATATTTTTGCTCATCTATTTTGTCCCTCTTCTTTTTCAAATTTTGAGCTCCATTCTTGGGATGGAAGAGGCATTGTTTCAGGCTTCTTGTGCTAGGGTTGACAGGACCTGGATATTTACCTGGTGCTGCACAGATGTTGAGCTGGGGCCCATGGAGTGGGCTGAGGGGCTAGGTTGAGTGGAAGCAATTTACCTGGTCCTGAGCTGCAATCTTAGTGCTGATGTCTCATATGTGCTGAGCGTGGGCTACACTGAAGCTTCTGGAGGTCTGGCCACTGGAGGTTGCCTGTTTATCTGAGGCTATCCTGAAGAATGTAGCAGTGTTCAGAGCTGGAGTCTGCCAGTTTCTCTGGCTATGCTGAGGCATGTGGAGGGTTATGGTGTTGGTGATTGCCTGTTCCACTGCATTAGGGCTTATGATCTACCATGAAATCTACTTCTCATTTAGTCAATTTCATAAAAAAATTAGCCTGGAAAAAAATTGTCAGTTTCTTTCATTTCATTCTCTTGTCTTATTGCCATTGAAAGCATTTCTAGAACTATACAATGGGGCATCATGCCTTTATTCCTCATTTTACTGTGAAAGTTTCTTTTGTTTCCTCATTATAAATAATGGTAGCATTTGATTTTAGTTATGCCTGTCAAAATCATATAATTGCCTTCTATCTTTATACTTATCAGCTTTTTAGTGTGAAAGTGGGTTGCACTTTGTCAAAGTTTTTTTCTGTGCGTGTTGATATCTTCATGTGGTTTGAGATATTTTTATTTTTGATATGATTAATGTTAATAATTTTCTTATAAAAGGTCCTAGAATATATCATCAAAGAGATAATTGTTGAACATCTAGAAAATGAGATAATCAGTATAGAAATTATAAGACTTCATGAAGAACAGGTCATTTAAACCACCCTAATTTGTTTTATTAACAGAATTTCTGAACTAGTAGATGAGGGCAATTCTAAGGCTGTAGTTTATATATTTTGAAAATCTTTTGATGAGGAATATAATTTTATTCTTTTGGAGAAGACAGGGATGGCAACATATTGTGTTAATGCATCAGATGCATTCAAAATTTGCCAGATGGCTGACACTGAGCCATTATTACCAACTAAAGTCAAATTAGAGTATCTCCCCTGTAGTCCTCCAGGAAATCTGTGCTTGAACTTTGCTGTATGACAGTTCTCATAATGATTGCGTACTATATACGTACTTGAATATATTAAGTAACAAAAATTTTCTGAAGAAATAAATAAGAAGCCTTAAAAAAGACTTAGACCCTGTATGAAGATTTTTTTTAAAAAAATGTCATTTGCTTTTCTTGTCCATCTTAGTAATTGAATCATCTATAAAGAGAAAGTAATCAGCACTTAATCAGAGTGCCTGGCATATGATGGGGACCTAATAAATATGTATTATTGATATTGATTGATCAAGCTGTGAAGTAGAAATTGTAGAGAAAGATGGAAATAAAAAGACAAAAACAAAACAAAATAATATGGGAGTTAATTTACAGGCCAATTATAAGTTCACCCTTAATCAACCACAACCATTCACATTGTGATGTTTGCCTCTTGTTTTCTTGTTGATGACATATTTGCTCAATTTTCCTTTACCACTTTTTGATATGGTCGATATGCGAGCCTTTCCTAATGACTGATATAAATATCACTTTGGATCGTGGGTGACACTTAGAAATTAATGTAACTTTCAGCAGAAATTGTAACTTAAAATTTTTATTCTAATTTATTCATGGGAAGCAAACACTATGAATTTATTTTGTCTTTTTAATACACTACTCATTCTATAAAACTTAAGAGTAAGGTTCATTAGTTTACTTTTTCTTTGGTATTCTATTTCTGAGTGAATGTTTTGTTGGGATTACTTCCTCATCACTTTAGTTTGAAAAATATGGTTTCAATTTTCATTTAGCAATACTAGCACCAAATTCATCAAAAACAGATAAAACATTTGTTTGAAGGTTCAGCCTTTTTAGATAATTGTCTTTTATGTGGTTAGGGCTGCCTACTTTCTGGTTCACACTCCTATGTACCTTCCATAGTTTCTTTGTGCAAAGAAAGTCTAGATGAATCATTTATGGGAAGAAGGTTAAGACTCTGATGCTAAAATGATTATTACCCCGTAGTAGAATGCAGACAAAGCAATCTAGACATACTGGTGTGTGGGGTGGCCAGGAGCATGGCATGTCAGAAGTGATACTGGTTGTGGACCTTAAAGATGGCAGCAGCCCAAAGGAGTCACCAGGAGTGCCCAGCATCCAAAAAAGTCAAAGGGATTAAAGACTTAATCAAAAGCAATACAAGGGAACTCCTATGTGAGCAGTGGACATGTGATTGGGTTACATTAGGCAAATCTTTTGCCCATTATCCAGTTGTATAAAAAAAGAGATTTTTGTTTAAAATAACAAAAGCAAAGATTTTAAAAACCAGATAAGAGTGGTAGGTGAAATTTGGAAAATAAATGAGAACTGTGCAAGAAAATTATGAAAAGAGAAGCACAAAAAACACTAAAGAAAATAACTCCTTAAGATTAGAATTCGTCACATGGAAACTAATGACTCCATGACACATCAAGGAATGATAAAACAAAGTAAAAATTATTTTTAAAATAGAAGAAAATATGAAATATCTCATAGGAAAAACAAATATCCAGGAAAATAGATTGAGAAGAGATAATTTAAGAATTATTAGAACACTTGAAAGCAATGATTAAAAAAAAAAACCTAGACCTCACATTTTAAGGAACTTATAAATTAAAACTGGCCAGATATCTTAGAACCAGAGGGCAAAGTAGAAAATGAAAGAATTCACCAGTCACCTCTGAAAGAAATCTTAAAATAAAAGATCCCAAAATTCAGAGCTCCCAAGTCAAGGAGAAAATAGTGAAAGCAGCCAGAAAGAAAGAATTTAAGTACTGAGTACCTATAATAAGGATCTACCATGAATCCACCATTATCAAAGAATAGAAGAATTGGAATGCCCTAATCCCAAAGGCAAAGGATATGGGCTTGTAACCAATAATAACTTATCTAGCAGAACTGAGTATAATGCTACAGTGGGGGGAAATATATTTTTAATAAAATAGAAGACTTTCAGGTATTATTCATGGAAAAAAAAACTAAGCTATATAGAAACTTTCAAATTCAAACACAGGAGGTAAGAAAAACATACAAAGTTGAACATGAAAAAATAATGAGAAAGAGGAAACAAAGATAATCTGTTTACATTTTAATGTAGAATATGTCTCCACTGAACTCTTTCATCATCATGGGTCTAATCAACCAGAAGACCTGGAAGGGTTTCTTTTATATGTTGATGATGGTAAGAAAGGAATGAAAAGAGGGAGGAAGGGAGTATGCTAGATGATGAAGGAAAACAATTTTTGAGAGAAATTATCTCACAATCAGGGCGTGCAAATAGAGATCTATACAATAAAGGAGGGGTTGAAGGGAGGGCCTGACACTTGAACCTCATTCTCATCTGAGCTACTCAATGAAGGGAAGAAGACACATACACAAATGTATAGTTGGGTTCAAAAATGTGTGTCACTCAAAAGAGAAATGGGAGAAACGAGAAGGGGGAATTGGTGGGAGGGTTTGGTACTAAACAAAACAAATTCTAAAGATGTACAAAAATATAACTCATTTTTTTTGTGGTAAAGAATGGAAATATGAGAGATAACAGTAAATGAGGAATGGCTTAGCAAGTTATGGTAAATGTGATGGAATATTATTACATTATAAGAAATGATGAAATAGTTGGTTTCAGAGAAAACTAGAAAAGTTATATTAATTGATAGAGAGTGAAGTGAACAGAAACAGGAGAACAATGTATACAGTGAAAGCAATATGGTAAAGACAAGCAACTTTGCAATAATTAAGAACTCTCATTATCACAATAACAAAACTTGATTGCAAAAGTTAATTAAATTAATTTAATTAAAATTTAAAAATTAGAAGAGAAGTATATTATGTATCTTTTATACCTGTGAATAGAGTTTTATGTTTAATAAAAAAGGATGGAGACAATCATAAAAGATAAAACACACGATTTTTGATGTTATGAAATTGAAAATTTTCTGCATAAACAAAACTAATGCTTGCAGAAGAAAAGTGGTAGAATGGGGAAAAACCTATTGTATCAAATTTCTCTTATAAAGTTTTGGTAGTTAAGATATATAGACAACACACATATGAAAATATTTGTAGCAAATTTCTCTAATATCAGGAATTTATGTAAATATAGGTGAACAAGATCCATTCTCTATAAATAAATGGCCAAAATATGAAGTCGACTTTTTAAAAAGAATACATTCAAGCTGTCAATAACAACATTGAAAAATTCTTCCAGTATTTAATAAGAGAAATGCAAATTAATTTTCATTCATTCATTCCTTTTGAATTCACCATCCACCCACTATCTGCAGTTCTTCCAACACCAATTGCTGACTAATTTCCACCAACCTAATAGGCAAGCATTCCTAGCTAGAGCAAAAATTAATTCTGAGGGCTAAATAGAGGTTGGCACATGCCAAGCATGGAAAATGCTGCCACCACGTCAAACCTTTACCTTCCTTCATTCCCAGATAGAGACATATCTACACTTTCTATCCAGGAACATTAGCAATGGAATTGCTATCCTGCCCATCGAACATACTTCCCATCTGATTATTGTAGCCATCATTGAGAGGGAGAACCCTTGTGAAGAAAAACTTCTGTCTCTGCCACAACCAACATTAAACAGTGTCAACTACAAAGAATGGGTAAGTTGGGAAAATACACTTGCCTCTATTTGCTCTGTAACTATGGACAACACTTCACCTGTGAGAGCCTCAGTTTCCCAGCAGTATAAAATAGGGGAGGAACCCCTGTGTAAAAATCATGTGGAAAATATTTTAGAAACTATGAAGTTGTATACATTAAGCAAAGCCCAAACTCCAAATGTGCTTTCAAGCCTGATTTGAGAGATTGATTTTCATTCTTTATTTCTACTATTATTCTGAATGAATCCTAGTCACAAAGTACATTGTTATGGGACTCTCTCCTCATGGGTGTATACTCAGAGCCCAAATCCATGATGAGGGGCTACGGAATCTGGTAAGAAGGTCAGAAGGAAATTGAAGAGCTCTTCTCTTTACTTCTCTCATTAACGAAAGAAAGAAAGAAAGAAAGAAAGAAAGAAAGAAAGAAAGAAAGAAAGAGAAGTGACATTTATCTGCAGGCTATGACAAATTCTGGGACTTCATTTTTAAGCATCAAACTTTATATACATCTGTCTAATATATTCATAGTTATAAGTTTATATAGTTCTTTATATAGTTATCTATTCTTCATATAGTTCTAATATCTTACAAGTATGCAAAATGGATAGTAAGAAAAAGGTAAAGAAGTCAATAAGACAAGTGCCATGATAATATATGCTAGGCTGATCAAGACTGAGGGCAGACAGATGACAGACACCCTGTCTTTTGGACCCAATTGGCTGGGAATTTTTTTTTTTAGCATACAAATGCTCAGGGGGTGAAAATACACATCAAGACTCAATTGGTGACAGGAAAGCTTCCTCTTTTAGTATCTTTTACTCTATGAATATTTATCCATTGATAAATGTCAAAATATCTCCCTGTTTATTATAGTAATTTGCCATACAAGCCACTCTAGTTAAAGGGCTATTATGACTCTCACCATTTAGCAGAGTTGTACTTCTATTTGCTCTTGTATGAAGTTTGGATTTGATATGACCAATGTTGTTCAATTTCTTTTTTAAAAGATAATTTTAAAAATCATTTTCATATTTACAAATTCAAATTTAAAACTGTATCAATTAAAACTTTTAAAATGATTTTATTATTACTTGTTATCTAGTATAAATGATTTTGTTACTCATATTTTGCTAAAGATGTTGATCTTTAAATGGGGCTACTAAAAATATGCAGTTTCTTTAACTTACTGTGGTAATCTAGCACAAAATCTAGATTCAAATTATGATGATTGTCTTTGATGAAAAATACATACCAAACCAAAGTAGTTGAGTTTATCTAGTCCAAACCATAAATTAAATCAACATGTCAGAGTTCAGTTAGAGGATAGAGGGATGGAAGGGGTTAACTTGGCTAGCAATCACCAGAAGAGGGCAGCCAATTCTGGACTAAGCTATATTTCCTGCCAGCCATCCATTTGGGCCAGATGGGGAAGCAGTATGGACAGCTGGGGTAGTGTTACCCTCAAAGGAGCCAAGTTTACTAGCTTGATGTCATTACTGTGATGTCTGGCTGAGTGGAAGGGTTGAGGGGTGGGGAGGAGGAGGTGAGAAGAGAGGCTAAAGAGTCAGATCTTCAGGCAGAAAAAATGTAATCAGATTAAAAGCTTCAGTTACAGTCAAGAGTGCTATGAAAGTGAAAGATGGAACAGATGGGGGTGGGGGAGGAGAGAACCAAGAATGTCATGGGTCAAAGTCTTTGGAGATCTAGAAGGGGCTATTCTAAGGTACATTTCTAAGTGATCCAGAATAGTTAGAAATTATCTCACACACACACACACACACACACACACACACACACACACAGACATATACACCCCTATCTCAAAGCTTCATTTAATAAAACTAAATTAGTTTGTACATGAATCCAAGATGGAGCCTAGATGTGTTCACTTGTGTGTGTATAGGTGTATAGATGCATGTGTGTATATGTATATATATATATATATATATATATATATATATA
Source organism: Phascolarctos cinereus (assembly GCF_003287225.1). NCBI lineage: Eukaryota > Metazoa > Chordata > Mammalia > Diprotodontia > Phascolarctidae > Phascolarctos > Phascolarctos cinereus. Next base: position 24,018,916 of record NW_027556402.1, read on the forward strand.
TGTATATGTGTGTGTGTGTGTACACAGGCACACACATGTATACATATATTTGTGTCTCTGTGTGTGCATGTGTGTATACATATATGAATGCTTGATTATTTGGATAGAACTCAAATATTTGGGTAGAATTCATCAGTTGGTAATTCTTGGCAATTACATTAGTTTCTTTGTCTCTGTCTGTCTGTCTCTTCCCCTCCCTCCCTTCTTCCCTCTCCCTCTGTCTCTAAACTCATACATACATATACATATGGATCTGTATGTGTGTGCATGAGTATCTGCTTATGAGCATGTTACTACCAAGGGCTGTCTATTTTGTAAGTAGAATGTATTTTCAACTTCAATTTAGCAATAAATAGAATTTTTACTTGTCTTCAAGGTCATTCTTGTTTTATATTTAAAACTGATGCTTTTTGTTTTTTCCCCACTGTTATTTTCCATTGAAAGCAGCATGGCCTGGTGCATAAAGTGGATCACAGGGCCATATTTTAACAGCAGTCAGGGACTTTTGAGGCAAATGCCACCACCCTCTCATTTCCCAGATGAGGATGTGACAGCCCAGAAGGCTTTAAGTGACTTTTCCGTAAACACAGGCAATAAATGGTAGGTTGAGTTTTGAATTCATATCTGTGAATCCTGGGATTAGAGTCATGAATGCCTAGGTCTAGCTTCCGTTTCTGATACTTACTAGCTATTTGACCCTAGACACATCACTTTAACCTCTAGGTGTTTTAGGTAACTACCTAGAATATATCTACTAAGTTTTAAATAGTTGTGATCAGCATTGGTAAAAAGGAATTCTAGTTCTTTAGAATGATAAAATCATGTTGTGTTTGCTTATTCAGGTTAAAAGACTTTTTTTTTTGCTTCCTGTTTTTACTCATGTTCACAGTTTGCTCAACTGAATCTGTGCTGACATTATGAATTAATGGTACATAATCTCAACAGAGCCCTCATTTCAGCAAAGCAATACTTTTAAAAATCCATAATGAATCCACTAGAGTATCGAGGTGGCACAGTGCATAGAGTGACAGGCCAGGAGACAGGAAGATTCATCTTCTTGAGTTCAAATCTGGCCTCAGACACTATCTGTGTGACCCTGAGCAAGTCACTTAACCCTGTTTGCCTCAGTTTCCTCATCTGCAAAATGAGCTAGAGAAGGAAATGACAAACTATTCCAGTATCTTTGCCAAGAAAACCCCAGATGGGATCATGAAGAGTTGGACATGACTGAAAATGACTCAAAAACAATTGTAGATTGGCTATACCATTCACCATTGTATCTTTCCCAAGACTTTTCATCCCTCCTCAAACTACCTATAGCACTTTCTCTCCCACTCTCTCAAGTCAGAACCTTTCCTGACATAAAGGAATGGGGCTTTTCTTTGCCAAGGAAAACCCCTCTAAATTCATGTGATCCCATGCTATCTTTTCTAGCAAACAATCCCCATTAGAGTATGAGGTCTCTGAGGTCAGGTATCATCTTTTGCTTCTTTCTGCATTTCCAGAACTCAGCACAATGTCTGGCACATACTAAATGCTTAAAATATTTATTGAACAGTCGATTGATTGTTCATACACATCCTTGATGAAGTCTTTTTATTGGACATGTAAGTCTCCTTTTTTAATATATTACAAACTACTTATACCCACCATACTTCTCTCTATTTTTCTTTGGATCACTAATTATATTTTCTCTGAAATCTTCCCCTTTTCCTAATTTATTTTTCTGTCCAGTGTACTACCATCTAGCTTTCCAGTTACTCATAATCTGAAACTCATCTTTAATTCTTTCCAGGGGGTAGGGAGATGACTTGAAGGAGGCATAGAGAAATCAGAACACCTTTCAAAGAAGTATTTAAGCTTTTTAAATTATTTTGAACTTAGAAAACATCAACTACAAACATTATAGATATAGGAAGACTAAAAAAGGACAATTGTATATGAAACAATAAATTTCTGGTACATAAAGTTTTTTTTAAAGTGTATTTCAATTTTAACATGATAGCATTGGCTTCCCTGCTTTTCTGTGTTCCCTGCTGAATTTCCTTATGCTCTATTCCATATTTGTATAATGCTTCTTTAATGTTGTTTTTTCTAATCTCCTCTTCTTTGCTTTACTGTCATTACCCCACATCTCCCTAAAACACACACCAAAAATACATCATCTCTTTTAACGATTATGGACAAACCAAAACAAATTCACATATTAGTCATGTCTGAAAATGCATGTGCCATAATGTAACTCTTTTATAAGATGTTGGAAATGTGACTCATCATTTGGCTTCTCCAGTCATGATTGGTTATTTCATTAATAAGAGTTCTTAGGAAGACTGTCTAGGAAGTTTCTGAAGATCATCTGGCAAGATAAGATACCAGACACTGAGGTCCTTTCTCAAGCCAAATTGTCAAGCATTCAAACTCTCCTGTGGAGAGCACAACTCTAATGGGCTGACCATGTTGTTTGAATGCCAAATGCATGTCTGCCTAAAAGACTATTTTACAGAGAACTCACAAAAGACAACTACTTACATGGAAGTCAGAAAAAGTGATACAAGAACACTCCTAAGACTTCTCTGAACTTTGTAATTGACTTGCGGGACTAGCAGCATGGTGTGTCCACATTAAAGAAAGTACTGTGTACTCTGGGCAAAGTAGAATTATAGTAGCTCAAAAGAAACCTGAGACATGCAAATTTAGAGATATCTCAACTCCAAATGTTCGCATGAACTATTTGTGCCTGACCTGTGGTACAGCCTTCTGAGCTCATATTGGTTTGATCAGCCACAGTCAGCCACACTGTACCTTGACCCTAACCTAGTGATATTTTGGTACTCTTTGAGAATGAAGGATGACAATCAATCAGAGCTCCTAAGTCTTTCAGACCAGATTTCCCTGACATTATCGCAGTCAATACATACGCTGGTTCTGCTCTTTTCACTCTGTATCAATTCATATCAGTCTTACTATGTTTCTCTGAATTTGACCCTTTCATCATTTCTTATGGAATAATGATATGCCATTATATTCATATAGCATATATTTTTCCAGTCACTTCCTAATTAATGAACAACCACTCTCTTTTCAGTTCTTTATCACAAGAATAAGTGCTGCTATACATTTTTTAAATATATATATGAATCCTTTCCATCTGGTAAATGTTAAGAAGTGACTTTGCTAGATCAGAAGATATTGCTTCTTTATTCTTCTCTCCACTTATTCTCCACTTCAATCTGCAATTATACTTTCTCTGAAATCTTCTTCTTTTCCTAATTTATTTTGTCAAATTCATATCCTTAAAGTGTAGCTGGCTGAGCACTGTTACAGCACAAAACACTGCTACTACAGTCTCAGAAAGAGTAAATTTTTTTTTTCCGTTTGGTTTTCTATGGCTGTGAGGATTGGAGGAGTACTAGTTGAGATCTATTGTAAGCCTGTTGGTCAGTTTGTGTGGTAGAGAAAGGGGTGCCTCTGTGCCACAGATAGGGCATGAATCAATGTCTTCCTAGCTTCAAGGCTAGCTCTCTATGAAACATCTATGAAAACTGAAATTAAATTGAATAGATTAACAGCAAAATGTATTAACAAAACTTGTATGTTGTTTTTAAGTAAAAAGGGCACAACTCAGGAGAAAGTTTAAGAACATATTTATGGAATAAAACTCCTAACAAAAACACGTTTCCTCCATTTCCTATCAGCTATGCTTCATTAGGACCTTTGTGGACTTCAACACCATACTCTCCTTGAGCAGGAAACTCATCAATGAGAAATTTCATTACTATGCAAGATGAAATCAGCCTGGACATTCTCATCTCATCAGTCCCTCTGCTCCTCAGATTGGACTGTCTGACTGAAGGGCAGGTACCTGAGATCCAGGACTTCCATTTAAAAGTGGGACTCAGCATGGTCTTCTCATTTCTCATCAGTTTCCCTGTTTTGAAACTCCTTTGGACTTCAACATCATGCCCATATACAAGATGCCTTCTCCCTCCACTTTTCAGCTTCCTTTTCTTGTGTTCTCTTCCAACATCGGATCGTAAAGTCTTTGAAGTCAAGAACAATTTTCCTTTTTATTTATATTTGTATCTCCAGAACTTAACACAGTGGCTGACACATACTAGGTATTTAATTGTTGAGTATAATACTTATAAAACACCTGTATTCCTATGGAAATCAGAGAATCAAGCAAATACTATTGCAAAAGTTGTATTTTAGTGTTGCCTTTGACCTTGACATTCTGGGACTGACTGGTGAGATAATACTCCAGATGAGCCAAAAGTTAGTTCATTCTCCATGTTGCTTGCACCACATGCAACACTAGTGCTAATATGCAAAAATTGATAAGACTGTTGGAGAGATTGCGGGGCAGCCAGAAGGAGCTTTGCTCCATCCCCCTTATGTACCCCCACCCTACCCCTTACAAACACACCCTCTGCCTTTTACAATGGGCTTAGCTCAAAACTTGTAACTCTATTAAACTACTGAATAAATTCTTCTTGGTCATTTCTCCCTTCAGGAAAAGGAAAAGCTTAAGGGAACAAGTTAGTTAGTCAATCAACAAGTGTTTATGAAGCTGTTGCTATGTATCAGACACTGGGCTAAATGCTAGGGTTATTAAGAAATATAAAAAATAGTCCCTCACCTCAATTAGCTTATTTACTAATGGGAGAGACAACTTGTAAATTACTAGGTGTGTAAAATGTATAAAGCACATATATATGTATTTATCTGCATATATACACATATACATATATACACACATATATGTATATATGTGTATATTATATATATACACATACACACACATATGGCAGTCTAAGAGGAGAAGGAACTGGGAGCTAGCAATGAGGAATACAAAAAAGAATGGGAAGTGGGTCAGTTGAAAGGTATGACTGTATATTTGCAATTCGAAAACACAGAGAGCTCTTAATATTAGTGGAAAATCCAGAGCTTAAGAAGATTATTTTTAGGATACAGGGCAGCAAAGTAAAAGACTTGGAAGAGTGTACACTTATAAACACTAACTTTAAGGTAAACGAGCGGACTCAGGAAGTCATTCTAGTCCTACCTGAGAATTTTGGCCATGGAAATATGCCTGAAAATTGAAAATAGGGAATTTTACTTTATTCTGTCTTCCAAAGAAGAGTTGCTCTAAAAGGAAGGAGCTCTAGTAATTAAAGTTATTCCTTCAGAGAAACTGAATTTCTGAAGTAAATCTAGAAGTACCACTGCTCATAGAAGTTGGAGAGGGATATTACCTATTGTGGTTGACAGATACAATAAGCCCAAAGTTGGCACTTTTGCTGCACAAGAGCCATGTTCCTCAGGGTACAGCAGTGTGGGGTTTGAACTTGGCAGGCCTCAGCGGCACTAAAATGGTAAAAAGCAAGTGAATCAGAAGAGGTGATGAGACTGACAGAAAGTCTCTGAGGGACAGCTTCTGACTTAGTACACGGCCTTAGGGACAGAAAGTCTAGAGTCATTTAGCAGACTTGTTTAGAAGAATTAGAGATGCAGTATGGAGCCATCAGGATGTTACAAGAAATGTATCCTAACTTCACTGTGGTATAAATTCACATGCAGTATGAAGAAGAGCCTGCTGACTTCGTATGTAGAGTGGACATTTGCTTGCAAATATTGTGATAGAAAAATGCAGTGGAATCAGACAAAACAGATTTACTCAGCCTGCAATGAGTATGCAGAGGTATGACATAAAGGCCTACCCTGCCCAAAATGACCTCTACTTTACAAACACTGAAAGTATTGCCAAAGTTAAATGAGTGATAGTTGCTTATGAGCATGAAATGGTTCCCTCCTGGTAAGACAGACAAAGCATTTCTATGTAGGGCCCAGGCCCGGCTAGCTAGAGGCCTTCTTTTCTGGTGTGGGTCACAAAAGCAAAGTCAGAAAACTGAACCAGTAGAGCTAGGGGCAAAGGCCTCAGAGACAATCTGCCCCACACTATTCTCTTTAGAGTGCTGAAGAATGAAGGGAATAGAGACAAGAAGGCTTTACACAAGTACAAGTACACTTCCCTCAGGTGTTCACCAGAGTAGCAGACGCTCCAGCTGTGATAACTGTGGTCTGAGGGCAATACACATGTATATAATACTAGAACAAGAAAGCCAGAGTTGGTTGTGCAGAAGCTGGCGCCTTCTTTTCCAGCCTTAGGAAACTGAGGCAGGTCTAGGGAAGGACGTCATCAGAAGATAGTCACACTGGCTTCATCATCAATTTCTCGTAGGTCCTATGAGCTTCTAGGACCCCATAGAACAGATGGTAAAAATTTAGAATGTAGACTACAATGCTTTTACTACTGATGTCAACAGAGAAGTAGGCACTGTGTCTAGAATGTTCAGACCCTCCAATAGTCAATGAAGTGTCACAGTTTATTGCAGCTAATTCTAACCTTTTCAAAATAACAGCAGAATACAACAAGCAACAAGTTGGGGTTCAATACCTAAATTAAGGTTATGGCTATACAAGTGGAAGAGTGACAATCTATAAAAGAGATGGTGTGAGAGGAGAAATGAGGAGATTTGATGATGGATTCAATATGGGAGGTAGGCGAGGGTGTCAAGAGATGAATCAAGGATAACACTCAAGAGATAAGCTTTGGTGACTGGGAAAATGGTGGTGTCCTTGATAGTATCATAACAACAAATATATAAGAATAATAGAAGGGCAGCTAATTGTTTTAAGACTATTTTAACTGACTCCATTAAAAATGTGAGTAAAGAGAGATAACTGTGACAAAAATAATAATCTTACTTTTTTAATATTTATTGCTCACACATCACATGAGTTCAGTTGATTGTCTCAACTATCCTATAAAACACGTAGTATTGTTATTACATGTATAGGGGCTCAGAGAGGGTAAGCCCAAGGTTATACTACTAGTGAGTGGTGGGATTCCAATTCTAGGCTCACTGTGTCCTTGGTCCTATGATGTAATGCCCCAATATTCAAGGCCACTGATTCTGTAAAAGAATAAGGATCTTTAAAATAAAACAAATACTTGACCAAAGGGAAAACAAGGACAAGAAAGAATAACAAGGGACAAAAAAAAAATACTTTTCTAGTTGACAAATTCCCAACTTTTAACCAAGACTCAATTACATGTGTAAATCACTTTTCAAATATGAATATATCATCAATTAATTTCTTTCATAGTTATTATTATTTACTTTAAAGTAATGGGAAATGTTTGAAAGAAAAAAAATAAGCTCTCCTCGCTACAGACCATGTTTCCCTGTGATTGGCAAGCCTGAAAGAGATGGGAAGTGAAGGCTTGGAGAAGAAAGTATATAGTGGGCCATTAGTATGTAAAGCCTTGCTCCACATGAATGGTGATGGTTAATGTGTGCCATTGGAAGTGAGGCTCCTGTTTGGACCCAGTGTATCTGTTGTTTGGAAGAAACCTTTCATCCAGTCTGTCTGAATTTACTCAGGCTTCATTTTTCCAAGGAGCCACACTCTGTCTTGTACAGTGCAGCCTACCTTTTTTCATGACTCCTTGACACCCCCCACATTCCTGCCAGCCTGGTGTGGCTGATCAAGCTGTTCAAACAACTGGAAGACATCAGAAGTTAAACACTCATTATTTTAATTTGATGCTAATCATGTGTTAATGAGACTAATCCTTGCAATGATTCAGGTAATTTGCTTAATGGCTGCCCAGAGTACAGATTACAGCAATCAGTCACGTCTGATAAGATGTCTGTTGTGGAGGAGGCTGTCAGGTGAATGAGGTGGGAAAAGACTAAGGAGTAGGGCTCTTGTGCCATGTATGGTATGGAGACTTAGGCAGCTGGGTTGGGGGTGTGGGATGTGGAGTGCTTGGAAAACTGTTTCCATCTAGAAATATGCATACTAGTGCTTTCTGAAAGGAAGCATGAGCTGGGGCTGACAGGTTATAATTCATGTTAAAATGACACACACGATGCAGTAAGAATAATTGTTTTAACATAATTGGGTATGCAATTCATTTTGTTCTGGAGAAGTGATCAGCTAGGTGCAATGTCAATGGTAGACACTCCACATTCAGTTCTGATGAAATAAGGGAGGAAGGAAGGAAGAAAGGAAGTTAGGAAGGAGGGAAAAAAGGAAGAAAAGGAAGAAGGAAGGGAAGAAGGAAAGAAGGAAGGAAAGAAGGAAGAAAGGAAGGAAGAAAGGAAGGAAAGAAAGAAGGAAGAAAGGAAGGAAAGGAGGAAAGAAGGAATTAAAGAAATTCAAAATAGGAACTCTAGCAAGGAAAGGAAGGATTGTCCTGAGCAAAAAGATACTTTACTCTTCATCCTTTACATGCAATAAATGAAATATACAAAATAATAAGGAAATAAAATCCTGCAGTCTGAATTGACCCAGAAGCTTTATTCTTTGTGCAGCCATATGAAACACAAGCTGCAGTGCACATGTAGGGTAAGCAGTGAGTGTTAAGTGTGAAGTACCTCATCTAATTGTAGCAATGGTCTAAATGTAGCAGTGGCATAATAAAACCAATATACATTTATATAGTACTTAAAGTTAAAGAACACTTTATAGACATTATCTTTTTGATCTTCACAACGACCCTGTGAGGTAGGTACTGCGGTTATTATTACCACCATTTTTTATACGAAGAAACTAAGGCTAAATGAGGTTGTTACTTGCCCAAGGTCACAGACCTAACAACTGGGGAAATTGGAACTTGAACTTCTGACTCTAATTCATACTATTTACCCTACAGCATATTGTTTCATTTCTTTATTGATCCTTAAAATATGGTAAACTTACATATCATGGAACTTTTCACATTCCCAAATCATCTAAGATGGAATGTTCATGTGGGAGACATCAGAGACCTGCTTCTGAGAGAAAACATTCTGCATTCCTCTACCATGAGTATGGGAACAGGCTGCCTCTTCAAAACTACCACACTGGATGAATGGTCACTCTTTTTCTCTGTCTCAGTCTCTATCTCTGTCTGCCCCTCTGTTTCTTTCTGTCTCTCTATCTCTCTCTCTGTCTCTGTTTCTCTGCCTCCTCTCTCTGTCTCAGTGTCTCTGTGCCTCTCTCTGTCTCTGTCTCTCTCTTTGTCTCTGTCTGTCTGTATGTCTGTCTGTCTCTCTCTCGCTGCCTCATGGCAGTAAAAGTCTTGTTCCCCACAGCATGGACACCATGTACTATGACAGGTGGGTGGGGGAAGAGCTACTTTCCTCTTCTCCCTTTAGGCTTTTTGAATGTGAGAAATGAGCTTAGGGCATTGGTCTATTTTATTCCTTCTTGCTGGAATTGTGACTTTGGAGTTGAGATTGCTGCCAGCCCAAATAAGAAGTCAAGGTGCCCAGGATTCTAGTACAGGAAACCTTTGGTCTTGAAAATTCTACTGTATAGGAATTAACCCTATGACCTTAAACCAAGTTTGGGTTAGGGACAATTATGGCTTCTCAGACGTTGAGGTTGGGATATGTTTATATGTTTGTTCTTGCTATAGTTTGGAAGTCAATATTCCTTTATAGAAGTTAATCTGACTTTTAAATAGTCAAGCCTAGATATCCATGAACTCCCTTAAGGGTATTGGAGAACATAGACAAACAGACACATAGATAGATACATATATACACACATACATACATACATACATACATACATACATACATACATACATACACACATACATACACACATATGTGTACATTCTTGTTTAGTTGTTTCCAATCCTGTCTGACTCTTTGTGACTTCTTTTGGGGTTGTCTTGGTAAATATACTGAAGTAGTTTGTCATTTCCCTCTCCAGCTCATTTTACAGATGAGAAAACTGAGGCAAATAGAGTTAAGTGATTTGCCTAGGGTCATACAACTAATAAGTGTTTGAGGCTGGATTTGAACTCAGGTCTTCCTGACTTTAGGCTTGGCATTCTATCCGCTGTGTCATATGTGTGTATATACATGTACACCCATCTATTCATACATATACACATACATGTATGTTTGTATGAACACACACATATGTCTATCTAGCTGTAGCTATATCTGTCTATCATCTATCGATCTATCTATCTATCGATCGATCTATCTATCTATCTACCTATTATCTAACTATAAATATCTTGTCTATAGGTATCTACTCCCAATATTATTAAACATGCCTTTAGTACTGGGACATTGGAATGGGAAGTCAAATAGGGGCATTGTGGCGTAGTAGATAGTGAACTGGAATTTGGGTCTAGATGTCCCTGGGTTTGAATCCCATCTCTCTGCAACTTCACTAAGGGCAAGTCATGTTACTTCTCAGCCTCAATTTCTGCATTTAGGGACAGCTAGGTGGCACAGTGGATAGAGCATCAGCCCTGAAGTCAGGAGGACCTGAGTTCAAATGCAGGTTCATACCAAATGTTTAACACTTACTAGCTGTGTGACCCTGGGCAAGTCACTTGAACCCAATTGCCTAAAAACAAAACAAAACAAAGCAAAAATGCCACATTTATAAAATGGAAATAAGATTTATAGTGTTGTTATGAGCCTCAAACAGAAGCACTTATAAATCTTGAAAACAGTATATAAGTCCATATGTCCATGTCAGACATATCCCCATGTCAGGGGAAGAAGGAGAAAGAAGAGGAAAAGGAAAAGGAAAATCAGGGAAAAGGAAAGGAAATAAAGAAGGAAAAAAGGAAAGGCAACAATTCAAGGGGAATAGGGGAGAGGAGGGGAAAGGACCTTTAACAGAATAACTTTTAAAAATTTCTAAGCAAAATAGTAGATATTCGATCTTTGAAATGCAAACACAGGAGACAAGAGAAGCAGAAAATTAAATCCATTTCAATAATTGTAGGGGCTTAATGATGATTAAGTGCTTGCATTATAATGGAGAAGAAAGTGGTTATCCCGTTAGAGCCCCAAAATCTTCAAAGGCCACAGAGGGGATGAAAAAGAACAGGCATAAGACCTGGATATGGTTGTTATTTTAAAGGCAGAAAGAGAAGAGAGAAAGGAAAAGGTATATACAGTGGAGAAATGAGGAAAAAGAGGGAGGAACTTACTATTTCTCCTAATTGGGATATAGTAGAAGAGCATACAAACATGGAGGTAGGTGGTGGCTTCTCATGAATCACACTTTCATTGGAATCATACACACAGGATTGAGAATACACAGAGTTTGGCATGAAAATACATTAAATTCAAAAGAAGAAAAGTGCGAATGAGGAGAGGGAAAGTAGGGGCCTAGGACAGAGGGGAGCAGTTGCCTGATAGAGGTAGTGGCACAAAAAAAAAAGGAAAAATGAAATATCATCAATAAATATATTAAAATACACAAGAAATTCTCAAAAAAATGTTAATAGCCATATGAGAAAATATTTCAAATTGCTTATAATAAAAGAGAAATGCAAATCAAAATAATCTTAATATTTCTGCTGGCATCCAGCAAACTGGCAGAGATAAGAACATGAGAAGAGGCAATGTTGGTTGGCAGTGTTGTAGAAAGATAGGCATAGTACTCATTGCTGAGGCATCTGCACATCTGTACAACCACTGTGGAAAGTGCCTTTTTAATTGTGAAAATAAAGTAACTGAAATGTACCTACTCTTTAACCCAGAGATTTCAGTACTAGGCATATACCCCAAGAAGGTCACTGATAAGAATACCCCACCCTAAACTCTCTCTTTCTCTCTCTCTCTCCTCTCTCTCTCTCTCTCTCTCTCTCTCTCTCACACACACACACACACACACACACACACACCACACATACACAAGTGTTTATTTGTCGTAAGAAATGACAAAGATTTACATTAACTGATACAGAATAAAGGAAGCAGAGCAAAGAGAACAATATACACAATGGCTACAATAATGTAAATAGAAAGGACAATAACCCACCCAAAAATCAAAAGTGAATGTTGCAAAATTACAAAGAGCCAACATGGCTCTTTGTAAGAAGAGATATGAGAAGACAGCCCTACTCCATGCATTTCTAGAAGTATAGCCCATGGCATGGGACATCATATATATTTTCAGAATTTGTTGATTTATTGATAAATTTCACTGATATTTTCTTCTTTCTCTTTTCCTTTTTTTTTTTGAGAATGTTACTTGTTGGAAGGGAAGGCTCTCTGGGAGGGGGAGGAGGAGAGAAGCTGAAATTTTGGCAGGGCAAAACGAAAAGATATTGATAAAAATTCATAAAAATACCTTGAGAAATACCCAGGAGAGAGCAGAAGAAAGTTCATACATGACCACTGACAAACAGGGCAGGGTTGGTGCCGTAGTGCTAAATTTAATATACGCTTAAAATATTTACATAATAGTTCACAGATTCATATGCAATCTCTTCTGTTCCTCTTTGTTTATTGGAATAACCATATCTGTTGAGGCTTGCTTAGTTCGTAATAAATTAACAAAGTTAAAAAAGAAAAGCCCTGAATGAAAGTCTGCCTCTTACCGGATATGTGACCTTATGGGAATTACTTAATCTCTGTAGGCCTCAGCTTATGTCAGTTTCTAGCATTTACTAGTCACGGCTTCATTCAAATTTAATTTTACTATAGATTAGAAACAATCTGTTCACAGACGCCAATTAGCAAGCTCCATGAAGCACAATTTCTAGAGAACATGGTTTTATAAGGAATAAAATTGTTTGACCTTTTTGTATGCATTTAATATCATCATTATGGTTCACCATTGGTAGCATTTTATTCCACTATATACCACACTATTGACTAGAAGTGAAAAAAATCAATTAATAGACACTGATCTATTAGGCTGATAATATTGATACAATGAACAATCATTTATTTGGTTTTTTGTTATTGTTTTTATTTATTTTATATCTAATTATATCTGGGGGATAACTTTTGGAGGGGTATGAGGGATTTGGGATTAGTAAGGCTTTATTTATTTGAAAGTACATTAAATATACTGAACACATTCATTTTACGTCCCTAGAAGTTTGGCTACCAGGTAATGATTTTTATTTTTTCAATCATAGCAACTATTGAAAAGCCTATACTAAATTGTAGATGAAAAGAAATTTTAATTGGTTCAGGGAGTAAGCACAACAATGAAACCAGAGATCTTAGAGGTATACATGGGATAAATATTGGGAAAATATGTTTCAGTCAAATTAGCCATCTTCCCTTATGTCTACAGTTATCAATTCCCTTTTTCTCTAAATTGTGTAGGTTAGTAAAAGAAGAAAGAACTTTAGGAATCATGCAATCCATGTTTGGCACCTTATGACCAGTGTTCTTACATCTGACTGAAATGAGCCAGGTTTTAAATGAGCTTTATTAAATTTTAAAGTTATGTACCACTTAATGCACCTAGTAAATACATATTGGTTAAAAAAAATCATCGTGAAGGATCTCTAGATGGAGTCACCATTTAGCTCTCTTTAGATATTGCACCCATCCCCATACAATCAAACTTCTTCAAGCCAAATGGCTTCATAAATTTTTGCTTTTTCTTGAAGATTATGTATATAATTTAATCAAGATTTCTATATTAGAAGCTGCCTTAACCCCTTGACAACATCCACAGCAAGTGATCACCTCGCCTTCATTTGTTTTTTTATTTTATTTTTAATTTACATAATAAAACAAGCACTTCCATAACATAGTACAATAAAAAAAGATGATTGCATATGAAACTACAAATCTACTATGCACAACTTGCTATTCCTTTCAAATACACAACACATGTAAAGATAGTTTTCAACATTCATTTTTGTAAACTTTTGAGTTCAAATTTTTCTCCTTTCCTCTCTCACCTCCCCTGCGCCTCAAGACATCAAGAAATCTGATATAGGTTATACACAAACAATCATGTTAAACACGTTTCCATATTAGTTATGTTGTGAAAGAAAAATCAGAACAACAGGAAAAAAACACAAGAAAGAAAAAACAAAAACAAAGTGAAAATAGTATGCTTCGATCTTCACTCACACTCCATAGTTCTTTCTCTGGATGTGGACAGCATTTTTCATCACAAGGCTTTTGGAATTGTTTGGGATCATTGTATTATTTAGAAGACCGAAGTCTGTCATCATTATCATCACACAATGTTGCTGTTACTGTGTATAATGTTCTCCTGGTTTCTGCTCATTTCACTCAGCATCAGTTCATGCAAGTCTTTTTTTTTTTAATTAATTAATTTATTTTTAATTTTCCATAAGCTTTTGAGTTTTAAATTTTCTTCCATTCCCTCTCCACCTCCCTCCCCAAGATGGCATGCAACCTGATAAAGGCTCTACATATACATTCCTATTAAATATATTTTCACATTGGTCATGTTGTAAAGAAGAACTAGAATGGATAGGAGGAACCACAAGAAAGAAGAAATGAAACAAAACAGAAGAAAAAAAGAGCAAATAGTATACTTCAATCTGCATTCAAACTCCACAGTTCTTTCTCTGGATGTGGATAGCATTTTCTGTCATGAGACCTTTGGAGATGTCTTGGATTCTTGCACTGCTGAGAAAAGCCAACTCTATCAAACTTAGTCATCACACAGTGGTTGTTACTGTGTACAACATTCTTCTGTTTCTGCTCAATTCACCCAGCAAAAGTCCATACAAGGCTTTCCAGGTTTTTCTGAAGTCCACCTGCTTGTCATTTCTTATAGCACAGCAGTATTCCACTGCATTCATAAACCCAAACTTGTTCAGCTATTCCCCAGTTGATGGGCATCCCCTCAATTTCCAATTCTTTGCCACCACAGAAAGGACTGCTATAAATATTTTTGTATATATGTGTCCTTTTCCCATTTTTATGATCTTGTTGGGATTAACCCTAGAAGTGCTATTGATGGGTCAAAGGGTATGCACATTTTTATAGCCCTATATTGGTGACAATTTTTGTTGTGTATTTGAAAGTTAAATCAATTCTAGTCTTTTCATTTGAATTATTGGAAGTCTTCTATTTCATTAAATATCATTTTTTATTGAAAAATTATACTAAGTTTTTCTGGGCAGGTTATTCTTCGTGGCAATTCTATTTTTTTAAAAAAATATCATATTCCAAGCCCTCCACTGCTTTAACATGGTAGCTGCAAAATCTTATATGATCCTGATGGTGGCTCCATTTTTTGGAGTTTAATGGAAATTAGTTTTGAAGTTTTCATTTTATTAACATAATCATATTATTTGTATTATTATATTATTAGCCTTTTAAAAATATTTATAAATTTCACTATGTAAAATCACCCTGCATTCCTGCTACTCACCAAATTGTTCATAATATATATTCATTGTTTCTCTAATACTTGCAAAAATTTATTAAATTTTTTGCATTGATATTAATTATGGTTAAGTAATTTTCTTTCTCTATGTTTCTCTCCTTGGTTTAGATATCAAGACCATATTTGCATCATGAAAAGAGACTGGAAGGATGATTTTTTTCTTATTGTTCCAGATAATTTCTGTAGCATTAGTTGGGCTTAGTATTATGTTAAACAATTTGGAATTAATTATTTTTTCAAAGTTTTTTTTTTATTCATTTGTTAATGCATCTGGTTCCGGGATTTTTTTTTTTTGCAGTGTCCATTGAGGACTTGTTCAATTTCTTTGCCTGTGCTTTCTTAATTTATTGATCTGAGTATTTTATATTTTAAGTATTTACCTATTTCCTCTAAGTTATCAGTTTTATTAGCTTAAAATTGGGCAAATAATTTCTAATAATTTCCTTTTCACATATTCTAAGTTCTCTCTTTTCATTTCTGAGAAAATTTAAGATTTTTCTTATTTTTAAAATGTTACCTATATTTTAGTCTATTTTATTTGTTTAAAAATAACTCCCAGTTTTATCTGTCAATTTGATGGTCTTTTATTTTTAATTTTATCAGTTTATTTTAATTTTTAGAATTCCTACTTTTTTTGTAGGGGATTTTTGACTTTAAAACTTTCATGTCCAATTACTTTTTTCTCTTTTTTATGAAAATAATTGTAGACATAAATTCCCTCCCCCCAAAAAAACCCCATATGTTTAGAATTTATACTTTCTTTACATCTCTAGGTGAAGTATTTATACCACTATATATGTAACTCTTTTATAAAGGCACCAGTTACAGCAGAGAAATGATCTCTATTTTTTCCTTTTGTATTCATGTCCTTGATTTCCTTCTTATTTATCTTTTTGTTAAATTTTTCTAGATCTGAAAGAGTTACCTTAAGATCCACCACTATTACAATTGCATTATCTATTCTTCCAATTAAATAAATTTTTATTTAAGTATTTAAATGCCATATCATTAGGATGTGTGTACATACACATATACATACATATATGTGTGCATATATAGGTATATGTATGTATGTGTGTATACATACTATATGTATGTGATATTGATTTGCTATCAATGATAGTGGTGTTGTGCTGTTGTGCTTTTAGTATAATACTATTTCCTGTCTTCTCTTTTGCAAATTTACTGTAGCTTTATCTGAAATTATGATTGCTAACTCCTTTTTTATGAATTCAGCAAAAGGATAATAGATTTTGCTCCAACCTCTCATTTTAACTCTATGTGAATCTTTGTATTTTATGTTGTTTCTTAAAAACCATATATTTTTATGCTCTTTTTCATAATACAGTCTATTATTCTTTTCTATTTTATGGGTGAGTTCAACCCATTCCCATTTACACTAATGATTTTTCATTGTGTATTTCCCTCCAGTCTGTCCTTTTCTATCTTTTCCTCTCTTTATTGCTACCTCCCTATTTTCAGATCATAAGAAAGTGGCAGAAGAGAGGGAATTTCCCTGACACTTGTGATCTTAAATGTAATGAGAGTATACTAATATACTCATTCTAACACACAGTCAGGAAAGAGACAATTAAAGGGACATACAAGGGGTTTGCTTCGGGGGGATAGCAGGACTAGCATAAGTATCTGACTCACCATAAGGTTGGGAGCAGCCTCTTTCCATCAGTTATATAATTGGAGCTGCTTGAATCTTTAAAAGTACCTGAGTCTCTCTCTACTTTGTCTCTGTCTCTTTCTCTTTTCTGGGATACCTAAGGGTGAAAACACATTCAGTTACAACAGGGATACTACACAGAAAGATGGTGAAAGGACTAGGCCACATTGCCCTTTCCCTAGGCCCATGCAGTCCTGAGGAATAGTCTTGGAATTTTTGTCTCATTTGTCATGAGCTCAAGTCATGGGGATATTGGAACACAGAATTATGGGCTAGATGATGTAACTATCCCAGCAGAGATGTTCTGAAAAAAGGCAGGTCCTGAGATGAATGTCTGGGAAGTAGAAGAGGGGATTTGGATTTGAGTTTGGTGGGATTAATGCTATGCAGAAACTGATTTAAATTGTGATCCTAATTTCCCTACCCTGTTATGACTGAGATGTGTGCATGCATGCGTGTGTGTGTGTGTGTGTGTGTGTGTGTGTGTGCGGAATAATGTCCTTGAAGTGTTAGGAGAAAGATTTGTATTTACTATACCTTTGACATAAATATTCTTTTGTAAAAAGTAAAAAAAGCTTATCTGATATAAATGGTTAAATGGAATTACGGTTCTTGGACCCCCAAAATTGGGGAACAGAATTGATTCAGGCTATAGCCAATAACAGAGAGGAGAGATACTCCCAACCTCTTCAAGATCCTGGAAAACTCTCAGGGGATGGGTTAAATATAATAGAATTAATCTTCAGACAATGGAGGTGGGGTAGGCAGAGAATCTACTGTTGCAAGTAAGAACACTGTCTGTGATATAATTGAGCCTTTCATAGTAGTTGTTGTTCCTGAAGAAATTGTCTGCTCAACACTTCTTAAATCTGAATGCCCTAGTGTATGAGATCCTAAAGAAATTGGCAAAAACATTTCTAGACTGTAATTTTGTACTCAAATTTTATGGGATATATTTCCTTACATATCAGTTCCATTGGTGTAATTTTGCAAGCTTTATATATTACATTGATATATCCTTTCCCAAAAATGTACCAGAGAACACTGAGGGGATGTGGTTGGGGAAGTTAAGGAGAAAGGTCAAATTGTAACACCTTCAGGAAATGAGTAGTCAGAGAATCACTAGTGCATATAAATGAAACCCCATGTTTTCTCTCAAAGTTCTTTTCTCTTTCTTTATCCTGCCCCGATTCAGATTTTTACTCTTTCTTCCTTTCATTTTAACCCTCCCTTTTTGTTTTTCCCTTCAACATTCAAGATTGTTTTATTTATTACTATTTCTTTGCCTATCCTTCCCTTTCTACTTAGACTTCTTTCTAACCCTCCCTTGTCACAGCCCCCTGCAATTTCTCTTTTAAGTTCAATGCATTTCTATAGCAGTCTTTCTATGGAAAGGTTTGAGGAGGAGGGAAGGATATTGAGTCTCCCATTTTCCTATTTAGATGGCATTTCCTCATGGTAGTTAGAGGTCTCAAGAGCTGGGGGTCCTGGGCTCCCACAATGGGCTTCATTTAGTCGCTTTTCTCAAGATTTCTTCAGGATTCTAGGGTTCTTCTCTGGGGTTCCTGGGCTGCAGGTTGGAAGCTGTAGAAGTAGTACCCTTAATGGCCTGGAAGAACGACACCTCCCTAAACACAGTGAAATGCTTGAGGGGCATTTGGCATGGTCATCTTTCAATCTTAAAGGTAAGGAAACTGAAGCCCAGAGAGATAAAGTCTCTTGACTAAGGTTATTCAGGTACTAAGTGGCAGAGCGAAGGTTAAAATTAAAGACATTTGAAAGCAAATCCCAGGTTCTTTTACACTTCACTGTTGTTGTTCATATATTCAGTCAAGTCCAACTCTTCCTGATCCTGGATGGGGTTTTCTTTGCAAAGATAATGGAATGGTTTGCTACTTCCTTCTCCAGTGAATTAGGGCAAATATTGGTTAAGTGATTTGCCCAGGGTCATACAAGATGCCTGATTTTCATTCAGGTCTTCTTGACTCCAGGCCCAGCACTCTAACCACTGAACTACTTTGCTGCCTCCAAAGCAAACAGAGATTAAGTAATTTGCCCAGGGTCACACAGCTAGTAACTCTCTAGGGCCAGATTTGAACTCAGATCTCCCTGACTCACTTCTGACACTTTACTACACTGCCTTAAAGGAGTTGGTCAAAATCACATAGCTAGTTAAAGACAGAGTCAGGACCAGACCCAGGTTCCCATGAATTTCAATCCGGGGCCCTCTATTCCCCCTATCCCCTTTATGCCATAATAACCTAAGGAACAATTTAGTTTAACAGTATTGATCGAAATGCAAATAAATAAATAAATAAACCAAACAAACAGAAGAAAAAAAACTTTTCATTTTTTAATTCATGAATAAAGCTATTTCTTCTCATTTCTAATAGGGAAACAACAGATTCTTTCCAAAGAAAAGAAGAAAGATGCAGTTCTTTCACTAAAATTGGATGTATGGCACCAAACGAATTGGAGAGAATATCAAAATGCAAAATATTAAAAGGTTTGAAATCCCCACCTTCCTTTTTGGAGAGACATTGTCAGCTGAAAATTAATTACTAAAATGTGAAACAAATCAAAAGACAAAACAAATCAGGCTGTTAAGACAAACATTAAAAATCAAATTATGCTCTCAAAATAGGCAATTTACAGCTTGGAAGGGTAATTGGCAAACCTGAAGTGCATACAAATAGTTGAAATTACCTACCCAAGCTGTATATTATCCATCAGAGGGTATAATTTGACAATACCTCTTGAAAAAGGGTAGAGATGTTATCATTTTTCATCCGTTAACAGCAAAATATGGTATAGCACTCTGTCTAAAGAAGGCTGAAAGAGGATTAAATTTGAGGAAAGAGCTGAGCTAAAGGAGAAATGGGTATCCTTTCTATGTGTCAGAAAGAAGCATGGATTGGTTTTAAAGTTTTACAGTCTTATGTTAAAGAAACACTCCCTCTGGAAGAAATCACTGACCCCAATGTCACAATGAATCATTTAGAGGAGCCTTAACTTCCCACTTTTCAAAGACAGGGTCGGATGTGCCTGCTATGACTGCTGAATTATCAGATCTGCTAGCCAGAAGCATCTCTGAGACAGGGACGCACTCACATACACACACACACACACACACACGCTGGTCAAATCCTATTTGGAAATCTTGCTTCTGTCTCTGAAACCAAGAAAAAATTGGCTGATGCCTTGAAATTTAGAGACTGCTGTGTTCCCAAAATGACATTTTATACCTTAGAAATAATATTGCAAAGAGATAATGTCTTGAAAGGGCATCCTTTCAAGATGACCTCTTCTCATGAAATGATCTTAGTAATGATAAGCTCTTGAGGCAGAATTCAGCAACAAATTTGGGTGGCAAGTTGGGTGACTGTAAGCAGTGAGGTCTGAGCACAAAGGAAAATTGTGAAATTCCCAATGTTTGTGTCCGGTATCCTCCTTGCTCCTTTCTGAAACCATCATTCTCCCTAGAAGCCTGGTCCTATTTCCTGATCTTATTCTCAGCTGGATTCAACTAGGTTAGGGGAAAAGGATTCAACATGTAAAGAGTAAGCTAATGAATTTATAATGAATGGTGGAATGACAGGTAATAGAACTGTTATATTGAGCATAGTGTTAAATGTTGTAGAAAAAGGATCTAAGGATATAAGAGTAAAAGGAGGCCAGAGTGAGGATTGGCTACCTTGATGTCCTACTTATTTAGCACAACCCTCTTAGAACCCTCTGTCTACTTTCTTGAAGGGAATGGAAATCTCCAGGGAAAATCGTCCCTAGCAGAAGTGCAAAGAGTGTTTGCTTGGAAATCAACACTTTGTTAGAATCTTGACTTTTCCAGGAGCAACCTGTCTGGGCTCCTTAGTCTACAGAATGAGGGGGTTGGCCTAAGTCACCTTTAAATTCCCTTCCAGGTCCAGATCCTCTGTCTCTTTATCTTTTATATGATATCTTCTCTGACAGTCTCAGTTGGGCTTCCTCACACCACAGCACATGCTTCATGGGTGAAATGCGGCCATCCACAAGACTTCAGATGACCAAAGGCACTATATTTTCTCGTGCACAGAAACTGGTTGCTGAGGGATTGCTCAATGTTCTGGTATTCTAGCTAGGCCTCATTTCTCTACATTTTGTAGCTCCATTTCACTGGGATCCATCCCACTTGATTATTACCAATTTATTCTGCATGTAACTTATTTGTCCACAGTGAATTATATGCTGTATATCCCATTGGATGGTGCACTCTTAATTCTAGCACCTTCCTTCTTTTAATTATTTCATATTAATCCAGCATATAGGATATACAAATTTGTTTGCTTGCTGTTTCCTCCATTAGAACATTCCTGGAAGGCAGGGTCTACTTTTGCCTTTCTCTGTACCCTCATTGCTTAGCTCAGAGCCTGGCACATTGCAGGGGCTAAATACATGTTTATTGACTAAAATACCAGTTGTTACTGATCCATTTGCCCAGAAGGGACTCCATTTCCTTCACTTTCCATGTGTACCCCATAGACAGGACCCCAGAGGGCAAGAGGCTCTCTGATGAATTCATTTTTCTTCCATAGTATGGCAGGCAAATTCCAAGCTCTTCCTTCCTTTATCCTTAGTAAGCAGAGTCAATTGATTAAGGTGAAAATTCCTTCCCCTGCTCTTATTCCTAGCCATCCTTCAGCCCTGGCACGCTAATAAACATGACTTTCCTTACCCTTTTATTGCATTGTGCCATTTGAAATCTCCATTTTATTGTTAAAAAAAAAACTCCCGTTATAATTCCAGATCTCCACATGTCATCTCTTTGTAAGGCAACTAGGTCTCATGGTGGAGAAAGATTCAGGGCAGGAGAACCTGACTTAAATTTACCCTCAGACAGTTAATAGCTTTGTGACCCCGGGAAAGTCACTTAACCCATTTGCCACATTTTCCTCAACATAGGGATTATAATAGCACTTGCCTCCCAGGGCTGTTGTGAGTATCAAATGAGGTAATCATCACAAATTATTTACTACAGTGTTTGGCATACAGTAAGCACTAAATAAATATCAGCTAGTGTGCTGCTGCTGATGGTATGATGTCATCTTTCATTAATGAATTAATCAAGTATTTGATAATTAATTTGATAATTAATTGATTAATTTACACCTTTCATTAATGAAAACTCAGCTCTCTGCATAAGACATTGTATCCTTGGGAATCCACTCCAATCTAGGTATAGCCCTCTCACCTCCTCCAAACCAGTCAGGGGAAGGGGCAGACATATTTCTTATTCCTCAAGGTTAGTTCCATACTGTTCCTTTGCCACAATTATTCAGCCAACATTCTTCCTTTCATGTTCACTTGATCCATTTATATCACTCTCTGGACCCCTTTACTATCCTCCCCAACTTGATCCCTTCTTTCTTAAGGAGTTAAGAACATTGCACACAGTCTTCATCTCTTTACTCCAATCCCTGCCCTTTTGCTTGGGGATTTTGACACATAATGTCTTGTGTCTAAGGTAAAGTGGCCTCCAGGATCAGCAACCTTCTTAACTCTCATGACCTGTATTTTTATTCTACCTAGTCCATCCATAGGGCTGGTCATATCCTTAATTTAGTCATTACCCCATAACTGTGCTACCTCAGTGATCCAAGTTATGAAATCCCTCTAGTGCACAAAGCCTGAGGCCTGGAGTTGGGAAGATCTGAATTTATATCCAGCTTCAGTCATTAACTATGTGACTCTGAGCCAGACACTTAATCTCTGTCTGCCTTAGTTTCCTTATCTATAAAAAGTCAATAATAGCAGATCTATCTCACAGAGCTGTTGTGAGGATAAAATTGGATAATATTTGTAAAGCACTTTGTAAACATTAAAGTGCTATGAAAATATCATAATTATCATCATAATTACTGTTTTTGTTTGATTGTCTATCTGAGACAGCTCAGAGACAAGTCTTTTAAACTTTTTCTTTTCTTAAACTTTCCGTACTGCTTCCTCCCACTTCACTCTGAGCAGAGGACCTCACCTCCCACTTCATTGAAAGAATAGAGGCATCTATCATGCAATCACTATTCTCCCCTCTTCTCATCTAAAAAAAACCACAACACGACAAACAAACCATCAAGCTAACATACAAATCCCCTTACTTTTTTAAAAATAGGTTTTGACTGATAGCTTTCATTTTACATCATCACAATTTTTGTTTTCTTGTATCCCTCCTCCCTGAGAGTCATCTTAAATGCACAAATATTATTGTTTAAAGACAAAAAAGATGAAAAAAATCAGTATAGCTGATTACTACATTGAAAAAGTCTGATAATAATTGTAATGTGTGCCATCTGTGGACATCTCACTTTCATCAAAGGGTAGGGTAGACATATCTCCTCATACTTCTTCATTTTGAGTCATGTTTAATCTTCATAATTTTTCTATGCTAACATTTGATTTGCATGGGTTATTGCTTCATCTCCCTTCCCCATTACCTTGTTGTAGTCATTGTGTATATTGTTTTCCTGGTGCTGCTTACTTCATTCTACATCAATTCACGTGGACACTTCTATACTTCTGTGTATTCATCACATGCATCATTTTTTATAATGCTGTAATATTCCTTTGCAGTTTTGTGCCAAAATTTGCCTAGCCATTGCCCACTTGATGAGCTATTGTGAAAAAGTTCTCTAAATATTTTGGTACATATTGGGAGTTTCTACTTATTGATGGAGTTTCTGATTCAAAGAGCATGAATATTTTAATCACATTATTTGCATAATTCCAAAATGTTTTCCAAGTTGTCTTACTCCACAGCTCCACCAATGATGTATTAGCATTCTTGTCATTCTATGACCCCTCCAAAATCAATTATTAATATTTATTTGGTATTTTTGCCAATTTGGAGAGTGTAAAAGGAAATCTCAGAGTTGTTTTGAATTGTATTTCTGTCATTATTAGTGATTTGGAGCATTCTTTCACGTGGTTGTGAATTCATAGCAATTCTTTTAAAAACAGTTCATATCCTTTGATCACATGTATTTGGGAATGGAGATATATATGTATATATCTACACACACACACACACACACACATATATACATATACATATTACATATAGATATATCTTGGATAACAAACCCTTACCAGAGAATTTTGATATAAAGATTGTTTCCCTAAACAACTATTTCTTTTCTTATGCTAAATGCATTAATTTGGTTTGTGCAGAAGCTTTTTAGTTTCATATAATCAATGTTATCTATTTAATCTTTTGTAATTATCTCTATCTCTTGTTAGGGCAAGTATGTGGTGTAGTAAGAGTTCTGGGCCTGGAGTCAGGGAGACTCATCTGGATGAGTTCAAATCTGGCCATAGACACATTAGCTTTGTGACCCTGAGTAAGTCACTTAATCTTGTTTGCCTCAGTTTCATCATCTGTAAAATGGGCTGGAGAAAAAACGGCAAACTACTCCAGTATCTTTACCAAGAAAACCCTAAATGGGGTTATGAAGAGGCAGACATGAATAAAAATGACTGAACAACAACAAATTAAGGGAAAATAAACACAAAAGAAACAGGGCATTAGAAAAATAGTTAAAATGGAAAAAACCCAAATGACATTTTAAAAAGTTTATGTTAACAAAATCAATTCAGTTAAGATGAAGGGAAGCCCCTTTTGACCCAGCAATAACACTTCTAGGGTTTTATCCCCAAAAGATCATAAAATGGGAAAAGGACCCACATGTACAAAAAATTTTTATAGCAGCTCTTTATATGGTGGCAAAGAATTGGAAATTGAGGGGATGTCCATCAACTGGAGTATGGCTGAATAACTTGTGGTATGTTAATGTAATGGAATAGTATTGTGCTGTAAGAAATGATGAGTAAGTGGATTTCAGAAGAACCTGGGAAGATTTGTATGGACTGATGCTGAGTGAAGTGAGCAGAACCAGGAGGACGTCATGCATAGTAACAACCACATTGTGTGATGACTAACTTTGATAGACTCAGCTCTTCTCAGCAATGCAAGGATCTAAGACATCTCTAAAAGTCTCATGATGGAAAATATTATCCACATTCAGAAAAAGAACTACGGAGTTTGAATGCAGATCAAAGTATGCTATTTTCTCTTTTTATTTCTTCTGTTTTTATTTTGTTTCTTCTTTCTTGTAGTTGCTCTTATTGGTTCTAATTCTTCTTTACAACATGACTAATGTGAAAATATGTTTAATAGGAATGTATATGTAGAGCCTATATCAGATTGTACACCAACTTGGGAAAGAGCTGAGGATGGAGGGGGAGAAAATTAAAAACTCAAAAGTTTATGGAAATGCTTGTTGAAAACTACAAATAAATAAATTAATTTAAAAAACCACATTACACCCCTGCCCCACCCCTTTCTCTTTCCAGTGGTATAGAGAACCAAGCTCCAGATTGCAGAAGTTTGCTTGTATTTTTTTCTTTTTCAGAACTTAAGAAATTAAACAAGCATTTCAATAACATAGTAGAATGGAAGAAAAAAAAGATTGCACATAAAACTGCAAATCTATTATGTACAACTGGCTATTCCTTTTAAATATATAATTAAGTTATCATGTAACTTAAAAAAAAAGATGAAGGGAAGCCGTTGGTTGGGGAAAAGCATTTGCATTAAACATATGTGATTAGTGGTGAAAGAGTAGGACCTGTTCTCACAAGAACTGTAAACTACCAGCAATCACATGAAATGCCAAAGCTGCCATCTCTCTGTTGCTTTTCTCTAATTTTTCATGTACATATTTCACTTGCATATTGTTTATCATCTTCTCCATTAGATTCTAAACTCCTTTTGAGGAGGGCATCTCTTTTGGATTTCTTTGTATCCCCAATGTTTAGCGCAATGCCTGCCACATAGTAGGTGCTTAATAAAAGCTCATGACCTGGAATTGATTTGACTGTGCACTCCACTATGCAGACCTCTGGACTATGTCTGAATTCAATGGGGATTCCTACATCTGAACGTGGGTCTAAGAGTCTAAGATTTATTTTCTACCTTGATTTACTCATGCTGTTAGTGAGGTTATCTCACACACACACACACACACACACACACACACAAACACACACACGAGCGCACACACACACACACACACACACACAGAGTTTGCTTCTGAACCATTTCTCTCATGGTGGATGTGGTTGGAAAGGGTTTTACACATTATATGATCTTCTTCTGTTAGTTCAATAACATTTCCACTGGTTAGTTCACCCCTCTTTTTCCCAATTATTTTTATGTACTTTAGGTTTAATCAATTAATTTTCCATGCTGTAAATTATCCATTTTGAGAGTCTAATTTGTTTTTAATGTATGTTTTAGCAGCATGATTTGTTTCATGTTTGTAATTAATTTTGAGCTTTGAAAATAAAATTGCATGACAAATCATTATGGGTAATGCCACCGCTAGAGAAATCAAAGCTGAAATTTGTCAGATATCATAACTTTGTTTTTATTTTAAAATGCTCTTCAGGACATTCTAACGGCCAAAAATGTGGGAGACAAAAGCATTACAATAAAGTATAAGAACACTCTCTTTTACATTATAACGATAACACTATTATCTTGGTAACTTTAATTTATGCCTACTGAAAAAGTGCACTTCTTTTCTCATGCTCTGTTTCTTCAGCTATTCCTCATGAGATCTTTTTCATTCTGTCCTTTCCTTCTACTTTACCTTTAAAATCAATTGGTGGCTCTTTCTTTTTTAAAGGTATTATCTAATCAATCAACAAATATCTATAAGTGCCTACTAGTTTTTCAATTAAATTCATTTTTTCATTTAACCATCTTCTCTCTCTCTCTCTCTCTCTCTCTCTCTCTCTCTCTCTCTCTCTCTCTCTTTCTCTCTCTCCCTCTCTCTCTTTCCCTTTCTCTCTCTCTCTCTCTCTCTCTCTTCTCTCTCTCTCTCTCTCTCTCTCTCTCTCTTTCCCTCTCTCCCTCTCTCTCTTTCCCTTTCTCTCTCTCTCTCTCTCTCTCTCTCTCTCTCTCTCTCTCTCTCTCTCTCACACACACACACACACACACACACACCAAACACACACACACACACACACACACATCCTCCTCCATTGAGGGGAATAAGAAAAGATAAAAAAAGCCCTTGTAACAAATGTTTATCATCAAGTAAAGCAAATTCCCACATTGTCCATGTTTAAAAAATTGTGTTTTAATATGCCTCTTGAATCCATAACCATTCTGTTAGAATGTGGGCAATATATTTCATCTCCAATCCTTTGGAATATTGATTGGTATTTACATTAATCAAAGTTAAGGTTTTTTTTCCCCAAAGTCATTCCTCTTGGGGCAGCTAGGTGGCACAGTGAATAGAGCAGTGGCTCTGAAATTAGGAAATCCTGAGTTCAAATCTAGCCTCAGACACTGGATATTTACTAGCTATATGACCCTGGGCAAGTCACTTAACCCCAATTCCCTAACCAAAAAACAAACAAAAAAAGGATTTCAAAGTTATTCCTCTTTATAATGTTATTATATAAATTGTTCTCCTGGTTCTATTCATTTATCTCTGTATCAATTCATACAACTCTCCCTAGGTTTCTCTGCAATCATCCTCTTCATCATTTCTTATAGCACAGTAGTATTCCATTACATTCATATAATTTGTTCATCCACTTCCCAATTGATGAGAAATTGTGTTTCTCAGTTCTTTAGTTTCCAGTTTTTTCTCACCACAAAAGAAAGAACTGCTACAAATACTTGTTAGTATATAGGTCCTTTTCTTCCTTCTTTGATCTCTTATAGGTTTAGTAGTAGTCTCACTGGGTCAAAGAGAATGTGCAGTTTACTAACTTTGGAGCAATGGTTCCAAATTGCTTTCTAGAATGGGTAAACCAATTTATAGTTCCACCAACGATGCAGCGATATTCCTCAGCAGTCCCTCCACTATTGGCATTTTTTTTTCTCATCTTTGTTAATCCAGTGGTTCAGGGAGAGAATCCTGGAATTGCTTTGATTTGCATTTCTCTAAAAATCAGTGATTTATTTTGGTATTGATAACTTGGATTTCTTAAAAACTATCTCTTTATATTTTTCCTCCATTTATCATTTAGAGAATGGCTGTTATTCATAAAAATTTAAATAAATTCCTCATAAATATTGGAAATAATCTTTTATAGAAATTTGCTGCAAAAAATTTTTTTTCTCCCAATTGTCTGTTATCCATTTTATCTTTGGAGATCCTTTCTATCTCTTGTTAGGTCATAAACTCTTTTTCTTTCTATGAATATGAAAGGTAATTTCTTCCTAATTTGTGCACTGTGCTATCATTTATATCTAAGTCAGTGTAGAATTTATCTTGGTATATCTTGTGAAAGCATCTACTGTATTTCAGACAATGCTTTAGGCGCAGGGCACACAAGATATACAAGATATCCCTACCCTTAGGGAGCTTGTATGGGTGAAACACAAAATATGCATTTCACCATAGAAAACGGATGTGAGTAAAAGCAAGGCAATGTGGACAGGAGGTCACTTCCAGTTACCTCATACATGAGACAATGCTTGAGCTACATCCTAATGGAGGCATTTCTAGAGTCAGAGGTGGGAAGAGGCATTACAGGCATGGGAGCCAGCCTGTGAAAAACACTTTTGTAATATTCTAGAGACAGGATGTCATAGTAAAAATAGTACTAGAAATAGAGTCAAAGGATATAGGTTCTAATTTAGGCCTTACTGCTTATCTGTGTGATCAGGGCCAATTCACTTCATTGAACCTTAGAGGAGGTTAGACAACATGCTCTCAAAAGGTCCATTCATAAGTCTTTACCTGGGTTCTATAAATTAGTTTTTGCTTTTTTTGTTTTCAATACTTTATTATTTCAAAATCATTGGTTTTCTTTATAATCCAATGTGTTGTATACAATGTCTTATTCTTTAAGATCCAAGCAGACATCTGCCTTAGGCTTCTTGGTACCCGGAGGGGTTGGAATGTGTCTTTTTCTACTATCATTTATCTGAGCCTCTATCAACTGTGTTTTCCCCATTGATGACAGCCAGGGCTTGCTACCTGATTTCATTTAACCATTTATTATCACTTAAAACAAAATAGAATGCAGATAATGTTAATACGTGGTTTTCTAAGTCAGTATGTCCAAGTCTAAACCCCAAAGGGATTCTTATTTATGGTCTAATGGCTCTATTTCTTTTTGAGTTTGACATAATTGATCTAGTTCAATCCTCTCATTCTGCAAATAAGTAACTGGAGCCCAAGTTACTTGGACGTTTGGTATTTGAACCTAGCTTCTCAGGTTTCAGTGCCAGTGATTGAACTGTTATACCACAATGCCTCATTGGTTTATACTAGGATCAAATGCTGTAATATTCATAATACACTTTCAAAATCTTAAAATACTATATGTTAACTCATATTATAATAAACTTTCATCAAATAGATTATAAAATATAACCAAGACCATTCTAAAATAAATTATTGCATCCCATTTGTAAACCTCAAGAAGATATAATTATTCTGTTTTTAATTTCTTTCCTGTTCTTTAATAACACACTTTACAAGAAACAATGAGCAAACACCAAGAAAGAAACCAATGGCTTATTTATATAGCTATGGTTAGTTATTTTATTCAATAACAAACCATTATTTATTTCAAAAAGGAAATGAGCATTTCTATTTTGTAAGTTTGATTATATCAAAATATCTTAGTGGTGATAAAAAAGATAAGGAGGCATTAGCAGTGGCACACATGAGATGCAAGGTCTGGTTAAGATTCAGCTTTTTTTGTGTGTGGGGGCCTAAATAATCATTGAAAGGCAGGGGGGAATAGGAGGAAAATAGAGAGGGGGAAAGACATAAGGAGAAACAGAGGGATTATAATGGGAACTTGGGTGGGCTCTTGGAACTATTGCAGTTATTGTGGCCCCAAACCATTCTCCACCCTGCCCTTTGGCTTAGTGCCACCTGATGGTGGTAAATTATACATTTATAATCACTCTGGAATCCAGAAAGGTTATTAGATGTATTGTCTTGAGGTCAAACTGCCAGTTCCTGACTGCAGAAGGGAAGCTGTATTTTAAATCTTTTTTATTCTCTTATTGTATGTTTAAAACTTTAATTATTAAGGTCCTTATAGGTAGGTTTTTATAATTAATGAGTTTCTATTGCATTTTAAATAACTAGAAAAAGGCCTTGAACCTGCTGCATCTGCAATACAAAGGAATGAGGAGACAGAGACAGAAATAGACAGGTGTGTTCGAGATGTGGCACCCTTTCTTAACTTGCACTTGCATGTTGGATGTCGAGGAGTTAGATTACCATGAATTCAAGACACTTCATGGGTCCTCTCTCCTAAAAGTAGATGTGACACCTCTCACTCCCACACACTGCTGTATTTATCTGTAATGGTTAGAGAGTTGTTATGGTTAGCCCATAGTAAAGACATTTACTGAAATAGCATTTTCTTTTCCACATTTTCACACTGTGGGGAGAATGGGCATTCTTATAGAGTACCCTAGTACAGAGGTACATACAGAGAATGCATATGGCTAAGTCAACTCACCTCAATGGGACTGTTGGTTCAGATGACCTTTCTCTTCTCTCATCTGTGTCTCCACCACACAGATTGATCATCTGAGCTGCTCAGGTCTATTCCTCTCTATTCCTAGCTGCCAATGCTAACTAGCTCTTGACCCCCAGAGACGATTCTCTTGACTCACATGGACTCAGCTGAACTGGACAAATGCCATGTGGGACAGATAGAGCTAGAAAGAAGGAGAGAGAATCAGAGAGATGGGGGGGTGAGAATCTATCAATTTGTTATAGTTCTTACATATTTATAGTTTTATTTTGACATGCCTTCTATAGCAGTCGATTTTTCTTCAACAACACCCAAAGATAGTGTTCACTTTGCTATAATTCTTTCTATTTTTTCATATATCCATTATCTTTCTTTACCACACATTTATGTTCAGAAGCTCAAGCTACAACTACAAATTAGAAATATGTTTCTTAGCAGCTGTTACCATAATTCTAAAAATACACTGTTCACATACAGGATTTCAGACCTTCTGGGCTTCTTCCCAAAGCTAAATTCTGCCTGTTGGATTTACTAGAATAAAATGGGGAGTGAGGATGTAGGCAGGAAGGAAAATATTGAGATGTCGGATGGTTTCCTTAAGAAGTATCTAAAGAAGCAAAGCATTTAGCATTGCCCAAAGCATGTCAAGTAGCTGACAACATTTTCTCCTCCGGTGACTTTAAAATGTTGCAATGTCTTGGGATGGGGGACCCACACTGGGCATCAGTGAAGAAAAAACTTGGGCTTTCACTAGGCACTCATTTCACTTAAGTTAGACCAACATCATCATCAGACAATAAACACTTTCCCTAAGAAATTTATTCTCCATTATTTTCCTGCCCAAGTGCTACCTCCTATATGAAGCCTTTTTAAAAAAAAATTCCCTCAATGCTAATGCCTTTTCTCTCTCAAAACTGATTCATATACCTTGAATAGATCTTGTATATACTTGCATATGTTCACATTGTCTCCACCTTGAAGGTGATCACTGTTTGATTTTTGCCTCTGTTTTCCCAGAATTTAGCATAACAGCCTGTAGTGGCATTTAATGAAGTCTTATTTATTAATTTATTCTACCAAAGTAGAATGCTATGGGATAAAATGCTGGAAGATACCTAGTCAAGATAAAATAACAATGGACTATACCTTGTCCAAAAATAATGTGATCAATCCTCTTCCATTTTACTTACGGATGAGGTAGCTGGGACTCAGAGAGATGAAGTTAGTTATCTCAGGTCTAATATATATATATATATATATATATATATTTATATATTTATATATTTATATTTATATTCTACTCATCTTTGTGAGAGTTGGTTAATTTCTAAACTTAGTTTTCCTCATCTCCTAAATGGGGATGATAATGTATATACTAGTTACGTTATAAAGTTGTTGGGAGGATGATGTTATATAAAGTAATTCATTAGTGCACTGCTTTTTTTTTGAGGATTTCAATACCTTACCAACACTATAGTATCTTGCTATACAAATACATATTTCAAATATATCACCAAATGCTTAATGATAATAAAATAATATGGCCTATTGGATAGATTGCTGGTCTTGGAGTAATTTATGTTGGAGTGATGACATAGTAGCTGCATTTTCATATCCTAGAAGACATGGAAAAGAGTCACTTGGGTTCCCTAATCTTTAGTTTCCTCATTTGCAACACAGGGAGAATAATACAGCAGCAATATCTACCTTGCAGGATTGCTGTGATGATGAAATGCTAAAATACACTTACACAAAATACTTTGAAATCTTGAAAGTATTATATACAGGTTATATATTGTTATTATAACACTCTAATGACCATCACTAAGAATACCATATAATCTGAGAGACTTTTCTGACAGTGTGCCTCAAGTTTTTATTTTCTCTCTGATTGAATGTAACTCTGAGAAGGTAGGCAAAATACACTTCCCCTATCTCTAATTCCCACATAAATACATTCCCTGATTATATTCATATTAACCTCTGTGGTGTTTGTACCCTAGTCCCTTCAGATTTGCTTTTGATTGAAGAAAAAGTTCAATGTAATTTTTATTCTCCAATTAGATTTGCTTTCCCCTCTAGTTAATCATGTTTCAGTTCTATTTAAGCTCTGGAAAATAACCATCAGAGCTGATACTCCCTGAAGGCTGGCAAAAAGTCAACACAGGCACTATTGCCTTTTAGTGGCACTCAAATACAGAGTGGCTGGTGACTCTTTGCTTTGTAAATTCACAGTTACCAGAAGTTGAGTTCATCAGTATTGCAAAGCCACTGTATCTTGATATAGAATATCACAAATTGCTATATACCCACGCAAGGCCTACCCTGTCCAGATATACTGAACAGGAGGGAAAATGCAATGCCAAAAAGGAAGAAATAAGATACAAATGAATAAAAAAAAAATAAAGTCATTTAATGGTGGCACTGAAAGAGGAAATGCAATCTTTCAGGGACCCTATGTTCTGTAAGGATGGTTTAATTAAATTATTCCACTGCCAACATTTCTTGATGAAGTCATGGAATACAAAAATAAAGGAAAATAAATGATAAATTCGAAGAGTGGTATTTTTTGGCTTGTACATTTTAATGCCTTCTAAGGTATCAAATTCCTTCTCACTCTTTTATCCCTCTTCCATTTCCTAAGAATATTAAAAATAATTGTCTGGAGAGCCTATAGGATAGGATTATTACAAAGTATTTTAAGAAAAACAAATTTGAGAAAACCAATCAGAAAATCCACAAATGAACTTTCAATATTATATAAACTGAAAAATTAGGAAAAGATGGGTCCTACCAAATAAATTTGATAACATAAATATGGTCTTGATAACCTAAAATAGAGAGAGCCAAAACAAAGAAAGAAAATTTTGGACCAATATCCCTAATGAATATTAGGGAATATTAGCATGAATCAGCCATAAAAAAGAAGGGGATAGCATGCTGGATTAGAAAGCAATATCTAAAAAAATCCATACACTTTAAACATAAAGACTGAAGTCAAATATTAAGCATCAACTTAACTACAAAATAAATGGGTAAAAATAATGATTTTGAACAAGGCAATAGCAAAAGTAAGCTTATGAGAGACAAACATAGTAGCTGCATTTTGATCAAATGTACCACAATGAGTTAATTTCATTACTTAAAATACATGCACCAAAATGGCATGGAATCTAAATGCTTAAAGGAAAAGCTGAATGAATTATAGGGAGAAGTAACCTGGAACACTCTAATAATGGGGAACTCAACATGCCCCTTTCAAAGCTAGACAAAAGTAATAAAAAGAAATAAGTAAAAGACCTGAAAATGTTTTTAATTAAACTCTGTTGATTATTGAATGGCAAATAGAAAGCGGTGTACATATATCTCAGCTGTGTGTGATGCCTTTAAAAAATGACAAATATTATAAAGCATAAAAAACCAAAAAAATAGAGAATAGTGGTAAAATTAAACACATACATCTGACCAAATGGCAATAAAAATATGTATTCAGTAAATCACCATTAAAGAAAAGACTAAAAATTAATCCTAATTAATTAATTTTTTAATTATTGATAAGACTAAATAAGAACTTTGAAATATAAATATAAGACTCAAGAGAAACCCAGAAATGTAAGCAACAATCAGAAGGGGCTATGCAGTGAGAGTACTAATAACCTAGTAAGAGGAGAAGAAACTAGTGTCCCTTCTGAACTTTATCATTTTGAAAGTATATTAAAAAAATAAACATAGGGAAACAGGTGGTAGATCATTTCTGTTCTGAGGGGCATAAGTGGATTAAGAGAGAAAGACTGTATTATATAGGGAGAATATAAGGAATGTCCTTGTTTAGAAGGATAAAGAAAGGAGTAAAGTTTATTTTTCATTATTTATAATTGGGGTGTGTGAAGAAAATAGTATATAAATATAGAGGAAGGGGAAAATGTCATCAGACAAGTCCCACTCTTATCTGAATCAGGCAAGTAGGAATGAACACATACAAACAGTTTGGTATATAAATGCATAAAACTCAACAGGAAAATGACAAGGGATAGGGATGGGGGGTGTTTATGAAAGAGGATAATATTGGGAAGGGAGTAGTTGGAAGCAAAACATCTCCCTGATCTTGAAAGTGGGATAAAAAAAATAAACAAAAGGGCTGAAAACTAAAACTGTGTCAATCCATTGTGGAATGTCTGAACAAATTGTGGTATATGAATGTGATGGGATATTATTGACTATAATAAATGATGAAAGGGATGATTTCAAAGAATCTAGGGAAGTAGGAAATGATGCAGATTAAAGTAAGCATGATGAGCAACCATTTATATAATGACATTATATAATGTAAATAAAACCAGCTTCAAGAGACTCAAGAACTCAGATCAAACAAACAAAAAAAAATATCTTAAGAGGGCTTTTGTTGAAGTATTTCACCCACTTTTTAACATAGAGGAAATGGATTGTAGAAGAACAGGGTTAATTTGTGGATTTACTTTGGTTACTACTTTTATTCTCTCTCTTTTTCTTTCTCCCTCTCTCCCTCTCTTTCTCCCTCTCTTTCTCCCTCTCTCTCTCTCTCTCTCTCCTCTCTCTCTCTCTCTCTCTCTCTCTCTCTCTCTCTCCTCTCTTTCTCCCTCTCTCTCTCTCTCTCTCTCTCTCTCTCTCTTTCTCCTCTCTTCTCTCCTCTCTCCTCTCTCTCTCTCTCTCTCTCTCTCTCTCTCTCTCTCTCTCTCTCCTCTCTTTCTCCCTCTCTTTCTCCCTCCCTCTCTCTCTCTCTTTCTCTCTCTCTCTCTCTCTCTCTCTCTCTCTCTCTCTCTCTCTCTCTCTCTCTCTCTCTCTTTCCTTCTCTTTCCCTCCCGCCTTCTTTCTCCCCACACCCGTGTGTGTGTATATGTATGTGTGTATGTGTGTGTGCATGTACACAATGGGGAAAAACTAGAGGTCTTTCCAACATAATCAAGTTTAAAGTAAAGATTTCCATTATCATCACTATTATTTAACAAAGTGTTAGAAAAGCAATTTACAATAACAAGAAAAGGGAAAAAATAATTTGCACAAGAAATATTAGTAAAGACAAAAAAATCACTTTTTGCAGCTGATATGATGCCCTATCTGCAGAACCAAAAGTAACAATTTAAAAAATTAATTGAAATGATGAATAACAGCAAAATTTTAGGATATAAAATAAATTGACATAAATCAGCAACATATCTGTTAACTGCAAACAAAACTGAAAAGGAAGAGATGCAAATTTCTTTTAAAGTACTACAGAACGTATGAAATATTTAGATGCTTATTTACTAAGATACACCCAAGAACTATATGAATAAAAAACAACACTACATACTTTACAGAAATAAAAATAGACCTAACCTAAATTAAAAAAAAAAAAGCACTTCTTGTTGTTTGGCCAAGCCAACAGTAATACTTAAAATACTATTTAAATTATTTATTCAGTATCATATCAGAGTATGAAAGGATTAGATTATATAATTAGAAAATATAATGACGTACTTCATTTGGTGGTAAAGCAAGGATAATAATCTCAAAGACAGAAATGAAAAAAAGTGGGAAGGATGGAAGAGATATCAGAACTGCTTCTCAAACTAT
The DNA here is from genome assembly GCF_003287225.1 of Phascolarctos cinereus. Classification (NCBI taxonomy): domain Eukaryota; kingdom Metazoa; phylum Chordata; class Mammalia; order Diprotodontia; family Phascolarctidae; genus Phascolarctos; species Phascolarctos cinereus. The sequence continues at coordinate 24,054,953 of NW_027556402.1, forward strand.
TCTACCAAGTAGTAGTTGTTGAATAATTTGGTACTATTAAAAAAAAGATAGAGGAGTCAATCAGTGGAATAAGTGAGGGACACAAGATAAAAATTGAAATAGGATAGTAGATTAATGCTAAACAAACCAGGAGACCCTAAGCACTATAGGTAAAAACCCCATAATTTGACAAACATTACAGATAAAACAACAAAAGAAAAGAGCAAATAGGAATAGGAAAACTGGAAAGAAATTACATATTGACCAATATCTCACACCAGATTTATGACTTAGATATAAAAAGTCACATCACAAACACATTAGAGGAAGAAAGAAGCAAATATCTTATGTTAACTATGGATAGGAAAAGTCTTCCTGACTAAAGCAATAGAGAAGACAGAATTAATATTTTTATTACAAAATTTTAAAGATTTTGCATGAAAAATAAGTGAAAATTAGAAGAGAGAAAGCAAACTTGGAAAATAAAATCTGTAAAGTATTTTTTTCCTTTAAAATTTCCACATTCAGGATATATAAGGTACTCTTTCCAATTAATAGAGCAAGTGATATAGTCCAATAAATTGCCATAGGACAAGAAAAGGCAATTTCCAAAAGAAGAAATCCAAGCTATGAACAACCATTTATTTAAAATGCTTGGCAAAAGGCAAATAACACAACCTTGTCTTTGACCTTACACAGATTGGCAAACATGATCAAAAAGGAAAATAACAGTTGTTGGAGAAGCTATGGAAAAAAGTCACACTAATTCACTATTGGTGATTGCTTTAGAAGCAAAGATATAAGGGGACAGGAGTGTATAGAAAAGGCCTGGTCATTGCTATGGTCAAAAGTCATCAATACAATGAAAGTTCAGGTTAGATCAAATGAATGCGAAGTGGAAAGATTCAGTTTCATTGACTTTATAAAGAATAGAATGGTTATATCAAGAGTGGTGACTCAATATGTAGTTTCTCTGCAAAACCTGAAGCAGTGGGGATGGATAAGATCCAGAATTAGTGTTTTCAATGTTTTTTGGTGGCATGCTAACCGCTGGCAAAACACTTGACCAACTTCTCAGACTTAACCCTAATCTCATATTTCTTAACAGAATGGATCACATGCATTATCAAAAGATAAGGAGACAAATGACTCCTCAGAACACATGCCAATTACTCGTTTATGTGCATTATAGAATGCATTTATAATTTGTCTCACTAAAAAAAAAATGAAGAATTTAAAGATACACAATCTATTGCCTGAGAAGCCAAAAGGCTGTGCCAACAATAGGCTACAGAGAGCATCTTATAAATGATGTGATTATTGAACAAGCCACTGAAAAGTGTTGTAACATCTATTCAATCATTGTTAATTACTTTGAAGCCTCAGTTCCACATTCGTGGCTTATTCAAAGGTGTTGTAAGGAGAGACTTCCCGATTCCTTCTCTAAAGCTGTATGACATGCAAAGGTAAAGTCAGGAATCAATTTGGCAAGGTCAATTTTTTAATTGATTATTGGGAAGCAGTGGGCCAATCTGGAAATTGATCAATCACTACAAAAGAGAATTTGAAAGAATGACATTTCAAAGCCTTGATTCTGTGCACATAGAAAATAACATAAGTATTTTCTTAGGGGAAAGGACAAACTATCAGTTCAGAAAGACTCTCAGAGACAGGCCAGATTGTAATTTTATACTATCTAAAAATTTGCTTTAAAAAAAGACATTTGGTTGCACCCTAGTCTCAGAGTCTGTGGGTAAACAATAAGCCTAAAGTTTCCATGACAGTGGCTTATTCTGCATCGCTTCATAAGGATATGAATGCCAGAAGGTTCTGATAAAACATGATGTTGCTAAAACTTTGAAGAGACTTGGCAGTGTGGTATATAGGACAGTAGAACCAGTACTAGCTGTGTGACCTTGGACAATGCATGCCACCTCTTAATATTATGATTTCCTTATCAAAAAACTGAGTATGTGAACTGGATTGTCTCAAAGATTCCTTTAAGCTTTAAGATGTCATGATTCAATGACACAAAATAGAACAGATATGCCAGTATTTTCATAGGAACTAATTTTATCAGTGAATAGAGCAGAACACATTTGGTCATGAAAACCTCAAACCCTGATATGTTCTATGAATAAACAGAGCTTTCACTTAGTAAGAAGATTTATCTGATATGTTGTAGTCAGGGGATGGAGTGAAGCCAAGGAGCCCACAAACAGCTGAAACTAAATATTTCAAATCTAAACTCACTATTGTCAAAGATTTTAAAAAATAAAAATGTACCATGCATTTTAGGAACAAGTGTTCAGAAATGGTTTTTACTGACTTGTCGTTATTTGAAGTGTAAGCATTGTTCCACTTGGAGAGAAATGACCAAACTAACAGAATCTCCTCATGCCTTTGGATGAGATGCTTTGAAATAACATTTATAGGAATCTTGTTCAATGGAAGTGTCATAACATGATAAATCACAGTATCTAAGAGCAATCAGATGACCAAATATCCCAGGAAATAATGTTTCTCTTCACACTTGAGTTTATAACGAAATTCAGTTCATCATTTTATTTGTTTCATTGAAGAAAAACTCTGAGTTATCTTTCCATTTAGCAGCAGCATTCTCCTTTCTTCTGCTTTTGTTTTATTGACAAAGTATTTGGCAAGTGGAACTATATCTTATCAATAACTACTTTTACCAGGTACTTAGGAATATATGTTGAATACATGAGTAAATGCTTGGATGTTGTATGGATGAAGCAAATCTAACTCTATATAGCAAATATATTTCTTGTATTATATTATACTAGATTATATCTTATCTTACTATATTACTCTGCAATACTATTGTTTATTATAGTATACTATACATTATTATAATGTACAAAATAAATACATGCAAATAAAAATAAAAAAATAGCCTAGATATGCCTAATGGACATAATGGAAGTGAAAACAAAGCACAAAATGAAGTCCAAAAGCTAAGAAAGATCGCAGTAGGTTTGTGAAGACAAGGGAAGAATTTAAAGAATTTTAAAGATCATCCTGGGATGAAGAAAGATTTTTTTTCTTTCTATAACAGACTGAGCAGTGTTACTGTCTGATTTCATTTTATCTTACTATACTTTACCTACAATGGTATAATATACACTATACATTAGTGCATAATAATATGCACTAGTATATAATAATATAGTATACTATAGTATACTATACTATTGATACCATACTATATTGTATCATATCATTATCTTAATGTTTTATTACATTATATTCTATGTTACATTATACCATATCAGATTATATCAGGCCATTTTGTATCATACGATGCTAATTAGTTGTTATCCTTCATTCTTGAAGACTACCAAGATGTTGGAGTGAAGGTATTGTGTGTCCAACTGTGGATAAATAGACTCTAATCTGTTTGTTAAGGGGATTTGTTCTGTGAAGTTTGGATTCAATCAAAGGGCTGCACTTGAGGACATAGATGGCCACATGTGTCCTCGAGGCTGCAGGTTCCCTACCCCTGGATTAGACGAATATGAATTCAGAAGGCTCTATGATAGGTCGGGCACAAGTAGTCTATGTGAACATTTAGCATGGAGATGTCTCTAAATTTGCAAGTGGAATCATCTTTGCAAAAGTTTTTGTACATTTTTTGTGTCTGTTTTGACCACAGAGTGGGATCCCCATCTGCTGAGGTAAGCAGGCCAGGACTGGGTGAAACAGACAATTTTTCGGGCACCTTTTCTAGCTCCTTCTTCATACCAGGAAGTGAGCAGTGTGAGTCCTTCAAAAAGACAGCCAGAAGGCTGCTGAATCCCACTGCTGCTTCACTCCAGTGAGAAGACAAACCTCTAGCCTGGCCTGCCTGTTCACAGATTTGTGCATCTCCCAGTGTATCCACACCTGCTGTTTCACCACTTGCCTGTCCCACAGGATTTTGAGGTAGGTAAAATAGTATGGGTCATGTCTTTTGCTTCATGAATAAATTGGATTTAAATGAAGCAGAGCTGCATGAAGTTGTAGGCCTCACTCTATTCCAGAGTCATCAGAGTCCACTGGCAAGACAAAATCAAGATAACTGGTGATGGCTTGGGATGTGTCTTTGAAGTCCAAATAAGCTATAAGCACTCATATAGTGCCTGCTTCAGGTGCCTTCGTGGCCCTTGGAACAATGGTTCTTATCTACCCATTCTGCTGGCAGAAGTCTTCACATGCTTGGGGTAGAAATCCCACTAACTCACCAAAGGATCTGAAACCCCGCCATTACCCTCAATCAGGTATAGCCTGTCTGCCAAAATGGTTTATCTACTGTGGCCACTGTGCATGCTGCAGCTATTTGGAGCCACATATGAGAGATGGGTAAATCAGGTGGACATCAAAGGTAGAAAGCGGCACTGAAAAGGGCTCGACAGCCCTCATTCCAGAAGTACTGGTCTTCTTTGAACACAACCTCATATTATGCTATGCTGTGTTTGTTGTATCACACCATACCATAATCTACTATGCTACATATGATAGATGTGTGTATATATGTGTATATATATATATATATGTATGTATATATGTGTGTATATATATGTGTGTATATGTGTGTGTATATATATGTATGTATATATGTGTATATATGTATGTATATATGTGTATATGTATGTATGTATATATGTGTATATATGTATATATATGTGTGTGTATATATATGTATATATATACACACATACATACATACATATATACACATATATACATACATACATATACACATATATACATACATATATACACATATATACATACATATATATATATGTATGTATGTATATATGTGTATATATGTATGTATATATGTGTGTATATATATGTATATATATATACACACACACATCCATATACATATATAAAGAGAGAGTTATAGTATAACACAACATCAAAGAATAGCATACTGTAGCATATTATATTATAGCATATAGCATATTATACCAAATTAAAACATGCTATATCACAGTATGGCATAGTATATAGTACACTGTTCAATTTATAGCAAAATTAGGGAAAGGATTGTGAAGTTGAGATGATTTGTTTCTGTGTAAGATTGTTACCAAAAATTAAATTCTGTTCAATAATTTAATATATTGTAGTACTTTTCTGACTACTAATATAAGAAAGTTTACTCTAACAATAATGATGATGGTGGTGATGGTGGTAGTGATTACACTTACCAACTCTTTCATGAAGGATAATCTTGGATTACATGAAGAAAGGTATGCATTCCAGCAATTAGGAGGTGATCTTTCCTCTGGTCATCCTATGACATCTGACTTCTTCTGTTTAATTCCGTGTGCCATCATTTCTAAAGGACATAGCTAGCCGGGAGAACATCCAGTAGAAAATAAACAAGATGGCAATGCCCCCAGGAATGTTGGATGATTTGAGCATGCTCAGTCTAGAGAAGAGAACAGAAGACTCTGTGGAAGGGCATGAGGACTCTGGGCATTTCCAGGGGCGCCGTGTGGAATGTAGATTAGGTTTATTCGATTTGTTCCCAGAGACAATGACTGCAAGGACTGGAATAAAAGTTGTAAAGACACCAATTTTGTCTCCATGTCAGGGAAACCTTCCCCACAACGAGTCCAAAGTCCATCATGGAGGTCTTCAAGCAGAGATTAGAAGATCATGTGCTAGGTTCATCATGAAGATTCCTTTTCTGGGTGGGTTGGGCTAGATGACTGCTGAAGTCACTCCCAACTGTAAAAAAAAGTCTGGTCATGTGATTCTGTGACTCAATGCTTTTACCTTATATGGCTAAGCCATTTTCCATCTTTCTCTTATAAACACAAACACAGACTTCATCCTCAGGCATCCAAAGGTTAATATGATACCAATTGTCCATTAGAGAAAGAACCTTTAGGATTCATTTTTTATAACTTTTTATAATTCAGAATCATAAAGTTTGGTAAAGTTAACACATTTTGAAAGATTTTTTTTTAAAAACCCCAAATCCTTTCTGGCAGTTCCAAGTTCAGAATGTGTTTGTGCATTCCAAATAGTCCTGCCCAGACTCTGCCACCTGTTCCATCATTCTGGGGATATTGAGGGTAGAGCTCTTTTCCATATGGGCAGTGTAATTCCATTAAGTAGCAATCCAGCACAGCTTTTTTTTAAACATTAAACCTCAAGAGTTAATCATCCATCTGTGTGTAATCATCAATTCCATTAAGCCTTATGGCCTCGTCAGATTATCAAACATTTTAAACAGTATTCCTTTTTCTTAACAGGAAACACATTTGATAATTAAGAGCATGATTGAATCCAAATTTTTGAGTCTAACTCTAAGCACCCATAATGGTTTATGTTAATCCTAGGTCAAACTTCATCTTCTTTACCATGCTGAGCTTTGACAGTTACAACAGGAGATCCAATATCTTATATCATTCTAGTTTATTCAGGTTTCTCAGTAGGTAGAAGGCAAGTGATTATACTGGCACAAAGTGAAGGAAACATTTCCCTCATTAAGATACTGCCAGCAAGACTTGCCCTAGAGCTTCTGCTCCAGAAGAGTGAGCTCCTCTGGGTACTAAAGAGGACCAATCCCCAGCAATGGCTGATTTTGTGTATCAACTAAAACTTAGGGGGAAAGACTTTTTTTTTTTTTTACCTTTTGATTTTCACATCCTTCTTTACCTTCTGGCTCCATTAGAGCCAGGTGCTGAAATCCTTCTCTTTCCTTCAGGAAATTTTAGGGGGAAAAAAAAACCAGACATAATGTGGGCAATTTTTTTTCAATTATAACCTTAGCCTTCTGAAGTGAAAAAAAAATCAAAATTTTTGTTCACAATACTACTTTCAACATTGTCATTTATCATCATTACTCACACATAAGTACCATAAAAACTCTTTTTTTCTTGTGCAGAAATGCAATTGACATCTAGAAATAGTAGCCAAAGTCACAAAATTAATCAACATGCATTTATGGCTTCTGTATGCCTGGCAAGGTGCAAAGAACAATATTGGCCTATGTTTGACAAGTAAGGACAATAACATTGTATAATCATGTGGAAATTGAGTGCTATAATACTTCCATTGTGAAAAAGTAAACTTTGAAGCCACATATGTAACACCCAAGTTCAGGTATGCTTTCATCGTCAAATGTGCTGTGAGAATGTACTGACAGAAAGAAAAGGCTAAAGGTACTTCCAAGATGAATCTAGAACTTACCATTCATCATTCTGTGACCTGATCCCTCTTGGAAGAACGCATCATAGAAAATTGCAAAAGGTGGTAAACTTGGAGTTAAGAAGTGCTGGATACAAATCCTGCCTCTGAACTTACTAGCTATGTGACCATGGATAAATGTTTGGACTTTTTTGAGGCTTATGTTTTCAGTTTCCTCATGTGGAAAATCAGGGAAATAATACTTCACAGTTCTTCTTAAACAGTGGGTCCTGACCCCATGAAGGGTCCTGATTCACTGTTTAAAGGTGTTGAAGGGGTAGTGAGTGGAAAGAGTTTAAGAAGCAAAGATTATTGTAAAGATCAACTAAGATTTCACACACACACACACACACACACACACACACACATACACAGGAATTAGGTATCCCTTTGGTTAAAAATTGTGTGTGCATATCTATATCTACGCATACATGTATGTACATATTCATGTGTATATATGTATATGCATGTGTATGTACATATTTATTTCTCTATGTATGCATATATACATGTAAGTGTGTATATCTCCAGTCAAATACTTGAGAAATACAGTTTTTAACTAAAAGATGGCTGGTTCCACGTTTTAATTTTTCTTATAAGAAGACATGAACAAAGCTGCCCTTCTTGTCTCAGGTTGAACACATACATTAGCTTAAGGCTTGGGCACCTTAGGAGCAATGGAGCCCAACTATTTCTGGCTGTGTATACCCAGCACTTAAAGGACTAGGGTCCTATTGAAACAAAGAAGTGATCTCTTTATTGGCCATTGAACAGGGAGAGCTAATGACTCAGCAAACTTTTAGAGGGGAAAGACCTACCATCAGGTGGCCCTTTTCTTTCTGGCTGCAAAATGTGAAAGAAACCTTAGAGACTCCTGGTGGAATGGGACTGGTTGAATTTTTCCCACCTCAGCCACAAAATGACTGCTCCCCAAATGGTATCTAAAAATAGGTGTGTTTGAGCCTCATCTTCTGGGGACCTCTTCTGCTTTGTGTTTCTTTGCATGACATATCAAATGACCAAAGCACAAAATAGAGATAGAATATAAGGTATTGCTCTTGTTGCATGTGAAAGGAGCAGATAACGGATTTTTTGAGGGGTGCAGTAAATGAATTTTTGCATAAAGTAAAACAATTGAATAAATTTAAGAAATAGGCAAGGTATCATCCCTTTGTGATGCAAACAGTTTGGTTGTGGAAAGGGGTAGAGAAAACTATTGTTTATGAAAAAAAATTATAAAAAATCTTTCTGTGAAAGAGAATCATTTTCAGATAAAGTATGACAGATAAATTAGAACTGAGAAGACTGATAACAGAGAAAGGACTGAGGTTTCAGGACAATGTGTTCCCTCAGCTCTTTTGTATGAGACTGTTTTTAGAGTTGGAAAGCTTAAAACTCACAGTGATGAATTTAATAATTGTTTGGAGACCCTGGGATGGTTAAAAAAATGTTATTAGTTTCATAACTAAAAAAAAGGTGAATTTTTGTGAGTTTTACCTCCTAAAGAAGAGATGGGTCACAACATGGGAGGAGTGGTCTTGATTTGACCGATTGAGAGGGTCTTGAAAAACCTCACAGAGGAAGAACAGCTAAGAAGGCAGCAGGAGCTGAGTGAGGAGACTCCAGTAGAAGTCAGCTGACATGCAGAATTTAGTTGCTTTACTTAAAAGGCTGCTGATTGATTGGAGAAAAGCTGAAGCTTGTTGAATGATGGCTGAATTCTCCTTATTGCTTTTTTACTACTACCTGTTGCACTCTTTGGGGATACCCTAAATATCAGCCAAAAGATAAATTTTAAGCAATGATCCACCAGGGCACTTGAGTAAAGTTTTGTTGTCTTTCATGCTCAAAAAGGAACAAAATGACACTCCAGTGTCAGGGTCCATGTAGTTTGTCCAACTGTGCCTGACCATGCCAATATGGACTTGTAAGGCTCTACCACAGGTCAGACACGAATAGTCTGTATATCCTTTTGAGATGGAGATGTCTCTAAGTTTGTGCATCTCATGTATCTTTTGAAGCTGCCACAATTCTGCTTTGCTTCTACAGCATGGCACCTTCTTTTATGTGGGCACTCCATGCTGGATGGATGATGAGCTAAGGATTGTATTAAAGGAATATGACCCATCTTCTAAGTAGTTGCCCACCCCTCACCCAAACTAAATTCAGTCCATATTACATACATGAGTCCAGCTGGGCGTGGTGGTGAAGATCAGTAATCCTTACTGTTGGAAAAGCTGAAGCTTATGGATCACTTGAAGTCAGGAAGTATAAGCTACAATGGGCTAAGCTGTTCACATTCTTCCCACTGCCCACTAAGTCTTGCATCAATATGGTGAGCCTCAGGTTGTATAAAAAGGGACAAGATAGCCTAGGGTGAAAATTGTGCAGGTCAAGTATCCCATGCCTATCTAAAGCAGTTGCCATACTTTCATTTTGGGTGATACAGGAGGTCCGAAAAAACCCCAACAACAACAAAATAAACAGAAAACAAACCAAAAAACCTAAAATAAAAAAAAATAGGACCAAACCTATGGTCATCTCAGTAGAAACAGAGAGGACACAGAATCCTAGCTTTCTGGACCCAGTAGTAGTTCATGTTGTTAGATACATACCAAGACAGAAATCACCTTTTCTCCACAGATTTCAGAGGATGTACAGACAGTCAAAATTGGTCTGTCTTTCCATCAGCTAATACCTCTAGAGCAAATGGAAATCTGAGCATCAGGCTGGATAGCTTAGTTGATTACAGCTCTTCCAGGGAGTAGCTAGCTGAGAAGCCTGCACATATTTTCGCCTGGATGAACTCCCTCAGTGTTCGACAGAAGCCTCTGCAGTAATGATGAGATCCTCCATATTGCTCAAACAAAGTTACAGTATGAGACTAGAAATCTGGCTCTTTAAACCTCTGGCTGCCACACTTGACTATTTGGCTAGAAAAGTTTTAAAAAATGTCAACAGCCTAAGGTTTCAATGATTAGTAACAGGTTTTTGAGTAATTTTCCCAAAATGTGCTAGTATAAATAGAGGGCTGTTTAAGTGTGGTTTGTGGGATATTTTCATCCCTTTTAGTAATGCAATTTGTTTATTTCCATCTCTTCATAACATATTCTCTTCTATGAAGCCCTCAAAAAAAGATGACTAAGAGGTTAGGCATTTTCCTCATATTTATCTAAAAAAAGTATTCCAATTTCAGTTCTCTGATGATTATGCTAATATGGTGTGCAACAGAACATTTTATCTTTTGTATGAATCTTCTCATACATACTTCTCTATGACATTAGGTTAGCTTTGCACTCTAGAAGGCTGGAGAAAAACTAAAAGTATCCCATGGTAGGACTGAAAATTGTTCTGTTAAAAATGTTCTGAATCACTATTGATTAGAGAAATGCAAATCAAAACAACTCTGAGGTACCACATTACACATATC